>NC_058342.1:9737139-10400139 GCF_905475395.1 Chrysoperla carnea
ACCTCTTATGCCATTAAAAGGAAGTTTGTATAAGAATAGGTCGATATTCAAAGAGTCGAACGCTTTACTCAAATCAAGAAAAGCAACAGCTGTTATTTCTTTGCTATTCAGTGTATGAAAAATTTCTATGAATGCCTTGAAAATTGCTTGATCAATAGTTTTTTTTTTTTTTGTACAAAACCATGTTGTTCTGGGGCTATAATTTCAAAGTTTTCTATAAATGAAATTAACCTTTTGTAGATAACCTTTTCAAAAATTTTTTGAAAATACCGGGAGTATCGATATCGGCCTGTAATTATTTAAGGTTAAGGGATCATCCTGTTTTTTCAGCAGAGGGGCAACAACTGCCTTTTTAAGTGAATTGGGAAAAATACCATATAATAAGGTTTTATTAATAATGCATGAAAGTGGCTTTAATAGCAGAACCGCGCATTCCTTTACTATTGTAATTCTCTGTACGACAGCTGTAGTGTGCACATCGTCATAACTACAAGCATAAAATACAGTATTAGATAATCAATAATTGTTTTTCTATAAGTTCAATAAAAGTTAAAAACAAACAAGTTGCTGCATGAAGCCCAAGCCTCGTGCAGTAAAAAGGCAAATAAGGATGGGCAAGCCCAATCCTTAACAACTAATCAAGTAATAGTGGTGGATACACCAAACACATCCATAAATATAAGTGAAAATTGTGAAAAATCTGTGAAAAAAGACACCAAAAACATAAGTGATAGAGACACAAGTGATGATATACCCACAATAATAGACAAAAGTTCCACAACTAGTGAAACAATTGAAACAAAAATCAGTGAAACCCTAAAAAATGTGATAAACCCCATAGAAAACATCAACATGGAAACGGACGATAACAGTCAGGTAACACAAACGAACATTAGCGCATTTTTCACGCAGCCATCAACGTCGAGAACGCCAAACGCTAAAACTACCAACCCCCCGAGCATACCATTAAAAAACCGTTTTGCACCTCTGCAAAAAAATAACGAGGAAAGTGACGACGAAAGCGAGGATGAAATACAAACGACAAGAAAACCCCCGCCAATAGTCATCCACAGCAAAATCAATGATCACAAAACATACGTGAAAACCGTTGAAAATGTGGTAACCAAAGGTTTCCACATTAAATACACAAACAATAATACTAACCTCTATATTTACGATCAGGAGGAATACAAAAAATATCTTGGGTTACTGCAAGGTAATGAAACCTTGCAATACCATACGTACACCCCCAAAAACGAACGCAAGCACGCGTTCATACTAAGGGGAATGGATAGTACCACGGATACTGACGAAATTAAGGAAGAGCTTGAAAATGTCCACAAGATGAACGTGGACAAGGTCTTCAAACTAAAAAACACAAATAAAGGACTGTTCTTGGTAGTATGTGACAGCACTATCTCACTGAAATATCTTAATAAAAACATCAGATACGTCAACAGAACCAAGATAACATGGGAAAAGAGACACAATATCCCCCCCCCATCACCCAATGTAGGGGCTGTCAAGTCTGGGGCCACTCAGGAAGCAATTGCCATGCTACGCCAACATGCCTAAAGTGCGCAGGAAGCCACTGGACCAGGGACTGCGAAAAGATAAAAAAAGAAGACCCTAATACCAGCAAAAATATAAAATGCGCAAACTGTCAAGGCAACCACCTCGCATTCCACAAGGAATGCCCAGTCTTCCTAAAAAAAATTAGAATTAAAAAGGAAAACGTCCCAAGAAAGGCAAACAACAAAATATATGCCAGCACCAATACCAACGACCAACCCATGGCTCAGAAACGTAAACAAAACAACACCAACCATGACATATGCACAAAATGCAGCAACACAACACAATCAACAACAACAACAATACCAACAACAACAACAAAACCAACAACAACAACAAGAACAATAAATGCAACAAAACAACATAAATAATCAATTTAGCGGATTCAACGAACTAACAAGTGAATTAAATCAACTAAACCAGGTAATAAATGTTGAAAAAATGCTATCGCTTGTCAAAGAACTAAACACAAAACTCAGGTCATGTAACAATGACTTAGAAAAATTCCTAGCATTCAACAATTTCATCCAAAATAAGTTGGCACAATGTCCATAAACATTTCGTCATGGAACGCGTGCGGACTTAGACAAAACGTTCAAGAACTGAGACATTATTTGGAAAAATATGACATCGACATCATGTCAATAAATGAACACCTGATGTCAATATAAAAATTAAACAATAACATAATACGTCGCGACCGTACTGCACACGGAGGTGGAGTCGCAATGATCATCAAAAATAGTTTACAGTTTCAGTCGGTGAACACCAACAACAACACATCGATTGAACATGTAGCTATTAAACTGGTAAACAACATATTTGTTATTGCGGCATACAACAACCCAAGAAATAAAATTACAGAACAAGACATAAAAACACTGACTGACGTAGGAGCCAAAACATTAATTATTGGTAACCTAAACGCACGACATTATACATGGAAAAACCACATAACCAATACAAACGGGCGGACGCTACAAAAATACGTAAGTAATAACAATTTAATCATACTCCATACAGAAGAGCCTACGCACTTTCCCAACAACAACGCTACACCTACGTATATTGACATAGCGATAAATAAAAACATTAATAATATATCAAAACTCGAAACATACAACGAACTAACATCATATCACAATCCTATAAAATTGACGTTACATAACATGCAAAATGAAAAAACACAAACAAAGTGTACGTCATACAAAAACACAGACTGGGTCAAGTTTAGACAAACACTTGATAAAAATATAAACATAAACAAAAAAATAAAAACAACAGGTGATGTTGACATGGCGCTTAAGCAAATAACAAGTGCAATTATAAATACCAAAAATAAACATACAAAAGATATAAAAATAAATTTGTCTAAACTTGACCTTAGTCAGGAAATAAAAAACTTAATAAAAGTGCGTAACGCTCTTCGTAGACTAGACCACAGACGAACTGCGTTAAACGTTAGACCTGACATAAACAAAATCAACAAACAAATCAGACAAAAAATAAGGCAACAATTGAATCAGCAATGGGAAAATACACTAAAAACGCTCAAACCAGGTGACAAAACCCTGTGGAGAATAGCAAGATCTTTTAAAAATAAAAAAGAAAATATTCCCACATTACTAAAAGATAACGTCAGCTACATGACAAATAACCAAAAAGCTAATCTCATTGCTGATTCAATTGAAGCTACACAACAAAACAATAACCCCTCCCCTCTAGAAAACATAGTCCGTCAGTCTGTATCACAAATTGAAAATCAAACTGACAAACTCAAAACACGAATAAAACAGACTTCACCACAAGAACTTAAACAGACGATAAAACGACTACCCAATAATAAAGCTCCAGGACAGGACAAAATACAAAACAAGGTAATAAAAAATTTATCAACTAAAGCGTTAGTGCAATTAACGTACATTGTTAACGCAATGTTTGCACTGGGGTATTATCCCGTGGCCTGGAAGACAGCTGTGGTCGTCCCAATATTGAAACCCAACAAAAACCCCACGGACCCAAAAAACTACAGGCCCATCAGTCAGCTGAGTTCACTCTCAAAAATTGTGGAGAAGCTAATTCTATCCAGATTGAACAAGTACATCAACAAAAACCAGGTATTCATTGACGAGCAATTCGGTTTCCGGGAGGGACATGGAACGACCATGCAAGTCGCACGAATAGCAAACGACATTACCACCAACTTCAACAAAAACAATGTAACTTCCATGGTCCTCCTAGACATCGAAAAAGCTTTCGACACGGTCTGGATAGAAGGTGCCATCCACAAACTTAACAACATCAATATTCCACTGACACTCAGCAAACTGATGGCAAACTACCTTAAAAATCGTCAATTCAAAATAAAAATTAATGATAAATACTCAACAACCAGGAACATTAAAGCTGGGGTCCCGCAAGGATCAGTGTTAGGACCGACCATTTTTAACCTGTACATAAACGACATGCCAAGATTCGCAAAAACCAACCTAGCAGTATACGCGGATGATACTGCAATATATGCGCACTCATTTAACGCGCAAGTTGCGACCAAACAAGTCCAGATACACCTGGATATGATCCTCAAATACACAGAAAAGTGGAAAATAAAAATTAATGACACAAAAACGGAACACATTCTGTTCACCAAAAAATTTACCAACATCAAAATAAATAACCCAATAAAGGTGAACGGAATGTGTATCCCCACTACCAATAAGGTGAAATATCTGGGTGTCTATCTGGACAAGGGCATGTCGTTTATCCCACAAATTAACCATCTGGTGGCCAAGGGACACGGGGTGATACGCGCTTTGTACCCATTGCTTAACAGGTACAGTGCACTAACGCAAAAAACCAAAAAATTGTTGTATGACGCAATAATAAAACCAGTCATAACCAATGCGGCTCCGGTCTGGTGCAGTGCGTCAAAAACTCAAACAAAAAAAATCCAACGCATCCAAAATAAATGTCTCAGACTAATCTTGAACGAGGATGGATACGCTAAAATAAAAGAACTGCACTCCAAAACGGACATGAAGACCATAGACGAACAAATTAAAGTCCAAGCGTCAAAATTCTATAAACACCAAATTCAAAAAAGCAAATTAACCAAAAACATGACAAAAAACATTCAAACAAACACAAAACACAAGTTAATATTTAGCAAAATAAGACTACAACAATAAACAAATCCAAAATAAAAACAAAAATTAAAATTCTAAACTTGAAAACAACATCAACATCAGCACAAATTAAATTAAAAATACTCAATACGTAACACACAAAGCAAAACATTAAAACAGTTTTTTATGCAACTTTTTCTGTATTATCACAAGCAAAAATATAAACAAACACCAAATCTAACCACCCCAAACCAAATAACAAATACAAGCGATGCAAGAACATGCAACAGCCCAGGATGGAAGCCACGGCTAATAACCTGGAAAACAACATGAAAATATGAAATATGCATAGTATATAATTTTGTATTGTATATAATTGTATAATTAAATGTTATTTCTGTGAATAAAGTTTATTTTAAAGTTAAAGTTTACTATTGTAGATGGGATTTGGTCCCATCCACATGATTTTTTATTTTTTAAGTCCATTATTATATTGTATAGTTCCGTTTCATCGCAAGGATGCAGGAATATTGTCTGGATCAATTTTATTTTTTTTAATGAAAAGCTTGGTTTGGAAAACTTTATACTTTCCCCTATATTTACAAAATAATCTTTGAAAGTATTAGCAATTCCTGTTTTATCGGTAATAATTTCACCTGTGCAATTATTTATGGCCTTTATTTCGTTGTTTTTATTCGAATTAGTGCGAGCTAACCTATTAATTACATTCCAACTTGCTTTGGTTTTATTATCGAGTACAATATTTCGTTAGAATAATAAATACTTTTAGCGTCCTTCACTAGTGTTTTCAGATGATTACATACTTATTTATATTTATAATTAAGTTTTTCACTTGGTATTTTTTTCATATTATGCGCTTTAATTTGATGCCAGATTTGGTTTTTTTCGCTCGATATTTTCTTAATTTCAGGTGTTATCCACAGATTATTTTTGTTATCATTAAAAAATACATTTCTAAAAGGAAAAGCGATATCAAAGTAATATATGAAGGTTTCATAAAATACTTCTAATGCACTGTCTGGATTTTCAATTTCCTCTAATTTATCCCACTTTTCTTTCTGCAGTAATGAGTGAAAGTATTGAATATTGCCTCGGGAGAAATCTCTTTTTTGACTGTAATATCTACTTGTTGGTAAATTTGTGCAATGGTCTATTGTAAGGATCTGATACGTGTGATCTGATAGTGGGCTATGGAATACGCTAACATTATTGTAACTACAGTTTAAAAAAAAAATTACCTATACAGGTTGCACTGTAGTTCGTAATTCGTGTTGGTTCTTTGATTATGATATGATAGTTAAATGATGAAAGAATTTGCTGGATAGTACTTACATTGTTGTTTGTTTGTAATAGGTCTATATTAAAATCACCACAAATAACAATTTTATTATATATTTTTTTATTTGACACTACGGTTAAACACTTTAAAAGTTGCTCAAAGAAAATTTCGATATCACTATCTGGTGTTCTGTAGATGCACACTATCAGAATATTTAGATTCTCTAATTTAACTGCTCTGCATTCAAAATCCAGTTCAATTGATAGTTCTTCTATTTGTTTATAATTTGAAGCTTTGTATTTCTTACTTATTAGAATACAAGATCCACCTCTCTTCTTTACATTTCTTGAAAAATAGGATCTCATTTTTAAGTTGCCAATTGTTAGCATTTCTATTTCACCGTGAGCAAGCCAATGTTCCGTAAAACAAATGACATCAATAGCTTGATTACATTCAGACAATAAAAGTTCCAAAAAGGGCACTTTATCTTTTACACCCTGTATATTGAAATTCATTATGTTAATGTCTTTATTAATTGATTGTTTGTGGGTCACTGGTTGAATTTCATTGTTGATCGATTGTTTTTTTACGCAATAAATTATATCGTCTAATAATTGTGCCGTTTGGCCAAAATTCTGAGCTGTATATTTCTTCCTTATTTCTTGCTTTCAGCCAATTCTTTTGTGGCATTTGAGTTTACTCGTCCCACGTAAACCCATATACCATAATGAATTTTATGAAATTATTTAGTTATATTGCCGTTAATACGCTTCGTTCGACACCTCAAAGAAGTTTATATCATTTTTTGTTTGCGCGATATCGATCGGGGAAAAATTAAAACAAAAGAAACCCCCCGAATGTAATGGAATTCTTTTTGGATCATATTGCCGTTAAACTCTTTGATCGACATCACATGGAAGTCAATATCTTTTTTTGTTTGCGCGATTAATATCTCGTAGACCAGATATTTTAAATAAAAATTTATTTATTTAATTAATTTTACAATTTAATTTACACTTGTACAAAACTTCATCTAACAACAATTAAAATATGACCAATAATAAATATTCTATTGAAACAAAGTTATCCAAACCCTAACCTATGTCAAAAAGTTTAGATAACAGGTATGACTTGGACATTAAATAGTTTGCCTTATATAGGTATGATATTAAAATACTGCTAAGAGATTAAGGGATGTGTTTTAAAAGATCCTAACATGATCTTTTGCACATCACTTTTGATGATATAACATTAATTTTATGAGAATATTATTATAAGGTATTTCACATAATATTTAAAGGTCAGTTTTCTGCGAAATGATATGGGTATAGCAATATTTAAAATAAACTTAAATAAATTATACTAATTTGTCTAAACTAATAAATTATTAAACAAATGCGTAACATGCACACGTAAAATTATATTATGGTTTTAAGTATCTAAAAAAATATAACTAATAGAGGATATATAAATCCTCCTTCCTTATAATGTGTTTTGATTCCTTTGACCATACTTGTAGAGAATATAAATTATGCTTGTTATTATAATTATTATTACAATAATTAATGACCATGTTATGGGATGTTTATAAAGTTTATTTCGTATGAGTTCCAAATCTTCTGTATTTGCTAAATCGTAGTTAGCTAGTTTGTTCATTCTAATATCAGGTTGTTTATAGGAGATGTTTATTTTATTGAATAATATCTGTTCCACTTCGATGTTAGTATATGTAGTTTGCAATGTTCCATACCATTTTGCAATGTTCCATACCATTAATATCCATATAACATTGATTCAGTATAATTCGAATTTTACCAACAAAATTTGTGATGTTTTTTCCACATGACGAACTAATATTTAATCTGGTGTTTGTAAAAATTAAAAAATGATTAGTAATTAGTTCTAATATAATATTAATTTCGTCTGTATGCTCGCAAATGCAGTGTCCGATACGGTATTTTACTATGATTTGTAGGGATAGGATATAAAATCGTTAAAGAAAAGTAAGCTGGATTGAATTTGGGAATTTGCACTATGAATATAATATTTGAATCATTAAAATGCGCTTTCAATCTAATAACTCGTGTATATGTTCTACGTTTATTAAATTAATATGTTTATCTAACTCATTTTTGATTAATTTCAATTCGTTATAACTCAAAATGTGTTTAGAAAGAACGTTTTCTCTGGATAATTGAATAGCAGTAATTAAAAATTATATTGTCTATGTATTGATTTAAATATCTAACTTGAAACTGAATAGAAAATAAATATTGTGATTGTAAGATTTGTTGTTGAACTACGTTATAGTCATTAAAAGAATTGATTATGTGCTTTAATTTATTTTGTTCTCCATTTATAAAATTTGCAATATTGTTAAATCGTTTGATCATTTCTTGATTTACTGAATGTTGATTTTTGTCCCTGTTTTAAAATCAATTCATTGTCTTCTAAATTCCTAATCTGTTCGTTTAGGCATATAGCGTCATCGTTATCCATATTCCCCGAGATACCTTTTATTGAAGATCCTAGCCGATTTATAAGCCCTCGTTTGTTTCTATGAAAAGGCATTAAACTATTAACTTAATGAATTACTTTATCTATTTCTCCTAGAAGCATTGTTGTATCTTTCATAGGGTTATTGATAAGATTAGCCTTTTCGTGCAATAAAGTTTGTTTAATTTGGTTAGCTGATTCAATTAATGGATTAATATTAATTATGTGAATTAAATTATTATATAATTTTATAGTCCCTAAATTCAACGCGAATAGCCCTTAAGTACTGCTAATATCGTTGTAGGTAATTTTCTGTCCAGCAACACATAATCTGAAACAGATTTTTTTTCTCACTTTCATTTTTCCTTTATGATATTTTTGCACTTTCTGGGTGTTTTTAACTTTAAGAGTTTTACGATTATTTTTTATTAATTTATTTTCTGTATATTTGGGTACTTTTTTATTTCGTCTTTTATTTTTTGCAAAAACATTTTCACCTACTGCTAAATAATTTAATTATTATTTGTTGTGAAAACTCATTTAGTGCTCACTTGGATACTCTAATACCGGGAATAAGGTTTCCTTCGGCTGAATATTGAGTACTATCGCTATTTAAATTATTTATTTGAACTGTTATTGTGTCTGCATTAGTGTTTTTAGTTTTTAACAGGTTCGTGGTCTATATTAGAGTTATTGTCGAGTAACTTTATTTTCCATCTTGTGAAATTTTGATCATCAGCAGGTTCCCCTAAATTTTCTGACTGTTCTTTTTCAGGAATTTTTATTAGTTTTATCATATGATATAGAGTTACAGGAACCAGTTACATATGAATAATATTGATCACTTGTGTAACTATCATTTGTGTTGCTATGAGAATTTTTTAAGTTATCATATGCGATAATATTATTAATTTGATGAAATGATTGCCTCGTATTGCCACTCGAAATATCCATAGGTTCAGGACTGGGTAGTGTCGAACTGTTGAATTTACTTTTTATGGGTTGAAAATGATTTTGAGTCCAAGTCGGTTGATTATATTCTAAGGGGGCGATAAATAATCGGATTATTAAATGTGTTATTTTGAAATGATTGTTATGGTCGTAATAGCATACGATTCGTTGAAAAGTTGTGTATTTTATAATTATTTACAAAATTGTGTGTAAGAACACTATTGTTATGAGAATCAATATTCAAGTATACTTCGTTTTGACCCTTTATGAATTCTTG
Organism: Chrysoperla carnea; assembly: GCF_905475395.1. Taxonomy (NCBI): domain Eukaryota; kingdom Metazoa; phylum Arthropoda; class Insecta; order Neuroptera; family Chrysopidae; genus Chrysoperla; species Chrysoperla carnea. The sequence goes on from NC_058342.1 coordinate 9,746,864, forward strand.
AGATTTGGTTCGATCTACTGAGTTTAACAAAACGGTTTGTAAATCAACTACTTCTGTATAGTAATATTTTAATTGTTTATTTCCTTGATAAAAGTATTTAATTTTTAAAGGACTGATTCTAGAGTTCGTTTATCTATAAAATGAGTTATTAATATTTCTAAAATAGTTTCCCAGTTAGAAGGGGCTCCAGATGCAACGAGAGCATTTCAAACTGGGCCTCTTTTTTTTTATATATTTTATCATATTAATCAATAAAGAGTTGTTCGCATTTTCTCCTTGGAGAACGACATCTCCCATTTCAATGAATTTATTTAACATTATTGGACAACCTTCGTAGGTGTCCATACTTTTAATTATATCAATTACTGATATGGAAGTAGTCATACTAGCGTTGTTATTTTCTAATTTTAATTTTGAGTTATGTTGTGTTTGGTATTATTAAGTATTATTTAAAAAAATATTGTAAGTATTAATTTTATTTGAGTTTTAAAAATTATTATCAAGCGATATTTTATTGAATCAATTTTCTATTTGTTTTATTTTAGAATTGTTTTCTTTAATTGTTGATAAATTTTCGTCCGTATCTGTGTTGGAGAATATTTCGAATAATCTGAAGTTCAGTTTATTCTTTACTTTTGATTTAGTTGGATGTTTAGGCATTAAAGTGTAGGAATTCGAATATTCAACAAAGAAATAATTTCGTTCCATTTGAAATATGAACACCAACCACATTATTACGTTTAAATTCCAGATAATTCCAAAAAAGAATACCATAAATCTTTGATATGCAATCGAAATGAATTTAACTAGTTCAAATATTGCTTCCAATCCAGTAAATTTAATTTTTTGTTTTGGTTGATATTAAAAATTTATTTGAAGTGTAGATACGTCCCAAAGACTTAAGAGTCACTCGTAGAATTTGCACAAATTTACGATGGACGCGATAATTTTCAAAAATGTTACGAGAACACCATATTGGTACGAACGCCAATTGGTAAGAACACCAACATTGGTACGAGCTACGAACACCGCGAAATTCTTAACGATCCAAAATTCTTGCCAAATAACACAATAGTGAGAAGTTTTTTATTTCGGAGATCCCGACCAAGACGATTTAATACACCCTTCTGAAATAAGTGAATCTAATATAAATAACAAGTGCCTCAAAATTTTGCATCAGAATATACAATGTGTGAGAAATAAAATTAATTGTTTGGAAGTGATTTTAAATGGTGCAAAAATTGATATTGTTCTTTTAACGGAGCATTGGTGTACAAAAGTTAACTTAGAAACTATTAATTTAGAAATTTATGTATTATGTGCAGAGTATTGCCGTGAAACCATTATTCATGGAGGTGTAGGCATCTGGGTTTGAAGTTTATTATCTGAGGATGTAACTAAATTCAATTTAAAACATCTCTGCCAGGAAAAATTTTTTGAATGTGCGGGAATACAATTGAAAACAAACAGTGAAATATATTATATATCACCTGTACTTTATGGGCTCATAAAAATACACAAAGATGACTTACCAATAAGACCTGTGGTTTCATATATTGACTGTCCAAATTACAAGTTATCAAAGTTTTTAAACGTGTTTTTGAGAAACAAAATAAATCTATCAAATGACCATATCATAAAGGACTCCTTAGACTTAATCGGGAGACTCGATAAATTCAAATTCAATAATACATACAAACTGGCGTCACTAGACATAACGAACATGTATGGAAACATACCAGCTAGTGAATGTATAACAATTGTTGAAGAGAGATTGGAACAAAAAAATGTCAGTCCCTTAATAATTTCTGAACTAGCAAACATGCTAAGAATTATTTTGGGACAAAATTACTTCTCTTTCAACAAAAAAGTGTACAAACAAACATCTGGCCTCGCTATGGGTTCCCCACTCAGTCCATTTCTTGCTGAGTTGTTTATGGACGCTTTCGAAACGAAAATATTAACTGCTCACAAAGCCACCCGGCACATCAAGTTTTGGTATCGCTATGTGGATGACATCATCATATGCTTTGATGGTACACAAAGACAATTGGAGACTTTCTTGGACATGGCTAACTCTTTCAGTAAGAAAATTCAATTCACCTTAGAAATTGAATGTGAGGACCAATTAAATTTTCTGGATTTGGACATCAAAAAAACATAGAACAAATTGGATTTCAACATCTACCGTAAGCCTACTTTTACGGACACAACGATCCACTCAGACTCGGTTCATCCCATTAACCATAAATTGGCTGCTTACCAATCAATGGTAAACAGAGCGTTACAAATACCATTATTAAAATCCAATTTTATGGAAGAAATTAGCACAATTAAAACCATTGCTATTAATAATGGTTATGATCCGAACATGATGGATTACTTGTTACGTAAAAGAAGGCGAAAAATAACTTTAAACACGGTATTTCCACAGCAAAAACTTTTAACCAAAGAAAATTTCAAAGTCATTACCTATTTTGGTGAGTCATCCGAGAGGGTCTCCAATATTCTAAAAAATCAAGACATTAACACAGCTTTCAAACCACCACTAAAATTGGGCAACCTGATTATCAATAATAAAGACAAAATTGATAAAAAACACAGATCAGGTGTGTACAAACTTTCTTGTGCCCAATGTGATGCTAGCTACGTTGGACAATCAGGTCGATCGTTTGAAATTCGAAAAGCAGAACACCTACGCTCTTTCAGGTAAAAAAGAACAGATTCGGCTTTTGCCAACCACTTGATAGAAAATGATCACATTCCAAACAATAAGCTAGAAATACTGCACATAGCAAAAAAAGGTCAAAGACTGGATGTGTTGGAAGGTTTGGAAATCCATAAACATAAAAAAAGACCCAACACTCTATTGAATGAACAAATCGAATGTTTCCCATCAAAGTTATTTTCACTAATCTAAATTTTATATTTTCAGACACGGAAGAAATATTCTAAATATTTATTTATATTTATTTATTTATTTGTAGATAATTCCAAGAATTTTTTATCAATATTCATTGTTTTTTATTTTTATTTTTTGACTTATTCAATGAAGGTATATTCTAATACACTTTATTGAATATTATATTTTACTAGCTATTTGTTACGTAATTTGTTTTTAATATAATATGACGTATTTTGTTTTCCAAAAAATTGTTAAAAAAATTTTTTGTATAAATAAGAGCCACCTGTAACGATGTCTTCACAGTTTCGACAATGGGATAAAACCCGAAACATGCCAACTAAATTTAAATAATTTTAAATAAAAAGTGGAATTGCAAACTTAAAACAAAAAGTTGTAAAATTAATTTATTTTACCTTTAAACAAAATAACGAATATTATATATGCGTTATATATAGGTCTCCAGATTCGGAACTGGATTCTTTTCTTCAAGATTTTGACGAACGTCTTAATTATTTGAAACCAGAAAAACACAATTTAATCATCATGGGTGATATTAACATTGACTTCTTCCAGAATAACATTAAAAAACGGATATTAGTTGATTTATTAGACTCGTACGACTGCTTGAATATTATAAAGGAACCTACTCGTTTTTACGGAGTCGCAGAAACGAGTATTGATTATAATAAAAGCCTCAAATATCAAAATTCACAAATTCTAAATCTTGGGTAATTGAAAAAATTATTCAAGATGGACAAGCCTTAAGGGATTTATTCAAAATCCGAAATACAAATAGTGAACTCAGAGATAATTAAAAAAGACCACAAATTCAACATTGAGAATGCTAAAAAACGTTCATTATTTAAAGATATTGACCTGAGTGTGTGTAACCAAAAAGACGTTTGGAATGGTATAAATAAATTGCTTCATAAAATCATTAATACCTATAAGAGGATTAAATTAAATCATGATAATTAAATCGTCAGCAATTCAGTGAATGTTCGGGATTTCTTCATGAACTCAGTTCAACAGAAGCTACTTCAGCATTTCGGAGATACTTTGTCAACACAGTGTTTATAATTTTGTGAAATCTATGTCCCTTTCTGCTGCATATGAAAGTGAAATTTATAACATTATAATGAGTTTGCCTAGTAAGAAATCGACAGGTGCCGATGAAGTGTCTGCGCAAGTACTAAAATCTAATTCACTAACAATAACGCATCTGTTATTACCATCATATAATCAATCTAATACTAGAAAGCAGTTATTTTCCAGAGAAGCTAAAAATTGCGAAGGTTAAACCTATACATAAAAAAAGTGATAGAAGTGACGTGTGTCACTACAGATCAATATCTTTACTGTCAGTTTTTTCAAAAGTAGTTGAAAAAGTAATTTCAATTAGACTCTCTAATTTTCTTGAAACAAACAATCTACTAAATAGCGCGCAACATGACTTTAGAGCAAACTACTCTACCGCTAGTGCCACATTTGAATTTTATGAGCATATATCGAGGGTCAACCATAAATATCTTCTAGAGAAATTATATAACATGGGGATAAAAGGGATAAGCAATGATTGATAAAATCTTATTTATCAAACAGAACGTTTATTGTAGAAATATACAAAAAGGATCTTTTAAAACACATCCCTTAATTACTAAGCAGTATTTTAAAAGCATATGTAAAGTAAACTATCTAATGTGCAAATCATACTTAGTATCCAAACTTTTATACCATGTATATATGAAATATACATGGTATATTAAGTTTAGTCCCAAGTTTGTAACGCTTAAAAATAATGATGCTAGGAAAAAAATTTTGTCATAGGTGTTCATAAAATCACCTATTTAGTCCATTTCCGGTTGTCCGTCCGTCCGTCCGTCTGTGGACACGATAACTCAAAAATAAAAAAAGACATCGAGCTGAAATTTTTACAGCGCACTCAGGACGTAAACAGTGAGGTCAAGTTCGTAAATGAGCATCATAGGTCAATTGGGTCTTGGGTCCGTAGGACCCATCTTGTAAACCGTTAGAGATAGAACAAAAGTTTAAATGTAAAAAAATGTTCATTATCAAAAATTAAACAATTTTTGTATGAAACATTTTTTCGTAAACATCACTGTTTACCCGTGAGGGCGCCAATTAGGCGGAAATTTTCTAATATGTACTATACTTGATTATCAGTTATGTATGTGTCACATGTTTGTATGTGTAATGTGATAAAGAAATCAACACTGACTTTGCATGGTATTTCAACAATTAAGTCAGTCAATTGTTTGTTTTCACTTGTTTAACTTATGTTCGGGTTTGGATAACTTTGTTTCAATCGAATATTTATTATTGTTCATATTTTAATTATTGTAACTTAAAGTTTTGTGCAATTGTAAATTAAATTGTAAATTTATTTAAATAAATAAATTTTTATTCAAAATATCTGGTCTACGAGATATTAAGTCTTTGGGACGCATCTACACTCTATAAATTTTTAATATCAACCAAAGTACAAAATAAAATTTACTGGATTGGAAGCAACATTGGAACTGGTTAAACCCATTTCGACTGCATATCGAAGATTTATGGTATTCTTTTTTGGAATTATCTAGAATTTAAACGTAACAATGTGGTTGGTGTTCATATTTCAAATGTAATTAAATTTTTTATTTGTTGCCTATTAGAATAGCTACACCTTAATGCCTTAACATTTTTCTAAATCAAAAGTTAAGAGTAAACTGAACTTCAGATTATTCAAAAATTCTAGCTCCGACTCAGATACGGACGAAGATTTATCAACAATTAAAGAAAACAATTCTAAACCAAAACAAATAGAAAATTTATTCAATAAAATATCGCTGGATAATAATTTAGAAAACTCAAATAAAATTGATATTAACAATATTTTTTTAAATAATACTTTATCAAATAATCCAAATAACTCAAAATTAGAAAATAATAACGCTAATATGGCTTCTAGTATAACCGTAATTGATATAATTAGAAGTATGGACACCTACGAAGGTTGTCCAGGAATGTTAAATACGTTCATAGAAATGGGTGATGTCGTTCTCCAAGGAGAAAATGCTAACAATTCTATATTAATTAACATAATAAAACAAAAAATAGGAGGATCAGCACGAGATGCTCTCACAGCATCTGGAACCCCTTCGGATTGGGAAACTATTAAAGAAATGTTAATAACTTATTTTATAGACAACGAACTCTTGAATCAGTCCTTCAAAAATTAAATACTATTTATCAAGGGAATAAACAATTAAAATATTACTATACAGAAGTAGTTGATTTACAAACCGTTTTGTTGAACTCAGTAGATCGAACAATGTAAGGAATTCATAACAGGTCAAAATGAAGTATACTTGAATACTGTTTTAAAGCAGGATTAAATCCAAATTTAGGATATGTTGTGAGATCCAATCGACCGAAAAGAATAAAAGAAGTATATGATGTTTGTGTCAATAAAATTTCGATGCAACAATCTAATTTAGACAGAAGTAGAAAATCTATCAAATTTAAATTGCCAACCTAGACAAATGCACAATAATTATCCTCATAACAATCGTGTTCCTACACAGAACTATGTGAATAATTATAAAATGCCTAATTTTTCAACAAATTGTATGCAACTACGTCCGTCACAACCAATTCAAAACAACCCATTTAATAACTCGATTCATTACCGTCCCTTACAGTATTATCGATCGACTTGGAATCAAAATAGTTCACCAATATATAAACCTCAAGTACCTAGACCTGAACCTATGGATATTTCAAGTGGAAATACCAGACGATCATTTCATCGAATGAATAACATTAATGATTGTGATTACTTTGAATATCCTCAACACAAACCACATGATAGATGTCCAAGTGACCAATATTATTTTTATGATATAGATCCCTATAACTCTATTTTATATGATCAAACTAACAAAATTCCTGAAGGAAAACAGTCAGAAACTTTAGAAATTCCTGATGATCAAAATTTTTTTCAAAAAGCCTTGAGTCTTCCGGGTACATAGAATTAAATAATATGCATCATAACTCTTAACCGTTTATCAGAATAGAAAATTTACGCTCTCTAATTGATACAGGAGCAGATGCAAATTTTATAGATCCTAAGCATACCAATTATTCCCAAAAATTTAAAACTAAAGTAATTATTGCAACAGCTCTCAAAAATCATGAAATTACTGAAAAAATTATTGTTAATTATATCTCGCAACTGGATAACCCAGAACCATTAGAATTTTTAATTTTTAAATTTCATCACTATTTTGATGAAATTATAGGCAGTAATACCTTAAAAAAATTAAGTGCTTACATAAATTATAAAAATTATACAATAACTTTTGGTAGAATTCAAAACCAATTGAATAAGAAAACGTTACATCAACATCAAATATATCACCTGTAACCTTATGAACAAAAGTATGTAGAGGCTCCAGTTAACGTAAAAGAAGGTGACATATTTTTACCATGCATTAAACTTAACGAATTTGTAGGAATAATAAACGGTTTGTATACCGTGATAAACAATAAAGAACCTGTTCTATTAGTTAACAATTCTGATTCACAACAGAGTGTCATAATTAGTCAACCACTTACAGCGGAAATTTTAAATCGCTATCAAATTGTAACTAACATAAACGAACTAAGTGATAACGTATCAGATTACGAATTCGCTATTCAGAATTTACCTGTTAACCATCTAAATAAAGAAGAAAAAAATTCTTTAATACAGTTATGTTCTAAATACAGCTTCATTTTTTACTTAACAGCAGAAAGTATGAAATTCACGTCCAATGTAAAACATTATACCCATACCACCGATGAAATACCGATATATACTAAAGGATTTAGGTTGCCTCATTCTCAAAAAGAAGAAGTAACAAAACAAATCAATGGAAATGTTGGAAAAAAACATCATACGACCATCGAATTCCCCTTGAAATTCTCCTGTTTTTATCGTAAGTAAAAAGGCCAAAAGGAAAACGTAATTGTATTCTCTACTTCTTTACAAGAACACATTGATACTCTTCAAAAGGTTTTTGATAAATATAGATTACACAATTTTAAATACAATTAAACAAATGTGAATTTTTACATAAAGAAATTGAATTTCTGGGACATGTAGTTACAACCGAAGGCTAACCCAAACAAAATAACCGCCATCGAAAAATTACCACTTCCAAAAACTGTCACGGAAATAAAACTTTTTCTAGGACTAATCGGGTATTACCGCAAATTCAATAAAGATTTCGCTAAACTAACAAAACCAATAACTTCACAACTTCGTAAAAATGAAGTAGTAGATTATAAAAATAAAGACTATATAGAATCATTTAAAATTTGTAAAACATTGTTAACGGGAGATCCAATTCTCCAATATCCCGATTTTACAAAACCTGTTATTTTGACAACAGGCGTGTCTAGCTTTGCGATAGTAGCTATTCTATCACAAGATACTATTGGATCAGACAAGCCAAATTGCTATGCTTCAAGAACATTAAACAAAAGCGAGCAAAACTATTCCACAATTGAAAAGGAATTACTCGTTATCGTTTGGAGATGCAAACAGTTTAGACCCTATTTTTTCGGGCAAAAATTTTATATTAAACGGACCACAAATCGTTAAAATGGGTATTTTCCTTAAAAGAGGACAACTCGAAATTAATAAAATGGAAAATAAAATTACTGGACTATAACTTTAATATAGACTATAAACCTGGTAAAATAAATAGTAATGTAGACGCATTATCTAGAATTCAAATAAATAACTTAAGTAGCAATAGTACCCAACATTCAGCTGAAGAAAATCTTAATCCCGGCATTAGAATATCAAAACGAGATATAACAGTTCATATATTAATTGTTGTTACTTAAAGTTTTGTACAATTGTAAATTTATTCAAATAAATAAATTTTTATTCCAAATATCTAGTCTACGAGATATTAATCACGCATGAAGCAGGGTTAGTGTTTGTATACTGTTTATATATTCTGTTACATATTATGTGAGTATTTGTTACTACCAAAGTGTAATTTGTGTGTGTGTATATAAGAGGTTTCCCTCAGGTTATATATGATTCATGTTTGAGTGTATGTGTTGTTAGTGTGTCTTCCTTGTGTTATTAGAATAGCCCCTCCCCTACCATCCATAACCCGATTATACCATACATGAAATTAATGAATTATGAAATGATAGCTTTAGGGATGCCCCTCTTCCATTTCTGTTTCCACACATACACATTCTTTACCGCTCATATTTGTCATACATTAACACCTAGGTTTTACATTCTTTCAGCTATAGCTCGTTTTCTCACCATAGCTGCTTTTAACACAAACTCACTAAAACACTCTTTCGTTTTTCTGGATGCCAGGACTTGGCTGACATCATATCCTCTCGCTCTATTACCTTCCAAAGCCATTTCGGATAAATTTCTGAATCTTTCATACATCCCACAATCACATAACATATGAATTCCATCTTCCCACTCAGCCCCACACATACAACCTGGGTCCTCGCATATTCCCCTGCTGAACCTGAAGCCATTAAGTGTACCATGCCCAGTGAGGATATGACTTTCATACCAAGTAAACGGCCAGTTTTTCATCCTTCCATTCATCGTCAATCTTACATCTTTTATGCAGTCGTATGTTTTTCTTTCATTCTGACTCATACTCCATCTCTCCTGTCATCATTCATATCATTTACTTCCTCGTTACTTACTAACTCAATCTCGTCCATACTTAAATCCTTCTTTACCTTATAAACATTCGCTCTTCTCAAACATTACAAGTTCCACGGTAGAATACCGGCCAGGACCTGCATAGCCTCCGTGGAGACTGTTTTACAAACATTCAGGCAGCCATGGAGTATGACACGCTGTGCCATACCCATCATCTTTCTATAGCATTCATATTGTACACACTTATACTATATACTAGATCCATACATTGCACACGCTTTAAATAGTCCTTTTATTAATATCCTTTCAGCCCTCACATTATGACCCAACATATACGCAAAACTCTTTTCAACTCAACCATCGCCCTCAACATTTTCTCCAGCAAAGCAGCGATGTGCTCCCTAAAGCTCATCCTCTCACCTACCCGCACTCCCAGATAGGTTACCGAAGTAACCAATCTCACATGTGTTAAACCATCGTCCAAATTCACACACATTCTTCTGTTAACATTCATTTTACCTTTAAGGAGCATACCAACACCAGAGGGTGTTCTGTCTTGCTATCAGAACACCAGCAAACACAGCCACGACTTGGATAATAGAACAGCGACCAAAATTTCGAGGCGCCTCATCCCAGGCATACACAGACAGAGACCGATCAGAAATACACAGTTCAATTCCCAATAGCCACCTCTTCGCCTTGTGCATCAGTCAGCCACCGTCTGCGTAAGGCAAACGCCCTACGCAAGAACTCCCTGCAGCACTTGCGGCTACTTGTGGTGGCCAAGACCTCACTTAGAGACCATGACCCCCTTTCCCATCAATTAGACATACCATCCAGGTTTCGGAACCGGTCAAACGCTCCTCAGTCACACAAAAAGTGTACTGCATCCTCACGTTAAACGCCACAGAAGCAACCTGGATCGCCACCGCCTCATGTCCCTTACATCCTGAATGAACCGGAATGTCACACGATCATTCCCAGATTGGTCCCACCTCTCCTGCCTCCGCTCAACAGCCCTCTCGTTAATGAGCGTTTGGAGCTCCACCATTTCCAACCTCGTCATTATTAAGCAAATCCAGCTCACCGAACTGGTACCCCCTCCTCCTAAGCTTGAACAAGCCTGCCCTACTCAATGCTTCGAGGTCCCAGGGAAGCATCTCACCGAGAACCTGAAGGGCCTCGATGGAGACCGTCCTACACACCCTGAGTGCCCCATACAGAACAACCCGCTGTGCCGCCCCAAGCACACATCAAGCATTATCAAACCTGAGACACTTACAGGAGATAGCAGCGTCATAAAACACAGCTGCCTCAACCCAACCTCTAACAAGGATTCGGGCAGCCCGCCTCTGTAGTCCCCCCTCCGCATTACCCTTGATATCATGCCCACACACTTGACCACTTTCAATCGGATGCCTCGCACATGTTCTATTAAGCTCATTCTAACACCAAACGTGACGCCGAGGTAGACTACCTGTCCCGCCCTGGCAATACGCTTGGTCTCCCCTCCCACGGTCACTCTCATGCTGCAACGTCCCGGGTCCAATTTTCCCCTCAGGAACATGTAGATCGTCTTTCTATGATTTCCAGGACGCGAACGCCCAATACAAATGTGGCACCGTGGACGGGACTTAAATCTCCCTTCTTGTGCCTTGAATCGCCGCCTTTGCAGCATCCCCTGACGCGTTCGTTGCACTCTCTCATAATGTGTCCAAATCCAAGGTACACATGGCACCGAGACACACTCAAAGGGCATTACTCTGTGTGCTTCGAAGCCGGCATAACTTCTTCCCCTTCTTTCAGGATTTTTTTCCGCCAGGCTGCTGGTAGTTCACATAGGCCTTTCCTGGTTCCATTGAACTGGTTCTTTACTTCTCCTTCCGTAGCCACATTATTGAGGCTATTCTTAGCCACCGCAGAGACCAGCTTCTCATCACTACACGTTTTCGGCAAATCGTGTATAAGGATTTTGGGCATTAGCCCCTTCGGGTTCTCCACCTGGAGCTCGCATTCACGAAAAGCGCCACATTGCTTGAGCTTTTGTGCCTCTTCCTCTGACCGGGTCTCGATTGTCAGACTGGCTCCACCGCTCTAGCCACCTATCTGTCGCCCTCTCCTCAATCAGGCTTAATGCCTCCGCCATTTCTCTTTCCCTGGCTTCCTCCGTCGCGATGAGGTCCAGGTATCCCATCTGCAAGCCCCTTCGGATACGGAACACTCCCGCACGCCTCTGTGCTTCCAGGTCCCACGGAAGGCTACCGGCAAGAATCTGCAGCGCCTCCGTAGAAACCGTCTTGCACACATTCAACGAGCTACATAACACTATCCGCTGTGCTTCCATTAACGTACGCGTATCCGCAATGCAGCCACTCGTTCTACACACTGGCTCCATACAAGATTTCAGCCTCCAACCCTCCTCTAATGACAAACCCCAGTCTCTTCATAAATGCAAACGTGGTTCGTCCCTTGTCAGAATGAGTCCAGCGTTCTTGCCACTTTTCTATCGATCGCTCATCCATTAATCTTAGGGAATCTGCCTGGTCTCCAATCTCCAATCCCCTACGGATTCGGAAAAGCCCAGCTCTCCTCCGAGCCTCTATGTCACACGGAAGGCTGCCGGCAAGAACTTGCAGTGCTTCCGTGGACACCGTCCTGCATGGGCCCAATACTCACCTGGGGTTACCAGAAATGGCACCGGAAAACTCGGACGTGCCATAACCCTCTCGGAGCAGCACAGGTTCCAACCCCTGTGTTCAAAGCACACTTCCTGGCAAAGGTCCGAAGCTAGTCGTTCTCTCTGCCCCACAAACTTCGGCAGCGCTAGGCGCAAATCAAACCTCCACTGACACAGTGATCCCAAGACCCACCCACTCTTAATTCTTGCATCAGTATCGGCCACTCCCCGCACATAAGACAGATCGGCCAGCCACATAAAGGAAAACATGAAAACAGTAGGAAAGGACCACAAAACGCCACTAAGACAGAACAGGGAGTCTGGTTTGATAGGTTTTCCTGCCCACGTGCACTATTTGGTCCGGCAGAGCAAGCTCCAACCAATCAGTGGCTAAAGCAAGCCAATCGGAATCCCCTATCCGCCACTCGAGGACCCAGTCAGCTCTTGTTCCACCGGTACTGCGGCCGGCGGCATGAGTAGATAGGGAAATCGAAAGGTGAAGCTTAACGTGAGGTACCCGCTATTTTAGCCTTACCATTGGGACGCCTTACCTCACGCCCTCTATTGGGACGGAATTAACATACGTCTGGAGTACTCCCTGCCCAGCAAGAGAGACCTTTCTCCGCCTCTCCTTCTTTCACGCTGGAATTGTCTTCAACATCTACTAACGCCACGTCTGAGCTGCCGAAGCTCCTCAGTCCACCAAGAGGTCGGTGCTTCAGAAATGCAACATTTGCCTCCTCCAACCATCCGGTAAGCTCAAGGAGTCTGGCATGCACCCCAAGCCCCGTGAACCTTTCAAGGCCAAAACCATTGGCCAGCTCAGAATGGAAGTGTCCGTAGAAATTTGATCCCATGCATATGATCTACCCTTAGCAACCCTGAACCATCTGGTGTAGGACATCCACATGCGTCCTAATACGGCCGCTGAACCAACAGTAGGCACTGCAAATGTAGAACTGCCCCGTCCAACCGCTAACCCATGCACAGGCGCAGCATTCGGTAGAAAACCGCTCCACCAGCATACAATCCAGGGTCCGGTCGCACACGACTATAACAGCCTTCTGACTACCATACCCAAGACCCTCATCCATGCTGGCAAACCCCTCACAGCTCCATGCAGCACATAGGGCTCTTGGACTCGTAAGTCACCCATCACTACAAAGCCAGCTGACAATTTAGCTGTGCTATTCTAAGAGCCCAGATACTACCATTTTGTCGCCCTTTCCGGCTGACGACTGGCCTCCATCGCCTGAGCATTGCAATGCTGATCTGGTTCTGGACCAGCCAGACCCCCAGGTCACACATTACTCCGTAGGCCCGCTGACTATTCAGCTGCACTACTCTAAGGGGCTCCATTGGTGCCAATCAATCGGCCCCTCAAAATCTCCTGCCTCCTGCGATATTCAGGGCACTCATCAGTGACTGCCCTGTGATTCACCGGACGACCACATCCTGCACAAATATTACACTTCGGAGGGGACTGACAGTCGGCCTGTCGGCCTGTGGTACCCCTTGCGCCCAACACCTCCTGGCCTCTTCTTTACACTCACGTGCAAAATGGCCAAAGCCATGGCACACATAGCATCGGGTGACCCGGTCAAAAGGTATCACTCTGTGCGCACCAAAGCCCATTACCCGTTCTTGGTGATTGCCTTCCGCCAGGGACTAGGCAATTCGCAGACAACATTCTGCGTTTTACCCTTCCCCACCCGGTTCACCACCTTGAACCGCTTTTTAATATCCTCTGTGGCTAATCCTCTGAGGTTTTTTTTGACCTCCGAGACCAGCTTATCGTCCCTTAGTGAAACTGGGACGTCAAAAATGAGGATCCGAGACATAACACCCTTAGGATCCTCCACCTGAAGTTCGCAGTTAGCTAAGTTACCACATTGCTTCAACCTGGCAACTTCCTCAGCCGATTTCGTTTCGAAGGCAATGTCATCTCGCAACTTTCGCACTGCTCTGACTCTCACGTCAACTGCAGCGCTCACCTCATCCAGGACCTTCACCTTCTCCTCCTCGCCAGTGAGTGGACCTGCCACACTCTTCACTATCACCGCCTCCACTATAAGCCTTGCCACAGAGGGCTTTGTCTGGGGCTTAGCCATTGGCTTTGTCTGGGGATTAGCTGCTGGCTTAGCCTGGGGCTTTGCCACAAGAGGGCTCACCTGCGCCACTCTCGGTATAAACCGCTCTAACATCTCCTCCATCATTGTCCTCATCCTCTCCCTGAACTAGTCAAGTTCATTGGAGCGAGATGGGGTAGGAGATTTGCTGAGGAGTGTGCTCTGGTTCCACCGGCACTGCCTCCGGTTGCAGGAATAGGTAGGGACATTGTCCGAGGAGATGTTTAACGTGAGGTACCTTGAACATCCTTGATCCTGTCATATTTAATTGCTTTCTTAAATGCATCCCTAAATTTCCTTAAATCCAACTGGCCATCGACGCGAATGACCAAGCGATATTTACCCACTCTTCGACTTTGCTCAGAAATGGAAAATAAAATTAAATAACGACAAACCAGAACACATAATATTTGCCAAAAATTCAAAGATACAAAGTTAAATACTTAGGATTAACCTTAGATAAAATAACTCTACTTCAAAAATCATAGCCAAGAAATTTCTGACAAAGTCAACAATTCCATCAGAAGACAAAAAAATGCTGTACACGTCGATTAAACGATCAATAATTAGCTACGACACCCCTGTGTGGAGTTACGATGCTTCGTAAAAACAAAATACAGAAACAAATGTTTGCGATTGATTCTGAACAAAGACAGGTATATCCCAATAAATACATTACATTACTTAACAAAAATACCAACAATTCAAGCATACTTTGAACAAATAACAGGTAAGTTCGTAAATAACAGCTTAGCTAATAGCAAGCTAACGAAGCATATAGCAAACAAGTTCGTTAAACTCACTTAAATTTCGATTGTCAAACTCACTTGACCAACTATCGATGACAAAATCATAAAAAATAAATTACCAAAAACTGTATTTTATTTATGTATTTTTTATAATAATCAAAGTCTGACAAAAACCAAAACACCCTATCCACTTAAAATATACAAAATCCTTCACACAAAACATGTGCAAACCTACCACACAAATCCCTAATATGATAAACAGGTTTTCCTGCTTGTTTTCTTATAACCCATACCCTAAACACAAAACCATAAATACAACAGTTGTAGGAGATAATATTTCTTGTATAATTAACTACCTTAAATTACATTGCTAATCAAAATAATAAAATAGAGGATGAAAGCTAAATAAAGCTAATAAAACATTAGAATCAAGCTCCTAACGTTAGAATCAATTAATAAATTATTTACATTGAAAATTCTATGTATATATCACTTTTATTCAATAAAATTTTTATTAAATGGTAAAATAAATTGTACTGTGGGCCGGTGTTCGAATCCAGCACCCACATATTAAAAAAAATTTCTCTTGTTTTTCATTTTTATCTATTATTATTATACAAAAAACCTAATAAACAATATTAATTTAAACTATAATGACTTTGCACTAAACTGATTTAACACAAAAACGAAAAATTATAATTAAATTTACTTTCAAGTATTGGAGTATAACCAAACTTATATCATATACAAATACAGAAAACCACACCATTCATGAATATGTCAAACAAATTTTTCCCTTTTCCTATAAATCCCTTCCAAGCCTCATCCTTAAAAAATTAAAACTAAAAATAAAATTAAAGCATACATTTTCTAGAATAAAAATATAAATAATCCAAGCTGATGTTGAAAGCCAACAGGCTAATAAACTCTTATCACATTCATATAATTTGTTATCTTTTACATCTTGTTATACATTATGTAAATTTTATGTGTTGTTTTATATTGAATAAAGAAGATATTTTTGAAATGAAAATGGTACAGAACACCCAGTGGTCAAGCCCAACTCATGCATACTAAAAATATTTTTTTATTTTTATTTATTTTTATTACTACTGTAGGAAATGAGCATTTAAGGTTGCAATTCTATGGAACAATATTACTTTCTATTGGACCCGGCTCAAAATGTACGTATGAGTGTGTTTAAAAAAGTCATATTGAGTGTGCGTGTGTGCTTACTAAAAAACTCTTGAAATTTGAGAAAGCAGCTTTTTTTATCTCCTGATATTTTTTCTTAAAACTCACCGTTTTTGAGATAAAAGTGTGAAAAAAAATCTAACTTTGATGAAAATTTGATATTGTCGAAATTAACGATTATTGCCGCTTACCGCAAAGGCTATAAAATAAAAATTTCTAACAAAAGATCAGAGCTTCCGATTTTTGAACAACCATGCTATATGTCACAGAAAACTTCAGTTGAATCGAATGCCCGAGTTTTCCAAAAACTACCTTTCAAAAATGATACTACATATCAAAATATGATTGTATGAATCTTTTAAAATCCGTTTTTCATTTTGTTGATTGACTTGCGATTGTTTCATCCTGATTGTCCGATGGTATGAATTATTGTACTGTTTAATCAATTCCGGTAATACTTTTATCCATTTATAGTTACCATACAAACTGAAATGTTTG
The DNA here is from genome assembly GCF_905475395.1 of Chrysoperla carnea. Classification (NCBI taxonomy): domain Eukaryota; kingdom Metazoa; phylum Arthropoda; class Insecta; order Neuroptera; family Chrysopidae; genus Chrysoperla; species Chrysoperla carnea. The sequence goes on from NC_058342.1 coordinate 9,763,719, forward strand.
TACATCATCGATTTCAGTGTGCGTATAAATCTCTCTACAATACACGCCTTTTTAGTTGAATATACAGAATAATAGTTTATGTTGTACTCTTTCATCAATCTCTTAAATTTTTCATTATAAAATTCCGTACCATTATCAGTTTGAAGGTTTTTCGGTGTACGATTTTTTATAACCTGGCATTAGTGACATCTACCGCACTCTTGGACTTTAGTGGCATAGCCCAATCGGAGTTTGTAGTCATGAAACTTTTAGGAATATCAAACGTTAAATAATCGTTTGATTTTAATGTATTAAGTTTATTTTTATCTATAATAGTATCGTTTTTGAAGACCTCACAGTATGTTGGTTTAATATCTAAATGATGTATCATCACAGAGATTGGGAATCTAAATACATAAACTCTTGTATTATTTTCCAATATATACCATGCAAAATCAGTAGTTGGATCTTGATAAAATTGTATTGGTAGTGTATTACGTATTGATATTTGAAAATAACCATTTAATTTTTTCAGACTCTCGTTAAATATTTCAGTAGTGTTATTGATTTTATCACTAACATGATTGATAAGGGTGTATAAATCCACAGCATCAGTTGAAAATTCTGGACTTGCTACATTACTTATTTTTTTATTTTTTGCGTCAATGATTCTTTATCATCTAATGACAAACACTGTCCAAGACTTTTTAAGTTCACAACATCTTGCTTATTTATTATTCTTTGTTTTGCATCGAAGCAATTATTTCTGCCATTACATCGAAGTATTGATTCATATACATGTGATGTATATGAATCTTCATAATTTTTGAAGAGAGGACATCCAAATTTATCTATACCGTTCATACTGAGTTCTCAATAGGTTATGATGTAATTTTAATAATTACATGTAATAAATATAAAATCTAAACAGGTCTAATAAGAAACAGCTCGGTTTAATACTGGTCTGTATCTCAACAGGTCTGTATCTCAACAGGTCTGTATCTAAACAGGTCTGTATCTAAACAGGCCTGTATCTAACCACGTCTGTATCTAAACAGGTCTGTATCTAAACAGGTCTGTATCTAAACAGGTCTGTATCTAAACAGGTCTGTATCTAAACAGGTCTGTATCTAAACAAGTCTGTATCTAAACAGATCTGTACCTAAACAGGCCTGTATCTAAACAAGTCTGTATCTAAGCAGGTCTGTTTAATACTGGTTTTGACCTGTTTTAATACTGGTCTGTTTAGAAACAGGTCTGTTTAATATTGGTTTTGACCGGTTTAATACTGGTCTGTTTAGAAACAGGTCTGTTTAATACTGGTTTTGACCGGTTTAATACTGGTCTGTTTAGAAACAGGTCCGGTTTTCACTATATTATATTTTCCTCTTTTAACTTTTGTATCAAACTATTTACAAACTACCCCGCGCCACGTGATGCGCATAGCAGCCGTAATCTGTCACAAAGTTCGTCGATTGTATTCCAGTACACATAGTCTATGGGATTATTAGTTACTCGTGATAATGTTAGACCGCTACCAGAAGCAGGAGCCGATGGGTAGAGATGTTTCTTAATGATATTTTTATACTTAAAACTTCTAGTTCCTTGAATTTGGCCCTAAGAGTCATAATTCCGTCGATTAGCGTTTGTTGATGTTACAATTTCTAAATAGTTACGCATGTCTTGCTCTGAATAATTTTTTGGTATCTGTTTTACTAAAAGCTCATATAAACCTGATGTCCCGTTGTACCAGTTTTCGTTGACTTGTATATCGTTATGCTTAATGTAAACAACTGAATTACCTACATATAATCTATCAGCAGCATTATCATAACGTAATCCGTAAATATTATCGATAAGCTTATCAACTTTATTCGATAATATAAAATAAATGTATTTATCGGCCACATCTCCGTAAGTCTTTGTAAAATGCTGAAGTGCATGATGATTATTCTCTGGTGATTTTATAATCTCCCTAAATACAGCACCAGGAGTGTGTAATGCCTCATGCTCGTAGGTGTCTGATAGATTTTTTTGTTTTGTCACTACTGGAGTATCTTCAAATAATTTTCGAGCCTTCATTGGCGTATAATTTAATAGTTCTCCAATTAATTGTCTTCTAAGGTATCATCTTCCATCTTGCGTTTTATATTAATTCGAGTATAATCATTTTTGTTCTCTTGTTTTTCTACTAGCTTATTCAACGGATCAGTGATGGGCTTAAATGTTTTTTCTAATGAAATGATTGTTGTTTGTTCATCAGCTTCGAGTGCGTTATACTTTTTCTGTATAATATCTCTCAACTTAGCTAGCTGTTTCGTTGTCTGAAGCATGTTATCACATGAAAGCTCACAAATTAAATGACCTATACAGTTGATAAATAGTGCTTAATAAAATAACAAGCATCATCAATCAACCATATAATATACTCCTTATAAGGAATAATAATAAATCAACTTGTACTACAGATTAGATAAAAAAATTTTTTATTTAAAAAAAATTACAACTTTAGATTAAAACAAAATACAAAATATGAATAAAAAAAATCATTTTATTTTTTAATATTATTTATTTTTATAATAATCAACAAGAAGCACCTCCATATAAAGATCTATTAAAAAAATAATATAATAAATACATAATAATATTTGTGGTACAATGTTTATGTTGATAGATGCATAGAGCTTTTGATACACTGTCATTCTTATGGAGCGGTTTTCCACCATCCAAATTTTCAATGTGGACTGCCCTTGTTGAATTTCGAATTAATTTTTTAATCCAAATTTTCTTTTCTTCACCTTTGCAGTATATAACATTATGATTAGCAATGTGTGTTAAAATGGTTGATTGATAACTCGCAATAATCGATGACTCCTTGATTCCAGTATAAGTCATGGTAATTATTTGAGAGCCAAATTGCTTGTTTCTTATCCGAATCACTTAATGTGTTAAATGGAAATGGCGGTTTGAATACATAATGTCCAGAGTGGTTACCATTTGTATCCATAAAACTAAGTTCTTTAACGATGAATTCATTGTTTACTTTGAAACCCTGTACGTCCACTATGTACGCCATTTTAAACTACTCTATTCACAATATTCGTAAGTGGATTGTATTTAAATAATCGATCATGGAACACTATACAATACGAACGCTTTTTAGCTGGGAAATTAACACCAGCTTCAAACTCAACGCGCAAGTCCACTGTTGTAGATTTAAGTGACTCTGGGTGCTTAGAACAGTCAATGCCAAATAGAGGTGATTTATTTATAAACGTTTCTTTATTAAGCAATGGTTCTGTTATAGAGCGTCTATAGTACGATTTTTGAAAATTACAATACATTTCATACAGTAACGCTGTTTGATTGTTTGTGTTATTTAGATTCAAATTCACATATGGGTAGGCTTCACCATTTAAATAGACTTTCAAATTTGTTATGTTACAATGGTCAAACTGACTGGAATCTTTTAAAATGTTGCGGTCACGATTTGTTTGGAAACAGATAACAGCGTAGTTAAGACATTCTACACTAGTTTTAACACTCCACACATGTCTATCAGTTAATGGTAGTTCTGGTATAAGTAGACATTCCATTGATCGAAACCATAACCTCAAATCATCATTTTGATGGACTAAGTTGTATAATTTGACTCGCATTTTATCAGACACTTTAACGTATGGAACACACCATTCTAATTTGTTGATTTTAATTTTAGGTTTGCTTGTTGCGACAGTTGAGGTAAAACAATTAATATCGTCATTTGCACGAACAATAACGATTTCTTGTTTCATGTTTACGAGAATTTTAGGATAATCTTCAAAAAAACCCATATACATTTTCAATGGAATACGAACATTGAAGTAACCAGCAGCATCTTTTTTAAAATTTTCACCAAAGCCAGCATTCTCTAAAGCTTTACTCTGATTTTCGTTTAGGTATAGATAGTTTTTTATAGTGCTAACGATGCCTACGTTATTAATCACATCAATTACCTTACCACCAATTTCATAACGAATTCCATGAAACATAAATGATATAGCATTCGATATGAAGCTGGCTGCATTTGTAGCATCATCATCAGTCACTTGACCTTCGATATTTAAAACACTTTCACTTGGTAATGTGTACAAGTCTTGTGATTGAATGCAAATTCTACTCTCATCGCTTGATTCAAATTTCGATGAATTATAAGCTTGATGGTTGTGATACTCTAGTCCTGTAATAGCATTATCGTACTCAGATACATTGGTCACTTCTAATATTTCTGCCATTCTTCTTCTTCTTCTTCTTAATACAACTGAATTTTATTCGTATAACTGATTTCTTTATTTTAAGCCAACAACTAAATTTTACCCAATAATTGGCCGTTTTAGTTTTAAGCCAATTGATTGAAGAAATTTTCTATTTTCGTATGATAACTGTTTGTGATTTTTTAGTCTATTGTTGCTCGATTGAGGTGGTTTTATCGGACGGTTTGTAGAAACACTGCCTCCCGCATAACGTGTGGGATGATTAAATACAAAACCCATTATATCTTTTTCAAGTGTAATCCAATTGTAATGTTTTCACCTCGAAAGTTAACTAATTTACCAGTTTGGTCCACTAACATGAGCGTTGCTTATAGTTTGACAGTTGATTGGTAAATAAATAACATTCATAGGATGTATCACAATTTTATAATCTGGTGGTAGATTTGGTGAAAAATGAAACAATGTGTGACTGATTTCATTGTTATGATACGATCCATTTGTAATATTACATTGAACATAAATTGTTTCTACAGGTAAAATATTAACTGTATTGTCATGTCTTTTATTTGCATCTAGTTTTCGTTTATTAAATCCCAACATGCGACAAACAGAATCTGATGGTTCACAGTTTATTATCACATTATACTTTATTTCACATTTTAATGTATTTGTATTAACATTTATTTGTAGTGTCACCTCATCGCCTACAGCTTCTTTTAAATAACGTTCAATATCTTCAACTTCGTAAGATCCTGGAGGTATTTCTATGACTTTATCATCGTAATAAAACATGTTATTGTGGCTGTGTATATTAGGTATGGAATTGTACCCTTGTAAATCTACTAGACCCATTTCATAATTTTCATTTTTATCTAATTCATTTGGTGGAGAATAGTCTGTTGTTAAAAAAGAGCTATCCCCTGTAAAAGTAAGCATGTATGACATCTTGATTTTGTATGAAGTGAATACAAGACTTGCTGGTTTATTTATTTAATAAAAATTGTATACATAGATGTCAACAAATCGGAGTATTAAACTGTTGTTGCCTATCAAAATTATATTGAATGTCACATCCGTTAAAATACTTAATGACTTCCGCTGGCGGTCTCAAATTTCCAAAACTATCATAATAGATAACATTTCGATTATACTTTTTATATGCCTTCCAGTGTGTGCCACTATTTTTAGATACATCATGGTTGATAATTCCTGTTTCATATTTATATGGTCTTTTGAGTAGGGTGTCACGCATAAAAACACCACGAAAATACGGAATTTTAAATTGTTTAGCATACGGACGTAGCTCCGTATTGTAAAGTGCTCTACGTGGTAGCGTTTCAATTAGTTTTTTTCTAAATATAATCCCATGCCTTTGTTGTATGGTCTTAAATACAAGCCTTTACCCATTGCTCCCATTGCTATAGTTTCCATTGTTTTGTTGTGTCTTTGACTCTCATTAAGTTGATCACGAGCACTTTTATAATTTGTAACGGCTTTAGCAATACCCGACGCTCCACCAGCCAAAGCACCTAAAGCAGAGAGTCCTGCGAATATTGGAATTAATGGAAGTACACCACCAGACTTTGGAACTGGTATTACACGTGTGGGTGCTTTAATACGTTGACCTAGCACGGCTGCTTTTGCAATTTTTACTGCTGCTTTTAAGTCCGTTGGTTGTGATTTTTTCAATGCATTTCGTGCCTTTCGCACTGATGCTGTAAAGTTTATAGTTTTCTTTGTCTTTTTCTTTTTTAATCTCATACCAAGTGAAGTTTTTGCCTTCATGGCGCCTGTAACGAATAAAGCGGATGCTTTTTCACCAATTGTTGAATCAGATGCTTTGGTACGTTTCCAAGCGGCTTCAGCTAATTGTTTATCTGCTATATGGCGCTTCTTTAAGTCTTTACTTTTTGAATATGCTATATCATGTACCATACAAGCCTGATCCAATGCGTTTTTTGGTTTATCACCACGCGCTAATCGTTCTGTCAGCTTTGTTCTAGGTCCACAATATCGATAAGTTGGTATGTGTAACTCAGACGGTAATTTATTTATAAGTGTGTTAACAATACCTCTTCCTTTGTGTTGTTGCTTCTGATATGACATTGAAGTTCACATATATTTAAATGTTTAGAAAATGGGTTGTATTGAAATTTTAGTCTTAGTTACATTAAAAATGCGTTTTCATAAACAACAACCCGCTCTGAGTGTTGAAAATTTAATACCAGAAAATACAGACACACAAACATATCATGGTCCTCTATTTTCAGATTCACTACGAACAATAATATGTGACCCTAGTGGTTGTGGTAAAACCAATGTTATGTTGAATTTAATTTATGATGAAAACGGTTTACGCTTTGAAAATATTTATGTGTACAGTAAATCTCTTTACCAACCGAAATATCAATTACTAGAAGAGACTTTAAAATTAGTGGAAGGGGTTGCCTATTTTCCATTTAGTGATACTAGTGAAATTCTTAGTCCGAATGAAGCTCGAGAAAAAAGTCTTTTCATTTTTGATGATGTGAGCTGTCATTCACAACAGAGAATTAGAGAATACTTTAGTATGGGCCGTCATCGAAAAATTGATTGTTTCTACATATGTCAGAGCTACGCACGTGTTCCAAAGCATAACATAAGGGACAATGTTAATTGCTTGGTGTTATTCAAAACGGACGAAATGAATCTAAAACACATATTCTACGATCATGTATATGTATATATATATATATATATATATATATATATATATATATATATATATATATATATATATGTGTGTGGTTGTGGACTAGGTTAATATGACCATGAAATTTTATTGAAGCACTTTTAACTAACACAAAACAATATAAAAATATTGTTGTAAAACAAATGTATTTTTGATTCATGTTTATAACTCAAAATTACTTGATGGTGCGAATATAATTGTCCCAAACAAGGTGTATTTATAACCTGAAAATAAGGTGGGGAGGTCATTTCAAAGATAAAACAAAACAATGATTATTTAAATTATAGGTGTTTTTTATTGTAAATACAAACACATTTTTAAAAACTTATCATGGGCAATCATATTCATGTTTTTATTTCTATATACAGTCATGATCATCAGTATTTCTTTCACAATCACATCTGTCTATTTCATTACAATTTGTAACACATATCCATGACTCGAACCATTTCGGTATATTTCCACCATCCATTTGTTGGTATAGCATTCTACAGAGAATTTTAGGATCTATTTGTTGATACCATAAAAACATTCTCTCATCGTGTCTAGCACTATCACCAATCCATTGTTTTCGGCGGATATCGTATGTACCCCAATTTTTTCTCATGTTACTTCCATGGGTAAGATCATCACAACATTCATTTAGTAATATTTCAAACTGATAGAAATTTTTTTAAATTAGTTGAACTTTTTCGCATAATTTACAAATAAGATTGCATTCAAACAATTTCTAACTATAAATACAGCAATATGAAAGCAATCATCAACTTCTAAATAAGAATACCGTAATGCGTCTATTAACTTTGTAGGTAAAACTGTTATTACCGTAATGTAGAGCGCCTTTTTTATATGATTACCACCACTCCAAAAATCCCCCAGCAGATATTATTATCTAATCTCATAACACGTGTAAAATTATTTTAAGAAACAGGATGATGATATCATATTTTTCAAGGTTAGATGTTATCTATTTCAACATATTCTTGAGAATTGCTGAGTAATCAGATTCTCATAATAATATTCAAACTAATTATTTTTCTTGGAATTCAACAGGATGATGATATCATATTTTTCAAGGTTAGATGTTATCTATTTCAACATATTCTTGAGAATTGCTGAGTTATCAGATTCTCATAATAATATTCAAACTAACTATTTTTTCTTGGAATACATACATGTTCATACTTGCAAATTATTATCTAACACGTGTAAAATTATTTTAAGATCAAAGGCGATTCAAACAAGATTGAACTTGTAACAGGATGATGGTATCATATTTTTCAAGGTTAGATGTTATCTATTTCAACATATTCTTGAGAATTGCTGACTAATGTCAACGTCCCGTCCCCCGTTCACTCTCCGTCAAGCGCCACTATTGGTCAAAGCCAATGACGTCACCTGGTAATTCCCCGTTTATGCTTAGGTAGCCATTCCTCCCCCCCCCCCACCACCACACCTCCCGACGCCATCTTGATTTTTACAGCGCTACTATTGGTCAATGACGTCATCTATCCCCTCCAACTTCGCATTCAACCGAGGTTTCCAACATTCACCTAGGTTTGCCCTTTTTGGAAAAGTGTACCATCCAACTGTGCCAGAACCGCCATGACTATGCTACTCTTAATTAAACCATTTTTGAACAATGATAATCCACGAAATATAATACATTTCAATTCATTAAAGTAAGAATATTTTGAAAATGAAATACAATTTATTAAACACCAATTAAACTTGGACATCTGAAAACTTTTAACATTTAGGGCAATTTCAGTTTGTAGCTCGATGTATCTGTAAGTATTCTATAATTATCAAAACAGAAGTCAACTGAAGTTATCTTCTTTGTTGTGGGTTGATAAAAAAAAAACAAAAGTTGAAAAAATATGAATATTAATGATATTAAAAAGTATTTTAAATATAAACTATCCTACATCTCTCCCATAATCAACGATTTTGAACTGACTGCCACATCATGAGGGTTGTTATATTATACCATCATCTTCGTCATTATCAATTAAATTGTGCCCCCGACGCAAATTATGGAAATCGAGGCGGTCCACTGTAGCTTCTGTGTAAGCCATTGCTATAAAGATAAAAAAATTTATATGAAAAAAACTTAAAATATCAAAATTTTTAATGCATTACATAAAATTTAGTAATTTTATTTCGTACCTCCAATTTGAATTGTAACAAAATTTGGTTGACTCTGAGCTAAAATGTGTAGACATTTGAATAAAAAAAATATGCTGCGATCGAAACAAAACCTTTTTGCAGTAATACTTTTTATAAATAATGCTAGAAATAACCTTAAGAAATTTTGTTGTTACTTCCAAGATAACAATATACATTGTTACTGAAAGATTCTTATTATTAAAGTTATTCTTTACTTTAAGAATACGAATAAAATATAAAACAAAATAACTTACCTAACTATCAAATAACAACATCACACAGCACAGAAATAAATAAAGACCTATTGCTAAACTAATTAAAAACCAATCTAAACTAACTTATTAAGCTTAACTTAACTAAACTAATTTTTAAAACGTAACTTAACTAAAATTTATTCTGTGTTTAAAAACTAAAAAAACTTGTAAGGAAATTTAAAGAAAAATGGAATTTTAAATAAAAATAAGAACTAGCTAAACTAACTTTTACAACCTAATTAAAGTATCTTTATAATATTAATTAAACTAAATATTTAAATTTGAGAAAATTTATTACGCACTTTCCAATTTTAATAGAAAAAAAAAATCAATTAGTATGGTTATGACATTTATTTTGTATTCAAATTTGTTTACTTAAAATCTTGTCATTGCGCAAACGTCAGAAGCGTTACATACTTATCACGAGAAAAAAATTTGTTGTTAAGTTAACGACTATAGACGATAATTATCACACCGCCACCGTCGGTAAAAATGTTTGTGAATTGCTGACGATAAGTACCGCTTTTGGCGATAATTATCACGAAAACGATAGATATGAATGTTTGTGAATCGCCCTACTGATATCCCCAAAAATCGTCGACGGTCTAATAATGACAAAATTTCTGCCAAACGAAATGATTCATCCAGGTTAGGTAAGGTTACGTTATATTAGTTGCCCACGAAGGACACACTTAGGCTATAGAGCCCATTGTAATACCATATATGTTTTTTAGCACCTTTCCGCTGATAATTTCATTCAGAGGTTGAGTGCACCTCCTTCATGCATATACAATGCACTACACCAGCCTATCACAATTATTAATTAAATTAACTTTGTTGCGACGGCGGAAATCGAACCTCACTGTACCTCACGTAAAACTTTGTTTCGTCAATGTCCTTATCTACCCGTAGATAAGGACAGTCGCTCCCCCTCTTCCTCAAGGCGCTTTTCGACGAATGCCTAAGTGAGGATACCTTTCCGCTTGTGTGGAAAATGGCCAGGGTAGTTGCACTACCCAAAGGGCCCGATAAGCCACTCAGTGACCCCCGGTCATATAGACCAATCAGTCTGCTGAGTGGTATTGGAAAGGTACTCAAAAGAATGATGGTTGGCAGACTCGAGGCTGCCATCGGGGATAGGTGGAACGACTCACAATTCGGGTTTCGTGCTGGGAGATCCACGGAAGATGCCTTACAATGGGTGAGTGATATTGTCCAGGACGGGCGGCGGAAGTATATGCTGGGGGTCTTTATCGACTTCAGAAATGGTTTCAGTTGTCTCTACTGGGAAGCGGAAATGCGGAGATTAGTGGAAGTTGGCGTTGGAGAAGCAGATCTCCGAATGTGGTCTACCTCAGAGTTACACTTGGTATTGGGATGAGTTTGATAGCCCACGTGAGAGCGATCAGGCCCAAAGTGGTTAAGTGCATGGCCATAATAGCGAGGTTCATGCACAGGGAGTGGGGTATACAAACGAGGTCTGACCGAATCCTTATTAGAGGTTGGGTGGAGGCTGCTGCGCTTTATGGTGCAACTGCCTGGTGTGAGTGTCACAGCGGGTTGTTCTCTATGGGGCACTCAGAGTGTGTAGGACGGTCTCGACCGAGGTCCTTCAGGTGCTCGGTGGGATGCTTCCCTGGGACCTCGTATTGAGGAGTATTGAGGAGGGCAGGCCTCTTCAAACTTAGTAGGGGTTACCACTTTGGGGAGCTGGATTTGCTCAGCAATGAAGAGGTAGGGGAGATGGGTATGGCCGAACTCCAAACTCTCATCAACGGGAGGGGCCGTGTGACGTTCCGGTTTATCCCGGATGTCAGGGACATAAATCGCCGCAATTGGACATTTTCTCTCCAGGAGGGTTTCCTCCTAACAAGGGCTTCAGGAAGTTTGTGCATAGGGCTTTCGCTTTACGCACTCGATGGGTGACTGGGGCACAAGGCGAAGAGGTAGCTGTTGGAAACTGATGGTGCATGTCTGGCTGTCCCTGTCCCTGTCCGACAGGACGAGTTGCAGTCCAAATTGGTGATGTTCCTGTGCTGGACCTTTCGTGTTGTCGTGCCTCTTGTCAGAAGGTACGACATTTTTGCAGTTACAGGTGATGGCGCTGTTTCGGGGCGTGGCGTCGGGGTGACCCGGCGACCTCACCCCATTTTCGTTTTTATCCTAGCAGGTTAGACAGTTTTTTTAGACTGGCAGAGGATTAGTGCTGCCAGTTGTCTATGTTGTGGCGTTATTCCGACAATGTTTCCATTGTCGGACACTCATTTGTTCTTTCCTTTCCTTTCCTTTTTTTTGAGTGGTATGGGCAGGGTCCTGGAGGGTGGATGGAATGAAGCCCAATATGGCTTCTGAAAGGGCCGAACCGTTGAGGACGCCTGGCTGAGGGTGTTACAACTAGTGGGTATCAGCGGGAGCAAATATGTCCTGGGAGTCTTTGTGGACTTTAGGAATGCTTTCAGTTGCTTGTACTGGGAGGTGATTAACCAAAAGCTTCGTGATTCTGGGCTCGAGGAATCTGACCTACGGATGTGGAACAGCTATTTCACGGATAGGTATGCGGGGATCATGTCTGGCAGGGGCGTGTGTGGGTTCAAAAGACCAGGGGCTGTCCACAGGGTTTCATAGCGGGTCCAACGATATGGAACCTGTGTATGAACGATCTGCTGGAGGGGTTGTATCATAGAGAGGTTAAAGTCGTGACGTATGCCGATGACCTCCTCATAATGGTTGAGGCGGGTAGTAGAGGGGAGGCACTGGTAGGGGTGGAGGGAGTTATGACACCAGTGCTTGAATGGGGGGCACAAGTGGGCGTAGACGTGTCAGGCACGAAAACAGTCTGCATGCCACTTAAAGGGAAGATAGGAACAGACAGACGACCAAGGTGAAAAGGGAGGGTGAGGTCAAGCGTCTTTTTGTGGTCGCGGGTGTTGAATCCCTGGGATTGCACATGGGCCCAGGTATGAGTATGAAGGATCACATCGCTTCGTTCCGAACAACTGTGAAGGAGCAGATGGGGATATTTGGCAGGATCCTCAGGCGGCACTGGGGGTTGAGCGTCAAGTCTGCCCGTCATTTGGTAAAGGGTGTAGTAAAGGCGAAGGTCCTGTATGGTTCTGCCGTGTGGCACGAGGTCACAAAGTTCCAATATGCTAGGAGGGCCATAAACACAGCACAGAGGGTGGTGTTGCTTGGTGGTTGAAACTTCTGCAGAACGGTCTCGACGGAGGCGATGCAGATACTTTCGGGGTGTATGCCGTGGGACATCGAATGCCGGAGAAGGGCTGATCGCTTCATGATAAGGCGTGGAGTGTTATTTGGGGAGAATAATCTAATCTCCCATGCCGAGAGTACGGAATTGACTCTCGCGGAAGCAGAGAAGCTCACTGATCTAAGAGCTTCCGAAAAGTGGCAAGAGAGGTGGGCCACGTCAGATAAGGGTGTGGCAACACGGAGCTTCCTTAAGGATGTCAGGGAGTGTGCATGGATCAGGAACTGGAGGTTCAGTACTGAGGAAGGATTTATCCTTACCGGCCATGGCTTATATGGCCATCTTTTCATGAGGGGTTTGGCGGAAGACCCAGCCTGTCCATGTGGAAACGAATGGGAGGACAGTTTACACTTCTTGTGTGACTGTGGCCGCTATGAGCGTTTTCATGACACGTATGCTATGGGGATGATAGATCGCATAGGGGGCGAATGGAAGCTGGATGGAGTCCTTAGGACAACGAACACCAGATAGGTGTTCACGGACTTTTGTCCACGCGCATTTGGCTTCCGGCGACGTGTGGTATCTCAGCAGTGCGAGCAAGCGCGAATATGAGCGAGCGCGTAGCGCAGTGGGATTGTTGACAAGTGAGCGCCCACGGGAGCTAGTCCACCGAGGTTGGTCGCTGTCTACAAGTTTTGATGTTATTGTACTTGTGGAACATGTGTGTTGGTTTTATTTTTGCTATACTTCTTCACCAGGGGTTGTTTTAAATTTATCATGGGTGGGATATAGTCACTTATGGGTTGGGATTAATTGGTTTTAGGACCCCGAAGGTTGTCTTTTTTCGAGTTTCGCTTGGTAATAGGATGAACTAGCCTTCAGCTATGGTCTTCAGCCTTTAAGTCATGTGTACAACAATAGGCGTGTTGTTGGTAAGCGCCAATCTGGACTGGACCCGAAGGAGTAGCCATAATGTCATATCTCCACGGGTTTAAGGAACGTCGCTCAATCCAGGCCGAAGTGTGCGTACCACGGGTCGCTTACAACCAAGCCCCTTAAACACAGATTAACGCTGCCTGCGTGCGCGTAAGCGAATTGAGATAGAACTCGTGGGGCCGTGGTAGGTCTTTTAGCTCAGACAAGAGGGGGGTGCAACCTCGCAACTTTTTTCGCCAGGTGAGCTGTGGCGGGCAGCTCGAGTACTAACTTGCAGAGTCAGTAGGGGCACTAGATAGGCCTCGCTTCCAACCAAGGTAGTTCGAGGTTATTTACCTTGGATGCGCATGGATTGGGTGTATCCCAGTCCCGCCTTCCTATTTGGAGGGTGAGCTGCGGCAGTTGAGAAACTGCTGAGCCGTGGGGGTAAACCGCAAGGTAGGAATCCCACGTAAATCTGGTTATACATATGTATTCTAATGTGTATATACCTACTATTCGGGCTTTCTGTCCCTATCTACTATCTAGCGAAACCACTGCCAAGGGAACGGGCTTGAAAAAATTAGCGAGGAAAGAAGACCCTGTTGAGCTTGACTCTAGCCTGGCAGTGTCAGGAGACATGAGAGGTGTAGCATAAGTGGAAGATATATATTTCATTTTTGGGTATATATCGCAGGTGAAATACCACTACCTTCATCGTTTCTTTACTTACTCGATAAGGCGGAGCGCATGCTTTGTTAATCCTTTAACGGATTACAAATATCATGGTGTTCTTGAACCAAGCGTATAAGAGTGATGTTAATATTTTTGTTTAATATATTTTTTCTTTCCTATTTTATTTATTTTTTTATAGTGAGTGATTTAAATTTTTAATTTTATTAATTACATCAATATAATACTCCAGCGTGATCCGATTCGAGGACTGCCAGGCGGTGAGTTTGACTGGGGCGGTACATCTGTCAAAGACTAACGCAGGTGTCCTAAGGGGAACTAAGCGAGGACAAAAACCTCGCGTAGAGCAGAAGAGCAAAAGCTGGCTTGATCCCGATGTTCAGTATGCATAGGGACTGCGAAAGCACGGCCTATCGATCCTTTTGGCTTGAAAAGTTTTCAGCAAGAGGTGTCAGAAAAGTTACCACAAGGATAGCTGGCTTGTGGCGGACAAGCGTTCATAGCGACGTCGCTTTTTGATCATTCGATGTCGGCTCTTCCTATCATTGCGAAGCAAAATTCGCCAAACGTCGGATTGTTCACCCGCCAATAGGGAACGTGAGCTGGGCTTAGAAATTTAAAATGGATAATAAATTTTAAACTTTTATTGACTTATTTATTATATAATATTGAATCGTAATCCTTATGCAAAATAATATGTGACTTGAACAACGTGCACGGGGGTGTGTAACATTTAATAAATTTAGGTAGAGAAATATATTTTGAATCAATTATTAACAAGTTCCCACAGAATAGTCAGATTTCCATTGTCTATTGAATAGGAATAGGTAGCTAAGAGTTACTAACACGAGGTGTAACTCTGACTCACTATCACGACGTGTGAGTTGCGGATCTCAACTCGGGTGATGAGCTGCAGACTCATAAGTGCTATGGATTGGGCGCGAACCTCACCAAGGTAACGGTCCTGCCTGCCTCGGGACTTTGGTAGCTGAGATGGAAGACACACTAGAAGTTTCAGCGCGCTAACTGGGCGTATCCCAGTGGCCTGCCCTATCGGAAGGGGGTCTTGTTGGGCAGTGTTTAGGCACTGTCCGACCGTGGGGGTAAAGCTTAACAAAGATAGCTAGGTACCCCACGTACGACAAATACATATTAATGTCTATTGAATAGGCCTGCCACCGGCCGCAGTGCCGGTCGGACCAGAGCACACTGGTACGAACTGCATTGATTGGAGCCATTCTTATATCTCTCATAATTTCATTAACGGTTGACCCTTTACTGATTTTACCATAAAAAAGAATTGCAAGATACCTCGTATTTTTTTTTTTAAATGAATATTTACACCTGGGATGAACATATTCAGATGGATTTCGAATCATATAACGACTGCCCTGATTCATATTAATTTCGAACACATTTCTATTTTGGATAAAAAATTTGTAGATTTCAAAAATATAATGAAAGTGAAATGTCAGTATTCCGTTGTTCAGAAAGAATATTTTACGACTTTCAGTTTTTTTTTAAGTTAAAAATAATTCTAATTGCTCTTTTCTGTATTTTAAATATTTTTGAGGCAGTTACTGAAGCACCCTATATTACTATGCGCTAAATAATGTCATAATTGAATTGGCTTATGTCATAATTGAAGCAAAATTTGCATAGTAAACTGACAGTAGTTTCTTCTGGTCAACTCTTGATCTTAACGCTCTTAATTGAAAGCACACTCTGCTCAATCTTACACATAAGGTGTCAATATGAGATTTCCAATTCATTCCTGAATCTATTTCAACTCAACTAGAAATGTCGTTTTACTTACAAACAGATTATGCGTAAAGGTGACTCCACCACCAAAACACACAATTGCTGTTTTGTTACGATCTAGAAGCAAATCGTTTTCATGACACCAGCTGTCCATTAATTCCAGTACATTGTTAATAACTTTCATAAGCTCATCGGTATCTTTATGTGAAACAACGATGGTCGTATCATCGGCAAAGAGTGCAACTTTACAAAATAATTTACTAAATGAATTTGGAAAGTCATTAATAAATAAGAGAAACAGCAATGGCCCAAAAATAGACCCTTGTGGTACTCCAGACCTGATTGCACCCCAACTTGACTTGAAAGTATTTCCGTCTATGTTTAATTCAATACAAATAAATGATGGAAAACAAACATGAGAGGTTGGTGGATCAATTTGCTGAAGACGTGAAACAATTACTTAGGGAGGCGCGCCTGCACCTCTGGCCAGGGATATCACGGAACCGGGAGCAGTAAACCAGTTGCCTCCTAAGGGGAAATCCTTTGCGTGTGTGGTAAAGGCTGAGGGTGGCGAGATTCCCCCAGCGGAAATTAAGAAAAAGATTGAGACCATTACCAGGCAACATGACACAAATGTCCGGGTCAAGGCGATCAGAACTGTAAGGCGACATTGAAAGAGATGGCTCAGTTCAAGGAAGCAGGGCTGATAGCGGAGGAGCCTCGTGGCATTGCCCCGCGAATGCTGATTTTTGATGTTCCCAACGACATGGCGGATGAGGTCTTTCTGGGGCAATTGCACAGCAAGAACCTATCATATATGGGTTGTACGCTACCTAGCGTGAAGGAGAAAGTTAAAATAGTCAACAGAAGAGGAAGTAAGGCAGATGTTAAGAACGTGCTTTTAGAAATCCCTGTAGATTGGAGAACGTTCCTGGGTGGTGGTGGGCGCGTCTTTATGGGGTGGAGAGTGCTGAAGGTGGTGGAATTCAACGGGATAAGGCGGTGCTACAGATGTCACGATTATGGACATCTAATTAAGGAGTGCAAGAGGGAAGATAGACTCTGCAACTTCTATGGAGAAGCGGGCCACCTACAGAGGGACTGTAGTAAGCCAAAGGGGCATTGCCGAGTATGCGAGAGGAGAAAACTGCCATCTGATGACTCGGCGACTTCTACTAGATGCCCAGATTATCTGTGGAAGCTCCAGAACAGGACAGATAATATTCGAGATGACTAGCGGAGTAGCCAGAATTAAGGTGCTGCAACGTAACTGCCAGCGATCGTATGCAGCCATCTGTGAATTCGGTGTGAGGTTGATTGACGGTGGGATTGCGGTGGCACTGCTCCAGGAACCTTACGTGCGGAACGGGAGGATTGCCGGCATACTGGATGGATGAGATACCACTTGAGCATGCCTCGATGTCTCTTAGCATGCACGATTGGACGACGGTGAATGGAGTGTGTGTGAACATCAAAAGCATAATGGGGGAGATGAACATGGCGAGCGTCTATTGTCAGTAGGGGGGGGGTGATATCCAGGAGAAGCTGGACTATTTAGAGGCGTTGCCCAGACTTCTGACGTGTGGTACAGCAAAGGCAAATCGAGGGGCCGAGAATCGGCGGCAAGTGGGAGATTTGTCGAAGAGTGGCTGCTGGAGCATGACCTGGTAGTGATAAATAGGCCCTGCCGGGAGTTCACGTTCGTGGGGGGCCGCGGTGCCGTGGAGGGGGTAACGTGAGCTTCATCGGGAGCAATATGGGACTGCTAGGCGCCGATACAGGGCTGCCATCTTGTATAGTAAGAGAAGGAGGTGGCGGGAGTTTTTAGGCTCCGAAGATGAACTTCCCTGGGGCAGGGTGTACAAGGTGTGTACGAGTAGGGCGAGCGGGTGTTTTGAATCGATCCGGTCTGGGAACGAGCAAATGTATGATTGGGGGGAGTGTGCCAGGACATTGTTGAAAGAGTTCTTTCCAGACTGCGAGGAGTGCACAGAACGGGAGATCCTAGCCGACTGTGGCCTGAGGCCGGGAGTCGGAATGGAGCCAGCTGAATTGGGTTGTGTAGAACTCGAACTGGCGTTGGAGAATATGAGGAGGAATAAGGTCCCAGGTCTCGATGGTATCCGCAATGAAATGATTGAACATCTGGGAAAAGCGTGACCAGATGTGTTGAGGCTCCTGTTTGGCAAGTGTGTCTCGGAGGGGTTTACCCATCCAAATGGAAGTATGGGCTGTTGATTGTCTTTCTTAAAAGTCCGGATAAGGACAGATGTGACCCGAGGTCCTACAGACCCATTACTTTGCTTTCTGGTTTGGGCAAGAATCTCGAGCGGGTGATAGATCGTCTGGAACGAGCGATGGTGGGCCAGTGGAATGATTCCCAATATGGTTTTAGAGAAGGGAGGAACATTGAGGATGCCTGGAGCAGGTTACATACATCAGTGGCTCGAGCGGAGGCGAGATGTGTAATTGGAGTATTCGTTGACTTCCGTTCGGGTGCCTTAACTGGGGATATGTTATGGAGCGGCTCAGACACTTTGGCATACCCGAAGGAGAGGCTAGATTCTGGCAGGACTACTTCTCTGGAAGGTATGTTTGCTGCAGGGGGGTCTTTGAAGAGATCTGGGTGCGACTTGCTAGGGGGTGCCCACAGAGATCGGTAGCTGGGCCGATCATGTGGAGCCTAGCAATGAATACGCTATTGGACGACCTGGAGGATCAGGATGTTGAGACTGTTGCATATGCCGATGACCTGCTAGTCCTGGTGGAGGGAGTGTCGTGGACACATGTGGAGGTCGGAGTCACGGGAGTTATGAGATCAGTGCTGGAATGGGGACAGGCAGCTGGAGTTGAGCCTTCATCAGAAGAGCAGAAGACAATAGCGATGGTCTTGAAAGGACATTAGAAGCCGGGCCGTAACTATAGCTTCGATCTCGGGGCGCTGGGGAGAGGTAGAATCAAAATGGTCAAGGATACTAGATACCTTGGGATTAATATAAGACCCCGACTCAATATGAGGTACCATATAAGAGAGCTGAGACCGAAGATAACTACGCTGATGAATTCCTTCAGGGGAATCCTGCAAAGGGAGTGGGGGATAAAGATGAGTGCGGTCAAGCAGATCATTAAGGGACTGTTCGAAGCGACAGCGCTATATGGAGTTGGAGTATGGGGAGAGTACACAAGACATCAGTGTAACCAGTGTGCCTTGAACAGTGCACAAAGGGCAGTTCTATTGGGCGCTTTGCCGTTATGTAGAACGGTGTCCACGCAGGCGATGCAGGTGATGGCTGGCAGTATCGCCGAGGAAAGATTTAAAGAACGCGCATGGATATGTGGCAGGAAAGATGGAGCAGGAATAGTAAGGGAAGACAAACGTATGACTTTATCCCGGACATCAGAGATTGGGCGGGAAAGGAGTGGGGTTTTAGCATGTGGGAAGGTTTCGTCATCACTGGGCACGGTAGTTTCAACGCGAACTTATTTAGTAGGGGATTGAAGGAGGACCCTCAGTGCCCCTGCGGACATGAATGAGAGGACGCGTTGCACTTCCACTGTAGCTGTGGAATGTACGTGAGATTCAGGAATCTGGGGGGATGGGAGTGAGGGTGATTAGTGCTAATGAGTGGGATGTGAGTTCGGTCCTGCGCACGACCGCGTCAAGTAGAGAGTTCACGAAGTTTGTTAGGAAGGTCGCATTGATTAGAAAGAGAGTGGTTCTTGGCGGTGCTGATAGACCGAACGCTAGACAGTGAGATGAAAGAATGACGTATTCGCCATTTTTAACATGTGCCTAGGTTTTGGACACATCATGAGAGAGTGCAATTAAAGCGTCAGGAGATGCTGGAAATGCGGTAACAGCGGACAGAAGGAGGAAAATTGTAAATCTCCTCCACGATGTCACATATGTATTGGGCGTTCGCGCCCTGGTAACCATAGGGCAGCTAGTCCTCACTGGATGGAGATCCTACGTGGCCGTCTAACACCATAAGGTTGCTCTTAAGATAGCACAGCTAAATTATCAGCGGGCTTACGGAGTGATGTGCGACTTGGGAGTCTTGCTTGTCCAGAACCAAGTTAGCATTGCAATCCTCTAAGAGCCCTATGTGCTGCATGGAGCTGTGAAGGGTTTACCAGCATGGATGAGGGTCTTGGGTGTCGGTCGTCAGAAGGCTGTTATAGTCGTGCGCGACCGGCCCCTGGACTATGAGCTGGTTGGCGGTTTTCTACCGAGTGCTGCGCCTGTGCATGGGTCAGCGGTCGGACGGGGCAGTTCTACATTTGTAGTGCTTACTGCTGGTTCGGCGGCCGTATTGAGACGGATGTGGATGTCCTGGACCAGATGGTTCTGGGTTGCCAAGGGCAGCTCATATTCGGAATGGACGCTAATGCCATATCTGGGTTGTGGTTCAGCAAAGTTCTCGACCGATATATATATATATATATATATATATATATATATATATATATATATATATATATATATATATATATATATATATCGATATCGATATATATATATATCGATATCGATATATATATATATATATATATATATATATATATATATATATATATATATATATATATATATATATATATATATATATATACATATATATAAATTTTATTTGACATAAATCAAGTACAAACATTCCATACAAAAAATTAAAATGACTAAAACTAAATATATATGCATGAGAGGTTGGTAGTGATATGTTTGTCTTTTTAACAGTATGTGTCGCAGATACGTCGTTTTTGCTTTCATAAGCTCTAAACTAGAGCAATTGAGAATAGATTGAGTAGTAGTCAGTCCCAATCTATGCAATTCTTCCCTTTCTTGGCCTGCAGTTCCTGGACAGTCTTTTTTCAGATGCTTCACACTTTCTGCCGAATCACATAATACACATTTTCTAGCTCCATCAACTTTCACACTTTCCCACACATTCACATATCTAGCACCTGGTTTATAATGGTCTAAGGTTATAAAGGTGCTTAGACTCTCTTTCATTCTCATATCATTTAAAATTTCACGTACCGCTAGCTCTTCAATTTCTCTCTTGATCTTTGATCTTACACAGCCCTCATCCAATTCATTCAATCGTCTTTCGTTCAATAAATCTCTTATTATCTCCAACGTACCCTCATTCAAACAGATTATTTGCAGCTCTTGGTTACTATTATAAACCCTATTGTGATAATTCAAGGTCTTTGCCATGCAGTAATACTCCACACTCTTAATGCCCATTTCAATATTAACTGCTGAATTGGGAATAGATTTTACAACACCCAACAGTTCTTTATGGAAATTATGCATTAATGTGTTTACAGTTCTCATATGCTCTTTATAGTTATTACTATTTCCAACCCACAATTCGCTTCCATATGTTAATATTGGAATTATTAAAGCATTGCACATTTTCAAAATCACATTTATAGGGAAATTTTCATACCTGCACACATACCTTCTAATGCTCATTAAAACTATCATTGCCTTATCGGTCATACGTTCTACATGCTCTTTCCATTTTCCATTACTACACATCACTACACCCAAATATTCAAAACAACTACCATTCTCTACAATCACTTCTTTATACTTCCATACTTCATTCATGCTATTTTTTCGTCCATTCGTCACTATCATCATTTTTGTTTTCTTTACATTCACACTCAACATCCATCTTTCACAATACTTCTCCAAACCTTTTAAAAACCTTTGCACACCTCCAACTGTTTTTGAAATTAACATCACATCATCTGTGTAAAATAATATTTTTATTTCTTTACCATTAATAATTCATGATGATGTGATGTTTATTCCATCCAACCATTCATACGTATCATTTATATATACCAAGAAACGAAGTACCGGTAACTGAAAGCCTTGCCTAAGACCTTCAAAAGTCTTACGTCTGGGCTTACATATCCGTTATCCGATCGAATACAATACGCAGTGGTCTGATATATAGACTTAAGTATTTCAATCATGTGCATTGGCAAACCGATATGTATATTTTATTCCATAAAAGATGTCTATTTACTTTATCGAATGCCTTCTCAAAATCTATGAAGCATAGATAAGTTTTGGTTCTTTTCACGGCTTATGATTTGTCTACGATTTTTCAACACCAAAACATTATCCATTACCTCATAGCCAGTGCGAAATCCGGCCTGGGCATAATTGATGATACTATTATCATTTAGCCATTGCCGTAAACGATCGGATAAAACTTTTGTATATATCTTACTCAAGCTATGTATAAGTGTCAAACCTCTATAATTCTGAGGATCAGAAGGACTTCTCTTCTCTTTATATATATTTGTGATTATTCCCGTACTCCAGGAATTTTGATAAAATCTGTCAACTATCATGGCATTCATCAATTTGCACAAAAGTAATCCAAAATTTGGGTAGTGTTAATGTATGGTTTTAATAATTTCATTTAATATCCCATCTTTGCCTGATATACCCCTATAATGCCTAACCCATTCATCCCATTTTACCTCATCTTTCACAAAGCTTTTACCTCGCCGGGCTAATATCTTCCATAGTAGCTTAGAATCGTTGTTATTGGCAGCTTAATTCACCCTTTGCATATATTCTAATTCATATATTTGTTTCTTTCGCTTGCACATACATTCAAAAGATTCCTTACACTCCAGATATAGCTTTAATGACTAATCAGTCTTTTGTCTTCTCATTTTCCTTAGTTTATTTTTCAATTCTTTTCTTTGTTGCTTACAGTCGGAGTCATACCGTACTTTCCGGTTCCTGTAATCTTACGATGACTTTTAACTTCTAAATCTCTACTTAAATAGCATATCCATTTTTGTAAAATTTTAACAGCTTCATTAATTTTATTTTTTTCTATCATCATGTTGACACCGATTGAAAACAAACGAGATTCTTCGCTATTGATTCGTTGGAGTATACATGTTTCTTTGTTGGGATCCCACCTATATCTCAATAATTCCTCATTGTAACATAAGTTTTCTTCGCCCGCTATATTATTAATATCAGTCTTTACTTCTAATGGAAAATGAAAAGACTCAACCAATGCCCCTACCATCATATCAGAATACCCATTCCACAAGTCTTTCGTACCACACACGTAATCAATCACACTCTTCCCTTGTTTCGATACATACGTCCACTCACCACTACTGTCCCTCAAAGCCCTTCCATTCAAAATCACCAAATTATTCTGTCTAATCCTACTCAAAAACTTTTTACCATAACCATTCACACATTTGTCCATGCTTTGCCTAGGCTCTAATGCATCATGCTCTATATCTACGTGATCGATTTCCATTCCAATTCTCGCATTCATGTCCCCGCCCAAAATGATTGAAGCATCTGGATATGTCTGCATTATGGCATTTATTTCGCCATTTCGAATTTTCTGGCTGCAAATAAACCACACCCATCAGAATTTGTTTCGCTCTACAAATCATTAACAAGCATATTCCATTCCGTCCTCGATTTCAATTATCATTTCAGAAATACTACTCCGATAGAAGACGGCCAAGCCCCCAGAAAATCTTCCTTTATCTGTATCTCGTTTACCACCTCTACATATACATTTATTTCCATTCAAGCGGGGTATTTCTCCTAAATCACTCCATGTCTCTACTAAGCCTACTATATCAAAATTATTTAAATATTCTATCACACTATTCCTGAAAAATTTCTTCTTTATTCCTTTAATATTCCAAAACACGATGCTTAAATTTTGAGCATTTACATTATTATAAGATCCGTATCCATTATTCTTATCCATTTTTCCATCATTGCGAGTGTCGCCTAATTTATCTTTTTAACCACCCTTTCTGTGTTAAAAACCGACCAAAGAATGTTTAACACTGGGACTATTGTCATTCCGAAAGTAAAAGTGGCGATTGCACCATCTGACCTCAGACCAATTTCCATCGGATCTTTTGTCATTCGTCAATTTAATAAAATTCTGGCTCATCTACTCCAGAATCTTCCATTGCATGATGCAAGATAAGCCGCTTTTATGCCTGGTGGCGGATTAGAAGATAATCTGTGATAATCTTTTGCAGAGCCTGCTACTCGCCACGCGTAGAAATTGCAGATCTCTGCACATAGCAAGCCTTGATGTAGCAAAGGCTTTCGACACAGTTTTCCACTCTGCATTATTCCAAGTATAGGCTCGCCTCCCTGAGTTATTTGTCAATTATGTAGAGATGTTATACAATGAGGCACGAACATTGGTTGTGCACGATGGGAGAATATCTAGGAATATGAAATTAAGGAAGGGTGTTCGACAAGGCGATTCACTGTCTCCTTTGCTGTTCAACCTGGTTATCTCTTGCGCTCTTAAACAGCTGAACCCAGAGGTTAGTTTTCGATTAGATGGTAGCACCATCGTTGGAGCTTTAGCTTTTGAAGATGATATTCTTTTGATCTCATATACAACTGATGGTCTCCAAGATAGCCGAAAGCGGTTTACCGGCATACTCGATTTGATGGGACTTCGTTTGAACCCAAAGTCCTTCGCTACAAGCCTGATAGCAAGTGGACGTGATAAAAAAATGAAGCATATGCTGTGCTATACACTTATTCACGTGTGTGAGTGAAGATCTGTAGAGCTATCTTGGCATCAATTTTAGCAGAAAAAAAGCTTGTTCTGGAGACAAGTATCTCGAGGAAGATCTCCGCTTAGGACGCAGCAACGTCTCAAGATACTAACATTTGTACTACTTCCTCAGGCATTATCCTGCTTGCATTCTTGGGCGTACTTGGACACTTGAACCAGCTTGATCTTCAAGTTTTAAATAAGAGTAAATTATTTTTATAAATTCAAAATACCTAATAAAGTATTTTTTGAAATTTGAAATCCTTTAGTGAAGATAATAATAACTTAGCTATATTTATAATGTCATTTTTATTTTAATATAAAAATCAGAAATATGCTAAATATGTTTTTTCGATGTTTATAAATGAAATGAAATGACATGGAATAGTAATAATATTTTCTTAACTAAAACTTATAATAGATAAAATTTAATTGATTAGTTAATTTTATTTTCTAAAAATAAAATATAACAAATGTTTCTTTTATGAAATTTAAAAACTTTTTTTTTTAAATAATAGTTTTCTCGTTATTTAGAAATTATTTTCTCAATCCTTTATTTATTATTTTTTTCTCAATCCTTTTATATTTTTAATAATCAAACAAATACAATTTTTGTATAGAAATTTATAAGTTTATTGCATTGATAATTCATATTACGGTTACTTTAAAGGAAGACGAGTTTAAAAAATATCATTTGGATATAAAATAATTTAAATTTATTAAATTTTATGAAATAAAATCGCTTATATTTGTATCAGAAACTGAATAATGTTTTATTTTATATGTCTTAATGTATTATTTCATTTGAATAAATTATATGTTAATATTTTTAATAAAAACAATATACTCTTATTTAATTATATATGTTGGTCCTATGAGAATAGACTCTTGTTTACACTGTTGGCATTGTTATGAACACTTAAAATATCCAAGTATCCAAGTAGTCCGATGTGATTACGTTCAGTGATCGATTATCTATAAGCAATTTAGAGCTGTAGCAAACCGTATGTATTCGTTACTGAGTAACGGGTACGCCATCTAGTACCGAGTAACGAAACGTTACTCACGAATACTTTTCGTTACTCGCATGTTTCGTATCATGACGCAATGTTACGCTGCGTTGATGCGTGTATTGAAACGTTTCTTACTGATCGTTTTGCGCATGCGTGCGTATTTTCCGCGAATTAAAAAGGTAATGTAAACTTAAGGACGTACAAAGAAAATAACGTTTGATGATTTGTGAGATTCGTTATCCAGGTTTTTTTAATATTTAAATATTCATTAGAGGTATTGTGTTCGTGTGTGGAACAGAAACAAGGTAAGAAAGATATTTTACAAATTTGATATAAGTACTTACGCACTTTAGAAGACACAAGACGCAAATTTTTCACTTAGTCGATTTCTAGCTCTTTCGCGCCTTGTATTTCCAACAGTTAAAAATTAATACATTGAAAAATGCTTTGATGTGGGTTAAGAAACACGGAAAAGTGCAAAGAAATAACTTTTCATTTGTAAATAATCTAATTTTCATATTTTAAATTCAATACGAAACACACGCCGTATTCTACTGTTTGTCATAGACTAATAACAATCAGCATCCTTATTATGTTTATTCAATTGGTTTGAAAGGAACCTAATTACTTCACTAATAAAGCACCAGAGAGCGCTAATTTCGGCAGTAGTGTTGCCTCTTTATTTCACGCACGATTCCTGAAGATTGCAGCGAACTAAAGATTCAAATATCGAAAAATAGAACAATAATTAAATTATATAACGTAGCTTCTAGTACGTAAGTATTTATATCTCGATGCATATGTATGTTTTTGTTTTTAATAAAAACGTATTTTCACTTTATTTGGTTCTTATGTTAAAAAAATATTATAATAAAGTTCAAGTGAGATTTAATTGTTTCTTGGTTATTAAATGTTGTTAATTACTAATTGATAATTAATAATTACCAAATAATGGTTATTGTTTATATTCGATTTATTATTATTGTTTTTTTAATATTTTTTAATAGTTGACAGTTTAATTTACCTACCTGCTTCAATGGATAAGAAAAGAAGTAAGCTATGGGGTTTTTTACGCAAGTTAAAGATGGTAAGGCAAAATGTGATCTTTGTAAATCGTTGTATTCAGTGAAAGGCGGCTCTACTATAAATTTAAAAAAGCACCTTTTAAACAAACACAGATCAACCTATGAAACCATCAATCCATGCTCTGGGTCAGATGTTGCAGTTCTAGAAGCTCCTGAATCATCAACTTCAGCAAGTACAGAATCTACTGCACCTGAAATTAAAACAAATGACAAAAATTTGCAACAGACTAAGTTAAATGCCTTTATTCAACGTCCTGTAGGTGTAGCAAAAGAAAAAAAATTAATAATTTAATTCTTAAAATGATAGTTAAAGAGCCATTTTCTGTAGTTGAAGACGAGGGTTTTAAGGCTCTCACTAATTACTTAGAACCAGGCTACAAAATGCCTTCAAGGTACATACTAAGCAACACTTCTGAGTATTGGATGCGCAATACTCAGAAGCCCAAAAAAAATTAAAAGATGAATTAGAAAATGCAAAATATGTATCGATTACCACCGATGGCTGGACTTCAAGAGCAACAACTTCTTACCAAGCTGTAACAGCCCATTATTTATTAAATTAGGAGTTTAAGTATGCTTAATTAGGATGTTTTGAATGTCATGAGAGACACACGGCCGAATATATTAAAAATGAGTTGTATAGCTTGCTCTGCCATTGGAACATACAAAATAAAATATTTGCCTGCGTTACAGATAACGCAGCGAACATGAAGGCGGCTATACGATTAACAAATTATGAACATTTACCGTGTATAGCTCACACTCTTAATTTAGTTGTGCGTGCAGGACTCCAGGAATGTGATCTCGGGGAGCTAATAAAAAAAATAAAAGCCATCGTGGAACATTTTCACAAGAGTCCAATATCTACGAAAAAACTAATTGCAATTCAGGAGCAGCTGAGGCCTAATCAAAAACCATTGAAGCTACAAATGGACGTAGTGACCAGATGGAACAGTACCCTGGACATGATTGAGAGGATGATTGGAATCCTACATAATCCAGTAGAAAATCTTTTGGAAGCTGAATGGCAGACACTGCCAGAAATAATAAAAATTCTGAAGCCATTCAAGCAACTCACTGAAGAAATGTCTTCAGGAAAAAAATTTACTGTTTCAATGATCCTAGCTTCGACAGAAAATATGCTTAGTATTTTGTACAATTTAGAAACAAATATTATTACAGATACTGGGAAGAAACTGGCAAATAAAATTTTAACAGAATTTAAAAGTAGGTTTAAGAATTGTTACAGGCACCCAGTGTTATCTAAAGCAGCATTGTTAGACCCGTCTTTTAAGAAGCTGGCATTTAGGTTTAATGCGTCAAGTTATGAGTATGCTAAAGATGCATTGAAAACTGAGCTGCAAAACGAATTTAACTTTAATAATCAACCAATAGAAGCTAACGAGAACGAATTGATATTAGCTTCATCTACTGGTGACACCGACGCTAATAACGACTCTATCTGGATAGATTTTGACACTTCGGTAACGTCGGCGTCTGCTTCGAACTCTAAAGTTAGCAGCAGCATTATTACCTTGAGGCAATATCTAGAAGAACGTTTTATATCTCGAAATGAATGTCCTTTGAAATGGTGACAGACGAGGGCACTTCTATACCCCGAACTCTCAAACTTGGCTGCGACATATTTATCAGTGACGGCTACCTCGGTACCATCTGAGAGGACTTTTTCCAAATCGGATCAATATTAAGTGAGAGGCGCAGCTCAATTCAACCAAAGCGAATGGAAAAGATTTTATTTTTAAATATCAACCAAAGATTCCTGTCATAAAATGGCCCAACGAACAAGTCCCAGATCTTAAATGTTAACGCTTGCCCAAGCAATTTCGGTGCTCTAGGTTTAAATTCATTCGAAGAAAGAATTATTTTTTGTTATTTTAGTTTTGTTTAAAATATGATTTTATTATTATGTTTAATTTTACTTCAACAACAAAAGACATTTGTTGTCATTTTAATTGATTCAAACTTTTTTAATTAATGTTATGTTTAATTTCGTTCTAAGAAATAATTATTTTTTGTTATTTTAGTTTTGTTTAAAATATGATTTTATTATTATGTTTAATTTCATTCCAAGAACAAAAGAGTTTGTTGTCATTTTAATTTATACAAACTTTTTTATTTAATTTTATGTTTAATTTAATCTAAGCAAAACTATTTTTATGTTGATTTATGGTTGAAATGTTGCTTAAATTTTATTGACAATAAATAATTTTGGACGCCTTTTTGTAGCTTTTTCATTATAACATAAACATAAGTCTGGTTTAAACTACGGCAAAGTAAAAAATGCAGTTTGGCATGTAATGAATATGTATTATTTCTACAAATTGAAATTATGAATGCTGCGATGCCGCACCTAGTACATAAGTCATATCTTATAATAAAATTATAGAAAGAACAATACGACTTGATTAACGATTTGTTTCTCTAGCCAAACATAGCATGTTATGAGGTATTAGGAGTAACGAGTACTGAATGTATTGTAACGAATACATACATACGGGTACGTTTTTTTTTCGTTACTTTTACACCTCTAATAAGCATTTGATGTATAAAACTCGATTATTATATACGTGATTATGGATATAAGTATAAAAATTAATCATACTCTCTGATTGGATGAAAATAATACCTTAAGGTGATTGGTTAATTTTTATATCTATATAATATAAATTTAGTATAAATATAGGCATCATCATCATCATGATTCGTACTCGATACAACCAAGTGTCAACATCTATTTGTGTTTTAAAAGTGTTCTTTTAAATTCAAGTGTTAAATGGTTAAATCAATCAAAAAAATTAATAAGAGTAATTTCTTAAAATATCCTGTGTGGATATTTTAATTGAAGAGTAATATTCTTTTAAATTAATAAGTGATAGTGTTAATACATAAACTCGTCCTAAATGGACGGAATAGAATCCACTCCCCAAGGAAGTGATTCTAGTCAATGGATCACCGTTGTATACAAAAACAGTAGCAGTAGAGCCAGGCTCAACAGCGGCTCTAAGCCGCCAAGACCAAATTCTCCAGAATTTTTCTCCAGAATTTGTTACCAGAATTTGCTTCTGGTAACAAATTTGCAGCCCTTCTCTCGACAGAAGGTAACGAAGAAACCTACCCAATCAGAAATCACCATACAACAAATCAGCAACCTGATAGAAATGCTACAAAAATTAATAACATACAACAAGAAAATACTACAAAGAAAACATCTAGACCACCACCGATTATTTTGCACAAAACGGTCCCAAAGCCGAAAAAATTCGTAGATTACATAAAAACGTTGTGCCCAGGAGGGTTTCATCTAAAAAATGTTGGACCTACAACACAAATCCATAGATACGTAAAAGAAGACTATATAAAAGTTAAAAATCAACTTATAGCCGAAGAACTACCATTTCATACATTCACTTCCAAAGAAGATAAGGTTTTATCATGTGTACTACATGGTTTGTGCAATGCAACTATTGAAGATATCGACGCCGAATTGGCCGAAAAAAATCTACCAGTCACAAATATATACAAAATGAATATCAAATCAAGAGGTAGGCACTTATACAAAGTAGACTTTCCAGCTACCACAACATACCAAAAAGTACGTAAAGTGTACGCGATACTTAACACAAACTGGGCCAAATACCGCAAGGGTGATTGCCCAACTCAATGTTTTCGATGCCAGGCATTCGGCCACAGTGCAACCAATTGCTACTTGAAACCAAAGTGCGTAAAATGCCTAGAAAATCACATTGCCAATGAATGAAAAAAGGAGGCTGAAACAACCCCAAAATGCACGAACTGTCAAGGTGAACACCCAGCAAATTACAAAAAATGTCCAGCTTACATCAGTTACATAGAAAAACTTGAAGAAAGAAAAGCAAACAATTTCAAACCAAAATTTATCGCTGCACCTGCACCTCAAACAAACGTTTGGCAACAAAGAATGATCCAACAAGAACGTGAAAAAACTCAACAAGGAAATATACAACAAAACAATTCCAACGTCGACAGCAGTGATTTCACAACTTTAATGAAGTTGCTGAAAGAGCTGAACAAACTAGTTGATATCAAAAAAATGATCAGTGCCGTAAGAGAACTGAACAGCATTATGAAAAAAACTACCAACCCAATGGCGCAAATTCAATCGTTCGCCATTTTGCAGCCAAATATGAAAAATGAAAATAATAAACTTTAACGCAAGAAGTGTACTAAACAAAAAAAACTCAATCAATTAAAAAAATGTTAGTGTGTGAAAAAGTGGACGTTTTAGTATTAACAGAAACGTGGTTAAAACCTAATCATAAGTTCTGTGTGCAAGGTTACAAAACTTATAGAAACGACAGAGCCGTAGGAAATGGCGGAGGAGTAACCAGTTTGATTAAAAAATCCATAAAACACCACCATCTCTTGGTACCAGAGGTCAACACAATTGAATGCGTCTCTATCTACATCAACAGCTTAGAAGCAAACCTTTACGCTGTCTACACTCCAAAACAGTTACTTGATAAAACTGATCTTTACATAATAACACACAATATTCCAAGATTCTTTATGATAGGGACCTCAATGCCCATCATAAGAATTTTACAAATTCAAAAATAACTAATCATAAGGGTAAAGCATTGGGTGATTGGCTTGAGGAAAATCTTGATTTTTCCATCAACATACCTGGTGACCTTACGCGCTTAAATCCGGACGTTATACTAGACATAACTCTCCACAACACACCTACCGGTGCTTAATAATATAAAACTCGCGCTACCAAAAATTCAAAAAAGAATGGTGGACGATTTAGCAAATGCGGATTGGAAGGCCTTTAAAAAATATATATCTCAATTAACCTACCCTTCACTGCCCAAATCAATAACACGACGGACGTTGACAACCTTATAAACTTACTTACAGACACAATAGCTGTAGCCGATAAACTTTACATACCTAAAAAACCATTTTTCAATCAATTAAATATTCAAATAAATAACTAAATTCCACATCTACAGAAACTCATTAAATATTGTAGGCACAGATATCAAAAAACGTCAGACAAATCATACTTAAACACACGACAATTATTACAAAAAACGCTTGAAGCCAAACTCGCGGATCTTAACATTCAAGCCCAAAACGAAAGATTAAAAAATGTTAATCACTTGACAGTTTGGCAAGAATTGAAAAAGTTCAAAATGTGTTATAGCGAAATCCCCACATTACATACACAAAACGCTTTTCCCGGATTTACCAACCAGGATAAAGCAAATCTTTTGTCTGAAGCCTTCCAAAACGCATTTCTACTTAGCTCCAATTTTGCGTCATTAGATATACAAACCAAAACTAAATTATTAGCTAAAAAATATTAGAATTAAAATCTACTCAGGATGAAATTGACAAAATTTCTACTACTGAAATCGAAACTATTATTAAGTATTTAAAAAACAAAAAATCATCGGGTGATGATCGGATACAGAATCATCATTTAAAAAATCTACCGAACAAAGCACTGGCCATGTTGAGGGAAATATTCAATTTTTCCCTCTCCAAAAATTATTTTCCAACTAAATAGAAAGTAGCCACAGTCATCGCTTTGCCTAAGCCAGGCAAACCATCACGCCTTCCGTCCAACTACAGACCTATTAGCTTGCTATCTACATTGGCTTAAGTTTTTGAAAAACTAATTCATCATCGTCTTCAACGCCACCTATATATCTATAACATTATCATTAATGAACAGTTTGGTTTTAAAAGAAAACACGCAACGACACAACAACTACACAGAATGACACACGACATAATAAACAATTTCGAACGTAAAAGGTCTACACTGATGGTCTGCCTGGATATAGAAAAGGCGTTTGACTCCGTGTGGCATAACAAATTAATAACAAAACTTCATAAGCTTAATTTACCATCCTATTTAACAAATATTATAAATAATTATATCAGAGACAGGTGTTATTACGTAAAGATCGGTGATACCAAATCTAACCTTAAATCAACCCCTGCTGGAGTCCCACAAGGATCAGTTTTGGGCCCCACACTTTTTAACATATTTGTAAATGATATACCAAAAACAAAAAATACCAAAATCAGTATGTTTGCTGATGACACTGCCATTTATACAAGTTTTTATAGAGCACGTGAAAATTTTGCGATTTTCAAAATTGAAAAAGCCCTTAACAAAGTAAACAATTAAAAATAACAATATTCAAGTTAATACAACTAAAACCGTAGTAATTATTTTCTCAAAGCAAAGCAGTACGCAAAAGTCTGCAATAAATTTCAATAACAAAAAAATAATTACAAAAAATTACATAACATACCTAGGAATCGAAATGGACGCTAAATTAAATTATAACATCGCGGCTGAAAATCGCCTCGCCAAATCAAAGGCAATTGCTAATCAAATCAAACCTCTCCTTCTAAGCAGATATCTCCCCATTGAGAGGAAAATTCAGCTCCATAAAGCTTGTATACTTGGCACATTAACTTATGCTATAGACGTGTGGGGTCCTCTTGTGGCCAAAACGCATAACAAAAAAATTCAAAGTTACCAAAACAGATGGCTCAAGTTGATGTTGGATGACGACGCATCCAATTATAGTGACATTAACCACGAACGTACTAACATAGATAAAATCAAAACCATCATCAACAAGCGGACTTTAAATAGTAACAAATCCGCTCCTTAATACACTACATATAACAAAAAATCTATCTAGATGTTCAAAAAATATAAAACTTCCATTCGAAATTTGTTAACAAACAAGAAGGTCAATAAAGGATTTTTCCACATTCAAACCTTCTTGTCTGTATTGTTATTGTTATCGTTATGTAGTTTTAAATTAGTTTGTAAGTTAGTTTATAAGTTAAAAATCATGTAGTGAGGATTTTGGAAATTTTGTCCTCTGATTA
Organism: Chrysoperla carnea; assembly: GCF_905475395.1. Classification (NCBI taxonomy): domain Eukaryota; kingdom Metazoa; phylum Arthropoda; class Insecta; order Neuroptera; family Chrysopidae; genus Chrysoperla; species Chrysoperla carnea. Next base: position 9,797,307 of record NC_058342.1, read on the forward strand.
TTTCATTAGCATTATTAATTTTATTATCATTCTATCCAAGCATTGTTATTTATAAATTAAGGTATCAAGGAACTTAGATTAATTCATGTTTTTTACTTAAGCAACAAATGTAAAAATTATTGTAATCATTATCAATTAATAAATTTGAATTTGAATTTCGTCTAAGCACTGTTCCGTTCTAGTCATGGATAATAATAATATGAATATGCAAATTTCAAACGACATTGAAAATAATAATGTTGAACGCACTGTTCAGCCTTCTGTTGAACAGCCAAATGATCAACAGAATGCTGAACAAGGTGTTCAGCCTAATAATAATTTACAACAAAATGCAGAGAGATGTTTGAACATAATGAAAGAGCCGGTGGTGCAGGAGCTTTTGCGTTTGATGAACGAAAGTAAGTAAAATTTTTAAAATGTTTTATTAAATGGTGTTAATTAATAAATATGTTTCAACAGACTTGCAACAAAATCTAAGCGTTCAGGCACGAGGAGCGGTACGTGGAGCGATACGTGGAGTGATACGTGGAGTGATACGTGGAGCGGTACGTGGGTCGGAACGTGGAAGTTTTAGAAGAGGAGGTCTTCGAGGTGGTGTTAATGGCCGTCGGGGTGGCCGGCGCCATTTCCACTTCCGGGGAGGGGGGATCAAAATATTCAATATATTTCAATTAAATATTTCATTTTTTAATTAAAATCCCAACAAAAACATAAATGTGTAAAAAAGGCGTAGATGTCACAGAATCCCAATAAACTCAATTACGTCAGCCCAAAAAAGTTGTAAAATCCCGTAGAGAAAAAAATTCTTCGAAAAAAATTTATAAAAATGGCATAAATTTATTGAGTAACTTTTCCGTAAAGAAGCATTAAAGTATTACATTAGCAACTTTTCGGTGACAACTTTTATTAAACATCAAAATTTAAATTTAAACAATCCAAGTATTCAAACACCTACTTAACAAAGTCAATATAAAAGTCAAAAACCTACTTAACAAAGACCTAATTTTTTTTTACTAAAGTACGAAAATTATTGGTTTAAATTTCTTGTGTAAGTTTCTCCTTAGTACGTATTTATTTTATATTTTACTTCGCAAGTTTTTTATTTTTAGATTCGTTTTTATATTCCGAAAACTTGCGAAGTAAAATATAAAATTATAACGTCATAACATTAGAGGGGACGAGGGAGGTAGTAGGGGGGTTAACGATTTTCTTTGCTTCTCCTAAAAAAGTTGCGTGTAGGTATGAAGTCACCGAAAAGTTGCTAATGTAATACTTTAATGCTTCTTTACGGAAAAGTTACTCAATAAATTTATGCCATTTTTATAAATTTTTTTCGAAGAATTTTTTTCTCTACGGGATTTCACAACTTTTTTGGGCTGACGTAATTGAGTTTATTGGGATTCTGTGACATCTACGCCTTTTTTACACCTTTATGTTTTTGGTGGGATATAAACTGGACTGTAAGTAAGTACCACTAAACTTTTAAAAGCGCACCTATATTTATTTTGAAACAATGAAATAACAAATAGAATTGTTTTAGCATGCACAATACTATACAAAAATATTCATAAATGTTTTCGAAAAGTAAAATTATTAATGACGAAGAGCTGGTAAGAATACTTGAAGAAGATATTCCTTACGATTTGAGTGATCAAATCGATGAAGAAGACGATTTCGAACACCTGGATAATGAAAACAGTGATCATTTTATGGATAATTTTGAACGCAATCTGGAAAGTATTTTTGAAATTGAAGAAGAAATTAATCCAGAAATTGAATCTGCAGAGCCGACTGTACTTGAAGACATTACGAATATACAATCATCCACAGCAAATCAACGATCCCGAACATGGAATAAAATCATTGAAGAAAGAAATATTGGTACTTATAATTTACTCGAAGGTAAGTATTTCATCACTATTTTTTAGTTTATTTTTCATTCTATTAGAATTTGCTTTTTTATAGGTGTAGCCATGGACGAAATTATCGATTGTAAGACGCCAACAGACTTATTTATAAAGATAATGGGTTCTGCCATCAAAAATATAACGTTCCAGTCGCATCTGTATGCTACTTAAAAAATATAAATTTGAAACTCAGCGAAAGTGAATTTTTACCGTTTTTGACCATTTTTTTATAGGATACTACCAATTACCATCAATTAATAATTATTGGTCAACTGATAAAAATTATGATGTTTCTATTGTACGGAATATCATGACAAGAACTAGATTCGAGACGATTCTTACCAATATTCATCTGAATGATAACACATTTATTTCAAATAGTAGAGACAAACTGTACAAAGTGAGACCTTTGATGGAAATTTTAAATGAACAAATTAATCTTTATTACCATGGTTCAAGAGAACTGGCCGTAGATGAAGCCATTATCATTTTCAAAAGAAGATCTTCATTGAAGCAATACAACCCAATGAAACCGGTGAAACGAGGTTACAAGTTATAGGTCTTGGCTGATAAAAATGGCTACGTGAAAAAATTTGATGTTTATCAGGGTAAAGCTGGCAACAAAAGCACAAAATTTAATGAATATAATTTAGGTGAACGCGTCGTATTAGAAATGACGGAAGAACAATGGAAAAAAACAAAAAATAATATTTTTTGACAATTTTCTTACGTCAGTCCGATTATTAGAAAAATTAAAAATTGAGGGAACTTTTGGTTGCGGCACTGTTCGACATAATAGAAAAGGTCTTTCCACAATAAAGGATAAAAAAATGAAAAGGCGATTATCTTTTCAGAACCAGTAATGCCGGGATTACGTATTATAAATGGATGGATAATAGAGTTGTTACGCTGGCTTCAAATTATAACGGGATTACGGAATGTACTGTAGAAAAAAGGGACAAAAAAGGTCAAAACAGCCAGAAAAGTGTCCTGAAATTGTGTGTGACTATGGAAAATTCATGGGTGGTGTAGATAAAGCCGATCATTTACGGACACTGTAGACTTTAGATCGAAGGTCTAAAAAGTGATGGCACCGTTTGTTCTTTGGAATGCTCGAAATTTCCTTAATAAATGCATACATAATTTATTGCCAGGCTCGAGAGAAAATAAGTGTGCTGGAGTTTCGTAGATCAGTAACAAATGGACTGGCTGTAACAGGAGCAAGAGTACCTAGTGTAAGTCGAGCACAAAACCAACAACGAACCAGCTATAGTAACCGCCCGCATAAACGAACATATGATTATTCAATATCCCAAGATTTGCGACTAGGGAATAGAAGAGCCCATTGGCCCTAATTTGTATCTACAAGAGGACGGTGTGAGCAATGCCGCTGTTTCGGAATCCAGTCGAGACCTTATTCAAAATGTTCTAGTTGTGGACTTTTTATATGCTGCAGCAAAGAAAGTAATTGTTTCGTGGAATATCACAATTAGTACAGTTTAAAATTTTTAATAAATTTGGCATAGAATTTTAGAGTTAGATTTATTTATTTTTTCGAATTTTTGAGTGTATTTATTTATTTTTTTGAATTTTTTGAGTTTATTTATTTTTTAAATAATTTTTATAAAACTGAATAAATTTTTTAATTTAATAAATAATTTGTATTCTGAAGTCATATGACACACCAAAACACCAAGTGACACCAAGAAATTCCCATTATTTCACATGCTGGGATTTCAGATATAGTAAAAACCTGAACTGAAAGTACCACTGGTAGCTAAGGGCTTAAACGATGCGAACTTAAGATCTGGTATATATTATAATTAAAAAAAAAAAAAATGAAAAACTCACAAAAGAAACATATCTCGATTTATTACAAAAAGACTGAATTGGAAGGACATTTAAGTGCATTGTTAAGTCGTTTAAATATAATATTATAATTTGGCAAAAAAATTTATTTTCTCTCAAACGTATTGAATATTTTTACCGATTAATTAGTCAATCTCAAAAACAATGCTTTTAAAAATTACAAATACAGTTTGTAATTCAATTTACTGTAGTTTTTTTTAGTTACAAAAAAATGTTTAAATTTGAATTACAGTTTTTTAACACTTTCGACTTTTATTTTGTATTATAATTTCATCAAAAGTTTCATGAAAAATTGACATTTTTGAAAATTTTTTTTTTTTTTTCAATTATTTTATTTTTTATAAATTTCTAGAATAAAAATATTTGACATATCAAAAAGAAAATTTGATGTATTGATTTTACATTCAAAAAAAGTGGAGCCGTGATTGTAAACAACTACTTTATTTTGATTTATATATCAAAAAGTTTAAAAATTTTCCGCACAGAGAAATTAATGGCGCAGGTTACAATTATTTTCAAGTATTTGTACCCGTGGTGTGTGATAATCTTAAAGTATATTTTTATGCATGTGAAAGGTAAATTTTTTGTTCATGACACTCATGAGTGTCAAATTGATCAACACCTACAATATTATTTATTTCATAGATTAAATGATTGTAATTATATTGGTTATTATATGATACTTGCAGATTGGTATTTTATTGCTTATAACTTATTCGATTTATTTGTACGAAAGATAATATAAAATAATATCGTAATATAATCTGGAGATTTAAAACAAATGGTCGTATTAATATTATTTTTAACGGCAATTGAATTGAAAATCCTACACTCGAATGCCCATCAGCTTTTTCATCGTTGTCGAATTCGTTGGCGACGATCTGTAAACAGTGGGCTTTTGTTTCCTGTATTTTCGTGAACCCAGTTTTATGGTTCTTAGAAAAAGCCGTTGGAATTTGAGTACTTCGAGTGTCAGAATTCTTAAGTTCTTTCACTTAAGTGAAACTTTTTTGGCAAGATAGATTGAAATCTGTTCAATTGTCAAATAAGTAGTCAAAGATAAAAATTAAAGACTGAAATTAGGAATAAAATTTAAAAAATAATCTTAAAAAAAATTTAGCGCAATTTCTTTAAGAACGAATGTAGCACAAAGAGAAAGAAAAGCCCCTACAGCAATAGAGTACATCATAGTTTCTGCTCTTTTCTCTTTCTCTCTGACAAAATCGTTGCGGCTATTATTATGATTATCGTTGCGCTTATTATTATGATTATCGTGACGCTACCTTGAAATTTTACTCTCAACGCGCTTAAAGAAGTTTCACTTCAATATATAATATATAAAATATATATAGTACCATGTATAGTAACCGTATCGAGTATTGGGTATTATGACAAACGTTATAAGTTCCAAGGTGTTAGAACTGTGTCTTTTGTTTTCGGGACATTCCGAGACAGTCAGCCTCGATGCTTACAAGTGCATGCAGCGGTTTCATTAGCCCTTGGAAACTTACAGCTCCGCTGTAGGTATTATTGGTGTTAAAAGTTTATGAGTATCGATATTATCTTTTGTTTTGGCGGCATCGCTAGCTGGGTGACCGGTTACATTGGTAATAAGTCAAACGCTCACGGTTATTGGGCATTAATACATGTATAGTGTCATGTGTGACTGCATCGAGTGTTAGTAGTTAGGACAAGCGTTGCAAGTTCAAACGTGTTAGAACTGTATCTTTTGTTTTTGGGAGATTCCGAGACAGTCGGCGTTGACACCTACAAGTGAACGCAACACAATCATTAACCCTTATTATTTAGTGTCACAGTGAGTCAGTGAAGTTTAAATAATTATATTTTTATAATTGTGATTGTTTGAAAGTAAATTGAGGAAACAAAATTATTGGTAAGTAATTACTGATAACAAATGATTGCTTATAAAATTTCTACAAATTATATTTTATTTTTGAATTACTTACGATGAATTATTTATTACAACATTTAAAAAATGTTTACGGATTTCGGTATCTGAATTATTTTTATTATTTTATAACTTTTTATGATTAAAAAAAATATGATTATTTTTTGTAATAATTATTAAAGTGGTCATTATTTTTTTGGTTATTATAATTCAATAAATGCATAAATTATTATATAATATAATTTAATGAATTTAAATGGTTATTAATTTCTTTAATGATTTACTTTTTTTATGATTAAAAAAAAAATTAATATGCACGTGGGAACATTAAAAAAATATAAATGTAAATTTTCTTAAACATTATTTAACTGAAATTTTTGTTGGAAAGAAAAAATAGAAAATACTCAAAAGTGTTCAAATAATTATTATTTTTTCACTATAATAGCATTGTTGTTTAATTTAATATTAATTAAAATAATGATCCATTTATTAATTGTCGATAGTCATTCAGGAAAAATCCATAGAATTCATTCTGAAATTTTTGTTTTTATATAAAATTAAAAAACAAATTCAAGAGATAAACTTTAAATTTTTCTTCCAGAAATATAATTTATTTTTAAATATTTTCATAATTAAAAAATATATTTTTTTTTTCAATCAACACAATTCAACAATTTAAATTGAGGGTTTTCAATGCTATAATTAAATTTTATTTCGAATAATTACTAAATTGTACTTTCAAATTAAAAAAAATTTATTATATTTGTAACAATAAATATTAAATGTTATATTTTTATAACAAATAATGGAATCTAACTAATTAAGTAAATTTTTATGTTTATCCGTTTAACAAAAATGTGTGTAAATGAATACAACCCAAAGTCAAATTCTCTTAACGAATAAAATTGAGAAGTTGCGGTATCAATAATGATTCGAAGGTCGCATAATGATTAGTTTTGTAATTGAAAACTGGTATGAATTAATTAGTGAAATGTAACGTTTTATTTGATTCACTAAATTATTTTTTTCAATAAAAAATTTTTTAAATAATATAAGAACTAAAAGATCGAACAAAATTTATTATATTTCACTTTTATAAAATTTTAATTCACGAAATTTATAAATCCCAATAATCTTTAATTAAATTATAACAATAATTTTTCTTAATTCATATTCAATAAATAGTAAGAGCCATAGTTTATAGTTTGAATTGATTGCGAAAACAATTATTGTCTTTCGAAAGCAAAGTAATTTCTCTCCAAGTAATATATTCCTATATATATTAAATTGTTTTATAGACATATCGTCCGAAACATTGGAAGTGTTGACGAAGTCAGAACTTTCTTTTGAATTACAATACATTTAAGAATATTGCTGGTACAAATTTTTAATTCTTGTTCGATAATTTTGTGTTATGATAATTATTTTAAAATAAATATTACTTTAAATTTAAGTTATAATTTTTCATACTTCGAAACTTTCAAGAGAACAATAATCATTTAAATATACAAACTTATTTTTATAGTTATTATTTTAAAGTTATTTTAATTATTACTTATTATTTTAAAGTTTAATTTAAAATTTAATTGTGTCAAGCTAATCATTATTTAAGTATGAATAAACAATATTTCAGTAGCTATCGGTTTGAAGCAAAATGTTTAATAATTATTTTAATGATTTATCAAATGTTTCTATAAAATTAGGCAGTATTGATTAGCTTTATTTTTTGTCGGAATTCTGAAGTTTGTAGATTTATTTCAATAAATTTACTATTAAAAATACAGTCCATTGGATCTGAAAATTTTTATTTTATTTTCAATAATAAATTATGAGTTTTGAATTATAATTTCATTGATTTTAAATATAAAAGAACAAAGTATTTTTATTTTAAATTTCTTTTTGGTTTTATAAACAGCTGAAAGGTTTTAAAGCAGTACGAGATTATAAGATCATAAAGATCTATAACAATAAATATTTCATAACTGTAGTAAGTCATATAAAGAACTATAGTAATATATCAAATTTATATAATATTTTGTTTAAACAGTCAGTCGGGAACGATACTCGTTTGGTGTACTGATTATATCTAAATTATATTTTAGATTTCGAATGTATAAAAAAATATACTTTATTTAATTTAACAACAATACAATGTTAAAACTTATTTTAATTTAAATTCAATAACAATTGACATATTTTATATAAGTATACTAATTAATAACTAGGATATATAACTTCTATATACAAAAGTGATATTTTCTTTCATGAAATATTTACATTGAGTGGTTAGAAATCCTTAAATGAATATTAAAGAATTACAAATTATATTTAAATGTGTTTCACATTTTTAAAACATCAGTCAGTTTTTTATTTCTAATTAATTTCTTATTTTATTTGCAAAAACCAATGTAAATAATTTCGTTTTCATTTTATGCATATAATTAAAAATTATAGCTAAAAATATTAGGTAATTAAAATGTTTTATTGTAAATTTTGTACATTTGTACATTCTAAATTAACTTTTTATCTCAAACATCTCAAAGAACACTCAAGCATGACTGATAAGTTAATTTATGGATTTGATCGCTGCAATAAAACTTATACTGTTTTAACGTCATTACAAAGCCATCTACATCGCTGTCACAACATCAAAGCCCTTAATAAGGCCCCTCAAACTGATACCATTCGGAATCTCATTTCTAAAAGCTGTACCATAGAATTTTGTACTCAAAAATTTATTGATGAGAAGCAAATGAAAACACATTTAAAGATGCACATTAATGGCGGCATTTCAATACAGTGTGGTTATTTAGATTGTTGTAAAACTTATGATAAAGTTGATTCATTTTCATCACACAGAACAAAATGTCATTAAAAAAAACAGTTGCACTACAATCGTGTGATTCAAATAATAGCAATGACCATGTTGGTTTTCCCAATACTATTATTGAGAATAATGATGGTGATTGGATAGACAAAACATTATCTCTAGAAGAACATGCTCATTACTTCGAAGAAAATAGCTCAGATGTTTTTTAATGAACCTAGCACATTTCTTTCTTAAATTAGAATTTAAACTCTCTTTACCAGCTTCCACGGTGCAGTATATTGCAACTGAAATTTGTAACATGAGTCGAAAAAATGATGAAGCTTTACAGCAGAATCTATCAAAATATTTAAATCAATGTAATATACCAGCTGATATGGTAAAAGATATTATTGATGCTTCTATAGAAAATAATTTATTCCACAACATTGAAGATTCATTAGGAACTAGTTTCAAGCGCAGAAAGTTTTATGAAAAAAATTTTCCTTACGTGAACCCTGTTCAAATTCCATTGCCTTCTGAAAATGGTAAAATACGTTTCTTTCACTACGTTCTATTAAAAGAAACTTTAAAAAATTTGTTCAACAATAAATCTCTAACTAATGAATTGAAATTTAATCTTCCAGAAAATGATAGCGAAGTCTTAAAAGATTTTACAGATGGAAGCGTTTTTAAAAACAATAAATTTTTTCAAAAAAATCCTGGCGCGCTTCAGTTAATTCTGTACCAGGACGCTTTTGAAAGAGTCAACCCGTCAGGTTCCGCTAAAACAAAATATAAGATTTTGGCCGTCTATTTGAGTATCGGAAATTTCCCGGATAGAATTAGGTCACATGTTAACTCAATGTATTTGGTAGCATTGTGCAAAGAAAAAATATTTAATCACGAAAAAGTTTTCGGAAAAATTGTAGATGATTTAAAAGAAATCGAAACTGTTGGGATTGAATTTGCACCGAATCAACTTATAAAAGGATCATTAGTATTTATCACTGGTGATAATCTTGGTTCCCATGCTTTAGGAGGATTTGCGGAAAAGTTTTGCAAAGTTCAGTCCTTTTGTCGGTATTGCTTGGTCACTAAAAATTCATTTGAATCAGATGATGGAGTATTTAAAGTTTATCCTGATAGAACCATTGAATCTTATAATGAAGTATTAGATCGCTTCGATAAAAAAAAAAGATGTGTTAGTAAAATAAAAAAGTAAACCACAAAAAAGTCAATTGTCATTGAAGGAATTAAATTTAATTCTGTATTCAACAAACTACAATTCTATCATGTTTGTCTTCCTGGCTTACCTCCTTGTCTAGGACACGACATATTTGAGGGTGTATTCGCTTACGATATGAAACTGTTTCTCGATGATCTTGTGGGACAGAGTTGGTTTTCATATAAACTGTTGAACCGAAGAATAGAGAATTTCAAATATTTTCTTGAGATCAACGTGACAAATTATGTTCTGTTTCACCAACTTCTAAGAGATTATCTGGCGGTGCTTGTCAAATGTGGTCCTTCCTTCGATTATTACCGTTACTAATTCATGACAAAATTTATGACATAGATAATGATACTTGGAAATGCATTTTATTGCTATCAGAAATTGTTGAGAAAATATGTGCTCCGGCTATTCATAAAACTTGTATTATTTATTTAAATGGGCTCATTCGCGATTATATTGATTTACGGCGATCATTATTCACTGTTCCTCTTCGTCGAAAACATCACTATTTCTTACACTATGGAGCCCTTATCCTTCTCTTTGGACCGCTGATGAAGTCATGGACATTGCGGAGTGAAAGTAAGCATTGCTTCATGAAACGAGCTATGCGATTCTCAAGAAATTTTAAAAACATTACGAGGTCATTAAGCATAAAGCACTAGCTTTATCAATGTTTTGTACGTTCGGGTGGAGAAATTAATTCCGATGCCGAATTAAAAGGTAGCATGCAGTTCAATGTGAAAAAATACAATGATAGAATCCAACAAGTTTTATCAAACATTCAATTTGGTACTGAACCAGTAGAGTGTAATGAAATAGTTAAGAATGGTATTATATATCGTAATGGAGATGGACTTATTTCAAGAGAAGGTTACCAATATAAAATTGTTGTAGGAAAAATTTGTATCATACTATTTGATGATATTGAAGTGTATTTTGTAGTAGAGGTCTTAAAAACCGAATTCATTCCTTATTTAGGGGCATATAATGTAGGGAAAGTCATAGAGTACACGTGTTTGAAAAGTTACACATTTATTATCTTAGTACTTTTTCATGTGTGAAACCAAAATTTGGATTAGTTGCATATCACTTATAAAATAGTTTTTTGAATTTATAAATGTACATAATTTAATTTTACAATAAGTTGGTGATAATTTGTATTACACTGATATAACATTGATAAATTTATAAAATATTTAATTAGTTGATGTTTATATTGATAAAATATCTGCAACTAAAATTGTATTGCGTAGTATGAAATTCTATAAGCTATCTATATTTTATTAATTTAAAATTATAACTCATTAATCGTAAAAAATAAATCATGTGTACTTGTAGTATATGTAAAGATACGAATTTATGATTTATATCACATAAAGTTCACATGATTTGATAAATAAATAAATAAAAAAAAAAAAACTAATGAAGTTTTCATAATATTGTATAAAGTGTAAATATTATACAGAAATTAATAATTAATAATACAATTTTTAAACTGATTGACTACAGCAAGTAAGACATGGCAGCCATATTTAAAGTTGCTCGTCACGATAAGGCGACAGAGAGAAAATCCGTAAAAGCTTTATCAATAGATGGACTTATTTCTGGAGCAATAGTAAAATTGAACCTTACCGAACAAAACTACAAGGTAAATTAAGTATGATTGTAAACAATCTTTTTACATTTTTAATAAGACAAGAGAATGGAAAAATATCTTTTAGTTAAATAAATTGAAACGTTTAATTTTATTTTCCAACGATAAAAAATGTTTTCATTTAACTTTTAATGTAGAGTTCTTAATTTATGTTTTTTTCAATAGGTGCATACTGATGACTTCACGGAAATTCATGAGGACGAAATATTGATGGACTTGGCTGCTGCTAAAGGAAGTGATCAACTATTGCAACAATAGTTCCAGAAGACGTACCTTGGAAGGGTAACTTTATACCAGAAAATACTCTTGCTTTGTCAAAAGGCACGATTTGTCAATTATTTTGCATTCATAAAAAATTATTTATTGCAAAAAAAGTTCATTCATACATTAACGTAATTTTTCAAATTTTAAATAATAACTAATTTTTTTGATTACTAAGCTGTTGATTTGATTTCAGAATCACAACAAAAAACAGTCTCAGCATCGTCACATCAACGAGATGAAAATGTCGCGTCATCATCAAGGTCATTATCATTGTCACGCTCAGTTAAACATTTATCACAACCTTTCCCAAAATTTTCTACTAGTGTCCAAACCGCTTTACGCGATGGCTTCGAATTGAGCCCTCGAGATCAAAGATCGATGGTACAAACTGTTCGTGACTACTCAATGAACGAGCTAATTGACGTCACTCGCGGTACCGCACAAACAATAAGCACACAAATTGTCACCACGTATACCAAGTCTTTCACGACAAAAATTGCTACAGAAAATATTAATGGTGAAATCGAGTCTCTTAGACAGCGAATTTATAGCGCAACACATTATGTAAAAGCTCAACCCGAATATAACAGTAAGGTATCTGATGATTTAGATGATACCGATGATGTATCTGTGCAAAAACCAAAAAAGCAAGATGAGTATGAATGCGTGGCTTATTTGCCGCCTCCACCGGCACCCGAAATGTTAGCTTCGTTAGAAGAAAAGCGATTAAATTTGATTGAAATGTACAAAGTTGTGGAAGAAGAAATAAATGATGAAATACTCACTGCAATGGACGCATGTTACTATTTGCAACGAAAACAAATACATAAAGAAAAGGAACTGTCAGTAATTTTCGCTCACTGGCCATGCTTCCATCATTATAAAGTGATAATACAACATGCAAATCAACTACTTGGTAAAAAAACTGATTCAATATGGAAGTCGTCTGTAAAAAAATTAGCCCATTACTCGTTGGTCCAACAATGAAGAAATTCATAGAGAAGTCCAGGCCATGAAAAAAAAAATCATCAGCCTATGAACAAAGTAATTATGTCCGTGAAACTTACAAACTAGCTAAACAGTATAGTGATAAGCTCAAAAATGATAACCCATTACATGACGTGATTTTTGCATTTATTGCAAAATTCAGGCAAGAAGACTTGAAGTTTCTTTACGTTTTAATCGATGTAAGTAACAAATATTCTAATGCAATTAATTTTTTCTAAAGCTTTTTTAATTTTCTTTACAGGAAGAAATTACTGACGACGAATTGCTTGAGCATGTGTCTGTTGTGAACCCAGTATTGATGATTAGAGGTATGTAAAATTCTTATATTTTAAAATTAGCTTTTTTGTGACAAAAAAAAATTAGTATACTTCATGTTAGACTGATAGCTGTTTTAATTTAATTTTTTTTTTTGGTAAAACGTTCAAACATTAACAACTGTGTTTAAATTACAATAACAATTAAAATATAGGTTGAAATACATTAATTGAATAAAACTTCTTTACTGTTTCAGGAAAAAATCTCCATGATTCTGAAAATATATATCACGTAGTGATTAATAAAGTAATTGCGATGCATGTTCAATCATTTACTGTCGGTTTGTTGACAACTTTTCTCTGCTACTATGTTTTTGGGATTGTTTATCCCAAGGAAATCGAAGGAACGCTTGAAGCAATTCAGCGGTGAGTGTTAACAATCAATTTATTTTAAATTCGTGGATACTATTACTTTGGCTTTTGATTATTTGTTAGTTGAGAGCCGTTATTATTTTTGATGTGAATTTTATATTCTGAAGTATGAATTTGTCCATTTGAAAAAGTTCCTATTTTTATGATAATTGTAAAATCTTTAAATTCAATTTTTATATGATGATATTAATTATTTTTATTTGATGAATTAGTTAGTTTGAATAATGCTTATTTTTTATTTAACTTCAGTTTTTGTTTTTGTTAACAAAAAAATTCTAACGCACAAGACAGCTTGAGGCACTCAAAAAGTGTAGATTTTTTATCCTCAATCATTAATTAAAACTTTACATGATGATTTTTTATACTTCCTCTGTCATTGCAAGTAATTTCCATCGATTGTTTTACCAACACTAAGTTCCTTCTTTTTGTTTTTTTTTTTTTTTGTTCTTATTTTTCCGATCCAATTTATTATTATCTCTATTTTTAAATAACTTGAATTTCTTAGTGATCTCTTTGCAGAAAACTTTTACATAGCTTTACTTCGGCTCCTACATAGTCTGGTTTTCCATAAATTCTTTTTAAATTTTCATCACTCGCGCCTTCTCGATTTACTGTCTAAAGATAATTATATTATTCCGTTTTACACATTTTTGTAATGAGTGGACTTAATTTACGAATGAATTCATTTTATTATTTCTTGAAATTTTTCCTTCTGAAGGGAACAAGCGGGGTGGGAAAAGAAAAGGAACCAACGTACATCCTAAAGTAACAAAATTGATGAAGGCGATCAATCGATATATTCGTGATTAATCACAAGATTACATTACTATGATTATTTTACTTTTTTTCTTACTTTTTGTTACGTAGTATCACTCACTTATAATAGATTATTGATGTTATTTCTATTCAGCTAATAATTACTATACATTACTTTACGTCATTAATACGCTATACTTAATATATATCGAATTACATATCAAACATTATATCATATAATTAATGTTTTACCACTACTTTAGTACACTACTTCGATTTTTAAGTATATTACCACTTTATACCTTTGATACTTACTGTTTGTATTAGCTATAGATTATAAGACATTATTAATATAATTATAACGATTACTCTGTATTGTGGATTGCTTAACTTACACAAGTGGATTGCCTATGATATTGTCCGAATTTATTTAATAAAACCTAAGATATTCATAATTACTTTTTGATTTTTTGACAAAAAGCTTGTTAATTAAATCCTTTTTCCTACCAGCGAAATTATCCACAGTCACTACTTCAAGATCGATGAACATTTTAAATTAGATTCCAATAAGATTTGAAGTGACAATACGATTAATGAAAGTGTAACGGTAATTTTAAAACTCCTCCAATCAGAATTAAAATGTCTCGTAAAATAATTGTAATTTTTTATTTGTTAATTACAAAATATTTTTAATAATATTTATTTCAAAAAATAAAAATATTACTATTGCAATATTACTAAATATATTTTTTGCGAATATTCAGAACAAATACAAAAAAATGTAGTAATATTAAATAAAGCTAAAATAAGTAGTTAATTTAGCTAAAAATCAATTATAATTCTACCATGTTGCATTATGAAATTACTAAATATTTTCAATAAAATTTGTGTGATAAAATTACAACAGCCGTAATGTAATATTGCTATAATTATATTTTTTATGAATACTTACAAAAGTCGTGTAGTCAATTTAAAATATAGCATATTGAAGTTACCAAAATTTTTTAATAGGATTTGTTTGACAGAATTACAATTTTGTACTGTAATATTACTGAACAAATTTTTTGTAAATGCTTTGTAAAAGTCCAACATGTATGTTGTAATTAATTGTTGAGAGCGTTAATTTGTGGAAGTACATTTTTAATTTTAAAATAAAACAAAATTATTTAGCAAAATCCACTTATCAATTTATTGTTAAAAATATGTTAACAGCTGTTTCGGCTTATTCAACCATTATCAAAACAGTAAACAATATTACGTTGTACACCTTTATTTATACTAAACTTATTGTGACGCAGGTGATATTAATTTAAAAACAAAACAATATAAACATAAATATAAATAAATCCAAAATGGGTTAAAAAGAAGTTAATTTAAAACTTATAATAATTAAAACTAATGACTAGAAGATTGTAAATGTTAAGTCAGCGCAGAAAACAATGATGAATAATAAGCATCCTTTTGGTCATTAAGTAATGTATTAGGCCTTTTGGAACATTTATAAATTTCCAATCCCTCCAATACATTCATCCTACAACCCTTTTCAGTTATGTGTAGAATGTCCATTTTTGCATTGGGGTGATGTCCTGTCTCCAGCAAATGTGTGGCGAAAGTAGATGCATCTTTGTTGTTTCTGAAACAACGCAGGTGTTCACGTTCTCGAATATGGAAACTTCTTCCCGTTTGCCCGACATAAACCCCTTCACACCCCAAACAGGATAATTGGTATATGCCCGACTGCTTCTCTTTATCAATTTTGGATTTGTCATTTATTATAATATTGCCCAATTTCACCGGTGGTTTGAAAGCAGGTTTTATGTTGTATGAGCTCAAAATATTACCGATTTTTACCGATATTTTTCCATAATATGTAATGGAATTGTATCTAATGGATTCCTTATCCTTTGTGGAATAAATGGCCCTTTTTGCGATATTATTCGTCCTTCTTTTTAATATTTGATGAATAAGTTGTCGATCAAACCCGTTGTTAGTAGCTATTTGAGTGATGGTTTCTATCTCCTTTTTTAGGTTGGCTTGAGATAGCGGCAGGCTAAGGGCTCGATGTATCATGGAATTGAAGGCGGCCATTTTTTGTGCAGGATGGTGAAGTGAATCTGCCGGGATAGTTGTATCAGTAAAAGTGGGTTTTCTATATACATCAAAAACCAATCTATTACCCATTTTTTTAATTTTTAGGTCAAGAAAGCATAGGGTATCTTCCAACTCGTTCTCAGTTGAGAATTGTATTTTGGGGTTCAATGAATTTATGTGTTCGACGAAATTATCCAACTGTCTGTTTGAGCCATCGAAACAAACAAAGACATCATCTACATACCGGTACCAACATATGATGTGCTGCTTGGCTAATGGAATATTGATTAATTACTCTATTTGCTTCGAAATTCGCCATGAATATCTCTGCCAACAGCGGACTTATCGGAGAACCCATACTTAGACCAAAAGTTTGTTTGAAAAATCTATTGTTGAACTCGAAGTAGTTTTGATTAAGGACAAACTCCAAACATTTTAGTAGCTCATCTTTAATAATTGGGTTAATGGATTTTTGATCTAATAGCTCTGATATAATGTGTGAGCATTCTGTACCGGAAATTTTACCAAACATATTGGTTATGTCAAGTGACGCTAATTTATATCCCGTTTTTATGTCCAAGTGTGATAAGTGGTTTGAAAGCTCCAAGGAATTTTTAATTCTGAATTTGCTTTCAAAACCTGTCAAGTTGACTATAATTTCACAAAGTTTTTTTACTAACTTATGAGCTGGACAACCAATGTGGGAAACAACTGGGCGTATTGGAGCATTGTCCTTATGGATTTTTAAAAGTCCATAAAGTCTTGGTGGTCTAGGATTCATTTCCGTCAGGTGATACTTCTCGAGATCCGTAAATAAAGCGTTGGTGGATTTTAAGAGCTCTTTTATTTTTACTTGAAATTTGTTGGTAGGATCTGTTTTCAACCTTTGAATCTTCTCTTTGTGGATAAAATCAGAAATCTTGTTTGTGTATTCTTGTTTTTTCATAATAATAATGGAATTCCCTTTGTCTGCTTTCGTTAAATAATATTATTGTCTATGATTTTTTGATTAATGGATTTTATTATTTTTGGAACAGTAGACACACCTGGGTCTATTTGTTTAGTTATTAAAGTATCTCTAATCAATTCTTTGGCCAGGTTGTTTTTGATATTTTTCAATGCAATTTCTGAATCCACAATTAAATTTTCTTTGGCATTATTTGAATTTCGGGGCATATTTTAAACCCTTGTCCAATAATTGCAGTTCTTTTTTTTCGAAGACCACCTCCGTCAAGTTTATTGTTCGTTTTTCGAACGTCATCAAATTTGGTTCTCGGGTAACTGGTGCACTAGATGTTATGAACTTAGTTAATTTTTCTTGTTGTTTTTTGAATTTAATGTCCACCAATCTATTAATTTTTATTCTACAATCTTCGGAAAAAGTTTCAAATTCTAAATAATGTAATTTATGAACAAGTTCATCATGTAAAACCTTGAGATATTGAAACATACAATTTCTTTTCATATACCAAGTTTGTGCTTCCATCTTCAACCATGCATTCTGTGCAATATTCAAAACTTTTTGTGTGACTTCATTATTGACTTTACATTTCAATTGTACGAATTTTGGAAAAATTTTCATTTTTAAACATTTCTTGATAAACCAAAGATTTTGTCCATATTTTCTAGTTTTTAGGCGTAATTTGTAATAATGTCTTAGTTGCTCAGATAAGCTTGCTTGCTTTACTTCATTAATTGTTGAGAGCGTTAATTTGTGGAAGTACATTTTTAATTTTAAAATAAAACAAAATTATTTAGCAAAATCCACTTATCAATTTATTGTTAAAAATATGTTAACAGCTGTTTCGGCTTATTCAACCATTATCAAAACAGTAAACAATATTACGTTGTACACCTTTATTTATACTAAACTTATTGTGACGCAATATCAGGTGATATTAATTTAAAAACAAAACAATATAAAACATAAATATAAATAAATCTAAAATGGGTTAAAAAGAATTTAATTTAAAACTTATAATAATTAAAACTAATGACTAGAAGATTGTAAATGTTAAGTCAGCGCAGAAAACAATGATGAATAATAAGCATCCTTTTGGTCATTAAGTAATGTATTAGGCCTTTTGGAACATTTATAAATTTCCAATCCCTCCAATACATTCATCCTACAACCCTTTTCAGTTATGTGTAGAATGTCCTGTTAACATGTTTTTAACAATAAATTGATAAGTGGATTTTGCTAAATAATTTTGTTTTATTTTAAAATTATGTATGTTGTAATTTTGCAATTTGACTTGAAATAAATTGTGTAGTAAATTTACAATACAGCATATCAAAAGTATCAAACATTTTTTACGGAATGTGTTCAATAAAATTACGGCATTAGTATTGCAATATTATTAAACAAATTTTTTGTAAATGTTTAGTAAAAATCCAACAAATATGTTGTAATTTGCCCGATCTTAGTCTTAATAAATCGCATTGTAAATTAACAGTACAGTATACTAAAATTTCCAAACATTCTCAATAAAATTTGTTCAATAAAATTACAAAACTTGTAATATAATATTGCTAAATGAATTGTTGATAAATGCTAAGCAAATTTCAAAAAATGTTTTGTAATTTTCTTAAACTGAGTTGGAATGAGTTGTCTTGGAAAATTACAAAACTGAATTTTATTTTTACTATTTTGTTGTGCGTAAAAACTTTCAATGCTTTTTTTGTAAAATTACAATAGAAATTTTTAACAGTGTACGGTTAGGCGTTTCACAATCTACAAGATTACTTAAATTTAATTCATCTTCAATGTTTGACAGACTGCAAGAGTTAACTGTTCATTATTCGTTATTATCAAACAAAACAAACTTTGTTTACTTCTAACTTACAAATATGTGCACTCAATTAAATGAGGCCATGTTAAAACAAATTAAAGAACCAGAAATTGAACTAATTTCAGTTAATGACTGTCCAAAATATTTTCATAAAAAAGTGCGTGCAGCAATAGAAAATTATGAAAATGGTTCTTCAATGACAGCCGGCTTAGAAATGAAAATAATAATAAAAATAGGAAGTCGCATACTGCTGCGAAGAAATATCGATATTACATTTTTTTAAATTTTTCAATTGCTTTAGTAAAATTTATGGTTCAATTGCCATAATAAAACAAGTTTATTATGGCATTCATGATAAAAATAAAATTAACAAAATTAAAATTAAGTTTAATCATGTAATAGAATACAATTTAGAACGAGTTAAAACTAAATTTGAAATTTTACCTCGATCATTTGTATACAAAGAACAGTTTCCAATATGTTTGGCATACGCTTTTACAAATCATAAAGTCAAGTCTTAAGTCTTGATAGTGTATTATTAGATACTGGATCGTGTATATTTTCTTGTGGCCAAGCATATGTGGCATTATTAAGAGTTAAAAAATTCTCTGGTGTCTAATTAATTTTGATCCAAGTCAAATAAAAGCTCAAGAAAGTGCAATAGAAGAACATAACAGACTTAGATCACTCTATTGTAATAATTTGCAAACACTTACAGTTAATAATATCATATCTAAAAAATGGGCA
Organism: Chrysoperla carnea; assembly: GCF_905475395.1. Taxonomy (NCBI): domain Eukaryota; kingdom Metazoa; phylum Arthropoda; class Insecta; order Neuroptera; family Chrysopidae; genus Chrysoperla; species Chrysoperla carnea. The sequence goes on from NC_058342.1 coordinate 9,817,033, forward strand.
GTGGTCGTTACATCCGAATATTATTTCTACAGAAATGATAGACACTACTTCGATAAGGAAACCAACTGCAAAGAGAAAAAGTAATTCTCCTTCAAATAAAAATAAGGCAACCAAAAATAAAAGAAAAACGTAATAAAATAATTGAATTGAAATTATATAATTTGTAAAATATTTTATTAATTTCATTTTATGGAATGTTTTCACTCATTAACAAAATCATCATAATAAAAAAAAATGGTTATGATATTTATTTAAGAACATTTAATAAAAAAGAAATTGGAGCAGAATAATGCTGTACAAATTGATGAGAATGCTGTTCAACAGAACAGGAAAATGTTCAACAGAATGCTGAACAAATTGTTCAGCATAATAATGTTCAACCATCAAATTCAAATATTATGCAAGAACTGGTTTTTGCGATTGGCCGAAATTAAGTAAAATTTTAAAAAAGTTTTATTAAATGATGTTAATTCATAAATAGGTCGTGGAGGTGTTCGCGGTCATCGAGATGATGGAAATGGCCGTCAGGGTGGCCGGCGCCATTTTGTGTTCCGAGGAGGGAGGGGGTTCAAAATTTATTAATTAATCCCACTCTCTGATTCAACCACAGAGGGAAAAACCACTGCTACAAAAACCAACATTGGACTTCAAAAAGCGAAAGTTTTTTACAACCGGAACAAGTTATAAAAACGTAGCAAGCAATAGTAAAACCACAATACAAACAAAAGTTGACCCCAACCTAAGAATACGGAATACGACGATAAAACATAAAATAACTCACAACCCAAATAAAGAGACCAACATCAGTCTCAATAAAAATGCTAAATACTGTAACAAGTAGCTCCCAAGCCGTTTGGTCAACGTGGGAGAGTATGACCATAACCCCCCAAATACCCAAGGCATCAAGGCTACGCAAAGAAAAGATAAGTATTTCTCGCTAGGTACATTGAACGTAAGATCTTTCTGTCATGAGAGTCAACTCGTTTAGCTGGCGAATAGTTTTAAAATGATTAACCGGGATGCAATTGTATTATGCGAAGTGCGACGAAAAGGAGAATATATAGAAGAGAAAAACGGCAGAATATTTCATTACTTTGGAGAGCGGCAAGGTTTTGTAAGAGTCGGCATTCTTGTAAAAGATTTCTGGAGAAACTGCATCCTTAAATTTAAAGGCTTGAAATGGCAGAATGTGTTTGCTCCATTTGAAATGAAATGACATACAAAACCTAGTGATACTCCAAGTACATGTGCCAACAGAAAGTCACCCAGAAGAAGAAATTGACCTTTTTTATTCTACATTGAGTACAATAATAGAATCTCTCAAAAAAGATATTTGTTGTTTATAATAGGCGACTTCAATTGCAAAATGGGAACCAGGCAACAAAGCGAGGAAATAATCAAATGAACCATACGGTCTAGGTATTAGAAATGAACGTGGCAATGTTTTAGTACAATTTGCAATAGAACACCAGCTAAGCATCTGCAACACATTCTTCATTAAAAAAGACTCTCGGAGATGGACATGGGCATCACATGATAGTAAAACATTCAATGAAATAGATTTCATCCTAACGAACGATGTAAGAAAGGTATCAGACATAGGAGTAGTGACAAGCTTCAATTTTTCCTCGGATCATAGACTTTTGAGATGCAAATTTAAATTATCCGGCACCAAAAAATCGAGGAAAATGTTCAATGGTAGTTCCACTGTATATCTATCAGAAAACAACATAAAAGACTGCCAAAAAGATCTATCCATCAACTTAAAGACTGTTCAGGTGAATAGTGACAAAATACAGGAGAGCTACGATTCACTAATTAATATCATAGCGGATGTTGCTAAAGCCAGTTTGCTCAAAGTAGTTAACCAAAAATAAGCAAATTAAATTTCAGCCAATACCAAAAAACTGATTGAATAGCGTAGGAACCTCCGAGCGATGCAAAATAAATCCCCTTCACAACGAATTTAGTTAAACGAGTTTAACAAGCTGGTCAAAAAGAAAATACGAGAAGATATTCGTCTTAAAAAATGCTTGACGGTGGCAAGAATTGAATGCCTTCACTAGAAAACAAAAAAGGAACAAAAATAACAAATCGCAAAGAAATATTAAATATTGCCACATCCTTCTATAGCAACTTGTACAAAAGCCAAATGACAAGAGCGGAACAAATGGCATTAACACCTGTACTGGAAAATATTAAAAACGATCCAGCAATTTTAAAAAGCGAAGTAACCTCGGTTGTAAATAACCTAAAAAGTGAAAAAAGTGTTGGCTGTGACAATATAAAAACTGAATTTGTAAAATCTGGTGGTCAGTGTTTAGTGGAAAGTGTGTCAAGCGCTAACTAATCTATTTAACAATGTGCTTCAAAGTGAATGCTTCTCTCAACAATAGGTGCACGCATCAATATCTTTAATATACAAGAAAGGGGGGGACGCCATCAATTAATAACTACAGACCAATTAGTATCACGTCAAACATATACAAGCTTTTATCTCAAATTTTGCTGAAAAGAATTGAAAAAACTTAAGATTTTCATCAACCGATAGAACAAGCTGGTTTCCGCCGAGGCTTTTCTACAATGGACCACCCACAAACACTAAACCAACTAATCGAAAAGTGCAATGAATACTAAAAACCCCTGTTCTTGCTATTTATCGACTATACCAAGGCATTTGATTCCATCGAACACGCATACGTCTGGCAGTCGCTTAAATTTTTTGGTGTTGATGACAAATACATACGCGTTATTAAAACACTGTATGACAATAACACAGCGCAAATAAAATTAGAACGTTTGGGACCAGTATTTCCAGTCAAAAGAGGAGTCAAACAGGGAGATCAACTGTCGCCAAAGTTGTTCAATGCTGTCTTTGAATATATCTTGCATCTAATGAATCTTTGAGATGTTGGCATTAGGATTGACGGTGAAAAATTGTTTAACTTACGTTTTGCAGACGACATTGTTTTGATCTCTGAGGACATCACATCACTCCAAACTTCACTCGATAAACTAAATACTTATAGTAACCGAGTCGGGCTACACATAAATATCGAGAAGACTAGGATAATGTCCAATACAGGCGAACACTCAATTATCGCCCTCAATGGTCAAATAATCGAAAATGTAACCAGCAAGACAGCTGGTATCTTTCAAGAATAGCACATCTATGGAGGCTCAGCAAAGAACAACTAATGCGTGGCGAAAGTATTGGTCCTTGAAGTACATCTTCAAGAGCAATTTACCTTCGGCCCTGAAACGCAAAGTATTTGACAGTTGCATTCTCCCAATCCTCACATACGGCGCTCAGACCCTAGCTTACAATACCTCTGACCTTAAAAAAACTTCGAACCTGTCAGCGAAGCATGGAGAGGAGCATGTGCCAAATAAAACTAAGGGACACAATAAGATCGTTAAATAATTTTATACGCAGCAAAACCATACTAAAAAACGATACGGTTTGCGCGAACAAATTAAAACTTTGAAGATTTACCAAAATTTTTAGTAGTTTGAGTGACTATATTTTTTTGTAAAATTACCAAATATTTCATGATTCGAATTACTGTGAAGTGTTCAGAAATTTATCAATTTTTTTATTATTTTTACTATTTGAACTGTAAAATTACACAGTATATTGTAAAATTACAGCTATCTGTAATTTCACTAAATAAGTTATCAATTTTCGATACCAAGCTCCTTAAATTTACTAATATTGTTTGTGTTTTAAATTACTAAGTTTGTTGTGCATTAACAAAAAAATATTCTAATTTAAACTACAACCAACGTATAAAAAATTCAAAATTTTTTTATAGTATTTTTACTATTCTTATTGTAAAATTACACATTGTATTGTAAAATCACTAAAAAATACAATTTTTCTTTAGCCTTGTGTAATTTTACTAAACACGTTGTCGATTTTCGTTTCTGAGCTTCGTTAATTTACGATCATTGTGAGTATTTTACAGTGATATCGATATTACAGTGTTTTTGTATTCGTTGTCATTTAATTAAAGCTATTAATGATGTTTCTTCTGCCGTTAAAAATGATAATATCAATACTCTTCTATCTGAAGGATGTTCACTACAATTTTGTACTCAAAAATTTACTGATAGAAAGTGAATGATGGGTCATTTAAAAATGTACATTAACGATGGTATGACGATAAAGTGCGGTTATTTAAGTTGTGACAAAACTGATAATAAAGTTAATTCATTGCATTGCATGTCACAAAAATTCATAACGAAAAAACAACTGTAGAAAAATTATCTGATTCAAATATTAGGAGTGATAATATAGATTCTTCCAATACAGTTAATGAATTTACCAACATCTATGGTGCAGTATATTGCGACAGAAATGTGTAAAATGAACAAGACAAATGAGAAAATGATAAGAAATAATTTACTTACACATTTAGAACAATGCAATATTTCAGAACAATTAATTACAAATACTATTGATAGTGCCTTAAAAAGTAATTTATTTAATAACATTGAAGAAAATTTTGCAACTAGTTTTAAACGTCAAAAATTAAAAAAAAAAAAAAAAATATTCCTTACGCTAACCCTGTTCAAACTCCGCTATCTACACAAAATGGTAAATAATGTTTTTATCACTATGTTCCTCTAAAAGATACTTTGAAAAAATTGTTTTATAACAAAACTCTTACTCATAAATTGAAATTTAATCAACCAGAAAACAACAATGTCTATACCAAGAGGCTTTTGAAACTGTCAACCCATTGGGTTCAGCTAAATCTTAATATAAAATTTTAGCTGTGTATTTAAGTATCGATTATTTTCCAGATCGAATCAGATCTCACGTAAATTCGATGTATCTTGTTAAGAAATTATGTTAATTATTATTATAATAATGCATTATGTTAAGAAAAAAATTTTGATAACCATAAAGTTTTTGGTAAAATTGTTGAGAGTAATAGAATTTGCGCCAAATCAATTCATTCAAGGATCGTTAAAATTTATAACTGGCGATAATTTAGGTAGTCATGCTTTAGAAGAATTTACGGAAAACTTCAGCACATCACAATGTTTTTGTCGCTTCTGTTTGATAACAAAGAAATTATTCGAATCAAATGGAGGAGTATTTAGAGCTTATACTTATAATAAGAAACAAAGACGTATCAGAATTAAAAGGCGATAAAAAAGCCCTTAATGATCCATGGTATTAAGTTCGATTCTATCTTTAATAAGTTAGGATTTTATCATGTCTGTCTCCCTGGTTTACCCCCTTGCTTGGGACATGACATCTTCGAAGGTGTACTAGCGTATGATGGTAAATTATTTCTTGATTATATTGTCGAACAGGGTTGGTTTTCATACAAATAATGAAATAAAAGAATAGAAACTTTTAAATAGTTCCTAAAGATTATGCTCTGTTTCGCCATAGAGGAAGCTATCAGGCGCTGCTTGTCAATTATGGACGTTTATTCGATTACTGCCGTAACTAATTTATGACAAAATTGATGAAATTGATAATCCTGTTTGGAAATGTATTTTATTGTTATCCGAAATAATTGAAATAATATGTGTTCCTGCTTTACATGAGACCTGTATTGTTTATGTAGGTACACTGTTAAAAATTTTTGTAAATTTACTACGTTTTTACTAAGCCATTGCATAGTAAAATTACAAAGTCTTGCATTGTATTGAAATTTTAACATGTATTTGTTGTAATATTACATTTTGTAATAGCTAGAGTACTGAGCAAGTTGCAATTTTACAAATTTTTTTTATTCATCAGATACTTATTGTAATTTTACAATTCCAAAGCTGTAGGATTAAATCTAAAGTTTTGTAAAATTTTTATACATTTTCGGAATGTAATTTTACCACAACTATCAGTAAAATAACTGAACAAGATTTGCAATTACAATTACATGAAATGAGAAGAAATTTACGAATCATTATTCTTTTTCTGAAAATTTTGTTTGTATTTTTACTACATTTCATCCTAGTCATGAGCATTATCTCCTTTTACAATCTAAAATTTTGTAAAATTTCTATACATTTTGGGAATTGAATTTTACAACTATCAGTAAAATTACTAACCAGAACTTGCGATTACAACTACATAAAATGATATGAAATTTACAAATAATTATAATTTTTTTGAACATTCTGTTTGCATTTTTACAATTTTTTTATAAATAAATAATTTCAATTTATTATAATCTTTGCCATTATGGTTAACGTATGAGTCAAGTAACGTGGACTATATGGTATATACTCACGACCAATGCACGTTATTATTTTTGAAATATAATATAACTCAAATATTTTTTATATAATCGTTAAAAGTTACATTCTAAAATTCTTAAAAGATCTACTTTATTCATGTAAGAACAGACGTATTTTCAATTTATTTAAAAAAGTTGTTATCTTGGCTTAATTTGAGTAGCGAAGAGACAAAAATAGAGAAATGCGTCGTTCTATATTCATAAAATTTAGTCTCAGTCTCTATGCGCAGTAAAACCTGATTATAAGTCACATCGAATGATCTAGTCCCTCTCACAACAACTATACCTGTATATAAAATATTTCCGGAAAGTGGGAGAGAGAAGGAAATATAACGTATAACCAGGCTTGTACTGTATCTACAGGCGAACCTCGTTATAAGACTATCAGTTTCTCTCTCAAACTATGGCATCGCCTGGTTTGTAATGATCTTAACTGATGTTGTTTAAAACAATTAAATTATATAAAATAGTAATTGTACTAAATCTCAGTGATTGAATTAAAATATTAATCATTTAATGTTAAGCAAAGTTTATTGATTCATATTCCAGCTTATAATATCTCTGAAAAATGAAAAATAATCTACAAGATAAATCGTAGTAAGGACAAATAATTTTTTTTGTGTTGATAATTTCTTGATTTTAATATTTTACAGATTATAAAAGTATCGATCAATATTCGTATTATATTAGTTTTGTGTATTTAATTCATTAATTCAGGTTTAAATATTTTTTTGATTGCTATATTTGAAATTAACTGTCATTTTTCAAGCTTAGTAAGAAAACAAAGAACTATATAATCACGTATTTTTTGTTCGTTAATATTTATTAAAATTCTAAAAGTCAATTCTACTGTAATATAAATCAAGGTTAGTTTAGATACAAGATTCAGAGAAAAATGTTTTATTGTAAATATTGTAGTTTCATTCATCCACAATTTAATTGCTATCTTCAACATCTGAAAGTACATTCGAGCCTAAATAAATTTATTTGTGGATTCGATCATTGTGATAAAGTTTATAAAGTTTTAACATCTTTGCAAAGCACATCGTTTTCATAATTACAAAATATTTAAAGACGTGCATTTCGATATTATTGATAATGGACTCTTATCCGAGGAAATTTGTTGTACAGTGGAATTCTGTACCCAGAAGTACGATAATCGACAACAAATGATAAAACATTTAAAAATGCATATTAATGATGGCACGACAATAAGATGTTGTCATTCAAACTGTGAGAAAACTTATAACAAAATCAATTCATTTTCATCACATCTTACAAAATACCATAGTAAAAAAGGAAAGCTCCTATCTGAATTACCTCCTTCCAATGATAGTGAAGACAATAGTATCTGTATTTCCGATTCTTATAATAATAATAATGATAATTTGTTTGCTGAAGAGTATTTTTCAAATGAAAATTTGTTAAATTATGAAGAAAATAATACAGAAAACGTTTTCTTAACAAATTTAGCCCATTTCTTTTTAAAGCTTGAGTGTAAATTTTTATTACCGGCCTCAACGGTTCAGTATATTGCTTCTCAAATATGTGAAATGAGTGATAAAAACCAAGTGAAAATCAAAAATAATTTAACAAAAATTTTAGAACAATTAAATATGCCAGCTAAAACAATAAATGATGTTATTGATTCTTCTTTAAAAAGTAGTCTATTCGATAATATTTATGATCCATTGGGGACAAGTTTCAAGTGCCGAAAATTTTATGAAAAACATTTCCCGTATGTAGATCCCGTCCAAATTCCCTTACCTTCTGTAAACGGCAAAAAACGTTTTTGGCATTGCATTCCATTGAAAGAAACCTTGAAAAATTTGTTTTATAATAAATCTCTCACAAGTAAATTACTATTTGATCTCCCGGAAAATAATACTAAAATTTTAAGAGATTTTACTGATGGCTCTGTATTTAAAGAGAATATTTTTTTCAAACAGAATCCAGGTAGTCTAAAACTAATTTTATATCAAGATGCCTTCGAAACAGTCAATCCGTTAGGCTCGGCTAAATCAAAATATAAAATTCTTGCAGTTTATTTGACTATCGGAAATTTTCCAGATAAAATTAGATCTCACGTGAATTCAATTTATTAATTTTATTTTAGCATTATGTAGAGAAAAAATTTTCGATCATGATCGAGTTTTCGGAAAAATTGTTGAAGATTTAAAGGAAATTGAAACCGTTGGTGTTGAATTTTTTCCAAATCAATTTATCAAAGAATCATTGGTATTTATAACTGGAGATAATTTAGTAGGGATGTGAAAAAATAATCGATTAAAAATCGATTTTTTTAAAGTAAAAATCGATTTGAATACGTGATTTTTTTAATATTAATAATCGATTAATAATCGATTTTTTTAAATTCTATGATGACATTCCGCCTGTGCTTTTGAAAGTTTAATTGATTCATTTAATCAAACATTCACTAGATGGAGTTAGCCGATAAACTATACTATTTTACCGACATCGGCGACATCCGGTTGATATCATGTCATTCATTATTCGTTGCTAAAACTTCATTTTTCAAACAGACAACATTTCAATAGGTTTTCGTGACAAATGTTTTTAGTGTTATTAAAAGTGTCGTTTTTAACAATGTCTTCAACTAAAAGAACGACAAGTAGTTGGCGTCAATATTTTCATGTTGACAATAAATCTGGAAATGCTAAATGTAAATATTGCCCTAAAATTTTAAAAACGTGCAGTAGTACTACCAATTTAAAACAGCACATGGAAAGGAAACACTCTGGTATCATTAGTATTGAAAATAAAGAGGTAAGTACCTACAATTTGGATTTAATTACAATAGGGTATTCCACTATTATTGAAAAAGTACGTCAAAATGTTGATTTTGCTAATAAAAAGCCATCAAAAATTTATTTTGGAAAAATACTCACGTTTTCTTGCCAAAAACTTAAATTAAAATTTAACCTTTTTTAAACTGTCAAAAACAACTGCACAAATTAACACAAATTTTGAAAGAAAATTATTTATTTAAAAATATATAAAATATTGTTTCCTCAGCAAACCATTAAAACTCATACCGCCATGACATTACAGCAGAGCTTACCCGCGTTTTAGATCACCTGATTTCAGTTTAAAAATTACGATTTTTAATTTTAATATTTTAAAAGAAAAATATACTTTTATGATTTGAAATCAAAATATTTAAGTATATTTTTACATAAATTTTAAGTTTTTTCAAATTTCATAATTTATTTTTGACTAACGATAATACCCTATTGTTAATTACAAAGAAACTGGACCACTTTCTGACTTGTCAATGATTAGTTTTCTAATAAATAATTATAATAAGAACACTATTTGCCATAGTACCACATTTTCGTTGCTATCAACCAACCAAATGATAAATCAGGGCCATTTAAGACTATATAGACCTTTTCCAGGCGGGGCTCGAATTCGCCGTGCTTCGGGACGCGATGCATGGGCTCCTAGTATCTCGAAACGCTCGTAGGCAAATCGTGCGTATCGAATCACGGCGAATTCGCGCCGCTTTCATTTTGACAATTGTAGTTTAGGGTTGGGCGTATACAAATTGGAAGATTTACTTACCGATTCAGATAACAAATCGATTTACGATGCAAACAGTGGCTAATCAAGTCAAAATTTAGTTTTATTTTGATTGGCTTATATAATACGAAATATTCTTTTAGTTTAGTGACCATATATGATTTTTTAGTTTAGTGAAGGATATTATTAACCAATTTGATTTTTTTGTAGAATCATACTGACAAGTCAGGAAACAATACGCAGGGAGAATCAATTGCAGACTTGTTTCCTAACCCATCGACATCTACACGTTTTGAAGACTCTGTGATTATGATACCGACTACTTCCGCAGCTCAAATTGAAGATCCTGTAGAGCCTTCAACTCCTAAACGACAAAAAATAGGCGTAGAAGCATCATTCTCAAAAATATTAGAATTTGCATCAGGGGGTTCAAAAAACAAACAGATTACAGACGCTATAGCAGAACTGATATACCGCGATAATCTTCCCTTCAGTGTGGTCGAAGGAGAAGGGTTTGGAAAATTGATTAAATTACTTGCACCGTTATATAAAATCCCATGTCGAAGACATTATAACCAGCATCATTGATGGAAAATACGAGGAAAAAAAAGCTATTAAATATTCATTGATAAAGTTCGCAGAATTGTACAATGGTTCCATCAGAGCGGAGTTGCTGCAGACCAATTGAGAAATTATCAAAAGGCTGAAAATGTACCGGAAGGAAAAATTAAACACCTGATAGGAGATGTTTCAACGCGGTGGAATTCACAATTGCATATGCTTGAAAGGTTTATAGCTATGAGTGGGACAGTAGGAGGCATTTTGTTGAATTACCCTAATGCTCCTCCTATGATCCAAGCTAGTGAAATTGTTGTACTGAAAGAGGTCGTAAAAATTCTCAAACCGTTTGAAAAAGTAAGCGAAGAGATGTATACTGAAAAATATGTTAGCGCAAGTAAAGCTATTCCCATTATAATGTGCTTGAAACAGTTTTTGGAAAAAACAAATCCATCGCATGATTTGGCCATTCAATTAAAAAATTCAATAATAAAAGAATTTAAGAAAAGATTTGAGCACATACAAAAAGTTCATTTATTTAATGCTGCAACATTTTTAGATCCACGTTTTAAAAAATTACACCTTGATGACGGAGCATCTTTGGCAAGAACTATGAATTATATTAAAAGATCCATTGAAGAAAACCGACAACCTGAGGATTGCCCACTGTCAATAACTTCGGCCGCTGATGATACATTCAGACATCTGAATTAAGCTTGTACATAGCTGCGCCTCTAATAGAATTAAAAGAAGATGCTTTGGAATCCTGGAAAATCTATGAGGGAGCTTATCCCAAACTCGCACATTTGGCGTGTAAGCACCTATTAGTACCGGCTTCTTCGGCTCCAGCCGAGAGATTGTTCTCGAAAGCTGGCGCCATATTAACAAGGACCAGGAGCCGAATATTATCCAAACGCTTACCCAAGCTGTTATTTCTTAACTCGTTGCCTACGGATTTCTAGTTTTTTCATTTAAATAATTTGATTTTCTTGATTTATTTTAATTTGAACCTTTTATAATTTGATTATTCTAGAACTTTAATTTGTGTTGATTTTATAAGAACTTATTAGTTCAGTACGAATATCTAGTTTTTTTTTTGGATAATTTAATTTTGTTGACTTATGTGAAAAAAAATTTTGATTGTTTTAAAACTTTAATTTGTGTTCATTATATAAAATTTATTATTTCTGTTGTTTATTTTTAATTAATAAATTTATTGACATAATATTTATGGAGTTTATTTTAAAATTGATTGACAAATTAGAAAAAATCGATTAATATAACAAAATCGATTATTTTCTTAAGAAAAATCGATTGTTTATCAATCAATTTTTAATGCATAATAAAAGTGATAACTTATCTGAAATTTTTCAAAAATTTTCGAATAATGTACAATTTGCTTTAAAGAATGGTAAAAGTCTAGAACCTAAAGAAAGAAAATCATTGGTCCATACATGATTTATAATTTGAAAAATACATCTCGTAAAACTGCCGAAAATATCAGTAAGCAGATCATTAATATGTATCCAAAGTCATTTTCCTCTAAAATTGGAGATAAAAACATTGATGGTGCCATGGAAGCTCTCAGACAAACAATTTATTATGATGTCAATTATGAAGAAGGACAATCGGGAAACACTTCTAGACTATCTTTCAGTTTAAATGAATCAGTCGATGAATCTACAGAAAAACCTAAGGCTCAAGATGAGTATGGATGTGTATCATACTTGCCCATTTTACCGCCATCTGAAACTCTAGATTCTCAAGAAGAAAATAGATTAAAACTTATTGAGCATTTCGAATCTTCAAATGATACAATAAATGATGAAATTTTCAAACTTTTATGTGCAAGTTATTTCTTACAACGACGACAAATTCACAATACTAAACATTTAGTAAAATTTTTCAATCAATGGCCGCATTTTTACCATCATAAAATTATAATTAACACGCAGATTTACTTTTAGGCAAAGAATGTCATCAAATTTGGAAAGAATCCATTAGTACGTTTGCGAAACCGATAAATTGTTGGTCAAAAAATACAGAAATTTTTCGCGAAATGAAAGCTAAAAAAAATAGAAAGAAAAGTTCCAACCCAGATGAAAACGGAAAATACGTCCGTGGAATTTTGAAAAGCGCAAAAGCTCATTATGATGTAGTCAAAAATGATGAACCATATCAAAATATTATATTTGGATTCATTATTAGATTCATGAAAGAAGATGAAAACTATCTTTACGTTTTCATTGATGTAAGTTAATAGTATAATACTTAAAATTTTAATATAAAATAAGCAAAATTCGAATATTTTCTAATTTTATTTTAATTTTATCTATAGGAAGATATAGATGACGATCAATTGGTTAATTATGTGCCTGTGGCTAACCCAGTGTTGATTATAAGAGGTAAATAAAATTTTTTTATTACTGTTAACTATGAATAATATTTATTTTTTATGACTAACGAATTTTATTTTTTAATTTGTTTAGTAAATCTTTTTCACTTGAACATAATAAAATCTAGAACTATCTGTAACTTAAACAGAAAATAAACAAATTAAAAAATTCCATTCTATGGGTATTGCAATATTAAATATTTTTATAATTTGAATAAACTAAATATTCAAAATATTTCGAAAACATTAACATGATAAAGTATTTATTTCATTGAGAATTTATTCATTTATTACTCTTGAAAAATATAATAATTTTTTTTTAATGAACAATTTTTTAATTTTATGTAAATAATATCATTTTTTGTTATTTTAACTGTTTACAAAATGTAAAAAAATATTTGTATCAAAATCACATAAACTATGATTTAAGTTGATGTATAACTCCGTAATTCGTACGCTTTTGTAATTATTTTATCTATATTTCATTCCTGTAGGACCAAATTTGTATAGTTCTGGAAATACTTATAAAGTAGTAATTGAGAAAAAATTATAATTCCCCTTGAATCATTCCTCCATGGACTATTAACAACTTTTCTCAGTTATTACGTCTTTGGCTTTGTGTATCCGAAGGAAATTGAAGGGACGTTAGAAGCAATCTATTCAAAAATTTTATATTATCTCAATTATTTCTAAAGAAAAGACAAATATCTCTAAAATTACCTTCTATTTGTTTTGTTTCTTATAAAATAATCTTTAAAAATCAAAATATCCAATCTAATTCAGTTTCAAATTTGTATGGTATGTTTAGAAAAATATTTTTAATCTCGAAATCAATATTTTATTCTAATTTAAAAAGTAAAAATTTAAATAAACTGTATCGTCATTATTCTACATAGATTAGTAATACTAATTCGAAATATAACAACGAGTATTAATTCATGATGTACTTGATAAAAATTAAAAAATGGATTAAACTTAATTGATAAAAGTATTTAAAAAAAATTGACACCTTCAATTTTCCCCATAAACTGTTATTCAATCATTAAGTACTTATTCTTCAAATTTATTTTGAAAATAAAGTTTTTCAACTTTTTTTTTCAGGTTGTTCTTGAAAATTTACCCTCCAAAAGGAACAAAACGCGGTGGTTAGAGAAAAGCCACAAACATCCACCCCAAAGTAACAACAATGATCCAAGAACTTGAACCGTTCAATAAGGTTCACAGTATTTTGATTGTAGGTTTGGTTGACAGTAATTAAAAATCATTTAAATTTAAACACGAAAAGAAATATCTACAAAAGTGAAAAATAAAAAAATAGAAATAAATAAATAAATAAAAAAGAAGCACACAAAAAAAAAAAAACATTTAAAAAAAAAAACCCTATATAAATCTAAACACACACACAAAATAAAAACAAAGAAAAATCATTCAATTAAAAAAGTTGAAATAAAATCACGCTAGCGTGTGAACGGACGTTAGTACACGTTAACGTGTACCACGCGCAACAATTATTAAAATTTAACAAACAAAAACAACGTAGTTCGCGTATGAATACAGAACCGAGCTTAAAAGCTTAGACAATTTAAAAGTTAGGTCTCTTGAACAAAACACCTTTGAATGGTACACATCAAATATAAATTTTATCAAAATTAACAATTTACACGTTCGTGCCCGCAACGCGAGCACGTTTTAATATTACATCGACGAATGATGGATTGGGGTAAATCAACGACGGAATTACTCTAAAATTATACTATCGTGGAGTAACTGGATATCTTGCAACAATAATTTACTCTGGAAATAAAGATAATTGGTATAAATTCAAAGAAGTGGACTTACATGAACGATTAATTAATTATACCTGGACATTCCATCAACGGCTGGTGTTATTTGTTTTTGGTTGTGTATCGGTCGGTATCCTGTGGTGGTTTGCTAAGATTTTTCAGGTACGGTGCTTTACGACTTTTATTACTTGTCAACCCAATCCGTATCGTACGTAGTTGGAGATTTACCTTGTAAAAATTCAAACGTTTAATATACGTATTTTAGAATACACAATTGAACAGTTCCGATTTGATTTTAATTAAAAAGTATAAAAATTTGTTTTGCAAGTGAACGAATACCGAGCTTAGAGGTGTAGCTGACCACGAGTTCAGACAGCCCCTATTTATGGGTGTCTTGGTCCTCGAGCGGAGCTACACTTCGCGGTACGTAATCTTCGCAGTATTCTGCCCTGTAATAATACTTGAATAAGTTGAGTCACGGGTCAGATACGGAAGATAGTGAATTTGGTTCACTAAACAAGAAGAATTTTACGTCATTTCGAGAACGTTTTTTTTTTTTGACACATAAATCGAAACTGTTCAAATTAATCTAGTTTCACACATTTAATAAAAAAAAAAGAAAACACTTAGTTAATTTAACTAAAAACATTACATTAAAAACTTACCTATGCATGGAACGACGAGGTTATGTAACCATGTGTAGTTGTTTGTATTTTGATTTTTAGTTTTTTATATCATTTTTAAAACATTTAATGATTTTCTTTAATGACATATTTGTAAATTCTAAAAACAAAGAAAAGAATATTTATATTTTAATTTAATAAATTAACTTAAGTGTAAAAATAATACGTACATGCGTCTTTGTTGTTGTCAAATAATTTGACATTTCGCCGATATTGACCATAGAGTTGTAGTCTCTCACAGACTACTACGCAATCCTAGAGCATCCCTTTTTTTCCGTCAAATTTTATTCTTTCAGATTCGATCACAACTACTAAGATCGCGATTAAAACGCTTCCACTTGTACATCGATGCCACAGTTGGTAAAATTTTAAAAGATTTTTTTCAAAGTTCTTTAAAAATGCCACAACTTGAAAATTATATGGAATAAGAATGATGGGTCTCATTAAAATACCTACCATTTTAAATATTTATTATTTATAAAAAAAAAAATTATCTACTTAAACCCTAACTTTCAAAAAAAATTTAACTATCTTTAATCTCTATAATTGCTAATTTTAGTTATTTTTCAAAGAAAGTATAAATTTTCGATTAGTATTAAGTTATTATTTTCATATAGAAATTCTTGATGATACAATAAGTATTAACGACACGTTTGATTAAAATATTTAACACTTCTTATATATTTTATATATTGTTACACCTACATTTAGAAAAAAATATTCATTAATTTATTGATTCTTGTTCTCAATATATTTGAACTTTATAATTATTATTATAATTTTTTTCAAAGAAAGTAAAATTTTTTTGAGTTGTAAGTTTTTATTTCGATGTAGACTGGGCATATTAACTAATAGAGTGAAAAGTTCAATGATAAGGCTGATTAATATTATTAATATTTTGGAAAAAAAGTCAAGAAAATACTTATTATGTTATTCTTGATCTTAAAATATTTAAAATATTTTATTTTTATTTTAAGAATTTACTATTTCAACGTAGAGATTATAAATAATGATTATATTAGCCTTATGAGGAAAGAAGACTTCATTTATGCCAAATAATTTCAGATAGTTACTTTTTTTATGTGAGTAAATAATTCACTTTTGTTTTTGCTTGTTATAATCCTTACTTGATAAAATATTAACTGTATTTTAATGTTACAATAAAATATTATTAAATTGATACATGCATTAATTTGTTTGGTTTATGAAATTAAAATCAAACGTTTATGGATATGTAATATTAGTGTATGCTTCTAAAAAATTGTTCATAAGAATCCGGTCATATCGCCACACTTATTCTAACCATAATATAGCTTATGTGTTATGAAATAACACATTATACGTTATAAAATTGCATTACGCTGTTGTAGCATTAATATATTTATTTAACAAATATCTTCATCAAATTTATAGTTTTATACTGTAATATTGCTACACAAGTTATAAGCCAATGCAAAGTAATATTGCAACAAATAGTTTGTAATTTTTCGAAACTAAATCGGTATTAGTTGGGTTGTAAAATTCCAATACGTATTTGTAGAATTACTAAATTTATTTGATGTAATTTGGTTGGTAAAATTTCAATTACTGTACTGTAATATTATTAAACAATTTTTTAGTAATATTGCAACAAATGGTTTGTAATTTTTCTAAACTGAATTGATGTTAGTTGGGTTGAAAAATTCCTAAACGTTCTTGTAGAATTACTAAATTTATTTGGTATAATTTGTTTGATAAAATTTCAATTATTGTACTGTAATATTGTTAAACAATTTTTTACTAAATATTAGTAATATTGCAACAGAAAGTTTGTAATTTTTCTAAACTAAATTGGTATAAATTGTCTAGTATAATTACAATCAATTTTTGTACAATTACTAGATTTATTTGATACATTTGGCTTAGTAAAATTACAAATAATGTATAGTAATATTACTAAACATAATTCTAGTAAATGATTAGTAATTTTGCGACTGATGATTTGTAATAATTTGAAATTGAGTTGTGATAAGTTGTGTAGTAAAATTACAAGACTGAATTCCACAATTACAGAAATGTGGTGCATAAAAACACAAATTGAGTAAAATTACTATTGAAATTTTTAACAGTGTAAACTTATTTGCGAGTACATAGACTTACGTCAAATGTTATTTCCACATATTTCACTTCGTCGAAAACACCACTACTTTAAACATTACGGAGAACTTATTCGCAAATTTGGACCACTAATGAAATCATGGACTCTACGTAGCGAGAGTAAATATTGTTTCATGAAACGTGCTGTGCGATTTTCAAGAAATTTCAAAAATATTACAAAATCACTAAGTATCAAGCATGAGCTTCATCAATGCTACCTCCGTTCAGGTGGAGAAATTAATTCTGACATTGAATTAAAAAAGAACGTAAAATTAAACCTAAGAAAATATAATGAAGCCATTCAACAAGCTCTGTGAAAGTTTGAACTATGTAACCAAACTGTAAAGTGTCATGAAATTGTTAAAAACGGTATAACATACCGTAACGGCGATGGATTATTAATTTCAAGATCAGGATACCAATACGAAATAGTTGTAGGCAAAATTTCCATAATATGATATGATAATGTTGAAGTGCATTTTGTAGTGGAGGTTTTAGAAACGGAATTTATTCCTTACATAGGTTTGTATAAATTAGGAAACAGAACAGGTTACAAATGCATGTCATTTAATCAACTAATAAGTTTTGAAAATTTACATATTTATAACATAAATTGTGTTTCATGCGTAAAACCAAAATACTGGTTAGTTGAACCAAGTTTACATAAATACTAAAAATTTTCAATTTTCAAACATGTACATAATTTAATTTTAAGTCCACTGGCAAGATTTTTTTAATGCACCAGAAATTTTTTTATTCATTTAAATAGTAATTAATTAATTTAATACTATCATTAAGCTATGAAATATAATTAACCTATAATTATTATTAAATCAGTATATTTGAAGCTACAATAACCAAAAGTGATGACTATTATTAAAAAGTATTAAAGAAAAATTAATAAACTTTTAGTCGTATATATAGCATACTTTAAATATTAATGAAAATGTAAAATTTATTTATAAAATTTTAAAACTGATGGACAACAGCATTGGAGTCATGGCGGCATTGTTTAAAGTCTGTTCATACAACAAACCGGAAGAGCGGAAGATTTTAAAAGCCACATCAATTGATACGCTTATTGTTGGAGTGAAAGCTAAACTAAAACTTGGAGAATGTCAATATAAGGTATTTTAATTGTTAATCTTACGTGTACTTTTTTTATTTCTTTTCATAGAAATACCACTGAAACTTACGTATGTTTTTATTTTTAGTATTAAAGAAAATATTATTATACACTAATATTTTGCATTATCATAATTAATAATTATAGTAAACTATGAATTATAATTTTCTAGAATTTATTGTTTTTTCATTTTTACTAAAATTGTTTTGAAAAAATATTAACTTTAGTCAAGAACAAGATTTTGTTTATAAAAATTTTTTTCCTAAGTGAAATTTAAGATATTTATTATTCAAACAGATTCACGCCGATGATTTCGTTGAAATAGACCAAGATGATATTTTGATCTATTTGGCTAAAGCTAAAGAAACTCATGGGCAGCAACTGTTTTTCACCATTGTTCCTGATGAGGTTGATTTGAATCCAAAAAGTGCTCAACAATATAGTCAGTCTGGCTCAAACAAATGGTAATTTTTATCAATTTGTTTTAAATCTAAACGAAAATGTCTTGTTTTAAAAAATAAATTACTTTTAAATTATATATGCTAACCGATGAAATAATTAATTATATATATATATATTTTTTTTTTTTTTTTTTAAATTCAGAAACACCTTCTGAAAATGCTTCTCATTGTACCTCAAGCAGCGGCAGATAACAAATCGTCACAATCAGTATCATCTTTACAGCCAGTAGATCACTTATCTAAAATTTACTTCAAATTTCCTGACTGTTTTATGTAAAGGAGATCATTTAAAACCAAGAGAGAGAACGCTCGTTGTTCACACAGTTTAAGACTACATTATTTATGATATAAAAGATTTGAGGCTAGGTATTGCAGGGACCATCATCGATCAACTTATATCAAAATATCAAGAAAGCTTTACAACAAAAATAGGAAGTATTGATGGCGAGATTTAGTCACTACAACAAGCCGTATACAGCGCATTACGCTATCAAAAAAAGTTAAGCTAGAGATAGCAGTAAAATAACTGATTTTTTGGATGACAATGATGAGCTTGTCGAAAAGCCAAATATGCAGGATGAGTATGGATGTGTAGCTTATTAACCAGCATCACCTTTCTCTGAGGAATTAGAGTTAAAGTGTCAACAAAAATTAAAATTAATAGATATATATGATACACCGGATGGGCACATTACCGATGAAATATTAACTCTGATGCAAAAATGCTCTTTTTTACAAAGAAAAGAAATTCATACTGGAAAAGATCTTGCAGTAATTTTTCAACAGTGGCCTTTCTTCCACCACTAATATTAATATTGCACCACGCTGATGAACTATTAAGTAAAGCTACAAATGTGATATGGAAAACATCATTGAAAAATTTATCAAAACCCATCAACCGCTGGGCCAAAAATCTAGAAGTCGCTCGAGAAGTAAAAGATAACAGTAAAAAAAATACGGTTGATGATGAACAAAAATTGGTTCTTAATCGGCTAAAACTCGCAACAAAATACAGTGAAATGAGAAAAAACGACGAACCATATCACACGGTTGTGCTTGAATTTATCGCGAAATGCATGAAAAAGAATTTAACATTTCTCTACAATTTAATTGATGTAAGTTGTAAATATTTTCATTATTCTTAATCAAAGATGTTAATCAAGCAATAATACGAAATTTAATTTTATTAATTTGTATTTGCAGGAAGCGATTGAAGATACAAAATTGCTTAATAACGTTCCTGTTGTCAATCCTGTTTTAATGATCAGAGGTATAGAGATTTTGTATATTTTTATTAAATGCATAAAATTATTTTTTTTCTACAAAAAAAAAAAATAAAAATTTATTTGATAAATGTTCAAATCGTTTGCATGCTACTCTCTTAAGTAGCTATTTTAAATTATCTGCAGTTGAATAATCATACTCATTTAATACTACTCGTTTGAATAAATTGAAACGAATTTTTAAATACAATTATGATTTTTGTTTCAGATCAAAATTTGCATCATTCGGACAATTTATATAATGTTGTTATCAACAAACACATTATAATAAAAGCTGAATCGTTTTCTAGTGGACTTCTAACGACATTTTTATGTTATTATGTATTCGATATTGTTTATCCTCAAGAAATGGTATAGTTACAAAAGTGCATAGTAAATTTACTAAACATTTTTATGATCAATTATTGAATAAAATTACAAAACTGTTTAATAAAATTACTATATAAACTTTCTGGAACTGCTTGATAAATTTCCAAAAATATGTTGTAATTCTCTCAAATTGAGTTGAGGATTTTGTTTAATAAATTTACTAAATTGTTTTGCGTAAAAACTTCAAACAGTGTAGTAAAAGTATATTTTGATATTTGAAATCAACTTCAATTTTATTTATTATGTATATAAGTGCATTTGGTGTCTTTCTGTTTACCGTTATATAATAAGGAATTAACTGGAAATCTGAAAGAACAGATTGTACAGAAATTCATTCAAATTATAAAATATATATAGGAAGATATTCAAGAAACAGACGCAGATGAAGATGAACTTAAGTAAGGCTTTAATAACCTACAAAAATAAAATAAAAATACGAATTCACAAGGTAACAGCAACATCCTAACCTTCACAATACAAAATGGGAATTCTGAAAATGATGATAATTGCGAATCACTTAATCAATACGAAGATAATTTATCTTTCGTATCTATGGAAGTGCATCCAGAGGACAATAGGCACATTGAAAATTTTTAAATTTTAGACGAAAATACAAAAAAACTAAATACAAATATATACTATCAACAGAAAAAGAGCAACTAGAGCCAATCTGAATTTTCTAATGATATCATAAATTTAAAAGTAGAAGATAGATATATTCCACATATCAAGATTAATATACCTCGAGATTGAAACTGCTTGTTTCATTTGATTTCGTACAGCATTTATGGAGAAAAAGAATATTTAAATTATACCCAAATTGTACTTAAAGACGTTGTACGATATATTGCAGATAACTGGGATGAATATCAAAACTTTACGTGTAATCAATATGGTAATCCTTATTCAACCATTATGGTAACGAACACAACGTACAATAATTTGGAGAAAAAACAAACCCTCTTACAAGAATATATTTTTCGGGGAAAAAAAATTTTGTCTGGCCATTGTGACGTTTGCGAGCCTCGTGAATACAACTCAAATGATACAGAAAATGAAAATGAATTGAACGAAACGAATCAAAAAAGAAACAGTTAATTAAGTCAACTGGAAATTTCCAAGAATATTATAAAATTAATGGTAGAAGATAAATACGACGCACATACATACATACATATGTATGTGTGTATGTATATTACCCTGGCAATAAATAAATAAATAAATACAAAAATTATTATGCCCAGTGATGGAAATTGCTTGTTTAAGGCCATTTCATATAAACTTTATGGAAAAATAAATTTTTTAAATTACACTCAAATCAGCCGTAATAATGTTGTAGAATATATTTCAGATATCTGGGATGAATTCAATTACGCAACCAGTAATGAATATGGCAATCCTTATACAACAAAAGAAGAATACGCCACAGCTATGTCTAAACCAGGGACATTTGGTTCAATCATCGAAATTAAAATAGCTGTTTTGTTTTATCACCGTCGAATTGAAGTTTATTGGACCCAGAACCAAGTGTATCAATTTGGAAAAAAAAACTGACCCTCTTATACGGAGATATTTTTCGGGAGAAAATCCTCTGTTCGGCCATTTCGACGCATGCGAACCACTAAAGTCTGGCAGTAGTTTAAGTAACGAAGATTATACAATAGAAACTAATGAAGTTGAATTAGGAAAAAACAAACGTGACCGACCAAACTTATCAGAAAATCTTTAAACGAATTACGTGTTGATGCCGATCGACGATATCGTATGAAAAAACCTGAAATTCATAGTAAAGCTGTTTCTGTATATACAAATAAAACTATGAATATTAATAAAAAATCCGTGAAATATTATCGTTTAAAAAAAATTATGGAAATACTTAAAAAATAATTCGCGAATTAACGAAAATCAATGGCGATAGAGTTGAAGCTGAAAGAAATATTAAATGGACCCTTGTAAACCGCAGAAATTTAATAGGCCATTACTTAAAATCTTATGAAAGTTAAAAAAAAAATTTTGTTGTAGGTCTTGCGAAATATCGTTACTTACCGGCTAACTCAAATACATTCACAAAATTTCAATCGTTACTTGGCCAAAGCTTACATCGTTCTACGCAAGAACCATATTGTGTAGAAACACCTTATAAACCATTAGAGCATGATAAAATCATTATTATAAACGATGGTGGAAAAGCTTCTCTTCTATATAATTTTCCACAGGATAACATAAAATTTATTGGAGTGAATAAGTGCTGCTGCAATTCAAACACTTGTTTACTTACGGAAAATAAATTTAAAATATTAAAATCGAGATTTATGGACATGTCAAATTGGTGTTCCCAAACAATACTCAATTTTATATCAGAAAACGAAGAATCATTTGATAATAATATTGTGTTCTTTAATAGTCTCAAGGCACATTTTCCTAAAATGCGAACTTTGGTTCGACAGTTATATGAAATGAAAGCCAATTATAATAAAATCTGTGAAATTGATAGTGCTTTAGACATTGTTAATGAAGAAAAACTATCAGTGTTAGGGAACCCGAAAAATTTCCAAACAAATAAGCAGGTATGCTTAGTAGATTTTGGTGATGTAACATCTGATATGAACTTACCTGAGGACTAAATTATCAAGAAATATAATAATTAATTCAATGATATGAAGAAAAAATGTATCGATACACCTAAAAATGAATGTATATCTTGTCAAAAATTATTTTGTTTAGCGCAGTTGAAAAAATTATCTGCATTTCGTAAACCTATAGAAAGTAATGTCTGGGAACGCTTAAAACGATTTATTGAAGAAAAAAACATTAAAAGTAGTAATTTTATTTGTCAATTATGTTTAGATAACATACGAAAAACAATTCTACCCACAAATTGCATTCTTAATGATCTTTATGTTAGAGAATTCCAAGCGAATTGAAAAAATTGAATGAATATGAAAAAATATTAATTCAACGAGCCAAAGCTTTTCAAATGGTAACCACCATGACTCCAGTATCAAAAAAAATATATATTCCTAACAGACAAACTATAAAAAAAATTATTGGCGGAACATTTCACGTACCATTACCATTAGAAGCAACATTACAAAAATTACCGAAACCTGAAGAACCTTTAAATGAAAATCAGGACATGTATATTATAGTACGTGGCTGCCCAACCAAAAAGAAAATCAGCTGGAAAGATTTGGTAGATGTGTAAAAGCTTTATCAAGCATTAACATTTAAAAAAAGTAATAATAAACATTATTTAAATATAATTTTGAATCAAAATATTAAAAAATTATTAAATCTTTTAGATAAAAATATTCAATATGGAACGGAAAATGATATAAATAATCAGACATCAAATGATGGTATTGCTAATTCGGCATTATTAACACAAATGACAGATAATAAGCAACAAAATTATGAATATGAACACTACACAATATATCATATATCCATAGTGAATGCTTCCACTTTAGACCATTGTGATAAAGAAATTGAAGTGAAATGTTTTCCAGATCTTGATTATGAAGATAAATTTGGTCAATTTCATTTCCTAGAGAAAAAAGATAACTTCAGTTGATTTCATCAAATCACAACTTATCGAGCCGTTACCGCCAAATTATCATAAGCAACACTTTTGTCAAAAATCCGTTTTTTATCGACACTAGTATTTCAAACCGTAACGGACCCATCCCTGTTGGGCAATTTGGAGCTGTATGTTTCAAGTTTATATGAAATCGGGAATTTATTTTTGGCGATGAATCAACCCAATTACGCCCGATGGGCTATTTATTACGTCAGTAAATTATTGAATCTAAAAAAAAATTATTCACCATTTGGCGTTAAACGAACTAACAATAACTTTTCACGGGCTCCAGTTGATCTAACTCTCGAGCAAACGATTAATGCAGATGCAGCTAATTGCTTAACAGGAATAAGCCATTTTACGAATTCAATCACTGCTAGGCAGTGTTGGGCATTAAGACATAGTATTAGGACTAAAATTATTTCTGTAGTTTTAGATGAATTAGGAATGATTGACGTAAATGATAGTCAAAGAATTAGAAAGACATAGGATAAGTAAAGATTGGAAATGCTCGGAAGGCATTATTGAAGCAATTAATAGAAATATCAATCCGTTCAGCAAACTAATAAATGAGGGTAATTTATTTAATATTGTAACCGGACGGGCTACATCCTCTGAAACCGATAATTTCCTACTTTATGTTTATAACTTGGGAGAAAACCAGAAAAAAATTTTTATTGTAGCGTGCAAAAGTAATCCCGATAGATTTGAGTTACCAATCAAGAAAAATGTAATCAAGAATTTTGCGTCAGAATGTTTAAAGAAAACACAAAAAAAATAAAGATGGTACTAAGCAAGTATCAATAGCGATGGAGAGGTACATTTTTGGGGGGTTATTAGCGATTTCTCTTAATAATAAAATAGACATGGCCCATTGCTTATCGTATCCCTTATCACCAGCTCCACTCGCGTTAGTTCAATGCACTGGTTAAATGCACAAAACGTCCTATGTCCGCGTTATCAAAGACCTTACATTCATTTTTTGAACATGTAGCACCGACCTGAGTCAATGTAGCTATAATAGATGGATTTTATTATTTATATCATTTAGGCCCCTTAATTCCGCAAACATTTGATAGAATCTCGGAATTAATACTATCTAAAGTAAGTAAGTAACACAACAGCATCATAAATTCACATGGTTTTCGATCAATATTTTACACCATCGATCAAAAATATCGAGAGATAGAATAGGAATGAAATAGACGCGCCTTATTCGATATTCGGACAAAAAAGGCCTCATGACTTTTATAAATCATTAAAAAATACAAAATTTAAGGAATTGCGCGACAAGAAGTTGTTTATTACAAATAAGGCCGAATGTTACTCATATAAGGTAGAAAACAATGTAGTTGTGAAAAGTACTGAAGATGATTTTGCATGTGATCATGAGAGGCTGACACGCGAATAATTTATCATTTAAGCAAATTGTAAGGGAGTCATACAGTAATGATTAAAGCATCTGATACCGATATTCTCGTCACTATATTAGGAAATATTCATAAGTTAGAAACATTAGAAATATTTTTAAATACAGTAGGAACCAAACCTAATATTATTAATTTTAAAAATTGCATGAAATTAGCTATAAAGCTTGGAGACCTTGTATGTCGCGCTTTGCCTGGTTTTCACGCATTTACAGGATGCGATTATACAGCTAGTTTTTATAAAAAAAAGGAAAAAAAAAGCCTTTTGCAGAATTTCTAAAGAATAAAGATGTACAAGAAGAATTCGCCAATCTAAATACCGTTGAATTTATGAATAATCTGAAGTGTATGAATGTGAATTAATAATGTTAATTGTAAGAATGTGAATGATGCCAGATTATTGTTATTCCAAAACAGATTTACATCAACATCTGTTGCGGAATACTTGAAAAAAGTGAACAAATTTGATTCAACACAACTCCCACCATATTGGAGATCACTGGAGCAAAAGATTTTGCGAACCATTTATATCACTTCTATGTGGAAAAATGCGACAAAATCTAACTGCATCCGATTTTCACCAGAACAATGTGGTTGGATTATAAATGATAATACAATTGAACCTCATTGGTTTGAAGGTGATCCAACACCTAACATCTAACAGTTGAAAACATTGTTTTGGTGGAGTTAGAAGTTGAAAATGAAGAAATTAATATGATATCGATAACTGTAATTATGATGAGAATGACGATGATGATGCTAATAATTATGAAAATATGGAAATGATGATAATAACGACAATGTAAGCGATAACGATGAATAAATGTAAAGAATGCATTGTAATGTATAAGATGTAATGTAATGTACGTATTTTCTTAACATAATAATTTGTCATTAATATTGAAAATCAAATCATGATTTGAACAATTTTTCAATAATTAAAAAAAAAATTATTGTAAAAATATGTTGTATTTGTTTTTTTTCGTAAAACTACGGACCTCAGCAAACATAGAGCTCTGGGAAGGTGATTTGACAAAGCAAAAGCAGTTAAAAATAAAATAATTATATTAACATAATATAATTGGAGTATAAAGATGTTGTTCGTATTGTGTTGAACAGTATTCTGTACCTTGAAATAAATAAAATTAATTGATAAAGTTGTTATTTTAAAATGAATGCGCTAGTTTTTATATGTAACCAGGCCCGCCGTAAGCGGGCGGCACAGATAGAGGGCGGCAAATCGAACCATCACATAGATTCATAGTCATGGTTATAAAACTTAGAGGTTACAACATATGAATGTTGAATGAATACATTCGATTTATATTTTATTTTGTACCATATATTTCTAGACAACTAATTATAATATATAAATATTTATTATCTATGCATATATCATTTAACTAGTACCATCTATTAGCATTCATCACAATCAAGAAGTAAATGTTATAATATAATACCTATTTACTTGAATCACTGTCTCTGGAAGTAGCGTTCGTTGAAGACCGAAGAAAGCCGAAACAAATACCAACGATCATGAGCAAAGAGAGTTAACTGACATTAGGGATTCCCATTTATATTACGTTTTATTATTTTTCGATAATTTCGTAAACTTACTTAGTGTTTTATTATCAAATTAAGTGCAAAAAACTTGAGAATTATCTACACTTACTATGGTAAGTACGTGTTTCAACTATATAAACCTAAACAAATCTATAGTGTGGTATAAATAATTTATTAAACGAATTTGATTATTTTTTATTTTGTAAATTTTACAAAGTATAATATGATCAAAATCAACACTAAATACCCAGAAATTCAGTAGGTTTTGCATTGTATTAATATTTCATTATTAAAAAGTATATTTGCGTTAGATATAAAATTGTAGTTTCAACTGTATTAGTATTTGGTAGAAAGTCAGTACCTGATGAATCAAAGATTTTTAGCCGCAAGATTTCAGTAAAGAAAGGTACATAGAATATAGAAAACCTTTCTACAATCAAAACGTAATTGTTTTATCTTTGAATTATTGGTTCTTATTAACATTTATTTTAAAATTCAATAGCCTATTTAACCGCAAAAATGTTTTCACAACACTCGTGTGTTTTTAAGAGTTGTATATAACATTATATTAAGTAGGTATTACACATTATACCTATAATTCATATATTTCGTAAATTTTTTTTTGCAATTTATATCCTGTTTTTACGAAAATAAAGTCATAGGCAAAATACGTTGTGTATTTCGATTGAAATGTATTTGCTGAAATTTTGATTGTCCGCAAAAAAATTTCAAGCAAAAAATGTTTGTGTTAAAAAAATCCGATTGTTGATGCGCGAATATATAGATAGGCAGATAACAACTAACTGAATTAGTTGTTTTATATAAATTTTTATATAAATTTGTTGTTTAAAAAAATATAATACTATATTACAATTTATAAAAAAAAAATCAGGAAGCGCAAAAAAGAAAAAAGCTATCAGGAGCGCAATTTAGACAACAAAAAAGACGAAAGGAAGCTAAGAAAGAAAAATTGGCGGATTCTTTGGTAAAATTTTTGAATAAAGGTGAAAACAAAGAAAATGTAGATGAAGCATCAACAAGCACGGCCTTTAATTCAAAAGCTATGGAGATAACTCAAACAAAATGTGTAAGCAGTAGTCCTCCAAAGACAAAGTCCAGTGGTACCAGTTCAAATGAAGATACTGCAGTAGAAACTGAAACTAGCAGTTCAGATTGTGGAAGTGATCCCGGTGCGTGGCCAGCCAGTATCACAAATGATTTAATTAATATTTTGGTTAGCCGTGGTCCAATACAAGTTTCCAACCACAATTTTCCAGTTGATAACAATGGAAGAAAATTTTCAAATAATTCATATTTTAGAAGTCTACCCAATGGAGAGAAAATCAAAAGAGAATGGCTTTTATATTCAATTTCAAAAGATGCAATCTATTGTTTTTGTTGCAAGATATTTGGCAAAACAATAAGTACTTGTCAAGTTTGAATGGTTTTTCGGATTGGCAGCATTTGTCATTGACACTGAAAAGACACGAAACAAGTGTGTTCCATATTGAAAATGTAAAAGTTTGGGTACAACTTATTAATATGTTAAAAAATAAGACTTCGGTTAACCAAACGCAATTGAGACTTTTAGAAGTAAAAAAAAAACAGTGGTGCGATGTACTAGAAAGAATAATTGCCGTTATAAAATTTTTATCCCAACAGTGTCTGGCTTTTCGGGGCTCATCAAAAACGTTATATGAGCATGATAATGGCAATTTTCTTAAAGCCATCGAAATGATTGCATGCTTTGATTCGGTCATGCGAGAACATATCCACAAAATTCAATCCACAAAATCCGATTCCAATCGTATGGCTCATTATTTAGGAGATCAAATCCAAAATGAAATCATTGAGTTACTCGGTAACACAATACAACGTAATATCTTGGACAGAGTCAGAGAATCAAAATATTTTTCAATTATATTAGATTGTACACCCGATGTTAGTCACACAGAACAATTCACACTTGTTCTAAGATATGTTCATTTAAACAATGAAACTAAAAATGTAGAAATATGTGAGAATTTCGTTGGTTTCTGCCCAATCACTAGCTCCACAGGTGAAGGACTTTTAAATTTTGTTTTGAATTTATTTTCTAAATTAAATCTCAATATCCAAGATTTACGCGGTCAAGGGTATGACAATGGGTCTAATATGCGTGGAAAGCATGATGGGCTGCAAAAAAAAATTTTTGAAATCAATAATCGCGCATTTTATGTCCCATGCTCTGCTCATAGCCTTAATTTAGTAGTCAACGATGCGGCAAATATTTCACATGAAACAGTTAATTTTTTTAATATAATTCAAGAATTATATGTTTTTTTTTCATCGTCGACAAAGCGATGGTCGATTATTTGTAAACATTTGCCAAATTTAAAGCTAAAAGCATTAAGTGCTACGCGCTGGTCTAGCTTGATGCAGTCAAACCATTGCGATATTACTAGGAAGCATATTTGATGCTTTGCTAGAAATATCTGAAAATAGCTCGTCAGAATAGGATCGGACTACATCACACAAGGCTCATTCCCTCGGTATAAGTATTCAAAATTACAGATTTATTTGTTCTATTGTAATATGGTTCAATATTTTAAACGAAATAAATGCTCTCAGCAAAATGATGCAAAATCCGAAAATGAATTCGCAAATTTGTATAAATTTGTTGAAGAAATTGATTGATAATTTCACGGAATATCGGACGGATGAGCACTTTGAAAAGATTTTAGAAGAAGCTACCGTTGTAGCTCAAGAATTAAATGTAGAACCTGTTTTCCCACCATTAGGTACTCTTCGTCAAAGAAGAAAACCAACTCAATTTGATTATGAGCAGAGGGATGAAGTCATAGAAAATCCCAGAATAAAATACAAAGTTGAATTTCATTTGTGGACGTATTCGGCTTTGTTACAAATGAACTTTTTAGTTACTCGAATGATGAATTAATGAAGCATTATAAAGATTTGGCAATGAAGCTTCAAGATAGTTCGAGTAGAGAAAAAGATGTTGATGGCATTGATTTGTTTAACGAAATCAATGCCTTAAAGCTGCATTTTGCAGAAAACCATTCGGATCCACAGATTATTTTAGACTATCTTTTCAAGAATGATTTAATTTCCAAACATCGCTATTACTATAAGAATATTTCTAACATTGCCGGTTTCTGTTGCATCTGGTGAAAGATCTTTTTCTAAATTAAAAATAATAAAAAATTATTTACGATCAACGATGCATCAGGAAAGACTTAGCAATTTAGCTATAGTTTCCATTGAACATGAAATATTAGATCGTTTGGATACTAAAAAATTAATAACAGATTTTGGAAATATAAAGGCAAGAAAAGTTAAATTTCTTTAAATAAAAGAAACAAATTATTACTTTTTATAAAGTATTTATTTTCATTTTTCACAACCATATGAGATAACCCTTAAAAATCTTAGATAAGTTTAGTTACCAGTAAGTACTTTAAAGGGCTATTTCATATGGGTGTGAGAAATGGAAAGAAATGCTCCATAAAGAATAACTATTTCTTTCATCAGATGCAACATAACCGACATTTCACTTTTTTTAAATTATTTTACTGGTAGTTTATTATAAACTATCTTGAAGATTCATTGCCAAATCAAATACAATGCATTTTTCACACCGATATGAGATGATCTTTAAAAGTCTTACTGGTATGTTTAATTTACTAAACTAAAGTTACCAGTAAAACTTTTAAGAGTTATCTCATATGGGTGCGAAAAATGAAAAAAAAAATTCATAAAGAATAACTACTTATTTCTTCTGTATATTTATTACTTAATAGTTCAAGAGGGGCGCCACAATCTGTATTGCACGCGGGCGCTCAAACACCTAGCGGCGGGCCTGTATATAACGGCATATAGGGGATAACAAAATATAAAGCGTCGTGCCAGGCATTAAATCCTTGTATATACCTGGCACTTAATTTTTTTTCAATATATTATTGTTTAAGGAATAATTTGGCCTTATTTTTTAAGTGTTAACGATTAGGGATAGTTTGTACGCACCGAAAAAATAATTAAACGATCCGAGGCACTTGATAAAATCTTAATTAGTAATAATGACTAGAAGAGTTTGCCATTAAATTTAAGGTGTTAGGCTGTAGGTACAGTTAGTACATAGGAAATCTCCATTTTTTAAAATTTTGCAGATTCAAATAACCGCTCCACGCTTGGCACTAAAGGATTTTTTAATAGCTCACGGGTAATAGTATCGGAAAATATATATTTTACCCAATCCGCTTATCATTTCGGCTAGGTTTTTTGCGGCGTGCTCTTGGACCATAATGGTAAGTTAAAATTGTTACAAACACTTGTTTCAAACCAAATACCATTGCCTTACAAAAAGAAATGATATCTTACCAAAAACATAAACGTATAAAAAGCCATAGTTGAAACAGAATTTTAATAACCTCAATTACGTTAGCCCAAAAAAGTTGTGAAATCTCGTAAACAGAAAATTTTTAGAAAAAAATTAATCCAAATCATGTAAATTTATTGAGTAACTTTTCCGAAAGGAAGCGTTTAAGTATTACGTAAGCAACTTTTTCGGCGACTTCACTGTTGAAAATAATTTCAAATTTGCCACTTAATAGTTTAGTTCATTTTATTGATGTTGTTGATATAATTCTAATAGAGATAATTCTTTATATTTTGTAACTTAGCGGAAAAGGAAGATATATTCAAATATAATTGCAAGTTAATGATTTGTGTAAGACACACTATTACGGATGTTAAGTTTTATGTTGCTTCATCTTTATGCAAATATAAGTTTATTTGTTCTAATAAATGTTATTAAATATTACAACAACTCAAACAACATAATTGTGTATTATTTTTTGTGTTTAATGATTGATAATAAACAGTTTAAAATTAGTTGGAATTATTGTGATTTTTACTCGACGCAATATTTCACGTGCGACCTCAAACTTCCAACAGGTCATGGACCCAGTTTAAAAATCGTAATAATAATACAACTAAAATTTTTTTAAACTACGTAAAACATTTATTTAAATATTAAAACAGTATTTTTAATATTTTACGAAAACGTGCAAATTGAGGTATCGTTCCTTTAAAATAAAACGTGTAAATTCAGGTATCGTTCTTTTTAAAAAAAACGTGTAAAATTTTTTGGTATCGTTCCTTAAAACGAGTAAAACATGATATTACACAAATCGAAAAATTACGTGATGTTTCAAATTTTCAAATATGGAAATTTCAAATAGATATAATGTTCAAAGCGAACAGTTTCTATGACATAGTAAGTGGAGCAACAAAAATAGAAGAAATTGCAGATGATAAAAAGAAAAAAGAATGGGTGATCAAAGATGCGAAAGCACAAAAAATAATTATAACAACGATTGATAAACAATCTTTGACACACTTATTTAACTGCACAACTTCTTGCCAAATGTATAACAAATTAAAAGAAATATATGAACGAGACACCGAACAACAAAAATACATGTTATTACAGTCATTTTTTAATTATATCTACAAAAAAGATTTAGATATCGCTACTCAAATAAGCCATTTAGAACATTTAGCTCATAAACTAAAATCATTAAAACAAAGTGTTGATGAAACAATACTAATTTCAAAAATTTTAGCAATTTTACCGCCACATTTTAAATACTTTAATAGTGCATGGGACTCCACCAGCTTAGCAGACAAAACTTTAACAAATCTAACTGCTAGGTTAATTCAAGAAGAAAATAAATCTAAATCAACAGATCAAATAGATCAAATAGCATTCAAAACATACAACAAAAATTTTCAAGATTTTAATTCGGGTAAGAAATATCAAAAATCAAATGTTAATAATTTTCAACCACGCAATTACGATCAAAGGGAATTTAAACAAAATATTCAAAAACCAAGACGTTTTTGCTCGTATTGTCGTAAAGAAAATCATATAGAAAGAGATTGTTATTTAAAAAAAAAGTTATAAAAATAAAAAACAAAATGACCGAGTTGCTTTTATGGCTACTAAAAATGCAAATGAAAATACCACTAGTTTTGTTATTGATTCAGGATGTTCATCACATATGGTGAATGATAAAAATTTATTAACTGAAATTAAAAAAACATCAATGACAATAGGTACAGCCAAAAATTCAACAAAAATGGAAGCTGAATCAATTGGTAATGTAGAACTTAAGGAATGCAAATTAAAAAATGTTGTTTATCTTCCAGAACTTACAAAAAATCTTTTGTCAGTCAATGCCATAACTAAAAATGGAGGCGAAGTAGTTTTCAAAAATGATAAAGTGGAAATTTACCAAAATAAAGAAAAAATTATTTCATGGAAGCAAATCAGAAAATGGTTTATATTTAGTAAACTTAAATAAAAGTATTTCAGAAAATGCTTATCTAATACAAAATGACGACGTCATATTATGGCATCGTAGGCTAGGTCATTTAGGATATGACAGTATTAACAAATTGATAAAAATAAGCAAAGGTATGCGTATATCAACTACACAATTAAATAAACTTGACAATATATGCGAAGTATGTGTAAAATCCAAACAAGTTAGATTCCCATTTAACAATCAAAGAACACATGCAACCAGGGCATTGGAAATAATTCATACGGATGTATGCGGTCCTATTGATCCTCCAACGTGGGATGGTAAAAATTATGCAGTCACATTTATGGATGATTTTACTAATTTCACACAAGTTGAACTAATGAAAACGAAAAATGAAGTATCAGAAAAATTAAAATACTTTATCAATGAAGTAGAAAATAAATGGAACTCTAAAACTCACAAAATAAGATGTGATAATGGTGGTGAGTATTCAAGCAATGAAATTAAAGATTGGTGTCGTAAAAAAGGAATAATCTTGGAATATACAACACCATATTCACCGCAATTAAATGGGAAAGCCGAAAGACTTAACCAAACTTTACTTGACAAAGCAAGAGCATTGATATTTGACTCAGGATTAGGTAAAGAATTTTGGGGTGAAGCAATAAGAATGGCGTGTTATCTGAAAAACAGAAGCCCTGTAGCTACAATGGATGTGACTCCAGCTGAATTATGGTTTGGAAAACCACCTGACTTGTCTAGGCTAAAAATATTCGGCAGTGTAGCTTATTCCAAAGTGTTAGGAAATGTAAAAAAATTAGACGAACGAACAAAAAAATTAATTTTCGTCGGATATACACATCATGGTTATAGATTATGGAACGAAGAATTAAATAAAATCGAAATAGCTAGAGATGTTATTATTTCTGAAAACACACTCAATCATGATAAAACAAATAATACTATTGCGAAAATTAAAGTTAACTCAGTAGAAAATGATAATTCAAGTGAAGAAATTGAAGAACCTACAGAAGTTTCGGAAGCTTCATCTGAATAAAAAATCAAGCGTAACCTAAAACCACCAAAAAAATTAGAAGATTACGTTCTTTTAACTTATGAAGAAGCTATATCTGGAGATGATAGTGAAAAATGGAAAGAAGCAATACAAGACGAAAAAGATTCTCTTGAAGAAAACCAAACATGGACTTATGTCAACAAAGAATCAAATCTAGATAAAAAGTTGTTAAGTAGTAGATGGATTTTTTAAATAAAAGATGATGGACTATATAAAGCTAGATTAGTAGTCAGAGGATACGAACAAACACATGGAATTGATTTCTTTGAAACCTTCAGTCCTGTAATAAATGCCAATTCGTTACGATTAATATTAGCTGTTTCTGCATCTACACAATCAAAAATTATTACGTTCGATATAAAAACGGCGTTTCTTTATGGAAAACTACAAGAAGACATTTACATGAAAATTCCTGATGGTTATAATAAACCAGGTAAAATATGTAAACTTAATAAAGCATTATATGGTTTGAAACAGGCACCACTAAGATGGAATGAACATCTTTCTAATTTTCTAAAAAATCATGGATTAACTCCAATTAATTTCGAAAAATGCATATTTAAAAATTACGACGGTTCGTTATTGTTAGCTATATACGTCGATGATGGTCTGATAGTAGGATCAAATGAAGAAAATATGAATTAATTTCAAATTTGAACAGTGTATTCAAAGTTACTATTTATTATTTTCCGAAAACATTTCTTGGAATTGAATTGGATGTACAAGTGAATCAAATTCGTTTAAGTCAAGAAAAGTATGCAGAAGAAATATTAAACAAATTTGGAATGAATAATGGAAAATTCGCGTCAACTCCAATTCAACCAAACGTTAAAGGTGAAAGTGAAAATACAAGTGATTCTAAATACCCATATAGAGAAGTTGTTGGTAGTCTGCTTTATCTGTCAAATAAAACACGACCGGACATAGCATTTGCTGTCAGCTACGCCAGCAGATTTGTACAAGATCCAACAGTTAGTGACATTTTGAATTTAAAACAAATATTGCGATATACAGGGCGTTCTGTTATTAACTGCAGATCGTTGGCCTACAGAATAAGCTCATAAAGACGAAGGAAAAAGTCATTTACCAATTTTGGATCTGAGCCCTAATTTGGGCGCTACAGGTATGACAAAAATTGATAAATTGGTAAATTCACTGGCTATCATTCGATAATAAGTAGCCAATGATAATCAGTAGATATTAAAAAATGTCATTTGATAATATTCAACTAAAGAAGGGGTATGAACTGATTTCAATTGGTTTTTATTATTTTGAAAAAAACATTTAAAAAAAACTATTATATTATGCCATTGGTTTGATCAATTCCCACTTTTTTTTTTAAATATATTTTTGCAAGAAAACATGAGATTCTTAGTAAAAAACAAATAACGTCACAAAAAGAGTTTTTTTAATTTAGCGTAAATAAACAAGAAACGCCTTCTTTGTGACGTTATTTGTTTTTTGAAGTGAAACTTTTTATGGGACACTAGCGTTTTGTCATGAGAGTTAACTCGTAGAGCTAACAAAACTGTTAAACTCCTTGTCTCTTTCTTATTACCATTTACTCCAGCAGAGTGAGAGAGGCCGTGGGACTTGATAACTGTACATATACCATTTATTTATTAAACAAGGATAGTTCAAACCTACTTACATTTAAATCTTATATGTCGATCTTTATTTATTAAATGTTATTAAAGTGAAACTTTTTATGGGACACTAGCGTTTTTATTAAACAAGGATAGTTCAAACCTACTTACATTTAAATCTTATATGTCGATCTTTATTTATTAAATGTTATCTGTAATGTCTATATCTATTTAATATATGTTTAGAGCTATCTTTGTTTAGAATATTCATTTTATAATTTACAATAAATTGTAAATGTTTGTATCTACTATCTTTTTGAAGTGAAACTTTTTATGGCAAGTAAGTCTCAGTTCATCAGAGAAAGTCGTTGTAACTAGTGTTGCTTTATTTATGGAATTACGAAAGAAGAATGTTTATGTATATGTAATATATATATATATATATATATATATATATATATATATATATATATATATATATATATGTTGTTATGTTACTTAACATATCCAAAAAATAATAACAAGATTTAAAATCTTACGCTGCGCATGTCGAATATTGATATCGGAGCCAACCTGGGTGGATAAATCAATCAATTGACTCTCTTTGATTATCGTATTTCGTCGATCACACATCTGGTCAATTACACATAATTCAATCTAAAAATAATTGTTTGTTAAAATTAAACATGTCGACGAAACAGTAAAAATTATATTTGATTCGTGATTAAATTGGTCATGTAAATTGTATTTCTAAATTCAAATGAAACGAATGTAATTTTAACAATTTTGTAAATGAATAAAACCAATAAAGAAATAAATTGAAAGAAAATTGTATATTTAATTTGAAAATTTGGAACACGTGGTTCGAGCCGTCTTACAGTGAGTCGACAATAGGATAAAGTGGAATACCAATCCAATTTGGCGGTTATCGGAAGGATAAATATCCCCATTAGTGGAGATCTAAAGGTAATTCTAACAATATTCTACCCGTTTCTGAATTAATCAAGGAAATTTCTTACCTCGCTATAATCCATTAAGATTTCGTAATAAAATTTAATATCTACACTGAACTCTTCGTACGCCATATTCGCCATTTTATTTTCCAAATGAAGTGGGTTTAGGTGCGGTACCAACTTCGAAGACAAAATATTATTCGTGAAATTCGAAATTCTATTTCTACAAGGGTTAAGTTTGGATTTTATGTTGTGTCGCTGATAAATGGGCCAAGGATAAACAGACCAAATTTCCACAAATAAACATCAATCATTATTGAGATTTATCCTTAAAATCTATTACGGCAACGTGAAAAATCTTATACTAAGTGGTGACATCTATACGGGCGGTCAATAATTTCGTTAATCGATTTATCATCATAATTAGCACGCATATAAAGCATTTCACTTAGTCGTGAAACAAACCCATTATCGATTAACGTAATATCGATCTACACCAAAAGGGGGATTTCACAACGCTTATGATAGTTAATACTAAACTCTACAACGACATCTTGTAGCACAACATAAAAATGGTAGCAAAGCTTTAAACTATTTAAAAATAGATATCTACAGGTCTAGAACCTAAAATTCAAATTCTAATTGCGCCAAGCTCAACAAAATTTTCATAACAAGATTAATTCAAAAAACGAAGCATTTGGATTAATCTTAAGAATAGAATTAACACGGAATTTCACACTAAATAAAACACAAAAAAAAAAATTTCAAACAAATTAATTTATTATTTATAGCGAGTCTGAAAACATTCCAAAGAATTTTTTCTTTATAAGATCCTTCAACAAAAAAAAAAAAAAAGAAACATATTCTGCCTTGGTATTTATCATTTACAGACTAAACCAACTTCGTCATTTGCAAGTGGAACCAAGCATTCCGAATAGGAGATCAAACATAAATTGAAGTCATCATAACAAATTGGTGGACAGAAATTTTCACGATGCAGCGGACTCCGGCACACCTACAACAGACACCCAGGTCGTCAATCAACCAAGCGCAAAGAACATCACCATCTTTGAACCATGTAAACGCACAGGTAGATCAAATATTTACCATTATGCCCGACGGCACTTTACGCCCAACTTTCAATCCAAATCCTAATCTCCACCTAATGACGACCCCACCACCTGTCCATAACATTCAAGGAAATAATCCAGGACCACACATACCATCTCCACATGCAGAACCAAGACTAAACAATTATCGACACGTGACCCAGATGTTAACAGACTTAATGGCTATCCATAACAGACTTTTGCTTGATACACATGAGCGCGTTACCAATTTAAATCCGGGCGTAACGTTTCATCCTGATATCCACAAACTTTGTGAGGGAATTCCAAGAACCGACGGTGATGACCCTGAAAAATTTTTAACCTTCGTAAAAAACATCGAAAAAATAGTTAAATTGAATTTAATACCTATCGATAAATTACTCAAAGGCCTTACAACTTATACAACTGGTAATTTACAAGAATGGCTCGCTTCACGTGCCACACCAGGACTGGCGTGGCCAAACGTAAAATCAGACTTAGTAAACACATTCCTTAGTCCAATGCAAAAAAGTCGATTGCAGTTGACAAAAATATTCCGATTCCAAGAACCAACGGAAACCCTTAAAAATTATATCCATGACTTAGAATCGAACGCCAAAGCTTTAAATTTAATGGACGAAGCAAGAATTACCACACACATCTGCGACGGTGCTTCTCCAAAGTACCTTCAATTCTTGTCAACCATTTGGCCCTTGCCAACTACATTCGACCAATTATACACAATTGCCAAACGTGCTGATGAAGCGGCTTCTAGGATGGATAGTGCCATCCAACGAGCTATAAAAGGTGAAAATTCAAAAAACTAAACGAAGGGACGATGGAACAGAAAAACAATGAACGAAAAACACTTGCTTCATTGTCCCAAAATCAAGAATTTAAATATAAAAATGCTATACCTTTCATAGACGTGACCATAAACGACACCACACAAACAGCACTGATCGATACAGGTTCCAATCTTAACTTCATTAAAACGGCGATCTTCGATACCATAAAACAGAAAAACAACACCATAAATAAAGTCTTCAAACGCATTACGATTGCAAATAATTCGAACATAATCGTCGACAAAGCAGTCGAATTAATCGTCAAAATCAAAAATTATACATGGAAAACGACATTTTTTCTAATAAAAAAATTACCATGCAACATTATTTTAGGAAATCAATTTTTACATCACATACAAGCTAAAATTGATTATCAATCAAAATCGATGCTAATTCAAAATAACACATACATATCGATAAAATTTGAAGACACAAAAGAAAGCCGACTTAATGTTGTCTTGGAGAGCTCCATCGACCTCCATGAACGTCAATTAAAACACCTGGAAAAATTAAAACAAGATTATAAAGATGTTTTAACGGACAAAATTGGATGTGCAACAAAATATTCTATGAAAATTCTTTTAAAGGAACGTACACCAATATACAGACCTTATTACAAATTACCGCCCACAAAGGCCATAATTCTACAAAATATTGTCGACGATTTATTACGACAAGGAGTGATCGAAAAATGCATCTCAAGTTGGGCATCCAGTACATTTCTGGTCTCAAAACCAAATGGCGAATACCGACTGGTACACGATTATCGCGAAGTAAACAAAAAAATTTTATTTGATCCATTCCCACCATCAAACGTAAGTGAATGTTTCAATTGTTTACAAGGTGCAACCATATTTAGCAAAATCGATTTGACAAGTGCTTATTTCCAAATACCATTGGATGCAAAATCAAAAAACGTCACCAGCTTCATCACTCCCACAGCCCAATATCGTTATAAATGTGCACCGCAAGGTTTAATGACATCCAGCCAAGGTTTAAACAGAGTCATACTAGACATTTTCGGTGAATTAAAATACAAATATTGTATACCATATGTAGACGATCTACTAATTTATTCCAAAAATATAACTGAACATTTCCAACATTTGGAAGAAATACTTAAACGATTGAAGGATAATGGTTTGACAGCAAAACCCAATAAGTGCAAATTCTTCATGTCCAGAATTAAATATTTGGGCCATATAATATCATCCGAGGGAATAGCGGTGGATAATTCCAAAGTACAGGCCATCAACGATTTACCACCACCAAAAAACATCAAACAGCTGAGAAGTTTTCTCGGGATGACGGGATATTACATGAAATTTATCAAAGACTATGCACACATATGCAAGCCATTAAACGATTTGCGCAAGAAACAAGCAAAATTTCAATGGACAGAAGCTCATCAAAAGGCTTTTAACAAATTAAAAGAAAAACTCACCACAAGTCCGATTTTGCGTTTTCCTTGTTTCGACAAAAAGTTCGTAGTACGAACAGACGCATCGGATGGAGCACTTGGAGGTGTCTTACTCCAAGAATTCGAAGGGAACCTGCATCCAATAGCCTTCACGTCCAGAAAATTATCATCAGCTGAAAACAAAATCCATATTTATGAAAAGGAAATGTTAAGTTTAATCCACTCAATACAAAAATTCGCCGATTACTTACAACATCAAGAATTCATCGTACAGATCGACAACAACTCGTTGGTACACCTCGACGAAAATTCTAAAGGCTCTGCAAAATTAGCACGTTGGCAATTAACGTTATCTCAATACAAGTTTACGGTCGAACATATTCCGGGTACGAATAACAACATCGCAGATGCATTGTCACGTCTTTACGAAACGGAAAATTTAAATCAACCACAAGTCGAACCATTACATAGACTACCATTCCAAGACATTTTACCAGACGATACCCTACTTTTTCTTACTGATAATTATGAAATATTCCCAAACGTTCGCATTATACAAGCACGAGATGAAGAATGTAAATACATCATTGCTCGTTTAAAACACGACAACCACGATGAAAGTTTTACAATTCATGCCGGG
Organism: Chrysoperla carnea; assembly: GCF_905475395.1. Classification (NCBI taxonomy): domain Eukaryota; kingdom Metazoa; phylum Arthropoda; class Insecta; order Neuroptera; family Chrysopidae; genus Chrysoperla; species Chrysoperla carnea. Next base: position 9,858,140 of record NC_058342.1, read on the forward strand.
CTTCTCTGTAAACGAGTGGGAAAACATAAGAAAAGGAGAATATTCTTACCAAAAGAACTACATCAAGCCGCTATTCATTATTTCCACAACAGCTTACTTGCTGCTCACGAAGGCATATTGAAAACATACAAGCACCTAGCCAGACGTTTTTATTGGAGGAATATGTATCGCGACGTGGTAGACTATGTAAGGTCTTGCGAAATCTGTCAAAAGCATAAATCATCACCTTTACAACGACGTCCAATAATGGAATCACACAATCCCAAATACGTATACGAAACCCTTCATATGGATATCTTAGGTCCTTTACCATTAACCCGAAATCGCGCAAGATTCGTACTAGTAATCGTGGATTCCTATAGTAGATTCATGAAAACAGTCGCAATAAAAACCTGCACGGCTTCATCTATATGTGAAGAATTAGAAAAATTTTTTTTAACATTTTCATCACCTACGTACCTCATTTCAGATAACGCATCTTACTTTAAAGCTAAACTATATCATCGGTTTTGTTACAAATGGGGCGTAAAACCCAGGTATCTAGCAGCATACAACCCAGGTCCGAACAAGTCGGAAGCTATGAATAAAATCTTGATAGCCAACCTAAGTACACTTTTAGGGGCGGCTGCGGCCAACCACAACACTTGGGACGAATTTCTGGGATATGCTACGTTCGCATACAATAACTCATATAGTACTTCTACAAATACGACCCCTGCCTCCATATTTCTAGGCCGAAATCTAACAATGCCTTTGGATCACTTATGGGACATCCACACTATATTGCCTAAAAATTCCAAACCCCTTAAATCCACCATCGATCGGTTTTTGGAAAAATCCTTAAAGAGACGTAGGGACTATTTTAATAGAACAAGACGTAAACATGGGTATAAAGTAAACGACTGGGTATTACTAAGAAGTCATCAAATAGCCAAACATGGTATCTCCAACAAAAAATTTTTGCCTAAATATGAAGGACCATACAAAATTATAAACTTTAGAACCGCTAACACGGTGATTTTAAAAAATCTAAAGAATGGTAAATGTTGGAAATGCCATGTACAATATTTAAGACCTTTCAAAAAAAAAAAGAGAAAAGAATACGTACAAATCCCGAACATTAACATCCTATCCTCCCAGCTACCCTCTCCCCCGGAGGGTCATTTGTTTGGACCCCATACGGGGCCCACACAGATTGATTCTTCGGTAGAGTAGTGGCCAGTATCCCATCACCATAAGGGGATGTAACAACCCCAATCCTTCCTGAAAGAAGGGTGGAAATATGTTATGTTACTTAACATATCCAAAAAATAATAACAAGATTTAAAATCTTACGCTGCGCATGTCGAATATTGATATCGGAGCCAACCTGGGTGGATAAATCAATCAATTGACTCTCTTTGATTATCGTATTTCGTCGATCACACATCTGGTCAATTACACATAATTCAATCTAAAAATAATTGTTTGTTAAAATTAAACATGTCGACGAAACAGTAAAAATTATATTTGATTCGTGATTAAATTGGTCATGTAAATTGTATTTCTAAATTCAAATGAAACGAATGTAATTTTAACAATTTTGTAAATGAATAAAACCAATAAAGAAATAAATTGAAAGAAAATTGTATATTTAATTTGAAAATTTGGAACACGTGGTTCGAGCCGTCTTACAGTGAGTCGACAATAGGATAAAGTGGAATACCAATCCAATTTGGCGGTTATCGGAAGGATAAATATCCCCATTAGTGGAGATCTAAAGGTAATTCTAACAATATTCTACCCGTTTCTGAATTAATCAAGGAAATTTCTTACCTCGCTATAATCCATTAAGATTTCGTAATAAAATTTAATATCTACACTGAACTCTTCGTACGCCATATTCGCCATTTTATTTTCCAAATGAAGTGGGTTTAGGTGCGGTACCAACTTCGAAGACAAAATATTATTCGTGAAATTCGAAATTCTATTTCTACAAGGGTTAAGTTTGGATTTTATGTTGTGTCGCTGATAAATGGGCCAAGGATAAACAGACCAAATTTCCACAAATAAACATCAATCATTATTGAGATTTATCCTTAAAATCTATTACGGCAACGTGAAAAATCTTATACTAAGTGGTGACATCTATACGGGCGGTCAATAATTTCGTTAATCGATTTATCATCATAATTAGCACGCATATAAAGCATTTCACTTAGTCGTGAAACAAACCCATTATCGATTAACGTAATATCGATCTACACCAAAAGGGGGATTTCACAACGCTTATGATAGTTAATACTAAACTCTACAACGACATCTTGTAGCACAACAATGTATATGTCTATTAAATTATTTCATATTAAAAATTTTTTAATATTGTTTTTATTCTCAGTTATTGTCAATGAAGATACAAAAAATGTATGCGTCAGTCCAAAACTAACAGCGTCAAAAGTGAAACTTTTTATGGGACACTAGCGTTTTGTCATGAGAGTTAACTCGAGCTAACAAAATTGTTAAACTCCTTGTCTCTTTCTTATTACCATTTACTCTAGCAGAGTGAGAGAGGCGGAAGAGGAGACGCCGAGAATAGTCGCAGGGCATTGTTTATTGATGGCGATCATGTTATTCAGTTTATCAATATATGTTCTGTATATCAGTCAAGCAGTATTGATGTTATTTATTTATATAAAATTTAGGACTAGTTTAGACTTGTACAATCTTACGTATGTAGAAGAGCAAGTAAGTCTCAGTTCATCAGAGAAAGTCGTTGTAACTAGTGTTGCTTTATTTATGGAAATATTTTTTTTTGTAATTGTAATTTAAAATTATTTTTTTATAAATGAAAATGAATGGACAAAAAACTTCAATTTCAGTCGTTGGCGATGGAAACTGCTTGTTCAGATGTTTGTCTTATTTTATTTTTTCAACTCAAAAATTTCATTATTTGATACGATTAATAATAGTGAAATTTATTCACGATCATTGGGACAATTTTAAAGAATTTATATGTGGAGAAGGAGTATATGATATACAAATTTTCAAATAATGAAGATTATTACAACCATTTATCGAAACAACGAATTTATGGAGGTGAAGTGGAAATAGCTGCTTTTTTACATATTTTTCCCAATATAAAAATAGTAATACATCAAGATAATAGGCCACCTGTCGTACATGGAAATACAACATCTAATTTTCAATTAATATTGAAACTTAGTGGTGTAGTTGATTCTGGACATTACGATATAATTCAATGTTATAATGAAAATTACGAGGTAGAAAATATTGAAGATCTGAAACATTCAGCACTTGATACAAAAAAACATTTTGATGCAAATAAAAAAAGACAATACCACAAAGAATACATGAGAAAATATAGAATGAAATCAAATCAACAAGAACGAAATATTCAAATTGATACTAATGAAACTCTAAGGCAGAAAAAAACAATATATATGAGAGAATATATGAGAAAAAAACGAGCGGAACAAACAAAAAAGATAGAAGTCGAAAAATTAAATATTTCTAGTGATACAGACGAAAATATACATTTAAATCCAATCGATTACAACAACCTTAATCAGAGTATGAATGTCAAAGATTTACATCGTGAAATTTCTAATGATGAGAACGATAGTGAAGAACATCATGAAAATAGCCAAACAGCACAAAATAACGAAAATATTCTTTCAAACGAAATTCCAATTAGCACAAACAACAAATATAGTAATTATAATGACCATACATCAGCTCATAAATATTTTGATAAAGAATTTACTAAAAATTCTTTTGGTTATGCCTGCTCAATTTGTGATCGATTATGGTTCCAAAATGATTTAAAAACTATACCAAAGTCAAGTGATGAGATCATAAAAACTATTATTCCAAAAATTGATATTGATAGCATACGAGTGTGTTCTACGTGCAAACAATCCATTTTAAAAAACAAAATTCCACTATGAGCATTTATAATGGATTTAAATTTATAGATAAACCAAGTAATCTTCCAAAACTTAACCCAATATCAGAAAGGCTCATATCACCTCGAATACCCTTCATGCAGATAAGAAGATTAAGGCATGGTCAAGGACAATATGGAATACTAGGTCAAATTATAAATGTTCCAGTAGAGATTAATACAATGGTTAATTGTTTACCTAGAAATATTGATGATGATCATTGTATTAATGTCCATTTAAAGAAAAGACAGATACATAAATCCAGTTATTTGATAGGATTTGTGAAGAAAAATGATATTAAACTATGGTTAGATTATTTGAAAAATACCCCATTATATAAATATTATGATATAAAAGTAGATGACGCGTTTTTCAGTAAAGACAATGTGTTAACAGACAATCCAAATCATCAGCTTCTAGAAGATGTACCAATTGAAGAAAGTTTGTTAGCACAACAGAAAACTTTACAATGGGACGATGAGCAATATTTACGAATAGCACCAGGTGAAAATAATATTCCACATAGCCTGCTATTCGATGAACATGCTGAAGAGCTGTCATTTCCATCAATTTATTTAGGACATTTTCGTACTTTTAGTGATGAAATTACGGTATCACCTTTTATGATTGCTACAAGTGAGATAAGAAGATCAGATAGACGCGCTGTTGAACCAAATCATTTATTATACATTGCAGTAAAAATATTAAGATTACGGCTTCGTGATTCACTGAAAGTGGCTTTTAAAAATATTGGAACAAATAGTAAAATTACACGTCAACAAATTGAGTCCGAAGAATATGTTAATAACTGTCTTGAGAGTAATTTAGCCTTTTACGTTGTATTCCAAACTCAGCCTGGTATTGGTCACAAAGAAAAAAAGATTTATTTGCAATGATAAGACAATTGGGAAAACCAACTGTCTTTCTTACTATAAGTGCAAATGAAATTGGATGGAGTGATTTACTCCAAACTTTATACAAATTAAAGAATGGTGGAGGATCGATTTCAGAAAAAGATCTTGCAGATATGCATTTTATTGAAAAAACAACACTCATAAATGAAGATGCCGTTACTTGTGCAATCTACTTTAATAAACTTGTTAATATTCTTTTAAACATACTTCAATCAAAAACCTTCAGCCCATTTGGAAAATATAGAGTTAAATTTTATTTTAAGCGGATTGAATTTCAGCAAAGAGGAAGTCCTCATGCTCACATATTATTATGGTTAGATAATGCTCCTGAAAATGCTATGGAGGAAGGAATGAGTGATGCAATAACATTAATCGATCATCTAATTACAGTTTCAGAATCAGAATCGTCCGACAATATTAAACTGCTAACACACAGGCATACATTCACCTGCTACAAAAAAGTAAAATCAAATAATAAATCAACGTGTAGATTCGAAGCTCCATTTTTACCTGTAAAAGAAACAATTATATTAAAACCAATGCAAAAAGAAGAGGAAGGATATGCAAATTATTCGAAACAATACAAAACTTTGCGAAGTAATTTAGAAAGTAATGATTATCAAAACTTCGAAGATTATTATAAAAGTAACGGAATTTTAAGTGATGATCATTATATAAATATAATAAGAGCTGGAATAAATCGTCCTAGAGTTTTCCTGAAACGTGATACTACTGAAAAGTGGATAAATCCTTTTAATGCCTTTATTTTCAATAAGACTAAGTCAAACATGGATATTCAATTCATTACCGAAGAATATTCATGTGCTCAGTATGTTGCAGAATATGTTAATAAAACAGATAGAGGTATCAGTAATTTGCAAAGAGAAATAAGTCATGTTATGGATGAGTATCCAGAATTTGATATTATAGAAGTAGCAAGAAAGTTAGGAATAAAAATGTTAAACAGTGTTGAAATGTCTAGTCAGGTAGCTGCTTGGTATTTGTTACGAGAACCAATGTGTAAATGTTCAATAAAAGTAATCTTTATACCAACTATACCAAATGTGGCCACAGGATAGACACAGAATCAAGAAAACAAAAGAAGAATTAGATAAAATTAATGTTGATGCAGAAAGTGTAGACATATGGAAAGAAAATTGTTTCGATAAATATCAAAATAAACCAGAATCACTAGATAATATAACGTTAGCTCAATTTGTTTCGAAATATTATTTAAATAAAAAAGAAGAATATGTAGAGAGAAAACATAAGCACATTATAAGGTACAGACATTTTGACATGGGCACCGACTTAAATGAATATAAGAGAGAAATGGTAACCTTGCACTTTCCATTTAAAGATGAAGATGAAGACATTCTTCAAGAATCAAAATATATAACAATTTACAATGAAAATGAAGCTACTATTCTTGAGCGTAGAAAAGAATTTGAACTAGACTTGGATATAAGTAAAACTATTGAAATTTGTAGGAAATTGTGCCGGGATAGTGAATTTGAGAACGAAACACAGCCTGAAAATATACCTAATGTTTTGCCACAAAATAACGATCAAGCAATATTTAATGGTGATGATCCAGTTAATGAAGATTTGTTTTTTGCAAGCATCAATAAGTTAGGTCCTATTGCGAAGAAAAAAGAAAATCTTATGGAAAATGAAAATTTTTGGAAGTTAATGCAAAGTGCCAACAAAAAACAACTAAGTCTCTTACTTCATTTTATATACAAGAATTTATCAGGCGATAAAGAGCCACTGCAATTGTTTTTCACTGGTGCTGCTGGGTGTGGAAAAACTTATGTCATCAAGCTTTTAATGGAAATTTACAATCGTTACACAGATACAGACGGACATTGTAATGCATACATAACATGCGCATCTACAGGTAAAGCTGCTGTTGCGATAAATGGCACAACAGCTCATACTGCTCTTAAAATATCTTTGTGTAAATTGTTACCATTATCATATGAAGTATTGGCTCAATACAGAACACTTTTTAAATATGTAAAAGTAATTATAATAGACGAAGTTAGTATGATAAGCGCAGAACTACTTCATAAAATTGATAAACGACTTAAAGAAATAACAGGAAATTATGAAGTTAATTATGGAAATTTAGATATCATATTAATTGGAGATTTAAGACAACTGCCCCAGTTAGAGCTACAGCTATTTTCAAGCCAATCAAAGGCAATTTGGATACAAGAATTGATCTATGGCGCAATTTAAAATTTTACAAATTAGATGAAGTAATGAGACAAGACAATAAGATATTTTCTAATCTTTTAACAAAGATTGGAGATGGGATTAAATTAGATGAAGAAGAATTAAAAATAATTGAATCAAGATTCTTTGACACAGATGATGTAAACAGACTATGTCCAAATGGAGTCAGATTATTCTTTAAAAATGATACTGTTACTCAATATAATAATTCTGTTCTTACAAAATCAAGTAATAAGGTTATTTCCAAGGCAATAGACATTTATATTAACTGTCACTCCGATGAGCAACAAATTTTTTTGCGTGATAAAGTTCATAAAAAATCAACAATTGATACTGGAGGTTTACCTGAAGAAATTATTTTCGTCGGAAACAAAAATTACATAATTACAACTAATATTGATGTATCTGATGGATTGGCTAATGGCGCAGTTGGTAAATTAAGTCATATTGAATACACAAGTGATCAAACTGTAAATCGAGTATGGTTATTATTTCCTGATAAAAAGACAGGCGAAAAATTACGAAAAAAATGTTCTTCTTATATTATAAAAAACAATTTAGATAAATTAGCTGTTCCTATTATTCAACGAACAGCATCAATACCGTTAAATAACAATAAAACAATATTACTAAAAAGATGCCATTTCCCACTTGTCCCAGCAAATGCAATGACAATTCATAAATCTCAAGGAGGTACTTTCGATGAAATCGTTTATGAATATGAAAAGAGTCAAGATCATTAGTGTATGTTGCATTATCAAGAGCCACAACTTTAGAAAAATTATTTATTGTCACACCAAATAACGATTTTAAATTCTATCATGGACGTCGAAATACCCCTTCTACTTTAGCAGTAAGAAAAGAGTTAGAAAGATTAGAAACTAAAAGTTTAATAACAATAGATCAACATATAGTTGATATGATTAAAGAAGCAGAAGGACTGTCTATTTATACATTCAATTGCCAAAGCTTACGAGCTCATAAGTTAGATCTGAAGGATCAAGTCCTACAAAATTGTGATATATTATTGTTATCTGAAACATGGATGAACGATGATGAAAATATAGAAATTACAAATTTTAGATGTGTTATTAAATATAAATGACCACAAAGAAGAGCTGGAGGTGTTGCAATATTTCAGAAAAATTCAGATAGTAATAATACATTAGAATTAACTGATAACAATCATTCATCACCGTATGATGCTGAAAATCTAGAAAGATCACAAGAATTAAGTGTCGGTGATTTGTGTGCAGTAATATGTACAACTGCAAAACAATTATGTATAATTATTATATCAATATATATTTATCCGAAACAAAAAATTAATGAAATTATCGAGTTTATCTTCAACAAATTATTAATATATACTATACCACATGCATCCGAAGCTAAATCAGAAAAAGATAAGATTCCAATGATCTTAGCTGGAGATTTTAATGTAAATTTTAGTGACAAAAGTTCAGAACCACTCATTTCATTTTTATATGATAAATTACAATTAAAAATAAACAATGACATTCATATTTCAACAACAAGATATGGAACTTGCTTGGATGCTGTTTTTTCAAGACACTTGAATTCATTGAGATCTGAAGTATTTGCATCCTACTTTAGCTATCATAAGCCAATTATTTCTATTTTGCCAAATAAAAATGACAGTGCAGATAAAGATATTTGAATCTGTGATTCATTAACATAAGTCATATTAATTACTTATATAGTTCTTTTCTTAATGCAGAATGTTTATGTATATGTTATATATATATATATATGTATATGTCTATTAAATTATTTCATATTAAAAATTTTTTAATATTGTTTTTATTCTCAGTTATTGTCAATGAAGATACAAAAAATGTATGCGTCAGTCCAAAACTAACAGCGTCAAAAGTGAAACTTTTTATGTAATTCAAAAACTGTCAATGAGTGTACAAAAAAATACATTGCAGCAAAGAAAAATTGACTGGAAATTATAATAAAAATGATTTATAATAAAAATCAAGAAAAATCTACAGACTATCCCGAATTAATTACTACGGAAGTTTCACTTGTACGTACTATTATTTACATATACATAAAACTATATACATATACGTACAAGTGAAACTTCCGTAGTAATTAATTCGGGATAGTCTGTAGATTTTTCTTGATTTTTATTATAAATCATTTTTATTATAATTTCCAGTCAATTTTTCTTTGCTGCAATGTATTTTTTTGTACACTCATTGACAGTTTTTGAATTACATAAAAAGTTTCACTTTTGACGCTGTTAGTTTTGGACTGACGCATACATTTTTATTTCTGAAAACACACTCAATCATGATAAAACAAATAATACTATTGCGAAAATTAAAGTTAACTCAGTAGAAAATGATAATTCAAGTGAAGAAATTGAAGAACCTACAGAAGTTTCGGAAGCTTCATCTGAATCAAAAATCAAGCGTAACGTAAAACCACCAAAAAAATTAGAAGATTACGTTCTTTTAACTTATCAAGAAGCTATCTCTGGAGATGATAGTGAAAAATGGAAAGAAGCAATACAAGACGAAAAAGATTCTCTTGAAGAAAACCAAACATGGACTTATGTCAACAAAGAATCAAATCTAGATCAAAAGTTGTTAAGTAGTAGATGGATTTTTTAAATAAAAGATGATGGACGATATAAAGCTAGATTAGTAGTCAGAGGATACGAACAAACACATGGAATTGATTTCTTTGAAACCTTCAGTCCTGTAATAAATGCCAATTCGTTACGATTAATATTAGCTGTTTCTGCATCTACACAATCAAAAATTATTACGTTCGATATAAAAACGGCGTTTCTTTATGGAAAACTGCAAGAAGACATTTACATGAAAATTCCTGATGGTTATAATAAACCAGGTAAAATATGTAAACTTAATAAGGCATTATATGGTTTGAAACAGGCACCACTAAGATGGAATGAACATCTTTCTAATTTTCTAAAAAATCATGGATTAACTCCAATTAATTTCGAAAAATGCATATTTAAAAATTACGACGGTTCGTTATTGTTAGCTATATACGTCGATGATGGTCTGATAGTAGGATCAAATGAAGAAAATATGAATTAATTTCAAATTTGAACAGTGTATTCAAAGTTACTATTTATTATTTTCCGAAAAGATTTCTTGGAATTGAATTGGATGTACAAGTGAATCAAATTCGTTTAAGTCAAGAAAAGTATGCAGAAGAAATATTAAACAAATTTGGAATGAATAATGGAAAATTCGCGTCAACTCCAATTCAACCAAACGTTAAAGGTGAAAGTGAAAATACAAGTGATTCTAAATACCCATATAGAGAAGTTGTTGGTAGTCTGCTTTATCTGTCAAATAAAACACGACCGGACATAGCATTTGCTGTCAGCTACGCCAGCAGATTTGTACAAGATCCAACAGTTAGTGACATTTTGAATTTAAAACAAATATTGCGATATATAAACGGTAATCTAAACTTAAGTATAGGCTATTCAAAGAGTGATTCGTGTGATGAATTATTGGCGTATTGTGATTCTGATTACGCTGGTGATGTAAAAACTCGAAAAAGTACTACGGGATATATAATATTCTACTGTGGTGGACCAATAGCATGGTGTTCACGTAAACAACCGATAGTCGCCTTGTCTACAACAGAAGCGGAATTTATTGCAGCAGCAGAGTGTTGTAAAGAACTTTTGTATTTAAAAACATTGATTGAAACAATAAGCGGACGTAAGCATAGTGCAAAAATGTTAGTGGATAATCAAAGTGCCATTACATTAATTAAAAATGGAACATTAAATCGAAGATCGCAACATATAGATTTCATTATAGAAAAAAATAGTGAAGGACTGATAAAAATTGATTATGTGAATTCGAATGATCAACATGCTGACATTTTTACAAAACCATTAGGTTTAAATAAGTTTATACAGCACAGAAATTTTATATTTAAATAACTTTTGTTTTTGTTAAGAATATCAAAAAATGTTTATTTTTATTTTTTTTTTGTTCAATTTTGTATGTTGATATTTTTTTTTGTTTAATTTTGTTGATATCATATTTTTTGTTTAACTTGATTAAAATCAAATAAATTTATTAATTAAGAGGAAATTTGAAATTAAGGGAAGGTGTTGTAAATAATTTCAAATTTGCCACTTAATAGTTTAGTACTTTAGTTCATTGTATTGATGTTGTTGATATAATTCTAATAGAGATAATTCTTTATATTTTGTAACTTAGCGGAAAAGGAAGATATATTCAAATATAAGTGCAAGTTAATGATTTGTGTAAGACACACTATTACGGATGTTAAGTTTTATGTTGCTTCATCTTTATGCAAATATAAGTTTATTTGTTCTAATAAATGTTATTAAATATTACAACAACTCAAACAACATAATTGTGTATTATTTTTTGTATTTAATGATTGACAATAAACAGATTAAAATTAGTTTGAATTATTGTGATTTTTACTCGACGCAATATTTCACGTGCGACCTCAAACTTCCAACATTCACACCCTCACCCACCTCTATAAGAGAAAAAAAAGGAAATCGTTAACACCGTACTACCTCCCTCAGCTTCCTCTAATGATATGACGTAAGAATTTTTTCACTACTTTTATTATACAGCAAAATTTAAATTTAAAACAATCAAAGTATTTTTAAGGTTAAAGTCAAGCACCTACTTTATAAAGGCCTAATTTTTTTTACAAAACTACGAAAGTGATTGGTATAAATTTATCGTTTAAGTTTCTCCTTAGAACGAATTTATATCAATCATTTTCGTACTTTAGTAAAAAAAATAAGGCCTTTATAGTAGGTGCTTGACTTTAACCTTAAAAATACTTTGATTATTTAAGTTTTGATGATGTTTTAGAAAAAAATTAATCCAAATAATGTAAATTTATTGTGTAACTTTTCCGAAAGGAAGCATTTAAATATTACGTAAGCAACTTTTACGGCGACTTCACACCCTCACCCACCTCTATAAGAGAAAAAAAAGGAAATCGTTAACACCGTACTACCTCCCTCAGTTTCCTCTAATGATACGACGTAAAAATTTTTTCACTACTTTTATTACACATCAAAATTTAAATTTAAATAACCAAAGTATTTTTAAGGTAAAAGTCAAGCACTACTTTATAAAGGCCTAATTTTGTTTACAAAACTACGAAAGTGATTGGTATAAATTTATTGTATAAGTTTCTCCTTAGTACGTATTTATACCAATCATTTTCGTACTTTAGTAAAACAAAATTAGGCCTTTAAAGAAAGTGCTTGACTTTTACCTTAAAAATACTTTGATTATTTAAATTTTGATGTATAATAAAAGTTGTGAAAAAATTCTTACGTCATATCTTAGAGAAGGGAGAGGGAGGTAGTAGGGTGTTAACGATTTTATTTTTTTCTCCTATAGAGGTGAGTGGGGGTGTGAAGTCGCCGAAAAAGTTGCTTACGTAATACTTAAATGCTTCCTTTCGGAAAAGTTACTCAATAAATTTACATCATTTGGGTTAATTTTTTTCGAAAAATTTTCTGCCTACGAGATTTTACAACTTTTTTGGGCTGACGTAATTGAGTTTATTAGCATTCTGTGACAACTGGCTGCGGAAATATTTCCCCTAAAACAAAGAATTTTCTACCATCCACCATCCGATATTTTTTGATTAACGCCATTATAATTTTCCATAAGACGGCATATTTTTTGTCCATTTACAATCTGTTTTGATTCAATTATACTTTATTTCGTACCACGTTTTTGATTCGATTTAACAACATCCATCTTTAAAATTGTACGTATTGATTTATCATATTTTTGGATTTCATTAATAATTTTCTGCAATTAATCAAAGTTAGTAAAATATTTTCATGATATTCAGTTACTATGCAAATAGTTTCTGGGATTTTATTTAATTTGATTTAATTTAATTTAATCGTTTTAATATTCAAAAAATTTTGTTAGAATTATTTAATCAAACACTATTTCTAGTACGGTTAAATAATTACCGATATAGATTTTAACTTGTAATAACCAATAATTGTTTGTCGTATTTAGTATTCCTTTTAAAATTGTTTCTTTTGTCGAAAGCAATTATTATTGAATTTTGTCTGGGGTTATACACGGTTTGAGATTTACGAACATTAAATTGAAATTTTATTTGATTCTAAGTACATCATTCGTATTTCGATAATTTAATTAATTTTCTACTTATTTACTTACATTTATTTAAAATTGTGAATGTATTTTCATTTTTCATATAAAATAATTTCTTTCGATCGATAAAGATTTATTTTGAGCTTAAAAATGACATGACATTTGTTAATGTGTTATTTTGTATATGGATATCTAAATTTAGTGTGGACTGTCTTCAGTCCACAGATATGAAATATTTAAAATTTATGGATTATCTGTATGTACGCTATTTATGTACTTGTATTTTATTTTTGAATTCAAAAAACTATTTTTATATTTAATATTTTTGCTTTGTTATAAAGATAGTACAAAGCAAAATAAGTTGTTACAGTTTTCACATATTAATAAATTATTATTGTTACAGTTTGGTGACAACAAAATATATTTTTAGTCTAATTTTTTTTATATACTTTTTCAGATCCAATAAGTATCTTTAAAAGCGTTAAGCAAAAAGATTTACGAGCCTCTGTAACGAATCGGCCGGGCCCAGCGATTTTGTTCCACGTTTATTTTAAATACCTTTAAACTTGAATACAGTATGGTTCACTCTGCGAGACTTTCAAATGGGTTTTCTTATAGATTTTTGGTACTTACCATCAATATACATAACTTTTACCAAATTTACACACCCCATCTCATATTATATTACCACTTGGTAACTCAAAATTTACAGTATATTCCTTCAGAAATATCGCTAATTTACTGAATAAAATTAATTTTCAATGTGGCATCCTTTCTCCTATCATTAATTCCCCCAAGGATTCTGTGGAGAAGATGAAAGCAGACGATCGCTTTTGTTGTCTTTTTTTCCACGAAATGTCCCTTACGCCTGGTTTGGATTATGATCGGAAATCCTACCGTATAATACGTTTTGATGATTGTCACGACTTGAAGTCTAAATACGCTGATCACGCTATGGTTTTTATGGTCCGAGGAATTAGGCGAAAGTGGAAGCAGGCTATCTCTTCCACTTATCGGAAAGTGGAATATCCTCCGCAAGCTTGGTAAACAACTTGAAACAAACTCGAGCTTTGTGGAGCACTTTGTGGGAACAAATTGCTTGTTGGGAGGATATAATTAAATCATACGAAATGGATAATGGGGATTATGACACCAGAAAGTTAAATAGATTGACTGATAGGCATGTGTATCCACAGAAGATTAAAAAAATGAAGTTTAAATACGCAGCAAAAGTATTTTCTCAGCGAGTTTCGTCCATTATGAGAGGATTTGTGAAATTTGGCAAGTTCAATTATGCAAATTTTTTCTTCTATATATGAAATAAACTCAGTTACAGACAATAGGACACTCAAATTTTGATTTTTTTTTTTAAATACATCAATGAATATGAAAATTTGGTATAATAGGTTGATCGTCGGCATCACTGTCGTTAAAGTGACTATTTGGTTTAAAGTTTAAAAATTAAAACCAATTACGAAGTGAAAAAAAAATGAGTCGATGAACATTATGGAAAAGCCTATACTAAAGCCTGCGATCAGAATGGGAATCAAGATGGGTGCCGACGATAAAATACGTACACGTAGTGTTTCCGAAATTTCCAAAATTATCAAATATGTTGTAGGTCCAGCAAAATTGAATGAGTTTAGTAGTAATATTGTGAAATTATCAATCAATAAATGCATTAATAATGCAGTTTTTGAAGTGACCAAAGAGCTTAAATCAGAAATATTAGCATTAAATAAGGTTATATGCGACTTAAAAAATCAAAGTGAAGTTAGCGGGGAATCTTAACAACAACAAGTGATCAATAATGATTCAATTGACCAACGATAAAATAATAAATACTGATGTACTAAGTGTCTCAAAACTATACCAACAAATGAAACTTCTGTTTACATGAAAATATACCATTGGAAAATTCATATTGGACCCAAAGACAACTAATAATGGTATCAATAGTCAAAGCAAAACCACTGAAGATTCCTTTCAAACGGTGACATACAAAAAGAAAAAATGTCATTTGACTGTAGCCGAACAAAGTAACTGGAACAAAATTAAATACACATTTGACTGTAGCCGAAAAAGAAATCCATCTTCATTTATGGAGACTCCATCTGGATACCACCAACAATGAGATAAATTTCATTCAGTATATAAAAACCTCAAAGCCGAATATTGACATAAAATGTGAAAAATTAAATGATAAAAGTAACTATTCATCGTTTAAAATAACAACCTCCGAATTAGTTTCTACCTATCTGCTTGAACCAGAATGGCTAGCAGGTGCAGCCATTGATCATTTTTTTATATTATATTAATATCATTTTTCGGAGATCAAGTTTTCCGAAAGTAAGATAAGGGCGAAACAAACTGGTGGCATTTGCAAAGAAATAAAAGAGAAAATCTTTCATTTGATGTAACTGAAGTTTCAACTAGTTATTAACTGAAAATTATTTTTAAAAAATTTAGGCTGCCGTCCACTTTTTTGGCTAAAAAATGATTCTTTATAATGTACTGAATAAAAAAGTATTAGGTCATTTTCCAATTCAAAGGGCCCAACACCCTCCCAGGGCACTTTGAAAATTTTTTACATATACATAACTGACCCTTATTCACTTCCGCCGTCCACCGATTTTATCAAAAATGATTCTTTATAATGTACTGAATAAAAAAGTATTAGGTCATTTTCCAATTCAAAGGGCCCAACACCCTCCCAGGGCACTTTGAAAATTTTTTACATATACATAACTGAGTAATGGTCGCCGCCGTCCACCGATTTTATCAAAAAATGATTCTTTATAATGTACTGAATAAAAAAGTATCAGGTAATTTTTCAATTCAAAGGGCCCAACACGCTCTCAGGGCACTTTGAAATTTTTTTACATATACATAACTGACCCTTATTCACTTCCGCCGTCCACCGATTTTATCAAAAAATGATTCTTTCTAATGTACTGAATAAAAAAGTATTAGGTCATTTTCCAATTCTAAGGAAGAAACACCTCCCCAGGGGACTTTTTTTTAAATGAAGTTTTAACTTAAAAATTTTTAATTAAAATTTCGAATATTATATAATACTATTTTAATATTACTAATAATTAGTAATAACTACTAATAAATAGTTATAACGCTTAAAATATTTTAGTACTTGGATTTTAATGACCAAGAGATATATGTTTTTTCATTTTTAATAAACATTCTGTATAGTGGTTTCGTACATGCTGCCTGTATATAATACACATAATATTATTTTATTTAAGATACTGTTTCAATTTTAAAGTTTAGTCGCTGGATGCGTCACCGTTGGTAAATTATTTTCAAACTTGTTTCGCATTATGTAATCTTTATTTGATTAACGTGAATATTAAATTAATAATAATTTTTCCAGTAAATTATTAAGAACAGTAAGTAAAACTCATACTACGAACAAATACAAAATTTTATTTATTCAAAGAACTTACCCGACTACTTGGGATTGAATATTAACCCACTTTAACGTATCATCCGGCGTCTAACTGCAAAATATAACGATGGAATAGGAGTTTAAAAACATCTATCAAATGCCACTTGAATGGAAACTGGTGCTCAATTCTACCAACCGTTCTACTCGGATTACGCACAGCTACAATAAAAGACCTAAACATGTCGACCGCCGAATTAACTTTTGGAACTGCTCTTCGTATTCCGGGACAATTCATAGTCGACTCCCGAAATGACAACGATTCACCAATCGAATTCATACGGCAATTACAAGAGCACATGCGCAAGATAAAAATTAAACCAACTCTACACGACAATAAAAAAAAACATTTACATGCACCCTGACTTAAAAACGTGCAGCCACGTCTTTGTCCGAATCGATCGTACTAAAAAATCACTCGAACCTCAATATTCTGGTCCACACGCAGTAATTGAGCGAAACGACAAGTATTTCAAAATTTCACTCAACGGTCAAGAAAAAATGATTGCAATCGACCGCATCAAACCAGCATATATTTTTCACGACGACTCAACACTGAAAGATGATAAACGAACAGAGATCCAACCTACAATAACGCAAACACCCCCACAAATGGCCACACAACCAGAACACATGGAAACGAAAAAGACACGTTCAGGGCGACACGTCACATTTCCAACGCGTTTCAAAGAATATATTTATTTGAATCTGAACAGAGAAATCTCAAAATTACTGAAAAAGATTAAAATGAAGAAGGAACTCATAAAGAAAAGGAAATTGAAGCAGAAAAAGAAGATGATGAGAATGAATATAGATCAGCAGAAAGTTCCGAAGATTCAGATGGAGATAAGACCGTTGAATCTACCAGAAAATTGAGAGACAGAAATAAAATAAGAAAACCAGCTAGATACACTTATGATCCAGCAAGTGTAATCGCAGAAGCTTTAATTACTGGAGCTGAACCACTGGAACCAAGAACTTATGAAGAAGCAATAAAAGATGAAAATCATGAAAAATGGAAACAGGCAATGAATATTTCCTTATTCACAAAGAAGAAGCACAAAGTTTGGATTTTGAGCGAATTACCAGCAGACAGGAAAGCTCTTAAAAATAAATGAGTGTACAGAATTAAAAGAAATGAACATGGTCAAATTGAAAGATATAACGCCAGATTAGTATGCTGTGGTTATTCCCAGATACATGGCATCGCTTATACAGAAATTTTAAGTCCAGTATCCAGATATGACTCAATCAGACTTATTTTGTCATTGGCTGTAAAAGAAAATATGATGCTGGAACAATTTGATGTGACTACAGCCTACCTGTATGCAAAATTAGATGAAGAATTGTATACGGAGCAACCAAAAGGTTATGAAGATGGAACTGATAAAGTATGTAAGCTGAAACAAAGTATTTATGGCTATTGAAACAGTCTGGAAAAATGTGGAATAATCGATTTACTGAATTTCTCAAGAAATATGATTTAAAACAGAGCAAAGTTGATCCATGTATTTTTTCAAATCAAATTCATTCTATGTTTGTTGCAATTTATGTGGATGATGAACTAATTGCAGCTAAAAATCCAGAAGAATTTAAAAAACTGATCAATGGACTAAAAGATACTTTCAAGGTTTTAAGTTCACCATTGCACTATTATTTGGGTATGGAAATTATTCAGAAAAATGGCTCAATCTGCATCCACCAGAAAAATGACATTGAAAAAGTGCTCAGTAGATTTGGAAGTGATGATTCCAATCCAAGCTCAGTACCAGTGGATCACTCAGTGAAAAAGACCATCCACACAAACTGAAAAGTGTCAAAAATGAAGTGCCATATCGAGAGGTAGTTGGAAGTCTCATGTTTTTAGCTATCATTTCAAGGCCAGACATCAGCTATGCGGTGAGTCGAGCAAGTCAATTCTTAGAAGATCCAAAAACAATTCATTGGAATGCTGTCAAGAAAATTTTAAAATACTTACAAGGAACTAAAGAATATGGTCTTCTTTACCAAACTGAAGGAGATTTGGAAGGTTATTCAGATGCAGATTATGCTGGAGATACAGATGATAGAAAGTCAACTAGTGGATATGTATTTCAAAATGGAGGTGCAGCTGTATCATGGGCATCCAGAAAACAAAGACTTGTAGTTTTATCAACAACTGAGGCAGAATATGTGGCAGCAAGTGAAGCAGCAAGAGAAGCCATTTGGATCCGAAATTTGTATGTAGAACTGACCGGAGAAGACAAAGTCATTACCTTACATGTGGACAACAAGAGTGCCATCTGTGTCATCAAGGATGAAGCTTCCAAGAAGAGAGTCTCTTTAATACTCACATTTTGGTTGATTTTGACGCGCCGCCAAAAAAGGTTGCCGACCCCTTTTTTAAACTTCTAAACCTTTTTATTAAACTTTAATCGATGATGACGAATATGACGATAAAGAAACGGCTCTCTCTTTACTCTTAAGAGTAAAACTTAAGTGTAGGAAGGCTTTCGGTGATAATGGAATAACTAATGTTGTGCTCCACTATCTTCCTCGGAAGATGGTTGAACAGCTCAGCTATACCTTTATTGTGTGCTTGTGACTCGGTTATTTTCCTGACCTTTGGAACGCTGGTAAATTGCTAGCTCTTTCAAAATGGGGAAAGCAACTTAAGTCGCCTTCAAGCTACCGACGCATCAATTTACTGCCATCTCTCAGCAAGGTCATGGAGAAAGTACTTTAGACAAAATTACAAGGAGTAACATACACAATAAGAGTAATTATGATTAGCTGATTCATACTAATGTAGTCGAGATACTTATTAATATAATACAAAAACTGATCTAGGAGATTGGGGAAAATCTAATTTTAATTTTTAATACATAAAAAAGGCTAAAATTTGAAAAAAAAGAACCTCAACTGAACAACAGAAAAAAATTACAGCGGTTTTTAAAAACTCGATTTTCGTTTATTATAAAACATATTATTTATTAATTTGGCTAATATTTTAAGTGAATGTTGAAGACGTTTAAAAGCACTTATAGCAGAAATTTTACATAAATCGGTTGGTAATTTAAAGGTAGTAAACTCGAGTCCATGCAACATCTCCGTTAAATTTGGCTCAATTCGGTCTAGTAGTTTTAAAAACAAAAATAAAAACCACATACAAGTTGAAAAGAACGCAATTTTCGTGGCCATTATGATATTGAACTGAATTCATAAAGCATCATTTTCTAAAAGGTCAAAAATTGACAGTTTGTCTTGGCGTTAAAAAGCAGTTTGGTAAATGAATTATTTGATCCATTATGTTCAACTGAAGCATTCTGTTAATTGTTTCCAGGAGTGTTTTTTTTATGAAACGAAAAGTAAAAAAAATTTTTTTCAATCTTCATTTAAATTTGATTATTAGTTCTCAAGATTTAGAAGCTCTAGAAACTAAGTTTATTTTATTTTTATGAGTACAAATTTCTTTTTTTTTTTTTTACAGTCCATTAAGTTCGCCCGTCTCTTTTTTGTTCGGGCTTTGCCGCTACAAACATTTTGAACAATCGCAAAAGTAACCTAATTGCTATCGTTAAGATAGTACATCGTATATGCGTATGTGAAAGGTCTGTTAAGTGAATTCCGCGTTTACTCGCAGCTGACCAAAAACAACAACATGGAGTATATAAGAATGGATGAAACACGTATCCACCGTTTTACTGCAGAGTCAAATCGGGAATCAGCTTAATGAATAATAAAGAATGCAAGCCAACCTAAGCGACCAAAAATCGTAGGTTGGAAAAGTTATGTTATCCGTATTTTGGAATGTGATTGAAATCGGTAAAATATACTAATTTCTAAAACCAAATTTCTCCAGATTTAAAAGTTCTAGCGACCAAGTTTACAATATTTTCAAAATATTGGAAAAACAAGTTTCGTACTTTGATAAAACAATACGAGTTATATACTAGAAATTCGAAAATATGTTTTACTAAAAAATAAATACTCCACACAAAAAAAGTTAAGTTCATAAGCGCACACTTTACGTAGACATTAAATTCGACCGCAAGTTTCAGAGTCAATGAAAAATTAGCTCATACTCATTTGTAAGAAGAAATCACCAAAGGAAAGAATGGTCATAAAAGACAAAACAAAAAGTGATCCTACACCAAAAAAATGTGCTGCCTCACAAGTCGGTTTTCATTTTTGTCAACGATGACAAAAATTTGAATTGCAGTCAAGTTATTTTGAATCTATCTTATTCTCTAGATTTGGCTCCCTCAAGTATTAATGTTCGCAAAACCTGGGAAAATTTTCTTGTAACATAATTAATTACAAAAGAAGTAAAATAATATTTATCGAATTTTAAGATTAGTTTGCAATATAAATTGATTTATTAAATAAAAAAAGTCTATTGCAATGACGGTTAAAATTTGAATTGCACTACCTTCAAATTGCTTACACATCCATTTTTTCTAGATTTGAGCCCAAGCGACCTTTTCGCAAATCTCAAAAACTTGTCGCCGAAAATACAACGACCCCTATGAAAACATGATATTCGAAACTGAAGCCAATTCTGTAAGATAAAACAAATCATTCCAGCAAAAAGGCATTAGAAATGTTAGAGCATCACCAGAAAGATTAAATCATTTTACAAGTCAATCACGAAATTATGTTGATGAATAAAATGAATTTGGCGGAATGAAAACATTCTTTTTATTTTGCTTAAAACTGCTCCAAACAGGGCTTTGAATCATCATCATGATTTACTTGGCACAGAGCTTTTACAAGCTCAAATACTGATCCAAAATACAACGTCATATTTTTACGATGCCAGATATTTATTTATACCAAACAGTACAAGTAGTTGACGGATTTATGAGGATATACACATCTTTTCATGTCTAAACTCATACTACTCTTACCAATATCAATACTGAGAATTTGTACATAAACTTCTTGCCCCCTTGTTACGAGAATACTAACTGGTAAATTGCTCTTAGTCGAAGTTATTTCTAACGAGTTCACTGAACCTTTAATTCCAGATATAAGCTCAACAAACAATCCATAATCTGCTATGTTTTTACATAACCCTTATTCACGCTATCAACTGTATATTTTGGCTCTGCATTTTGTCAAGGAGTATCTTCTATCTGCTTCACACCCAAGGAAATTGAATGAAATAGGTGAAACCATGAGTGGGGAATATTTATTTAAAGGAATCATGAAAAAGTTACTCTTTCTCCAATACAATGTCTCCCAAATTAATAGAAACGATAGCAAAAATTTAAACTGCACTTAAAATTGGCTTCGTCTCTATCTCATCCTCTAAATTTAGCATTCAGCTATCATTACTTATGCTAGCTGGATCAAGTACGATTCCAATGAACAAATTATTTCTGAAACTGGAGCGTATTTTAAAGAATTGAAAAAATTATTCTATAAGAAAAGGCAAAGAAATGCCGGAGCGGCGCTGAAAAAATCACTACAGAAGTCTAGAAAAAGATATGTTGACTACTTATGTTGAATTTTTCCATAGAATCGTATTTTCATGTTATTTTCAGGGCCTTTCACAAGCATTAAATAAACATTCAATCTGGAAGAAAACAGAAATATATTAAATTCAATTCAATTCAAATGGTAATTTTGAATAAAATTATGTTTAACACTTTCATTTTAAAATGACCAACCCTGTATATAAAATTTATTATAAAAAAACAAACATTTTCTAAGTAAAACAGTTAATTACAAAAAATAAGTAAAAAATAATTTTACTACTAAATTTATAGATTTGATTTTAAGAAAGGTTTTAAATACAAATGGAATGATTTATTAACAGGTTCTTGATTCAAAGGACTCTTGGCAGCTTCTTCGAACAAACGTTCATAAACACGACCATCATACGATCCTAAAGTTGAATTAAGAATACGATCACTCAAGTCAAATCCATCTACAATACCCACAACATTTGGTCGAAGTTCTTTTAAAAGTTTTTCTAACCATTCTTGTAAACTGTCAACTGCTTCACCATTCAACGAAGCAAACTGAAAAAATAATAAATAATTGAAAATAAACAACTGACTGATTTAATTGCTGAAATACTCTGTATAGACAGTGTTAGGTATCAGTGCTTTTATAAATAAGATAAGTGTAAAATAAAAGGATTCATGTAGAATAAAAAGACGACCATTTTGTCCGGAAAATTTCTAAAATTTTTCTTGGAATTGGAATCCGTTTTTTTTTGAAATTTACATGTTTTGAAAAGAATTTTTAAACGACAGAAATTTTGCTTTAAAAATTGGCCCCTTTGATTCCATTAATGTTATCGAATGGATTAAATATGAAATTATCGAAAGACTCACTATTTGAAACTACTTACAAAATTTCAAATCTCTATAGTTCAGTTCCCCTATTTGGAAATCAGCTTTATTGAGGTACACACTTCGTGGTCATTGATGATTTGTTCGTAATGTTAACATAAATCCGAAAAGGTTTCACAAAAATTTGCCCCAAGATGATCTTTTTTGGCGGTTTTTTTAAAAAAAGTTAGAAAAAAAACTGTTTTTTGGGAAATTTATTGATTTTCGTGGATAACATCAAATGGGAAAGTTGAAGATAATTAAAAAATACGTATTTTGAGATTCGACCCTCTACTGTATCCGTTCTCTACTTATCAGCAATTGAAGTTTAGAAATTGACAAATTTTTTTCTCGGAAACGCGGGGGGGGGGTAGTATTTTTTGTGTATATTTATATTTTTTGCGAATTTGTATTAATAATAGAAACGAGCCTATACCTGTTTGCTTTTTAAAATTGATGCACAGTCGCTGACATTTGAAGGGCATAGCAACCAAAATAAAATTCCTCAGGTCGAGGTATGATTAATATTTACAAAATATCAAAAAATCAAAATTTTTAATAACTTGCCTAACAAAATTAATTAAAATTAAATCTATATATATAAAACAAAGTCGTGTTAGTGACACCACTATAACTAAAGAACGGCTGAACCGATTTAGCTGAAAATTGGCAGGGAGGTAGTTTAGAGCCACGAGAATAACATAGGATACTTTTTATCCCGTTCGACAGCATTCCTGTGGGACTTCATAACTCTACATATACCATTTATTTATTAAACAAGGATAGTTCAAACCTACTTACATTTAAATCTTATATGTCGATCTTTATTTATTAAATGTTATATGTACTGTCTATATCTATTTAATATATGTTTAGAGCTATCTTTGTTTAGGATATTCATTTTATAATTTAGTGTTCTCTTACAATAAATTATAAATGTTTGTTGTATCTACTATCTTTTTTTGAAAATTTTTTATTAAACAAGGATTGTTCAAACCTACTTACATTTAAATCTTATATGTCGATCTTTATTTATTAAATGTTATATGTAATGTAACATCTATTTAATATATGTTTAGAGCTATCTTTGTTTAGAATATTCATTTTATTATTTAGTGTTCTCTTACAATAAATTCTAAATGTTTGTTAAAAAACTAATGTAATAAAATGAATAACAAATATCTTGGGTCTTTGTCCAACTTTTTACTGTCCGAAACAGTAATGAATCGTAATTGAAATGAAAAGGACAATTTCGGAATAATTAGATTCAATGCGGAATAATTTCAGAGACAGAACGGAATGAAAATGTTGGCTCTACAGTCAGATCATAAAATATCTCGAAAATTACTCATTTAATGGTCAAATAAACACGATTTTTGTAATTTTCGGGTCAAAATTACCTTATAAACTTAGTTTTATCGAAATTGGAAACAAAAACTTTTTTTACACTTTTGCAATTTGTAAAAATCGAAAAAATCATAAAAAATTCAAAAAAACACAATTTTTGTAATTTTTGGTTGGGTTGGGTTAGGTTGGGTTAGGTTGGGTTAGGCTGGGTTAGGCTGGGTTAGGCTGGGTTAGGTCGGGTTGGGTTGGGTTGAATGTGGGTGTGGGTGTGGGTGTGGGTTGAGTTGGGTTTTTTTTCAATTTTATTGATCTGTATATATAAAAATAAATTGCTGTGCGTTAGTCTCCCTAAAACTCAAAAACGGCTGGACCGATTTTCAAAATTAAACTTAACTAAATTTTAAAAAACCCAAAAATTAAACTAAAGAAATCAAAATTTATTAATTTTGTATCGGAATCGCTATTGTTACGCTTGATCCTCAAGGTTGCAAGAGTGTAACAAAATTGTTCAATATATAGGAAGATACGTACAAGTATACTGCGAAGTTATACTACTTATCTATATTCAGTTTGTAAAACATAACCAAAAATTTCAAGAAGAAACTCAAGAAGAATGTTTGTCATTACTTTTGTTTTATTTGTGTTTATTCCCATATTGTTTATATTGTGTATGTTTATTAACATACCCGTGCGCCTGGCCTTTGCGATGATCATAAACAAATCGCAAGGCCAGTCGTTGGAAGTTTGCGGGATTAATTTAGAATTTCCATGCTTCTCGCATGGACAACTATATGTCGCGTGTTCACGTGTAGGAAAGCCATCGTCTTTATATACTTATGCTCCGATAAACCAAACTAAAAACGTAGTTTATCAAAAAGCTTTAAATTGCATAGATATATTTATTATGTTTTGTTATGTATTGATTATATTTTGTTGTGTTAATAAAACACATAAAACATGTTAAAATGACCAACAAGTTTCATTTAATAACCTAATACCATTTTAACCGTAGATAATACAACCAGTGTTACTTTTTGACAAAAATAAATTAGAGTCTAAAGGTTGACATAATCACGAACCAAAAGTTGTAAAAAAAAAAGTTGCAGGTGATACGAAGTTCACCGGGTCAGCTAGTTTTATTATAAAAAATACCAAAATAATTTTTTTTTTAGATGCCAAAAATTTTAACCTTGCAATTACTGCCAGGCAAGCTTATTAAAATTTTTGTTATATTTTGTTAACATATTTAGTCGACCTGGGGGGTTCATTTTGGTCACTATCCCCTCAATTGTCAGCGGCGGTCCATCAATTTACATAAACAAACATGTATAGGTTCGTTTCTATTATTAATACAAATTCGAAAAAAGAATCATAATTCATAAGACTTTTGAAAAATTTTCGTTATTTAGAAGAATATCGATTTGAAATTTTGCACAGTCATACAGGGTGATGAATCACATTTTTTAAAGTACTTAACCGAAATTTAAACTTTAAACTCAGTCTACTACAAATTGGCAAATAGGGCCGATTCTTAATATTTTGCCCAGCGTCAAAGATGGTTAGAGATATCGAAAAATAAAAAATATTAGAAAAATTTGCTTAGATCCATAGAAAAGTTCTTATACCCATATATCGATTTTCATGACAAAATACGCATTTTTGATTTGTAATTATTTTGGTCTATACACATAATTATAAAAAGTTTATTGGAATATTTGAGTACATATAACACTATTAAATTATCAATTTATCCAGTTTTTATATTCCATAACACACTAATTATAAAATAAAAAATAAACTTTTACAACTAGTGTGCTATGAAATGTAAAAACTGGACAATTTGATAATTTAATAGTGTTATATATTCAAATATTTCATTAAACTTGTAATAATTATGAGTGTAGACCAAAATAAGAAAAAATTTAAAAATGTGTACTTCGTCATGAAAATCCATATTTGAGTATAAAAAAAAATATTCTAAGCAACTTTTTCTAATAGTTTTTTTTTTCTTCGATATCTCTAACCATTTCTAGCGTTAGGCCAAATAATAAGAGTCGGCCCTATTTGTCTATTTGTATCAGGCTGAGTTTAAAATTCAGATTTCGGTTAAGTATCTTTAAAAATGTATGCCAATAAATGACGAAAAGATGATGGTGTCTTCATCTTAAATGCAACACACGGCACATATAAAATTTATATTAGATCGGTTTACTGCGCAAACGCAATACATTCTTAGCTTTTAGTCGATATAAACCTGTTATTTTCAGCTGAGCATGTGTTGTTCGTACACGAGTTTTACAATAGAAATGATTTGTCTAACCCTAATTTTCTAGTGAAAATATTACTTTTGTAAAACTTACGTTACACACAATTTTGTAATCTGAAACTGTAAAACATATCCAATGATATCCACGCGCCTCCCAAGTGTGTTGCGTTGACGCAGAAAGGCAATAAAATTTATAATTTTTGAATAAAATCATCACTTTTATAAAACTTGTGCACATACAAAACACGATCCGCTAAAGAGAAAAGGTTCATGCCGACTAAAAACTTTTAGGACCAGGTTTTCGAATGATATGGAATAGCTGTTCAAATATATGTTGAGCTTTTCCCAAATACATCCGGTTTCTATTAGTTGGTAGGTTGAAGCGCTAGCAGTGCCGGCAATGACTCGGAGGCCTGCCGTCCAATACCCGGTTGCTTTATCCCTTCATCCATCTCGTGAAATTCCCGCTTAAAGTTTATGGTAATTTTTTTAAAGCGTTGTCACATCGTGGAAGTGTGGAAGTATAAGCGCGCTGATTTATAAACAATTACATCATACAATCATACAAATTTTTAATCGATTAAAATATAATAAATTATTTTTATTAACTTGATATATGATAAATTGAGATATATTTTATTATTCTTAAAGAAATTGATTTTATGAAATTAAACATCAGATGTAAATGTCGAATTTTTTTTTTTTTTTTTTATGAATTATATTATAGAAAAATTTAAAAAATCTCATGTGAAAATTTTAAATTATTCAAAAATAATTACTTAGAAATAATTTATAAATCATAAATAACAAGTGAAAACAAACAATTGACAGAGTTACTTGTTGAAATACCATGTATAGACAATGTTGATTACTCTATAACATTACAGATATACATAACTGACAATTCAATATTAATACATACTATAAAATTTGGATCTAATATGTACCCTTGTGAGTAAACAGTGCAGCGATGTTTACAAAAAAAAACATGTTTCAAACCAAAGTTGTTTATTTTTCGACAAGGAATTTTTTTTTACATTTAAACTTTTGTTCTATCTCTAACGGTTTACAAGATGGGTCCTACGGACTCAAGACCCAATTGACCTATGTTGCTCATTTACGAAGTTATCTCCCCTTTTTACGCCCTGAGTGCATACTAAAAATTTCAACTTGGTATCTTTTTTCGTTTTTGAGTTATCGTGTTGACAGGAATCGACTAATTAGGTGAAATTATGAACACCCTTAACCAAAATTTTGTTCGTAGCATCAATATTTTTAAAAGTTACAAACTTGAGACTAAACTTGGTATACCGTGATATATATTACACATATTGAAGGTATAATAACCAGAATAATTTATAAAGCATAATTAGATATAGTTGAAATAATAAAACATAGGTGGACGTGAGATTAACCTAAGATCAGTTGGTGACAAAGCTGCGAAGAATTTAAAATGCGAATTTTTCGTGTTCCCTTATAAGATAATCTGAACAGTTTTCCTGAGTTAAAAACTACTTTCCTCTTTTCTTCCAAAATCCAAAAAAAAAATGCTCACCCGAATTAAATCTCCTAACATTTTGGTAGCAGTGTGAACTGCATATAATTCACATAATTGCATAAAGACTAGTTGTAATGGTTGAGATAATGTTTTGGTAGTAGTTTTAACAGTTTCATAAAACTTTTCTACCAATATTAATCGACAATGTGCTTCGGCAGCTGCAACTAATTGTATAGATGCATCATTCCAAGCATCTTCGTAGCACATTCCTTGACGTAAACGTTTATCTATGTGTTCGTAACTCAATCGAATTTTCCTGTAAAATTAAACAAAAATAATTAATATTAAAATATTAAAATATTAAAATAACAAGCTCTATAAGAATCGTGACTCTTGACAGATATTTTTAATTTGGTATAGAAACTTTTAACTGTTGAGAACTGCTTAAAAAAATACTCAAATAGAATCCATGTAAAAATTAATTGAGCATCAAGCGTAGCTTAAAACAAAGACATCGAAGGTAA
This sequence comes from Chrysoperla carnea, assembly GCF_905475395.1. NCBI lineage: Eukaryota > Metazoa > Arthropoda > Insecta > Neuroptera > Chrysopidae > Chrysoperla > Chrysoperla carnea. Next base: position 9,886,821 of record NC_058342.1, read on the forward strand.
ACTCTACTTCAGTTTCTCGCTAATAAAACCGTTATAAGCGGGGAGTCGGTGACAGTAAAACTGCACTTACATGGATTTCGAAATTTTGCATAAGAACCAATTCTATTTAGGTCCAGTATTTTAGTTAAGACTAAACCCTCTTTCTGTATCCGTTCTCTAGTTATAAGCAATTGAAGTTTTGAAATTGACACATTTTTTTCTCGGAAACAGCGGGGGTGAGTTGAATAGTAGTAGTATGAGAACTTTTTATGTTATATTTATGATATTTTTTACGTATTTGTATTAATAATAGAAATGGTCATATATCTGTTTGTTTTTGAAAATTAATGGACCGCTCAGCGGTCCATCCATCACAAAACAAACAGGTATATGCCCGTTTCTATTATTAATACAAAAAATATCATAAATATAACATAAAAAGTTCTCATATTACTACTATCCAATTCACCCCCGCCGTTTCCGAGAAAAAAATTTGTCAATTTCAAATCTTCAATTGCTTATAACTAGATAAAGAATACAGAAAGAGGATCGAGGCTCAAAATACGTATTTTTTATTATTTTATTTATTTATGAACCGTTGATTATCGGGGTTATTAATGGTATCAACAAAAAATCAGTAGTTTTCCCAAAACAACCGGTTTTTTTCAAAATTTTCTCAAACCGATGTATTATCAATTTTAGTACAAATATCTGTGGATATTTTCAGGAATTATTTCAAAGTAGCCAACAGTCCTCGATAGCTAATTGTATTGACATTTAGAGTTTCAATCATATGAAAGTGAAAGCTAAAGCACTTACTCAGCCGCAACTAATTTTAGCGCACTAATAATTCCAGGCACCGTGTTGATGAAGAAATAACTTCCTCTCAATTGATTAACTTCATGTAAATAACTAACAGCCGGTGTTAATGATTGTTTTGCTATAACTCTTGGCCAAACTTTCATTAGATACCGTGCAGTTTGTAATAATAGCACGGTATTTTCACCTTCATAAGTACATGCAGCCGTAACCATGCCATATGTTTGAGGAAAATTTGATGATGTCATATATCCATGACCACCACAAGACAAACGACATTTTTCAACACCTTCAGCCGAATCAGCTGTACTCACAGCTTTTAGACAACATGCAATAGAATGTAATTCTGGAAGACTGTCCAAATCACCTTTTTCTAAGTCATTTGAAACATTATTGTACATATCCCAAAGCCATGCTGCACAAAATCGGAACGCGAACACATATGAGAGATATGGAAAAATTTTGTATTGTTGTGTGACGTAATCCAAAATTTGTGGTTCTGGTTCCCTGTGGACAATAAAAAAATAGGTTTTAATCTAACTCAACAACTAAAATAATATAACCTTACAAATTTTCCGAATACGAAAAATTGAAAAAATTTTCATATTTGCTTTTAACCTGTCATTTTGCTCAAGCTCAATTAAAAAATAAATAACTTTTATTATTCAAAGGGTTGGAACTTTTTCTATCTTCATATAATTTTATCCATTTTCGAATGATAAGTTTTTTAGTAATGATGTAAGCAAAAAATAATATCGTTTGGAAAATTTCCGGACCTATACGGTGTAAATCGTTAAAATTTATTTCTCAAAAATATTGCAATGTCATTATAATTAATTGTGCAATAATCTTAAGTGATCATAATTATTAATTAGTAATTAATTTTAATAATAAGTTTAATAAATGCAGGTGACGTTGTTTTAAGTAATTTTTTTAATGATTTATTTATATTATATAATTTCTATATAAAATAGTCATTTTCTTAATGCAAAGAGTTACATCAATAAATATTTGCAATGTAATTTATGATAATGATTATTCTGTTCTAAAATTATTCACTTTTTAAAATTCGCACTCGTAAATATTGAAGAATGTACAGAACGTGAGAGCAAAACTCTCATCACGAGACTAAAAATTATCAAGCGAAAATCAAAACGAGGAAAAAGGATGCTCAAATTTTCGAAATTAAGAATTTTGGTAGTTGTATTTGGTGGTAGTATTGATTACAAAATTCAAAGTTTTTATGAGTACAAAGTTCTAAAAATTCTATTTTTTAAAATTCTTATGTTTTTATTCCGCAAAAAGTACAGTTAAAATTGTTAATTGAGCTTATAACGATGAATTGGTAAATAATCCAATTAATCTCAATATTAAATTTGATAAAATTAGTATAAAAAAACAAAAATACGTTGTTATCAAGGGGCTAAGTTAACCAAAAAAATTCGCCAAAGTTTAAAAAAACGGTTTTCTTGTCATTAAAAAAAGTTGTCGTTTAATGCAAAACAAAATAATTGGAAAGTTATATTTCGATTATAGGGTAATAGTTCAGTTTTAGCAATTTTTCTTATAAAACATCCTAGAACATCAGGAAAAAAAACATTTTCAAGCATTTTTCATGTAGATTATGAATCCGTATGCGACGATACCAAAAAATTCTTTAATTCAGGACAATATGCTTTTTGAAAATATGAATTTTCTTGGTTAATACAAGTTATATTTTAAGCCTAAAATGGAATATATGGGTTAAGTTAATTAAACATATGTTTTTATGGTATTTTATTTACCTTATTTATTATTAAATAGGTTAAAATTATACAAAAATATATTCAATAAAATAATATTTTTAAATATTTAAGTATTAAGTAGGTATCAAAACAAATATGGCGTCAACAAATGACATCTACCTTGTTTGTGTATACATTTATAAAATAGGGTTGACGACACAATTGATGGATACTATGAAAGCCTAAAAACAAGCTAACTCGATCCCGTTAAAAGTACGATTGACATCAAATCACAGAGTGAACGCAGGGGCCAAAAAACCCGCAGACCCGTCCTAACTCGACCCCATTAAAGGCATGGTCAACCCGTAGATCGCAGGGAGAATTCCATCACAGAATGAACGCAAGGGCCAAGAACCCGCAGACCCGCCCTTACTCGACCCCATTAAAGGCATGGCCAACCCGTAGATCGCAGGGTGAATTCAATCATATGGTGAACACAAATGCCAAAAATCTTGCGAGCTCGTGCTAACTAGACCTCCTTAAAGGCATGACCAACCTGTGGTACACAAGATGAACGCAACCATTTGCGAGTTGTTTGCCTTATGCGTTTACCATGTGATCAACAGGTTGGCCATGCCTTTAATGGGGTCGAGTTAGGACGGGTCCGCTGGTTTTTGGCCCTTGCGTTCACTCTCTGATTTGATGTCAATCATACTTTTAACGGGATCGAGTTAGCATGAGTATCGTAGATTAATAGTTGTTTTTAGGCTTTCATACTATCCATTATTTGTGTCGTCAACCCTATTTTTGCATGTTTACACAAACAAGATAGATGTCACATGTTGACGCCATATTCATTTCGAAACTTAATACTTAAATATTTAAAAATATTATTTTATTGAATATATTTTTATAATTTTTGTATTGTTTTAACATATTAATAATAAATAAAGTAAATAACGACCTATTTTTAATTAATTTAATACAGTTATTCATTTTTAGGCTTGAAAATATTAACCAAGAAAATTGAGTATATTTTCCTGAATTAAAGAAAAACTGTAAGTTTTTCGGTATCGTCGCATACGGATTCGTAATCTAGGAAAAAATGCTTGAAAATGTTTTTTTTCCCGATGTTCTAGGATGTTTTATAAGAAAAAGTGCTAAAACTGAACTTTTACCCTATAATTTCCCATTTAATTATTGTGCATTAGTGGTCAACTTTTTTTTATCGCAAGAAAATTTTTGTTATCTTTTTGACAATTTTTTTAGGTTAACTTGGCCATTGGTAAGCCTTAACCAAAAAGTGCTGTTTTCTGATACCAATTTTGTCATCCGTTTCGCAGATTAATTGAATTAAAAATACAAACTGAGTACAAAATATAAATGAAGACATACCATCTACAACAACAGCGGATAAAACAGCATAACGGTTAGAGCGGCCAACCATCATTAGAATTAGTCGTTTATAACGACCAACATTTAATTTTTTGAACATTTGAAGTTGCATGCACTTTCTTTTGAACGTTATAACCAATGACGCCTTAAACAACCCGTTATAAGGGACACTTGTTTCTTTTTTGTAACTTAACACTTAAATAGATTTATAAAGTAGTCACCATAAATTAGTTACAGGTAGTTATTCTGCAGTAGATAACAATTGTCTTCATTCATATATGTTGATTTACTGTTTCAATAGTAACAATTGAAATTAAAATGTTAATAAATCAAATTATAAAATTATACAAAAGATTTCTTCAACATTTCACTGTCGGTTTATTAATCACTACAAAAAAATATTTATTGATCATACTTCAGTTAATTCAGTTTGAATCTGATTTAATTATTATTTTTTAACATAACTTTTAATTCAATTCTTCATGACTTGATAACGTTACTTTACTACATCAAAATGTCAGACTAAGTTTGACATTAAATTACCTCCAAAATTATGAATAATATCTATTACACCAAAAACGAATATGTAATACTAATATTTCGAATGAGTTCCGACATAGACTGCGACCACTGTGAGGTATGAAGTTTATTTAGGGTGCGTTCCGTTATACACTGCGAGCACTGTACAGTGCTCTTATTGGAGAAAAATTCGTTCCGTTGTAGGCCGCCTCCTTAAAGAGGTAGGTACTCTCAGTGCTTGGTAAACGTAGTCAAAATCAAACAGCGCCAGCTTTAAAAAGGACGTGTTCCGTAATATTCACCAGTATATTTGTCAGTGCTCATGACGTCAGAATGTACCATATTAGCACTGGCCAGTATACTGGGGAATAGTATGGAACATACCTAACATTTCGCGTCTATTGTTAATATAAAGAAATTATTCATCATAATAATAAAATGTGAAGTAAAATTGTTTTTTAAGTTTGAGAACGTTAATTGTATGTTTAATGTGTTTTAATTTATAAAATTGGTTTATTAATAAAAATTTTAGGCATTACATTCATGTTAAATGAAGATATAACATTAAAAAAAAAAATATATATTTATACCATGTATATATGAAATATACATAGTATATTAAGTTCAGTCCCAAGTTTGTAACGCTTAATAATATTGATGCTAAGAAAAAAATGTTGGTATAGGTGTTCAAAAATCACCTAATTACTCTATTTTCGGCTGTCTGTCCGTCTGTCTGTCTGTCAACACGATAACTCAAAAACGAAAAATGATATCAAGCTGAAATTTTTACAGCGTGCTCAGGACATAAAAAGTGAGATCGAGTTCGTAAATGGGCAACATAGGTCAAACGAGTCTTGGGTCCGTAGGAGGGTCATTTTGTAAACCGTTAGAGATAGAACAAAAGTTAAAATGCAACTTTTCGAAACATTTTTTCGTAAACATCAGTGTTTACCCGTGAGAGCGCAAATTAGGCACAACTTATATAGTATGCATTATATGGGAATATCAGTTATGTATGTGTGACTATGAGTTCGAATCCTGCACGTGCCCATTGAACATTTTACGTCATAATTATTATTTTATATATTTTTTTTTTCTTTTTTTTTTTTTTTTGCTTAATTCCGAAGTTTTTAAGAAGAATTTTTATTTAAATTTTGGGAACGCCGTAATTTATATATATTATCGCCGTTAATTTATATTTATATTTATATGTATGTGAAAATTCAGTGACTTTAAACATATATTGTGGACAAACACAAAATCAATGAATATACTAGTTAACTTCATGTGAACTTTCAAGTGCAAAGAAACAATAAAACCCGAACTATTAGTGTCATTTATCAAGAAAGATTACGGTCAGAAGTTATTATACGAACAAAAAAGTGCTAAAGTGTAAACAAAAACCATAATTTCAGTATATAAGTGAAAAATAGCAAAAATCAAAGATTTATTAGGAATGATTTAGCAAAATCGATCACGTAATTAATGCCACCTATCGGGAAACAGTTGTACTTTTTATTATACTGATTACCAACGGCCGCTTGTAACGTAGTAAAGTGCTGGGCATCTAACAGAGAACAGAAGTACTTTGAAGACCATACATCTTATTATTATAATAATATATATATATTTTTTCAAAAAGAAACCAATAATAAATCATGGATGAAATTATGAGCATGCTTCGTAAAATTGAAAAAGAATTAGATGAACAAAAATTAACTATTCTACATTCAGCAGAAAAGGTTACTGAACAGGTTACTCAAAATATAATTATTATACTAGAGAATAAGTTTCATGAACTGGATGTTAAATATGATAACTTAAAGGAAAAGTTGGAAAATCAAGAAAAGAGGTTATATTTCCTGGAAAAACAGTCACGACAGAGAAATATTATACTTTTTGGCTTGGAAGAAACAGAAAGATCATATAAAGATTTAGTAAATATCGTTATTAATTTTATACATAGATATTTTCAAATAGATCTACAACAGCGGGACATTCAGGAAACTAGGAGAATTGGGAAAAAAGGGGAAAAGCATAGACCCATTTCTATAACATTCACAACACTGGGCGTAAAGATTAAAATCCTTAAAAATAGAAGAATACTGAATGATACTACGTATTACATCAAAGAAGATTTTCCCCCACATATTTTAGAAAAAAGGAAGGAATTACAGGAACTAGCAAAAATTGAAATAGAAAAGGGTAACCTCGCCACTATCAGGTACGACAAACTGATAATACGCTCAAAGAATAACGACCTACCAAGCGGAAAGAAAAGAGCTCTCCCAATATCACCGGAAAGTATAGCGCCTACACAAATCAAACAGCAAAACACACAAGCTAATAAAAAAAATAAAACACAAACACGCCCACGGAGATCATCTAGTTTATCAGAAGGAATACTTAAACCTGGAATTCTAAATTACTTAACCAGCAAGAAAACCGATGGTACACCGAAAGAGCAACTAGACAAAAATAATCAATAGCAATTATCGCCCCCTCCTCCTCAGGCGACAACCATTTATGAAAACCACAACGCTAGATCATTAAATCTTCCAAGCCGGTTGGTCACCGTGGAAGATCACGACCACAACCCTCCAAGGAAAGAAAGAGAAATAAACAAATACAACATTTGCACCTTCAATGTTCGAACCCTCTCGTCTGCAACAAAATTGATAGAGTTAAAAGAAGCTTTAAAAAACATCAATCACGATATTTTGGGCCTGTGCGAGATTCGCCGACTGGGAGAAAATATTATCGAAGACGAGGATTACGTGATGTACTACCTCGGAAAAATGAAAGGCCAGTTGGGCGTGGGCTTCTTGGTCAAGAAAAAGTACAAATCATGCATAACAACCTTCATCGGAATATCAGATAGAGTGTGTATATTAGAAATTACTCTAGAAAACTTACCTTTTGCTATCATACAAGCGCATGCACCCACTGAAGGCTCATCACAGGAAGATATTGACGCATTCTACGAGGATCTTGCAAAGGCTCACGACTCAGTCTCAACCGATAATATAATCTCCATGGGTGACATCAATGCTCAAATTGGGAAATCGAAACATCACGAACAAACAGTGACTGGTAATTACGGCCATGGAACCAGAAGTGATCGTGGAGTGAGACTGATTCAGTACGCGTACGAATACAATTTGAGAATCATCAACACCATGTTCGATATGAAGACACACAAGAGATGGACATGGCAATCTCCAGATAAAGAAACAAAAAATGAAATTGATTATATCATGTCAACTAAACCAAGGTTTATTTGCTAGATGGACAGATGATCTGGTAAGGGCAGCAGGGAAAAATTGGACAACCCTGACCAGAAATAAAGAAAGATGGAAGGCCTTGGAGGAGGCTTTTACCCGCAGGGGGTCCATGTAAGCCACGACAGGGCAATGATTTGAAGTCGTTGAGTTAATATATTGTTTATTGAATAATATGTAATTATAATGAATTAATATGCAACTGAGTTATTTATACATATTGTATTGAAAAAATTTTTTTTTCATCAAGAATTAATTTAAATTTAAATTGTATAAATTTATATTTTATTTTAAAAATGAATTGTTTTGGCTGCATGGAATTAATAAAGCTTTATTATTATTATTATTATTATTATTATGTGTGACATGTATGTATGTGTAATGTGACACGTGTATTCAACACAGTCTATACATGGTATTTTAACAATTAACTCACTCAATTGTTTGTTTTCACCTGTTTTATTATAAATTTCAACTAACCTTCATTATATTATAAATATTCTAACAGATAATTTAACAGAGAACTTTTTAATGACAACGGTGTCAAAAAATGTGATAACAGTACACTGGACTGCGTTCCGTTTATACCACTGTTATAAACCCTTTTAGCCAGCCACACTGGTTACTAACCAGTACAGCTGTCTAAAAAGGAACGGCTTCGCAGTATTCTGAATAAATGACAGATCTTACAGTGGTCTTAGTTTCGGCACATAACCGCAGTATACTGGGAAGCCGTTTCTTTATAGCCAGTTTTACTAGTTTTTTGACACCGTTGTCAAATGAGAATAGCTTTCATTATAAAGTCCTCTGTTAGACGAAATAAATTATTGTTTAATTAAATATTTGATGAATATTTATAATATTTTCAAGATTAGTAGAAAAAATTAAATTTATTTTATATATTATAAAAACACATAAATTTAAAGTAAATTTTTATTTACTTACAATGTTATATTTTTTTGTAACATGAATGTAAGGCTTAATAGTTTTATTAAATTTCTTACTCATCATTTTATAATTATGGTATGTAATTTTTTTATACGCTGTTTGGTTTTGACCATGTGTTCAAAGCACTGAGAGTACCTTATCTCTAAAACGGCAGATGTACTCGTAATAGTAAAATGACGATGATTTATGACGTCATTAATTCCCCTACAGTACTGTGGCAGTGTACTGCAAGTCGAAAACGAAATTTCTCTCCAGTAAGAACTCTGTACAGTGGTCGCAATGTATAACGAAACGCACCCCTCTTAAGTTGCTAAAAAGAGCGGCAATTCAAATATATATATATATATATATATATATATATATACTCTCTTCTTTTTTGACGAAAGAAAATTCCTGTCTTTTAACGCGACGGGGCTATCATTTTTCGCCTGAGAAGGATGATTTTAATCACCAAACTAACTACTAGTGACATTTCTACCAGAAGATCTTTTTTTTTGGAATATAAAAAACATTAAATTAATTCTAAACCTCGTATAATTGGTCATAGTATAAGCACAAATATTTTAACTATCAAGAATGTTCCATTTTTATGTAATTTTTAAGAATGCCGCCATTTTAATGTTTTGTACTAGAATGTCATATTTGTGGACAAGTGAACACATCTCGGTTTAAAAAAAAAAAAAAAACTAAATATTTTAGTGATGATCGTGTGCAAATGAAGAAGGGGGGGGGGGGGTGAAACTCAGACGACACTGTCCATCTGAGAGGACAGTGAGTCTCGTAAATGCCAGCGTAGGCAATCAATACCAATTGTCGAAAATAATGAGATGATTTACTGAAATTAGTTATTATTGCATTTCATGTAATTTCTTTATATAAAATAACATAATAATTTATAATTGTTTTACATAGTTCATCATGTTAATTGAAATGATATTAAAATTTGGAGTAATACTTGGGAGTTTTTATACACTGTAGATATGTAATACATATCAAGGTATACTTAACTTAATCCCAAGTTTTTTTAACGCTTAAAACATAGGTCAATTGGCTCTTGGGCCCGTCTTATAAACCGTTAAGAATAGAAGAAAAGTTTAAATGTAAAAAATTTTTCCTTATAAAACAAATAAACATATTTTTGTTTGAAATATTTTTTCGTTAACTATTTACCAGTAAGGGCGCAAATTAGGACCAAATTTTGTGGTGTACTGTGCCCATTTTCTCCCAAAATACAGATAAAAAGATAGTTATACCATACCCAACAAATTTTTTAACTAAGTTATTCAATTTTACTGATTTTGTGTTAAATACATCGATTCAAAAGCTATAGATAATAGATAAGGTATTTCGATACCGAAAAAATGAAAATGATGCAAAAAAGTTAGATATTTTATTCATCAATTAACCATCCTTTTATACGACTTTTGTGAAAAAATCGTATCGATTTTCCGAACGGTTAAGGAGAAATTAACTATCAAAGTCATATAAGGATGAATTCTTGTTGACTTCGAGTTGAGACATATTTATTGAAATAAATACCACGATACTCGAAATAAAATTGTATATAAAGAAATTCTATTTAAAAAATACAATTAAAAAACATACAACGGACTTACATGTAGCTAAATATCGATATTTCGATTGCAACGCAACAAAAATTTTTGTATTTTTATTTTTTGTAAATCGTTACTGTTTTGTTGGTAATGTTTTGTTTATTTTTAATTTTTTAATTTTGTGTAAAATGTTTGTAATGTGTTATATGAATAAATTTTGCTACTGATGATGATTGCGTTGCAATCGAAATATCTTGATATACAATTTTATTTCGAGTATCGTGGTATTTATTTCAATAACTATACCAAAGTCAGCTTTTTAACCAAAACCTACATTTAATGTGACTCTTCATATACTACCATCTAGAAAGCGCTATTTTTAAGAATTAATTTATCGTAAACCATACAGAGAATCAAATTGAAAATCGACCTGTGTAAACGGCTACAGCTTAGTCTTTTGTCTATGGGGAATATTGTCAACTGTCAAAATTGGCAGTTGGTGTTATATTATGAAGTTGGCAACGTAATTTCTTAAAGAAAAAAAGTTTGCAATTGTAAATTTACTACAGATTGTAAATTTACAAAAGAATTTCTAAAATTCTATAAAAAAGCATAGTTTAAAAAAAAAAATAATGGTTATATTTATAGTATTGTACTTTTAAACTAAAATCTCAGAGCGATTAGACACAATCTATTTTTAAATAAATGAAACGAAGTTCTTAGTAGTATTTCATGTGCTTAGAACGTGTGCGCACTTACAGAGTTAAATCTGTGACAAATGTACAGTTACCAGGTGAGAAAGGTGAGTAAAAATAAGAGTTACTTTCCTTAAATTTGTATGACTGATTTTTATATATGTTTTGTAAAATTAAACTCAGTCTCTTAAATTAAAGTAGTATCCAGCGTCGCCAGACACTTCTCGCTGACCACAACTTCTGACAGACGCTTTAAAACGCAGGGAACAATTAATGAACTCCACTTAAATTTAAATGCTTGATTTTTATATATGTTATTCAGATATATATTATATTTATATTTCATCAGCCAGACAAATTGCAAAGTCCAAACATCCCCCCAGACGTAAAGAATAGTCATCTATTAGTATGAGTGCGAGAGCTTTATGTATGCGTTTAGAGCGAGTGAGACATTTATGTAAACTCCTTCTTAAGATCACAATCTGTTTTAGTTTTAGTGTATGTGTATGAATTTCATGATGATGACCAGGATGATTAGGAATAAATCATATAATTTTACTAAAATACTATATACATACTTATCTTTTTATCATATATACCATGTATATATGAAATATATCATAGCATATTAAGTTTATTCCCAAGTTTGTAACGCTTAAAAAATTGATGCTACCAACAAAATTTTGGTATAGGTGTTCATAAAATCACCTAATTAGTCCATTTACAGTTGCCTGTCCGTAAGCACGAATAACTCAAAAACGAAAAGAGATATCAAGAGGACCCGCCTAGCCGTTCGAGATAGAACAAAAGTTTAAATGTAAAAAACAACAACAACTTTTGTTTGAAACATTTTTTTCTAAACATCACTGTTTACCCACTAGGGCGCAAATTAGGTGCAAATTTTAAAAAGTGTATTATATGGGAATAGTAACTATGAATATATGGCTATCTAAGAGTAGATATCTTTCTTATGTGACGTCAAAAAACAAACGGTTGCGTCCTACACACTGTCTATGCATGTATTTCAACAATTAACTCAGTCAATTGTTTGCTTTCACTTGTTTTTCCTAAGATTTTTTTATACTATCTATATATCAAATACAGTAGAATCTCGATAAGTTAAAGTCCAAGGGAAACACAAAATATTTTAAGTTATAGAGGTTTTAAGTTATCAAGTGTCTATGTTAGGTAAAGGTTAATATAGAGGTATGTACATGTTTCTATGTAGTTACTGAGGGCCTATACAGAGATTATTTATTTAAGTTATAGAGGTTGCGTATTTTAAGTTACAGAGGTTTTGGGCTCTGATGGGAAGGGAACATAGTATTTTTTGAAGTAACAGAGGTTTTTATGTTACCGAGGTTTAAGTTATCGAGATTCTACTGTATATATCAAGGTATACTAATTTTAGTCTCAAATATTTAACGCTTAAAAATATTGATGATTGATTTTTGGTACAGATGTTCCTAACATCAACTAATTAGATCATTTTCGTTTGTCCGTCCGTAAACATGACAACTTAAAAACGAAAAGAGATGTCAAGCTGAAATTTTTATAGCATGCTCAGGATATAAAAACAGAGATTGAGTTCGTAAATGAGAACGTAAGTCAATTAAACCGTTAGTGATGGAACAAAAGTTTAAATGCAAAAAATGTTCCTTATAAAAAGATAAACAACTTTTGTTTGAAACATTTTTTCGTAAATAAGATTTTTTTCCCGTGAGGGAGCAAATTATGGCAAGGTTTGGTATCCATTTACGCCAAAATTATAAAAAATACAGAAATGAAAATTTGTAGGTAATTTCAACTAGTAAATTTTGTGAAAGACTATTGAAATGAAAAAAAAATTCTGGAAAATACTTCGAAAAATTTTCAAAATTAGAACAAATAGTGGTCGGTAGGCCAGCATAAAATTGTGTTTGTTTTTAATTTATTAAAAATAATGCAAGCCCTGATATTCAACATTTTCTGTACCGGGTATTGCAACAATTAACTTGTTTTACATTGATCTAATTAATACCTGTTCTAAAATAAAATAAAAATAAAATTTCAAAAAAGTGCCTCAAAAAATTTTTTCTTCCAAATATATGTAGTAGATCAACTTTCGGCCTAAAATAAATCATTGTTAAATATTAAATTAAAGCTCCTACTAACAGCTGCTATTCTTTACGTCTGGTGGGGATATTTGGTCTTTGCAATTTGTCTAGCTGATGGACTATAATTTTGTGATAGTTGTCTGAATCATATTTAAAAATTTAGCATTTAAAAATGAAGTTGATTAATTGTTCTCTGCGCTTTAAAGCGTCTGTCAGAAGTAGTGGTCAGCAGAAAGTGTCTGGAGACACTGGATACTAGTTTCTAATGATATGTTACAAAACATATATAAAAATCAGCCATACAAATTTAAGTAAAGTGAATTTTATTTTTACTTACCTTACCTGGTAGCTGTTGTACATTTGTCACGGATTTAACACTGTAAGTACGCAAGCGTTCTAAGTACATGAAATACTACTAAGAATGTAAGATTTTATTATTTAAAAATAGATTGTGTCTAATCGTCTTAGAATCTTAGTATATTTTTTAGTAATGTATTTATATTTACTACTCCCATCAAATTAGATGAAATTTCATATGACTTATTGAAGTTTTGGAGACTGCAATGCCACCTATGCAGAGCTTTTTACCTGTATCGGACGTACAATTTCCGCGCAATTTGAATACATAAACTGTTTCTTTATCTTTCATATTTCTTATCTTTTATATTTTGATGGTTTTTTTAAATTTTTTTTAAACTGTACATTTTAGGGAAATTTTATTGTTCCCAATCTTTCGCATTTTCGGAAAAATTAATATATACCAGGCATACATACTAATATTTATTTCCCGTCCTTTAGTGAAATGTTTTTTGCTTAAAATGCTTTCGAATAAATTGTAAGACTGCGGAAAAACGCGAAAAATTTTATTTAAATATCGATTTTTCCAAAAATGTGAAAGCTAGAAACCATCAAAATTTTGGACTGTACCATTTTTTCTCTAAATTGCATAAATTCTTTCGAGTAAATTGCACAAAATTATGGAAAAACGTGGAAAATTTTTATGTTTTTTTTACGTATATGCAAGTTTTTATTCTACAAATAAAAAGCTAAAATTTTTCATTGGTGGGTGGCATTTCTGCCTCCAAAATTCAGTAAATTTTACCTAATTTGATGGAAGTATACTCATCTTGTCCAAGCATGATATTATTGATGTTCAAATCACAAAAAGTACATGTTAACATTGCAGTAGCAAAAATTCGACAGTAAAGTTTCGCGTATCTCAAACCCATGTGGCATTTGGTATAAAAATTTCCGACCCGACAATATCCGAATTAGGAAAATTCTCCTAAAATCAATAACTCCAACTCTTATAAGCCGATTACAGAAATATTTAAAGAAAGAATATATTCTCAGAGAACAATTACCTTAAAAATATAATAAAATAAAATACTTACCCTGGTTTCGGTTGTGATTGTCTTCGGATAACAGCATATCGTGTAGCTATTGTAACTGCTTTTGACAAATAATTTGCCATGTCATTGACTAATACCACTCTTACAAACATCATTGTTCCATAGGTCAATTTTGAATTTGGTGCTTTTACAAAAGTTCCATCCTTATAAAATTAAAATAAACGACAAATCAATAAAACTTCGTTCACAAAAATAATCAAAATATAATATAGAGCCTTTTCAAATCCATACCAATATTTCTGTTTTGATTATATGGAATGCTAGTTTTTGTTTGTTAAAAATAATTTCATAAGTTTGATAAATAAATTCCAATTTTTGTCCAAATTTCCTTAATCAATTTTTGTGTTCTATAAATACGTATTTCGATTTAATTGTAGTCATTATCAGTATGAATTAGCTAATCGTAATTACTATTACAAATAGCGTACTTTACTCGTTGATAATTTGATAACAGTCTGCACTGAATACATATTTATATAATACAAAAATTGATTTAGAAATTGAGAAAAAAAATCAAAATTTAATTCGAAATATAGTACTATTTTATTATTCTATGATAATATTTATATTTATCTGAGAAGAAAAGTTATTCTCTGGCTTCTGGGACTTGTTCAAATGTAAAGATGTCAATTTTATTAGAATTGGACTACAAATGGCAAAGTTATAAATATTTTAAGATCTTTAAAGTTTGATTTTTGAAACATAAACGGGCATGGCGAAATGATATAGGTTCCGTTTTTTGACACTTCCGCGGATCCCTAAAAATCAGTGTAAAACCTTTTCGTTTCCATGGGCTCAAAACATTTCAAAACAAGTAAAACAAACAATTGACTGAGTTAATTGTTAAAATACTAAAATTGTTATAGACAGGGTTGATTACGCAATCGTTTGTATTTTGATGCCGTAAAGAAAGTAAGTAATAATATATGTAACGTATAAATTTAACATATTTAATTTGCGCCTCTTCGAGAAATAACACGGTCAGGCAATTTTTCTTGCAAAATTGCGATGGTTTCATTGCTTGTGTGACAAGTAACGGGCTTTAAATGAAAACTATTATTGGAAAACTCGTACAAAAGAAGAGTAGGTGAGGTTAGGTTAAAAGGCTAATTGAGCCATGCCAACACTCAATTAAAGACCTAAGGCCCAGTGTGAATTTTGACAAAAAAAAGATTATAACCGATTTTGACTATATTCATCAGCATAAATAAAGAAAAGTAATTAGTCAGAGTCACCTCTAAAACTTGATTATTTTTCATCAGCATATTTTTTCGTGGTATTCGAACACTTTCAAAACCCAAATATCCATTATTTGTTCCATTCATTCCAAGTTTAGTACCAATTTCTCCAATTTTAATACCCGGCAATGGCATATGAGTCTCTTCATCACGAAGTTGAACTATGAATGGATGAATTCCTTCATTTTTGCCTTTTGTATGAAGTTGGGCAACGACTACAGCGTAATTCGCAGTATGTGCAACTGAAAACAATAACTCGGTATTAATTTTTAATAAATTTTATGTTCTTCAAGTTTATTATCCATAATTAGTCATATTTTCCCCAAAATATATACACTTATGAACTGTGGACGAAGGTTAATGGCAACGGGTGTTATAACTCCCTTTTATAATCCCTAGGAAAATAGTTGTGAGGTTTTTAGTATGTCTGATACAAATCCATTTCTTTAAACATGATCATTTCAAATAATTCACTGTTAATAACTCTTGACTTGATGATTGTTTTGAGTGATAACACGTCGATTTTGGTATCCGGGAAAGTTAAAAAATGGTGCCTAGAAAATTTTAGGTTTCATTCCTCCACACCCACTCACCTTAACTTTGAAATTTCAAATGGCACCTGCTACTTTGCGATATCTCATTTGAAAGGACAGAAATTTCTTTCTTTAACCATGGTAAAAAAATTAAATCGGTCAATTGGTTCTTAAGATAGATTACACAGAAGATGAAGGATATTAATATCTTCTGGGCAGTCTATTTTAAGAACCAATCGATCGATTTTATTTTTTTATTATGGTGAATAGAGAATTTTATGACCTTTAAAATGATGTATAACAAGGTAGGAGATGCCATTTGAAATTTCAAAGTAGGAATGACTAGGGGCGAAACTTAAAATTCTCTAGGTACCATTTTTGAATTTCCCCTCAATATCTAAATTGATGTGTTTTAACCCAAAACAATAATCACATCGGCTCAAGAGTTATAACGGGATACTTTTGAAATGATCACACTATACATTTTTTCCCTCTGAAATTCGACATGTTTGTTAACATCGCTTTTTTCTACATTTTTAAGGTTTTGCCCAAGTCTACAGACTTTTCCACGTGAGCTAAAGGGATGAAAATTTGTATGTAAGTTCAAGTAATAAGGAATTGCTTTTTGCAGGTTATCACCCTTCGTAGACACCTTGTGCTTTATGTATGTCGAAATAACATGATTTTCGAGATTTTCAAGGCATTTTCAAGGATAATTCACAATTTCTCTAAATTAAGTTAGACGATTGGATATTTGTATGCAAATTAAGTAAGTGCCAAGGAAGTGCATTTTTGGAGCGTTTTCAAAAGTGTTAATTTTGCTTGGAAGCAAATATTTTGGTCTAAAAAGCTCGTACGGGAATTTTTTATAGCTGATTTTCAAGACAAATAAACAATCTTTCCAGAGATTTTAACAAATTTATTGTAAAATTATTTTTAAAATTTTTAGTATGCTTCTAAACTTAAAAAAATAAAATTTAGGGAAAACATTTCTCAACTTTTCAACATTCCGTGAAAACCGACAAGGGGTGCAAAAAATTTTTGTTTAATAGATTCCAAAAATAGAAAGTACAAGTCTTCAAATAAGCTATTGAAATTCCGAAGTCGATGATTTTTCGCAAAGATACAGATGTTTGAAATATAGGTAATATTTTTAGTAAAAATTGTGTTCCCGTAATAAATTGGCGGAGTGTATATGAAAAGGCAAAAATCCCATTTCAACGAAAACCATTTAATAAGGGGAAAATGACCTCAGTGATGGTGCTCCGATACTTAGGTCTTTGTAATTGGCTTATCATTGTTAATCACAAAACACTAATAATCGTAAAATTTGTCGTTACGTATTCGTTATTAAAAATTTTTCGGTCAAACTTTTTTAGAATCGCATGGATTGTTGATTCGACTTAAGTAAGCATACCATTAACATGCTTATCAAAGGCAGCATCAAAGCCATACCACTCTAGTCAAATCAACAATTTTTTTTTTCTGTCTATTATATAATTTTCTCATAATATCTGTTTATAATTTGTAAATTGAACGTTATAGCTATTTTTAAGAAATCAATTAAAAAATTAATTTATATGAATTAATTTGCCTAGTATTAAGCAGCAACAACTTTCTTACAATTTTTAAGTTGGTGTATATAATTTAAAATATCAAACGTGCGATATCGATATTTCAAATTATTTTGAGTGAACGTGTAAAATTTTAAGTTTCAAAAACATCAAACGTGTGATATCGATATTTTAAATTATTTTGAGTGAACATGTAAAATTTTAATTTTCAAAAACAAGTGAGAAAAAACAGTTGACTGAGTTAATTGTTGAAATATTCTGTATAGAAAGCGTTGAATATCAGTGATTGCATTTTTTTATATAAATTAGAAGAGTTGCAAAAACCAACAAAATTTTCAAACGAATTTTCTAGAATATTTTTTGGTTTTTCGAGAATATTTCACAAGAGTATTAGGTAACGCTTCCAGTAAATTTTCAATTAGCTATTTTTTATAGTTTTGGAGAAAATGTACACCAACGTTTTGTCCTAATTTGCGCCCTTGCTAACAAACAGTGACGTTTACATAAAAATGTTTCAAACAAAACTTTTGTTCTATCTCTAACGGTTTACGATACGGGTCCTACGCCGCAAGACCCAATTGACTTATGTTGCTCATTTACGAACTCATACTCACTATCGTGAATACAGACAGACAGACGTACAATCGGAGATGGACTCTTTAGTTATTTTATGAACAACTATACCAAAATTTTATTCGTAGTCACAATATTTTTAAGCGTTACAAACTGGGGACTAAACTTAGTACACCTTGATATTACACACATACAGGGTATAAAAATATAAAATAGTCAACGGCATTTAAAAAATATATTTTTAATAGTAAGTATACCTCAAATAAAAAGGAATGTTATTTAATATACAGAGCTACTGAATTTCGATAATTTGTCCGCTATTTATTTTCCCCTAAATATGTCTCCCTAATATAGCTGTTTACGAAAAAACAAAGACAAACCCCAGCATAAAAACATTAATTTAAAAAAAAAAAAAAAAAGAAAAACTATACGATAAATCATGTTGAAATTCAACAAGAATTCGTGTTTAGAGCTATTTTATACATCAAGAAGTTTTTTACGAAAGGTTAACTTTGCCAATTTTTCAAATATAAACCATTTCCGATAAAATTGAACAAAGATACTCAGAGCCCATGTAATTTTGAAAATTTTAAATAATTATGTGTCTTAAACGACGGTAAAAAATCTCATTTTTTTGCTTTTAAAGTAGGAAACTATGATCTTTCGAATAAACTTTTTTTAAATTAATAGTATTTAACTGTGACTCTTGATACTACTATAACTTAATAAGACAAAAAAAATCTTAAAGAACGGCTCAATAAAGATCTCTCGTGTGGGATAAGTATACATAAAAATATCACGGCTAAATAATGTTAAAAAGAAAATACTCACGTCCACCAGGCCACCATTTGTAAGACGTTAAAGTTGGACTATTCAAAATAAATTCTTGTGTCTTTGGATCATATGTAGCAATTGTTTCTAAACCACGAATAAATGTACCATGGCCTAATTCGGTTTGTGCGTATGTACCAATTATACTGCAGGTCCAAGCTTTTTGCATCCATTCTGTTTGCTGTTCAATTGTACCTTGTCCCATTATTGTTGGAATAAACATTACATAATGTAATGCTAATGGATTTCCATCTTTTAACATTGATGATCCCAAAAGGCCACCTAAGACGGATCTGTAAACAATTTTTTTCCACAAATAAAACATTAAACAAAAATTGAAGCAGGATAAATGTAACGACTTTTTGGCATACCATCATTAAGAATGTACGAGCGTCAGAATAATTTTGGATAAAAGGGTTGATTTTTTTTTTTTTGTATGAAGTTGGACTAAGTCTCAATCAATTATGAATATTTTAGGGTGAGTTGCCCGATTATTTAAATAAATAAATGACTTAAAAAGTAGGCATATTTAACATTGGTCTTATGGGAAAATAGATATGTTTTCATAGATTTCTCCAAAACTAGTATGTGGAAATTATTAAAAAAAAAAATATTTAGAGTTAAAATCTTAATAAATTATTGGAAAAAAAAATTAAAAAAAAAACATTGTGCCCAAATAATTAAGGAAATACAGTTAAACCTGGGTAAGTGAGAACTGGATAAGGGAGAAAACTCTATAAGTAAGAGTAATAGCCAGGACCCCTTGAACTCTCGCTTATCCAGGTTTGACTGTATGAACACAAATTAATTTTTTTTTTCAATTTTGATGGTGAATTATGTTGTGAACTTTACAAGATAAGACAAAAAGTAAAAATAAAATTTTTACATTCAAGAAGTTATAACAAAATTCAGTCTACATTCCTGAAGTTACAACAAAATTGATCATCAAAGTTAAAAAAAAGTACAAATAATTTCAACCAGAAGTCTTGCCTTCGATCTGATTCACCTATAACGATTAAAATCTTCTAATTATAATATTTAATATTTCTTGACTAATATTAGAAAAACTTAAATTTTTATGACAAGAAAAGTTGTAGGAAATACAGTTTACTAAAATTTTTTTTTACTAAAGTTCAAATTTTTTATTTTAAAACATTAAACGCCAATTTCTCTGTAAATATTAACCAAAAGAATAGTCTGATAATAATTATAGAAAATGTTATATTCCTTACAACTTTGCTTATTACAAAAATTTAAGTTTTCCTATGAGTCGAGAATTTTTTTAAAATAAACGATAAGTAAAATTTAGTTATATCAAAAAACAAAGATATTTTCTTGGAATAAGGAATTGTCGTAAGGAATTCATAGTTTTTGTTTGGTTCGGTTATTTAGGGACATCTTGTATATAAATTCTCCAATTATTCACAATTGTTTTAAATAAATTCAGTGATTATTTCGAAAATTAAAATTTCACAATTCGGCGGCTTAATAATTTTACGGAGAAGCAGGAGTGTTTTAAGGAAAAGGTGTTTAAATTATTAAACAACTTTTCCTTAAAACACTTAAGGTTCTTTAAATTATTAAGAAATCGTATATCCTCAATTTTTTTTTTCAAATTTCTAGAAAGTAATTTTACCTTTACTAACTCATTGAAGGCATTGACAAGCCGTGGATCAGCGAATGAAGATTCGAGATGCTTTAAAATGGACCCCATAACCTCAAATTAAGTGATTTTGCAAAATTCATTTTTTATTATTAATATTTTTTGTAAATTTTAAGCATATTTAATAATAAATAAGGTAATTAACAATCTATTTTTAACTAACTATTAAAACGATAATTATTGAAAATAAAAATTTATAATTTATATTTGTTTATTTTAGAAAAATTAATGATTTTTATCCAGCTCTGACAACGGATTCGTAGTCTACGTAAAAAATTCTTTAATTTGGTTTTTTACCTGACACTCTAGGAGTTTTTTTAAGAAAAATTGCTAAAGATAACGTTAACGTTAGATACTCGTTAGATATACGATAGTGTCAGGATATCAGTGGTTTTTTTTTCAAGAACTACGAATTTCAATCTACAATATAATCACCAACGGATGAATTAGTTACTATGCCAGGAATTATTATGTTACTCGGATCTCATCTGATGGTTTACTAAATAAGCACCTAGTGAAATTTCTTGCAGAAAATACTGAAATTTCTTAAAGAAAATTAAATATCGATTATAACAAACACAAATAAAGGTTCCTTCAAGGTCGTTAAAACTGATTTTGACTATATTTACAAAATAAAAATTTACCTGTAACTATCCATTCCAGCTTTACCACTGTTTTGTAATTCTTGCACTTTTCGAAAAATAATACATGTTTTACGTATTGCTTCCTCATATTTTTCTTTGTGACTAAGATATTCATTTGGAACACTATCTTCTAATTCAGGATCCGAAAAGAAATAATTCTCTACAACAAATATAATAGGTATACACTCAATAAAACTTCATTTTGAATTCAAAACGTCAAAACTCAAAAATACAACAAAAAGTATATAACCTTAAAAAAAGTTTTTTAAGTCAAAATGTCACAAACCTCTTGAACGACGTTCTTCTGTCTTTTCAATTCCTCCATCTAAAAAGATTGTCAATTCCTCTGGATCGAAAGTACATCTTTGACGTTCTCTTAGTAAATCTTGATTAACTGTTTTCTTGATTGACATCTTTTAATGAATAATATTGATTAGAATTTAAAAAAAAAAAAATTACACAAAACTAGTTTTTATTCGCAAATTAATTAATACTGTTAAAATTATTTTACGGAATGTTTTAACACTTTTTAAAATATTGTAAGACGTCACCAAATTAAAAATCACTGATTTATTTTATTCTTTCATAACACTAGTTTTAAAAATTAACATTTGGTCTCTTCAACAGTGTTTTTAGTATAAATATAATAATTTATTTTTAATTACGTATGATGTATTTGTAGTATGTACAACATAATTTATCAGCATGAATATACAAAATTTTTACTCATTTTTTCTAAAGGCTATAATACCACTATCTGAATCTTGATACTTATTTACATTTGTAGACATTGTACTCTAACTACTCTAAGTATGAATGTACTAGCAATATAATTTATTTGCTTGATAGACGAAAAAGATACTTGTCATCCTAAGTTCTTTGTTGTGTATAAAATTATGAATGATCAAAATTAGAACAATCAACATATTTTTTGTTTAAATTTACGAAATAGTTTTATTCAGAAAATGTAATACTAAAATATTACGAATTTATTTTAGCATATTTTTATACCATGTATATATGAAATATACATAGTATATTAAGTTTAGTCCCAAGTTTGTAACGCTTAAAAATAATGATGCTAGGAAACAAATTTTGTCATAGGTGTTCATAAAATCATCTAATTAGTCTATTTCCGGTTGTCCGTCCGTCCGTCCGCCTGTGGACACGATAACTCAAAAACGAAAAAGGTATCGAGCTGAAATTTTTACAGCGTACTCAGGACGTAAAAAGTGAGGTCAAGTTCGTAAATGAGCATCATAGGTCAATTGGGTCTTGGGTCCGTAGGACCCATCTTGTAAACCGTTAGAGATAGAACAAAAGTTTAAATGTAAAAAATGTTCCTTATCAAAAATTAAACAACCTTTGTTTGAAACATTTTTTCGTAAACATCACTGTTTACCCGTGAGGGCGCCAATTAGGCGGAAATTTTAGAATATGTACTATACATGATTAACAGTTATGTATGTGTCACATGTTTGTATGTGTAATGTGATTAAGAAATTAACACTGACTATGCATGGTATTTCAACAATTAACTCAGTAAATTGTTTGTTTTCACTTGTTTTTTTTTTAACTTGAAACAGAATTTTTGAGTATACCCTAACAAGTAACTATTTGAGGTATTCTGAAAAGCAAAATTATTCTATTACATATTAGAAGTATTTTAAAAAACTTTGAAATCAATCGGGGAAGAAAAAACTTTTTTTTACCTACTTTCATTTCGTTATGAGTCAAAGTTATTTAAGACCATGCAATAATTTAATAAAGCCTGCTTAAAATGGTAGTTGGAAAGTTTTATTTGAAGGTGGGATTTGCCAATTTATCACCAAATAAAGCGAAAATGAAAAGTAACAATTTTCGATTTTGCGCTTGGCTTTCGAATAATTGAAGCCAAAAGTGCAACTTGAAATTTCATTGTACGGCCATTTTTTAGTTGAATTTATAATTAACGTTAAAAAATCCCAAGAACTCGATTTCATTGAAAAAACTAATTTGAAATTATTAAAAAAATTATCAAATTTATACTTTAGATAAAGCAACATATCGAAAAAAAATTTCATTATAGTTTTATGTTGACGCATTTAGCATTTTTATGAATGCCAAACCGTTATTCTTAAGAATTTTTAGGTTTTAGACGTACCTGTAATGCTGTAACAGCGAGTCAAAATTCTATATAAACGTTTGACCTGCAGTGCAACGGAAACACAGCGAATCGCGCATGTCCGCTGTAATAAATGTTGGATCGAACTAATAAAATTGAAAGCAGTTTTTGAGCGACCTGGCATACATTGTAAGTCTTGGTGAGTACATCATGAAAGCATGGTTCAAAATCTCCTAACACCTACAAATTTTCAAGTTATTGAGAAAAACCGTTTTTCGTGTACTCCGCGCACTTAAACAATTGTAACTCCGTCAATTTTTAATCGATTTTCGAATGCTGAATGTGGTTTTGAAAAACTAGAAACATTGAGCTTATGGAATATATATATTTATCTGTACTTTCTAAAAAAAATTAGGACTCTTAAGTAGAAGTTATCTAGGATTTACTTACTCTTTTATGTAACTACTTAATCCTCAAAAACAATTACTTTTTAACAGTTATTTTCAAAGTACATTCTATCTCGAGTATCGGTTAGAAAATGTTCAAGTTACAATGCTTTTTGTAAACAAAAAAATTTGTCTCTCATCAAAATGTAGCTACAATATATACGCACAATTTTCTGCTAACCAAAGGCCATTAAAAGGTCCTGGAGCCCAAGTAGGCTTATTTTCACCGTGTTTTTCAATGATTTCTTGCGAGTAGGACGTTAACTCTAAAAATAAAATGAATACCGAGAAAGATAGTGAATTTTGATATGCTGTTTCACCGCGTTTTTTGTTTTTTTGAATAGCGCCACTTCTGGCGCCAAAATTAAACATTTCTGGAAAATTTTAAAATTGAGTATTTAGGCCAAAAAATGCAGTTATTAAAAAAAAATAGTTGTTGTAGATTGTGGTCAGTACCTATAACCTAAAAATACCTTTCATTGTAAGTTTGGTCAATACTCCGACTTCCGTGCTTACTTAGAAAAATTCGGATCTCGAAAAATTGGGAAGTTTTCGACGTTAGAACTATTTTAGATTGGCCAAATTTTACACGTTGTTAGAGTGGACCATTATTTTATCTCATCTAGAAGTTTAACTACAAATTTGCGACCTCGTAGCTATCAATAAAAAAATTCTAAAATCTAAAAATTCTCTAATAGATTTTATTATTAGAGTCAACCTCCAACTCGAAAAAAATTATTTTAAAAAAACGTTAAAAATGAGCATATCTGGGCCTCAGGACCTTTAAATGACCTTAAGTTGTCGGAAAATTTTGCGTATGTACTCTGAAAACTTTTTTGACCTAACCCCTCAGCTCAAATTTAAATTTAAAAAAAACCGAAATTTCCAAGTTCAATTCAAATTTCTCGCTTAAAAATGGCCATATCTTATTTTTCCTCACCTCGTGGAGCAAAATGACAAAAAATTGGTGATCAGCGCACAAAGTTACACATTAGAAAAGTATTTTCAGGCATTCACAATTTTTGATTTTTTTGATATACGAGTTTGATTTTGATTACCAGGAGACTAGTTAATTAATTTGAGTGTAAGAGTGACTACCTTTCGTTTTCTTGATTTTTTAAATAATTAACTCTGTCAATTGTTTGTTTTCACTTGTTAATTGAAAGTTTGAAAATAAATATAAAAAACTAAAAAATTTTTATTTCAGTTTCAAAATTTTTACTTGCTTTTGGATTTATAAAGAATGAATTAAAAACAGTAAAATTTTTCATGGTATGCCAATATGATATTATAATATAATTAGAGTGATAAGATCAAAATATTATTATGACCTCGACAAATTTGTAAATAAAGTTTCAAAATGCAAAAATTGTACAATTCAGATAAGCTTATGAAAAAAACTTAGATCCCTAAAGTTTTCCCTTAGCATTTTGACCCTTTAATTAACAATTTGAGGCGTTTCTTGTCTAAAACTGGCAGCATCAACAACTTTTTTTATAAACGAATAAGAAAATTAAACATCCCGACTTGAAAAGGTTTTTGCGGTAAAGTTGAACGTCTACCGCCTTTGGTCTTTTTTTGGTACATTGCCATAAAATATTTTTTTTAGGTACTGTCTTATAATAACAGAAATTCCACTTGATTATTTATTAAAAACAAAAAAGTGAAAGCGCGACAATACCGATGAGTAAATCAAAGAAATTGCATACTATGTGTGCAATGTATATGTATAGGCACATGATAGTAAGTGAAAGTGTCACAATCTATGGTCACAATGGTAAGTCGACTTTGGAGCATACAAGACAGACAAATATAGAGAAAAAATTGCAAGTAGTGCCGTAGGTATTTACGGCACAAAATATTCCTAGAGTAAAAAAAATTTACCAATCCTTTTTTTCAACGCAATAATTTTTAAGCATTTTAAAATAAAACCAAAAAAGGGGGTTGAAATCGATAATAAAAGCGAAAAGAATGAGACTAGCTTAAGTATGTACGAGCCCCAAGGTAATTTTAAATAAAAAGCTTTTTTTTATATGAAGTTGGACTAAGTCTACATCATTTCCGAAAATTTTAGGGGGGGGGGAGTTGCCCGTTTATTAAAATATATAAATGACTTCAAAAGTAGCCATATTTAACATTGATTTTATGGTAAAACGGTAGATGGATGATATATTTACATAGATTTCTCCAAAAGTATGGCTCCATTTAGGTAAAGATATCTGTGGAAACTTTTGAATTTTTATTTCGATCAGACGTAATACAACTTTTCACCCCCAAAAAAATAGTACGGTAACTTTACCACTAGGCAATATGGGTTTTCTCATATCTTATCGGTTACTTAAAAAACCCATCGAAAAAATTTCGGCACAGAACTTTCCATACTCGTGCGTCGCTACGTACTACACTAATTTAAAGGTATATAAGTAATACGAAATTAAAATGAATACAATTGAACATTCAACTTTGAACAAACATCTGAAAAAAACTTCATTTAATCCTACTCTCGGTTACCTTTGTTCTGTTTCATCTTCATTGAGTTTATTTACTTTTAAAAGAGCTTATTCATTGTTTCAGATATGTCATTTTAATATTATATATAACAGCCACGCGCGCAGGAGCTGCGTATCCTTATCGATTTTTCTGAAATAAAGCTAAATGTACGGGCATCCATTAGTTTATACAGAAACGATTTCTAATCATCTGGATGGGAGTAAGAATACAATATTAAAAAATGCAATTTTCTGTTTTAAGCAAAATTAAGTAACATATTTATAATTTTTTTAACAGTATGAATATGCATATAATTTTAATTATTATTTAAAATTATTATTATATATACTAACAGCATGTCTACTTAAGATGGCGCCATATGAAACAAATTTTTATTATAAGGTTTACGAAAAAAAATTTCTTCTCTATAAAAATCTCTACTTTCAAAAATATTATCATTCAGGCATTCAGGAGTGTATATAAAGAATTTTATAAAAGAATAATTACATGTATGGAACGCGAAGGTGAATACGTTGAGGCAAAGCCGAATTGGAGATAACTGTTGTTATTTACTTTCGGTAGTGAAAAATAAATTATGAAATTTGATATAAATTAAAATTTATGTTGAAATATTCTTAAATATTCTGATTTTGAGTCTAAGAAACACATTTTGTTTTATTACATTAAAATTAAAAGTCTCTCGTTTTAATCTGTGTATCACGTGACCTAAATCCCCCATCATTATTTATAAAGGCAAAAATAATATTAATTACTAATTTATTGATGGCTTTCATAGTAATTGTAGGTTATATTACCAACAACTTTATTTATACATATATCTAATAATTACATACACTACTGTTGTTTTAATCAATATTACGTCACCAAAATGGTTGACAGCGTTTTTGAGAAAATAAAAAAGGTTTAAAATTTGATTTAATTTCATGGGAAGAAATCGTGTTTATTTTGACGATATTATATTTTCTTGTGACTTTTTATTAGGAAAATAAACATTTTGAACTTTTTCAAACATAGCCTATTGTATTTGTATATATTGTATTTGTATATAATAAATGTAATAAAATAATAATAAGATGCGAAAAATGTTTGAGTTGAAAAGTTGAGAGTTGCAAAAGGACCTATAAAAATTAGGTTCATTTTATTCCTTAATTCAAAAATTGTACACTTCAAAAATTCCAGGATTGATATAACCTCAATAGCTGCATCTTTTTTTAGAAAATGCATTAAAAAAATATAAATCTATTTTCATAAATAGTAAAACAGTGGTAATTTGCAAGATGATTAAGTAATATTACATATTGTATGTTAGACAAGGCGCTGAGTCTACCCACTATTAGTAAAAGTTTTCGAATCGTTTAGCGGAGTTATCTAAAGCTGATCAGTTTACTCTCACTAAGTTTTAGGAAATTGTCATCGCATCTGTCTATCTATCGAGAAAAAGAGTCTTATTGGATTTCCATATGAAATGTGCACTGTCATATTTTTTAACATTGAAACCTGTGAAGTTCAGATTTGGATTTGCCAACCTCGAAAACTCTCAGGACAATATTATTATTATACGTATTTGTTTTAATCGCGTATTATATTCTCGGTAGCCGAAAGGAGGCTTCAAGCTAAAAAATTTAATTTTCCGGTCGCCATTTTGAAATTTGAAACAAAATGAACCGTGTTAGTTCAAAATTATCAAAAAAATTAAAAAGTTGACTCTGATTTTACATTCATTCACTGCACTAATACTTAAATCAAACCAGTACCTACTCAGCGTCTGTACTATGTGATAAATAAAATATAAAACAAAATTGAATTACAAAGTTCGAAAATAAGGCCTTCAGAAATGGGAATATTTTTAAATATGAAGATATATATATAAATTAAATATTAAACAAAATTGAATTACAAAGTTCGAAAATAAGACCTTCAGAAATGGGAATATTTTTAAATATGAAGATATATATATATATATATATATATATATATATTCGAAAATAAGGCCTTCAGAAATGGGAATATTTTTAAATATGAAGATATATATATATATATATATATATATATATATATATATATATATATATATATATATATATCTTCATATTTAAAAATATTCCCATTTCTGAAGGCCTTATTTTCGAACTTTGTAATTCAATTTTGTTTTATATTTAATTTATCACATAGTACAGACGCTGAGTAGGTACTGGTTTGATTTAAGTATTAGTGCAGTGAATGAATGTAAAATCAGAGTGAACTTTTTAATTTTTTTGATAATTTTGAACTAACACGGTTCATTTTGTTTCAAATTTCAAAATGGCGACCGGAAAATTAAATTTTTATATTATATAGGTATATATTATATAAATAAATCTTCATATTTAAAAATATTTCCATTTCTGAAGGCCTTACATTGGGACTTTGTAATTCAATTTTGTTTTGTATTTAATTTATCGCATAGTACAGACGCTAACAGTCATGTTCGCTGGGCAATTTTAACTTAAAAGGGCCGTTCATAAAATACGTCAAGCTAAAATTAGGAATTTGAGACCCCCTCCCCCCGGTCATGTCACACTGTGTCACACTTGCTGTGACCACCCTATAAATACTACGTCACAAAAACTAAGCCCCCTCCCCCTAAAAATAGCAAATTTTGATTAATAGTACACAAATTTGTGTATAGAACTGCGATTCTTTTTATGTATCTGTATTCTTTGGCAACGCCATTAAAAACAAGGCAAAACGATACAGTATAATAGAGTCGCACTATAAAGCTAGCGCTTATAATGGAAAATAAACATAAGTAAACATATTAAGCTACAAATTATTGTCATAATAAAAAATTTTAAATTTAGCTAATTGTATATTTCCTTATTCGAAATAAATGCTTTTTCTCATGACAAAAAATGAAAAAAAAAAATAGCTGAAAGAAATTCTCCAATAAAATTTTTTGATAAGCCGCGAACGTCACCTTGTCTTAGACCAACTGTCCCCCCTTGTCACATCTTGTCACACTCAGCAGAACCCCTCCCCTCCTTGAGTGCGAACGTATTTTATGAATGGCCCCAAAAGAAAGACTACCGCGATATACCCTTCACTTCCCCGCCCTCACTTGTCTTCCCCAATTGTTCACAATTGCACGGGTTTCAATTTTTTGAAATGGAACCCTTATTTGTTGTAAATAAAATGCAACCCATTATATTTGCTGATAATTTAGAATTCTAAAGACGCAAAAATTTCTTTAATGTTTGAAAGTAGTATATTCAAAAATGACGTATTTTCATAGAAAATATCATCCCCTATTCCACTCCTTGGAGTAGGGGGGGGGGTTTATAGCTAGTATGCTATTCGAAGCGATTCGTTTCACCTACAATTTATTTGATAATAACTTTTGATCAGCGATTATTAATCTAAATTAACTTGCAGCACTAATTCATTCATCGCTATACTTAGCCAACCCGCGACTATTAGACTTACCTCTTGAAGCTCGCTGTGCTCGCATACAGTTATAGTAACTCTAAGTTCATAAACAGCCATACTAAGCTTGGTCCCGCGAAAAACTATGAAAATCGGTCGAGCCGTTCTCGAGTTATAAATGGTCGAACAAATCCGACTTTCTTTAATATATTAATATTTATTCAAAAACTAAGAATAATACTGTCTCCCACTTCTTTATCAAATTCTCGACAATGAGAAAAGATTGAAACAGAAAAAAATATTTTGATAGTCAAAATTAAACAATACAAACAATTGCATTACATACCTTCATCAGAGTTTTTTTGGCGTAATGTTCGCTTAAAAAATTGCATACAATGAGGGAAGAAAATAAATTTCATCGCTTATTTTTATACAAAATGAGTAGATATGAGTAGATGTAAAATGTCTATGAAATTAGTGGATAAAAATTTCTAATTTCGTGTATTATGTAGACTCTTCAGGTGAATATTAAACTCCAACAGAAGTCCAGTGCTACATATTGAACTTTGATCCCCTCTATCCGCAGCTTAAAATAAATACTGAAATGGATATAAAAATTAAATTAAAATTTATATTCTATTTTTATACAAGCAATCTCATATTTAGCTATGTTGCGATATTAATGGTACATTCTTTATAAATAATTAAAATATATACCGATTTCTTTAATCTGCTGTTCTTTGACTTTGCTATGTTTCATCATACAGAATGTTACAACATATTTCGCTGATTACCCTTTAAACATTGTGAAAGAGTGCTTTTTTTAACTTGATATTAAACTGAACGAGTTATTAAAACAAAGAGAAAATATTTGATACCATACCTATTATAGATTTTAAAATTGTAGTCTGTTTTGTTTAAGTGTATTCATTTCTGGAAAACTCACCAAAGTTGAAAATTTTATCTAAAGGTTATATCAAAAGGTTGGAAACATATCTTGGTTACGTATCTATTATAAATATAAATAATTTCTATGCTTATAAACTTTTTATTTTTAATTACTAATTTTGTAAACGTTCTCGTGGTGACGTTTTCTCATGACTTGTTCGACATAAATATATTTTATTAACATAATTTTTAATTCCCAGCTTAGATATCGACTAATTTTAGTTGGTGAATGATTAAAACTGGTTTCGATAATAAAAATAACAAAGTTCAGAGAATCCAAACGCGGGATCTACCATTTTTTTTGTGCCTCCGTCAAAGTGCTTCTTCTTTTCTCAGAAAATAAGTAACTTTTTGCTCCTGCTAGTCTCTAGAGTCCTTTAAACAGATGGCGAAGAATATCACGATGAAGAAACGGCTCGCTTAGTGTCAGAATATTTGGAAAATATTCTGTGTGTTTGAAATATATACTGCGTGCTTGCAACTTAGTTATTTTCCTGACCATTGCAGAGCTTCGAAAATGCTGGCTAGCTCTTTAGAAATCGGGAAGGCAACTTAACTCGCCTTCAAGCTACCCGTTTGGCCCGATGAACTTTTTCACAAACTTTCCAAATTCAAACTACCTACCTACATATCGAGCCAAAAATCACGATTTAATCTCCAACAAAGTAAATTGAGCTAATTTTGCGCTAAGGCTAATTTAATGTTACTGAAACTGCAATCTTTGCCGACGATACTGCCATCTGCTGCTCTTCCTTGCAAGTGAAATTGATTTTGAACTAGCTCCAGTTCCGATTATCAACACTTATATCCTATGGAATAAGTTAAGGAAATGATAATATTTTTATAGTAATATTACATTATGATAGTTTTATAATTTTGGTACAATATTGTAAAATTATTGGAATTACTTGGATGAGAAAATGCTTTCCATCAAAATAGAGGAGAATCTTTCTTTCACCTAGGTGCGTGCAATTCCACTTAACATGGTTATAAAGGACAATACTTGGTTATTTCAAGCTAGAGAGTGAAGATTTTGCACACTCATGAAACATACCCCAAACCAACTTTTAAGAGGTGTTTCTACTTTGAAACACTTGATGAGGACGTTTGCTTACCCTAAGAATTATTTTTACCCTACTTACCCTAAAAATTATTATTTTTACATACAATAAATGGTCTAATTATGTTTCCAGAGGTTATATCTGAGACTATGAAAGATATAAACTTGTCAATTCCACTGTGTAAGTTGCCCCGACTAGGAATTTTCGCCTTTCTCCAATTGGGGCTCAAATGCACATGTAACGCAGATTCGTACTTCGGCTCAAATCCCTAGGGCTCCAGTTTCCCATCAATTCCAATCATTTTCCGAAAAAATCTACTCCACTTAAGTTGCACTTATATACTTTCTTCCTTATTTACGACTGTTGATTATGCTAATTCTTTGTATTTGAAGGACGTTGAAATAGCCAAATCTTCTAGTTACATACTCATTTACCATAATTTTGAATTTCAATGGGATACTCAAGCATACTGAATGTCAAACTTGCCCATTTCATTTTTAAGAATGGTATATTAATTGCTTACTTGCGGAAAAAAGAGACTCAGGCTGACACTAAATAAAGTCGTATATTTGATTGACACAGAAGTCGTATGTACCGTTTGCAATTTAAACACTAGAAGTGATTTACATCACTTAATACTTGTCTGTCCTGTTAATTCGTACATGCGCGAGTGTTTCTTATCTTCGATAAGATGGAAGCCCTATGCACTCAGTCTTCAAACACTAATGGAAATAGGTGGCGATGCAAGTGTTATAAAAAAATTTTCAATTTTTTAAAAAAAGTTTTTTGTATACAAGAGCATTTATTCTTATACTAATTACTAAGAAAGTCCCGAAAGTTCACTTTCTCCCAAGCTGCAATATTAATTATATTGCAGATATCATGTTGCTGTAATAGAGTATTACACTATTTTTGAAAAAGTACTTCAAAATGTTGATTTTGTTAATAAAAAGCCACAAAAAATTTATTTCGGAAAAATACACATGCTTTCTTGCCAAAAACTTAAATTAAATTTTAAACCTTTTTTAAACTGTCAAAAACGCGGGCATCCAATTTGATGACGTAATATGGGTATCACTATACGAAATAACACAAATCAGTTTGACTGATATATTCATAGACATCTGATCATAATAAATATAAATACATATTATCTATGTATATAATATACCCAGCTGTCTACACTGAACTAACTGATGGTCTATGATTCATACTGCAATGACATCACAGCAGGGCTTACACGCGTTTTAGGTTACGTGATATACAGTTAAAAAATTACGATTTTTAATTTTAGTATTTTAAAAGAAAGAAGTGCTTTTATGACTCCAATCCAGAATATTTAAGTATATTTTTTTCATAAATTACGATAATACCCTATTACCAATTTTATTTATTGTTTATTATTATTATTATTACATTTTTTTGTGTGTGTGTCCATATTATTTTATTTGAGTATTAGAATCTTTTGGTTTTCAAATTTTTTTATTTAGCCTTTGTTTTGTTACAAATCATATGCAAGGATTTTTTTTTGTTTCAATATAAATCTGACTTTAGAGAATGACTGACAGATCCTTTGTATAAGATTGTATTAAGACAAATAAATTTCTTATTATTATTATTATTTACTAGTTTTACTCACTTTGATGTACAAATTGTTCAAATAAACTTGACGTTGTGGCAATGGTTGTGTCAGGGCTTGAACCGAAGATCATGGTATTGCGAGTCTGAGCTGTTATCCATTACACCAGGGGTGATCAATGGTTCCTTTATTGTACTCATATGAGTAGATTTTATGATTATAAAACATTTTTTAGACGCAGATCAGCTAGTATGACATTTTTTTACCTGTAATCAATTACTACCATCAGAAATTTTTTTTAGCGAGTCTCCAGTCAAGGGCTAACAAAAGAAGGCATGCAAGCAAATCTGATTATAATACTTCAAAGATTTTAGCCCAGTGCTAAAATCTTTGAAGTATTCAGAAGTATATCAACAGGTTACCATCCAAGTCCCAACTGGGCAAGCCCAATATTGAGTCATTTTATTACGTTGGGCTATCCCAATAATAGCCATTTATAGCAAGCCCGATTAAGAGTCATTTACTTTTACCTTAGGTTATCCCAACAGGTTCCCGTCCAGGTCCCAACTGGGCAAGCTCATTTATTTTTACATTGGGTATTCCCATCAGGTTGTTATTCAGGTTCTAACTGGGGTTGGCAAACTGAACATGCCCCATCCATAACCAATTGGGCCCCGATATGTAATTTGGGAAAATTTCTAGGCGAGTGCATCTGTCCCATCCATTCTCAAGTTGCATTTGATAACAACGGGCTTGTATAAAATGCGCATTTTATTCATTTAGATAGTAAAGCCCTATAATTAAAAAGAGTTCATTTTATGCTTTACAAGGCAAATATACGCCGCAGACCAAAAAGCTAGAAGCACACACGAGGTAAAATGCAAAACTGAGATTAGAGAATAGATAGCGATGGTAAGAACATATGGAATTATTTCTTCTTCATTAGACTTGAAATTCGAGGGACCATGTTACGGGCAACAGCTAGTATGATACGAAAATATTGAAACAGATCAAGGGCACATAAGTTAATAAATATATATGTTTTTAAATAGTTGTTGTAAAAGTTGAAAGTTCACTTGCATTAAATATATTTCCATATTAATGTCTGATAGATAGTTATAGTTAATTTCATCCAGAACAACGAAAACAAAAATTTTATGAGAATTTACGTTTTGAATTGTCTACTATTTGAATTATATTCTACTATTTGCGTAATATTTGAAATATAATATGAAATAACAAAAATTCTTCTACTTTCAACACATTTAGAATAATCACAAGCGAAAACAAAAAATTGCGAATTGAGTTAATTGTTGAAATACCATGTATAGGCAGTGTTGATTACACTGTCACATTACACATACATACATTCATATCACACATAAATAATCGATATTCCCATATAATACATACTATACAATTTGCGCCTTCGCTGGTAAACAGTGATGTTTACGAAAAAATGTTTCAAACAAAAATTCTGAGTACGCTGTAATTTCAGCTTGATATCTCTTTTCGTTTTTAAGTTATCGTGTTGTTAGACGGAAAGACAAACAGACAGACAACCGCAAATGGACACTTAAGGTGATTTTATGAACACCAATACCAAAATTTTGTTCGTAGCAACAATATTTTTCATTGTTGAAAACTGGGGACTAAACTTAGTATACCTTGATATATATTACATATACATTGTATAATAATAAAGTCGATATAATTACTATTAGTCCTGTGGGCAATCGACATTTTTGGTGCCTCTTTGCAACTAGTGGATTTAGTCCAGACCAGAAAAGTTCTACTTGGAGAATAGTTGATAATATTCCAATATCAAGAACCTCCCAAATTTCTGGTTTTTCGCCTACAAGATTTAAGTTTATATATTAAAAAAATTTTACTGTAGATATTTGATCAATTAATACATTAAGTAACAAATAAAGTTATTGATCTGACCTCTAAAGGCTATATGTAAAAACGGATAGTTTTTATTGATATTAATAAATATTTAAAAAATATATTATTTTTTATACCATGTATATGAAATATACATAGAATATTAAGTTTAGTCCCAAGTTTGTAACGCTTAAAAATAATGATGCTATGAACAAAATTTTGGTATAGGTGTTGATAAAATTATCTAGTTAGTCCATTTCCGCTTGTCTGTCTGTCTGTCGTTTGTCGTCTGTCCGTCTGTCATCACGATCCTCAAAAACGAAAAAAGACATCACGCTGAAATTTTTATAGCGTGCTGAGGACGTAAAAAGTGAGGTCAAGTTCGTAAATGTAAAAAATGTTTCTTATAAAAAAATAAACGACTTTTGTTTGAAACATTTTTTCGTAAACATCACTGTTTACCCGTGAGAGCGCAAATTGTAGTATTATGTGGGTATATCAGTTATATGTGTGTGACATGTATTTATGTGTAATGTAAGAGTAATCAGCACTGTCTATACATGGTATTTCAACAATTAACTCAGTCAATTGTTTGCTTTCACTTGTTTTAGAAACATTTTAATCATTTTGTAATTATTTCATTTTGTATGATTTATGAATTTCCTCAAGCTCTCAAGAACAAGAAAACAAACCTAGAAATGATTCCATAAAAACATCCTTTTCACATTTTGAATGTTTTGAAACTAATTTTAATTCCAATAAATTTTTTGAATCCTTTTCTAGGGCAAGTTTTTGTATATAATGAACAAAATTTTGGTATAGATGTTCATAAAATCACCTAACTAGTTTATTTATGGTTGTCTGTCAATCTCTCCGTCATCACGATAACTAAAAAACGAAAAAAGATATCAAGTTGCATTTTGTATAGCCTGCTCAGGAAGCAATGAATTTGGGATCGTAAATGACCAGCATAGGTCAACTTGATCTTGGATTCTTATGACTCATCTTGTGATCCGTTAGAGATTGAACAAAAATTTAAATGTAAAAATGTTTTTGCTGAAATTACTAAAAATATACCAAATGCGATAAATTTTTGTAGTGTTTTTGCTAACACGAGATAAGTGATATCTTTGGCACAACCTTCTATCCGGCAAATAGCTGAACTACTACAGTACTATTGAGTTAATGAGAGTAAGAGCAGGCGAGACTCTAGTGTTGATAGCTTCGATTTTATATGGGTACGCGTTTTTATCTCCTATACATTGACGGGCATTTGATTCTCGGGGGGGGGGGGGTGCTGTCCTTTGATCATCCACCGCAAATAATAGCATAATCACTCAAAGGGATCGAAATGCTGAATTCGATCTTTATTTTTTCAATCAATAGGGGGTTGTTTAGATACCTTAAATCTGATTTTGCGTATTCGGGAAATTAACCCTTCCGCCACCATCTTGGAAAATGACTTTATTACGTTGTTACCCATATCTTGCGTTCTATTCACTTCAATTTGATGATTATGATGTTTTTTTAATTGTGTTTTATCTTCAAACCCATTTATGACAAAGTACACGATTGACAGAAAAAAAGTTATTCGTTTTCAAAGTAACTACTATAGTTTAAATTGGAAGTATATCTTTAAGCTATGACTTACTTTAATTTTGAACTTTAATCAAAATTTCAAAAACAAACAAAAATAATCTAATCTAAGATTAATTGTAATTTTTTTGAAAATAAATTCTTTAGTTGTAAATAAGTTATGTCAGTTAGTTATTTCTTTAAATGAAAGTAAAAAATGACTAATTGTTGAAATACTCTGTATAGACAATGTTGAATATGAGTGCTTGCATTACTTTTAATAAATTAAACAAGTGAAAACAAACAATTGACTGAGTTAATTGTTGAAATACCATGCATAGTCAGTGTTGATTTCTTTATCACATTACACATACAAACGTGACACATACATAACTGATAATCAAGTATAGTACATGACTTTATGTAAATGACTATAGGTTTCTGCATTACCGACCGACATTTAGTGTATAGTTTGTACACATATTATAAAATTTCCGCCTAATTGGCGCCCTCACGGGTAAACAGTCATGTTTACGAAAAAATGTTTCAAACAAAAGTTGTTTAATTTTTGATAAGGAACATTTTTTACATTTAAACTTTTGTTCTATCTCTAACGGTTTATAAGATGGGTCCTACGGACCCAAGACCCAATTGAGCTATGATGCTCATTTACTAACTTGACCTCACTTTTTACGTTCTGAGTACGCTATAAAAATTTCAGCTCGATATCTTTTTTCGTTTTTGAGTTATCGTGACCACAGACGGACGGACGGACGGACAACCGGAAATGGACTAATAAGGTGATTCTATGAACACCTATGACAAAATTTTTTTCCTAGCATCATTATTTTAACCGTTACAAACTTGGGACTAAACTTAATATACTATGTATATTTCATATATACATGGTATAAAAAGATAAAAAACAAGTTTATGGCGGTTTTTGGAAAAACTTTTTTTTTGTTTTTCTTTTCTTTTTTTTTAATTTTTCATAAGGCCACTATATTTTTAACAGTTTTGGAAAAAATGAAAACCAAATTGCTCCCTCGTGGGAAAACAATGATGTTTAGGAAAAAAAATTCAAACAAAGTTTGTTTCATTTCAGTCCATGCATTTGGACATAATGATTTGTATGCTTTTTCAAAATAACGGCATGGTTCATAATCGGATCCTTTCACCTTTTGACAACGATGAAAATCTAAATAACTTTGATAACAGTATCTTGTTTGATTTGTTTTTGGGTATCGTGGATCGAATGGTGCAGTTGAAATGTCTGCTATTTGTGTAATTGCGGCTGGCATTTCGAAGTTTTGGATTGGCTACGGTTCAGCTAGGGTTTTGATCAACCAATTAATTAATTACTTATTCAAATAATGTTTTTGGTAATTTGACAAATATTTATTTATTAAATATAATATTTTTTTAATGTTTATACTGCGTATATGACCATATAGTAGTTAAACACGCAGTATAATATTTAAAAAAAAAAGTTTGTTTATTTCTTTTACTGGAAATTATTTTCAATTAAAACTTTTGTTCTATTTCTAACGGTTTACAATGGGTCCTACGAGCGCATGACCCAATAAACACCAAATTTGAAACCACTGACAGTCGGACAGACAAACGGAAATGGACTAATTAGGTGATTTTATGAACACCTATACCAAAATTTTGTTCGTATCATCAATATTTCTAAGCGTTACAAACTTTGAAATAAAATTAGTATACCTTGATATATATTTCATATTAAGAGGGTAGATCCACATGCTTAGACAGTTACCCAATTATAAAGATATTGAAATTCTTGGACAAAAATGGCACGATTTGTGGAAGATCGGTGTAATCGGATATCGGATTCGTAATCAGCGGCAAAAAATTTCTTATAGAGTAAAGTTTGGACGATAAATACTTAGTTTTCCGTTTTGTGCCAAAAAGTGGAATTTCGGGTCAACAATTGCATGATTTTTGGAATACGAGACAGAATTAGTGTAATCTGGCATCGGACTCGTATGTAGCGACCAAAAGTACCTACTAAATAACAATTTTATGCCAAAAAAAGAACTTCAAAAAAAATTGGGTTGCAAGCACTGGTATTTAACACAGTCTATACAGGGCATTTCAACAATTAACTCAGTCTATTGTTTGTTTTCATTTGGTTTTATTTTTAGTTTTTCTTAATATTCTTATATTTGTTTTTGTTTATTGTTGTGGAGGTTTAATACAAAGAAATTTTTTATTTATGTTCTTAAAGAATATTTTAGAAACGTTTTAATATTAGAAAATTAGAATTGAGTAATTATTAATGTACATTATTGCTTAAATTACTGCAAGGACTATGGTTTAAATACAGATATTAACGTATCTTATTTTATCTTATCTTAATCCAAAATTTTGTTCCTATTAATATACATCAAGGTGTATATTTGGTACATATTCCATAACAGGGTATAAACACATACTTAGGCTATTATAAAGATATTTTAATATGTAGATAAAAATATCTAGAACAATATTTTACAACCGGTAGCGGATTTGGTTGTGGGAGCGCTCTAAACATTTGACATCTTAAGCCGCTTTTTTTGTAACAAATTATTCTATATAATTGTCATGGGTATTTTAAACTCATGGGTAGTTTAAAAACGTATTTTAAACTCAAAATCAACAATTTTAATTTATGAATGATAAATTGATTATTAGTTCGGGCGCTGCTGACATTTGAGCATTTTGACGTTATTCTTTGTTTTTTGGTTCGCTGAACCAGGTATCAGGCCGAATTCCTGGTCAATTTTTGGTTATTAACTAGTTAATTTGTAAAATTATGTTTTTTCGTTTTTCTTGTCTGATACAAACAATCAAGCTTAAATTTTAAAATTTTGATTTTAAAATTTTGGTTTTAAAATTGAATTCTAAGAGAAAAAACACGTTAGAATAATATATTTTAACATAAGTTTATATTACAAAATAGGATTTTGTCGAGAGAAATGTGAAAAACCCATAACGTGAGGCCGCGCAGCGGCTATCGAATATTGTATTAAAACAAAAAGATACTTTAAAAATGATTCAATTATTAACTATCAAATCCGTTTATTTGTCAAACTTTATTACAAAACTCATAAATTAACAGTTATGAAAAGTTAACAACAATTTTATTCTTAGTTTATTATTTTATAAAGTAAAAAAAATAACATAAACTAAATGCTGTGCAACTAAATGGATATTTTTTTTTAAGAACAAAACAACGTTTACAGAATTTTATAAGTTTTCAATTTCAACATTTTCTACTCAGAATAATTTGATTCATTTTTAATTTTTTAGCGTCTTTTTTGCAATGAATACAGCTCTGTGAAAAATGTTATTAGTTCCGGCGGAATTTCACGGAGACTTTAAAGTACTTAAATCAAGAAGTTTACCATCTAAATCGAAATTAACTGTTTTTAAATTTTTTTTTTTATAATTTTAGCACTTTGTTTACGAATAGTTTCTGGCTGCAATTTAGAATTAACGTCTTCCAAACATACGCATACGCATTATGACATTATTCAATGACATATTGTCATAAAATAATATCGGTTTCTTTTGGTCAGATGGAATTCAAATTTCAATGATTTCACCGTGATATTTTTGTCTACAATTCTTAACATCTATGTAGACAATATTAAATTTTGAATTCGGAAGGATATTTGCTTCGTTCCGAACGAAAGTTAAAGAAAAACTTTCTTCTTGACGAATTCGTAGCATTAAAGAATTTACTATGTGAGAAATTGCATAGAATTTTTCATTTGTTATATTAGACTCCTGACTTCATTGACGTTAGAGTTAAATAGACTGAGTATCAAACGATTGTAACAGTGCCAACAACTCAGGTAATTGGCTAAGTAAAATCCATGGTCGATTCATAAGAAAAAATTTAAAGTGATACATGATAAGTATTTTTTTAAGTCAAAAAGGGAAAAAGTTCAGTGAAATCACAATAATTTATGTAAAACATTATGTGTTATGAAAGTTTAACATTCAATATGTTTATTTATTTATTTATTTTTTTGATAAATGTCCCTATATTCAATGTATATTTTTGTGATAAATGTCCCTATATTCAATGTATATTTTATTGATAAATGTCCCTAAATTCTTGCTGATCGACTCGGCGGTGGTTTATATAAGGAGCGTAGGGCAACCTATCAACTTCTCGAGCGCCTCGAGTCCATTTCGGATGAAAGCCTCTCTGATCAACAGAGGGCCTCCAAAGAATGGGCAAAAGGTGTAATCGGGGCAAAGGAAAAGGCAAAACTAAATCCTGCTAAGCGACCAGGCTCGCAGGAAGAAGCAGCCCCCCCCCCCGCCCTTCCAAGAAAGCGAAAATGCCAAAAGGGTCAACTAATCGAGTCGGCCGTACAGCGAAGTGGTTTAAGATAAGAACTTCATCTGGGCGGTATTATACCGTAGTAGCTTCGACCGTACCATCTCTCCGCCCAATTCAAAGAAGGAAACCGCGAAACCGCTCTTTTAAGAGTTTACAAGGAAGTCAACAACACAACGGAAAACCTGGGGTCACATAAAGCTTGTGGCCTGTGAAGACCAAAGATCTGCAGATCTTTACAAGGAGGCTATAGGGAAGGTGAGGAGGTATGGGACAGCACTGGAAACTGTCTCAAGGGATTCGATCCCGAGCAGACCACGGTCGAGAGCCTGGATCCCAGCCGAACCTGCCGACTCCTTTGCACGTTTAGAGCTCATCCAAATGAGCAACCCAAATTTATCCCCGGAAGACTGGAGGGTGGATAGGTTTAGGAAGCTGTTGGAGGCTCGAGACAGGTACTGATTATCCTTAATCAGAACTCTGTGGTTCCCCTTATGGAAAAACGAGGGGAGATCTATTTTGTCTTCGGTCAATCTATCCTTAGCATCTACAACAAGAAGATCTACGAGAAATGTCAATCCCTATAGGAGGTAGTTCAACTTAAGAGGCGTTGGAAATTTTCTCTAAAATAAGAGTGTAAAGTGGAGATGAGTCGCTCTCATCTGGGGACGAAAACCTCGATTCAACAGTAATTGAGGTACTGCACCAAAAAGCGGATGAGAGTGGTTTAATTTAACCTCCACCACTCGAAAGCAGCCTCCGCTGCATTCCTCCTCAAAGGTTACAATACCATCAACATTCAAGGTAAAGGTAAGCCTAGGGCATGCATATTTTATTATTTTTATTCTGCATAATTTCAGTGATCTGGACACCGTGAGCGTGGTAGTAGAATTGAGAGAATAGACTCTCTGACTACCGGCTTCCTATATGGCCCACAGCGACTCTCCTCCACCGACGTACTTGCGAAAAGCGATAACAGAAGCGGGGAAGAGAAGAATACCAATCATCATTGGGCCCGACGGTAACGCACACCATTCGACGTGGGGAATCACGGACATCAATGAACGAGGTGACTTACTATTTGAATACATATTAAGTAACAAACTATATATCTGCAATAAGGGAAAACATCCAACCTTTATTACATTAGTTAGGCGGGTTCTGGACATCACTTTAGTCAACGAACAGGCTGCCGGTATGGATGAGGCTTGGAAAGTCTCAAGCGAACACTTTTTTCGCACCATCGATATATAGCGTTCTCAATAGACGTACCAAAACCCAAAGTTAATACTTATACTAACAGACGTAAGATAGACTGGGAAATGTGCGTCGATACTTTTCAAAATTTAAGGAAATCCTCACTACAGCATGCAATGAAGCCACTAGAGCATCATATCCAACAAGGGTAGCCAAGGGGAAATCAAAATCTCCATGGTTGTCTCGCGAAATTGGCATCCTAAGGAAAAATTGCCAACGCTTATTCAATCAGGTCAAAACAACCAATCAGTGGAACGCTTATAAGGTCAGCTTGAACACTTTCAAAAAAGCATTAAGGCTTGC
Source organism: Chrysoperla carnea (assembly GCF_905475395.1). Classification (NCBI taxonomy): domain Eukaryota; kingdom Metazoa; phylum Arthropoda; class Insecta; order Neuroptera; family Chrysopidae; genus Chrysoperla; species Chrysoperla carnea. The sequence continues at coordinate 9,929,728 of NC_058342.1, forward strand.
ATAAAGGAACTCTTGGGCGACTTTTGCAAGAAAATAGAGGCAATCACGGAGGCGAGTCGACTAAGAAAAATTCTCTCTTCAAGTCCAGTGGCTCCAGGATATCTGGAAGACCCTATCACTGGCCATAGACGGAATCAAGCTTGGGCACTCTCGAACTCCTAGCCAATCACCATGGCCAAGAACAGCGGCTATATATATATATATATATATATATATATATATATATATATATATATATATATATATATATATATATATAGCCGCTGTTCTTGGCCATGGTGATTGGCTAGGAGTTCGAGAGTGTCCAAGCTTGATTCCGAGAGTGCCCAAGCTTGAACATCCAAGAGCCTCTCCATTGTCTTGAGTAGAAAAGAAAGTCTTTGTGAGGCACGTCCGCCTATGGATATAAAAACGAAGGTGACCTGCCGCCATCTAATCTCGGGATGCCTGCGGATAACTCCATCTAAAGCAATACAGATAATTCTGCACCTCCTGCCAACTGACCTCTTCGGCGAGAAATGTGCAGCAGGTGTAGCTCTAAGGCAAAATTTTGTCTCACCTTGGACTGAGACTCATTATGGTCATGCACGGATGTTACGAAGATACTCACTTTCAAGATCCGTTGACTACATTTTACCTTCTCCAAACTCGGGAACAGGTTCTCAGTAATGATTCCCTCCAGACAGGATTGGGATGAGAACCTAGTTAAACCAAAGGGCTTCTTATTTTACACTGACAGATCTAAGAGTTAGTTAGTTAGAGAAGGGGGTGGGTTGTTGGATCTTCTCTGAAAATCTCGATCTGCGTCTATCATTACGGCTGCCGGATCACTGTAGCGTGTTTCAAGCCCAAGTGCAGGCTATTCATGCGGTATGTGCATGTGTAAGACTTCACACCCCATCCTTCATTCAGTCTATCTAACGTCAAAGGTAGCGCAGAGCTGCCGTACGTCCTTAAATGAGCTGGCAGAAAAAATGCATGTAAACCTGGTATGGGTACTGGAACATAGGGACATCCCAGGAACTTGTGAAGCCGACGAGCTTGCCAGGAATGGCACAATGATGCCGGACACAAGCATCAATGAATATTGTTCCATTTGGTAACTGCTAGTTGATCCTCAAAGAAGATATCTTAAAAAAGGCCAATCTTAGATGAAGACAGGAACATACTTGTGGTACTAAGAGACAGATATGGTCTGAATACAATCGCAAGCGTTCCGAAGATCTTATATCACTTCCAAGGACCTCTGTTCGCAAAGTTGTTGCGGCTATTACCTGGTTTGGTGGCAGGCAGGCTGAACGCCTGGGCCTGACAGTGTATCATGACTACTGCAGGAGCTGTCACAGTGGTGAGGAGGAGAAGAAAATATCTCACCTTCTCTGTCACTACCCAGCTCTTGTCAAGAGGAGATGGACTTACTTGAGCCAGCCTCTATTTGAAGACCTGTCCGACCTTAAGTCCGTCAAAGCTCTCTCCTGTTGTTCTTAAACAGCTCCAAATGGTTCATGGATTAGTGGTCGGGGATGGGCCAACCTTTTTTCGGTATCACAACGGACCCTATGGTCTAAGTGTGTCCCACCCCAGGACATCCACTCTTACTTAACCTAACCAAACCCTACATTATTTTGACAGATTTATTTTTTTGATAAATATCCCTATAGGCGATGTTTAGTCTATGTATAACTCTAAAGTGAATTCGCTTTGCGGGATAATATTTTAAATAAAATAACTAATTATAAATTAAGAATAAAATTTTCTTAACTTTTCATAATTGTTAATTTATGAGTGTTGTTATAAAATTTTGCAAACAGATTTAATAATTAATAATTAAATCATTTTAAGAGTATCTTTTTGTTTTAATACAAAATTGGCCAGCTGCTGTGGAGTCTCGCGTTATCAGTTTTTCACATTTCTCTCGACAAAATCCTATTTTTTAATATAAACTTATGTTAAAATATATTAACTTAACATGTTTTTCCTCACAGAATTCAATATTAAAATCAAATTTAAGCATGAATGTTTGTAAAAAAAAAAAATTGACCTGAAATTTAGCCTGGTACCCTCGAAATTCGGTTTCAGCGACCCAAAAAACCGAGGGGAGATCTCAAAAATGCTCAAATTTATTTTAACATATAAGAGGCGTCAAAATTTAGGCCTCAGATTTAGGCCTCACGGACCTGAGCTGGAATCTGCTTCTGTTAATAGTCAATGCAATCAGAGATGTTGTCCGCCTGTGGCGTCGCAAATCCCAAATAGATGTATTGTTTCTGATTTTATTTTATAATTGTTTGCGTAAGAAGATGTTTATATTTATGCTTCATAAAAATGTTTTCTATTAAAAGTTGATTATTGTAGGAAAATTCTTTTTTTTCGACATTTTGAAATCGATACTTATCGATTAACTCTTCAAATTGAACTGGAGGGCTGAAAATTTGTATGCAGTTTCATTTAGTGCCGGACAAGTGCCTTTTAGAGTTGTCATCCCAGCATCTTCATTTCCTTTTTTCACAAATAATATATAAAGTTGAAAAAATATAAAATGAAATTAAATTAAAAACAAAATTCCGACACAAAAGAAAAACTTCAAAAAAAAAAAAAAATGTATGGGTCCTTTAAGTTTAAAATAAGTAGTAATAGTGGGAAAAACAGAGGCTTTTATTCCGGGAGATTTCGGGGAAGTCAAAACTTTTGAAAATACTCTGTTTACGCCAGGAAGAACATACTAAAAATTATAAACATCCTTCTGTGTAGTTTTTCATCACCCTTTTGCGTACAACACAAGTTTTTCTGTACAATAAAAAATGTACGATCCAGAATTTTCGTTAAAGCACGAAAATGGAAATCAAAGACAACAGTACAGTGAATGAAGACCACGCGCTTTGCTTGACTAAATTTGCTGTAGCTTTAACAGGAATTATCAAATTGAGCTAAACTCATTCGCTCTAAATTAAAAATTTTTGACGCTGTGAGAAAATTTGAAATGTATATGATGTAAGTAATTTATATCACTTTAAGATTTTTTAAGCTTGAAATATGTACTTTTAAATAATTCAAGGGGGTTTTGTATATGTAATAAGGATGTTACTATGTTGAAAGCTATCTTAAAAACGACAACCTTTTTCAGTGGCAATTAAAACTTGAATGTCTCTGCTTTCTCTGCATGGAAGAACACTCATTACACATTTTCCACTGGCTCCCATAAAAATCTATTGACAATTCCTTGGTTAAATGCTTTATTTTCTACAGTATTAATAGAATATTTCTGATAAAAACACTTTAATGTAGGTGATGAATAGGTTTCGTATGCATTTACAGGTTCTACCGAACAAGGAGTGTATTTCGACGTATTTTGATCCGCTGAATCCAGATTTTGAACTTGTTCATCGCTGTGAGTGGGAGGAAATTTGTTATAAACAAATTAATTGTTTATACGGCCATAGCTCCTAAACTATTGAAAATTTTACATGAAAAAACAAATATTTATTTTTATTTATTCGTCTTGATATGACCAAAAGAACCGGAGATATGGTTAAAATAGAAAACAAAAATGATATTGCATAAGCTCGGCGCGCAGCGCTTGGTTTAAAACGTCTGCATAAATAATATTTTTTTACTTCAAGGTAGGTACTACTTATTTGAAAGATATGAAATTTTAATGCACGTAAAACTAGCTTACAATAATGCAAGTATTAAGTTTTTATCACTTAGCGAAAGAACACCTCACATAATTATATATGAGAAAATTACACATTTGTTATATGTTATATTATGTTATTTTGATAATAATGATCATTTATAAAATAATTCTAATAGAAAGCTGTTTTTTATCACTGAAAACTGAAATCAAAATTGATTTGATAAATTTTAGGATGTCTACAATCTTAGGGCAGTACGAGCGCCTAAGCAATTTTAGATTTGTGGTTGAAATTATTTTTACCTTATTTTAAATTTTGATGATGAGTTATAACTTCATGTATACGCATAATGAGAATAAAATTGAGAACAAAAAACGGGTCCCATCCTGCAACTAATTTTTTCCTTAACAAAATGCAATTCATTTGGTCTATTACACATCCTTTAAAATAAACCATTATGGTATCTTTAAAGATAATAATTTTCCATATATGAGAAGATTATCTAATTAGAAAATATGGTATTGTATTGTTCGAACTTTAATTCTAGTTTTAGAAAATTACATTATCATAGTTATAATAGATTATATTATGATCTTAGAAACTAAATTAATTGCCATGTTCGCATTTTAAACTCAATAGTTGAAATATCCCCTAATAAAGAACTATAGTCTGGTCAATAAATTCAAATTAGTGAAATATAAAGATAATGGGCATAAAAATACGTGCCATAAAATCTAAGAAGCTAATAGATTCGTAATGATGTCTAAAAAAATGTCCTGGAATCGTTTTTTAGCACAAAAAAACGAATTTATAAACAGTTATAAAAATGACGGTGTTGTATGATGACGGTGTTGTATTTGAAATAATTATTCTTCCCTCTTCTTCAGAAGTGGATTCATTTAGATACTTTACAGCGTCAATGCTTGCTGTGGGATGAATTTGATTTTTAACAGCATTACCATCTCCAAAACAACAGTTGATGAATTTTAATTTAGTACCATTACCATTGTCGTTATTTGTACGTTTTCTTTTAAAACATCGAAAACATTTTCCGATGAAGAACCATAGAATTTGTAACAGTTTGAATTTGTAAATTAAATGCATGCCCATGAGTGATATAAATGATGACACCAGTATTTTTTCATAATGTAATATTCAGTCTTCATGTTTTATAAAGAACGGTTTATTTAATTGCTGTTGAAGCTGTTCGTCGAATTGATTGAGCCTGTGTTGCGCATACTTTAATTCTGATAGGTCCACATGAGTTATTTTGATTGGTTCCAATTTTATTGAATTTAGTGTGGTTTTATTAATGTCTTTCTTTACACAACAATCATCTTCGGTGATGTCGATTTTCGGTATGAACATTTTCAGCGTGTGATTGAATAATGATAACTGAGGTTCCATTGTATAGAAATTCGACTGAGCTTTGCAGATACCATTAATTGTTAAAATTCCAGTATTTTGCAGGATGATATCGTCGTCTTCGTCGTTCAAGCATAGTATGGTACATTGTGTTGGGTTTGTTAGGATGAACAACCATTGATAGTTTGAAATTGGTTGCCAAATTTCGGTGGTTGCGTGTAACGTATTTGTTTGGCATGTTGGTGGTATTTCTTTCGTTGTGATAACAAATAAGGCTGTTTCGCATGTGTCTTCCGCTCGTTGTCGGGATATACTTATTTGATTGCATAGAAATTACGTTGGTTTGAACATTTTTTCGTAAACATCACATTACAGGTACCTATATTAGAAGCAAGGTATAGGGGAGCGGAGGGTAAAGCCGTACACCTAACTTTAAACGTGTATTTCTTCAAACCTATTTAATAGAATACAATGCATTATGTATCAGGCCATCAAAAATTTAGTATAGTTTTTTATAAATAATTTTTATAAATAATCCATAATTGACAGTGTCCAATTTGACAATGTCAAAATCAAAAGTTATTTATTCGGAATTACCCGAGACTTGCTTCTAATTCCGTACTTTGTTCGTCTAATTTCGTACATAATTTTAAGACCTTAAAAAGCCTGAAAAAAGGTTTTTTTTAACAAATAAAAAAAATAATTTTAATTAACTGTGGGTAATCTTTTATTTATTCACAAAATACACAGATATAATCGTCCTCAGAATTTGCGCCACTACACAAAGCATGTGCCCATTTGTCACATGACACACATCTGTACTATAATTCTTTATCCTTACCAAATTCATTACATATTACACACAATTCATTAACTCCTGATTGCCCTTCGTCATAAAATTGTCCATCGGCATCTTAATCATCGTTACATAATAACTTTAAATGAACTTCATCTTCAGACGATGAAGTTGAATAATTTTTAGTTGGACAGAAAGTGAGAATTATTGAGTGTTGCTGATATCTTTTGCCTTGCCATTTTCTTGCTTTTTCTTACTGTCTGGTAATGGAGAAATAACCCCGAAAGATATTTGTATAGAAAATTCCCGCATTTGCTTTCTATCGCACATAATATTTTTTTCGGTGAGCTTAGAAGTTAAAATAATCTCTTGTTCAACATTTTTATCAAGCTGCATTAGGTTATGAATGCCTGATGTACTAAGTTGCAGGTTATCTGGATGAATCACTGCTTTTTCTGGAGACACGAGTTCTTGTGATATTTCCGATTCTAAATTTACTGCTTCTACTGATGGAATGAGTTCATGTGATATCTCTGATTCTACATTTACTGCTTCTTCTGGAGAAATAATTCCATGTAATGGTTCATTGCAGGTAATACCGTACAGTGTACGGAAATTCCCGAAACCGAATTCAAATTTCAAGAATGAGTATTTACCTAAAAAGATTCAATAAAGGGATTCTTTAATCATAATCTTATTATAAAAATATTTATAGTCCGAAATAAAATAATTTCATTATAAAATTCAATAAAAATAGGTACTTACATCTTATTTTGTGATGTTTAAAAGTTATGTAAAAACGAGCGCCTAATCACATAACATCTATTTATACCAATACCAATATTTATACCCTTAATAACACAGTAACTTTAGAGGCTACACTAGCACTACTGCTCTAAGGATTGAAACCAAGCAAAGGCCCGCAGCTCAATTCCTTCAGTATAAACAGTGATGTACGGAATTAGCCGCTGTACGGTATTAGCCTCCGCTCCCCTACTCTATGTACCTATATGTATGTGTTTATTTATCTTTCTTTACTTACATAATATAAAAACACAAACAAATGCGTAATCAACACTGTCTATTTCAACAATTAACTCAGTCAATTGTTTATTTCACTTGTTTTTATTTAAATTTGATTTTTCGTGTAATCATTAAATTTTTAGTTTAAAGATTGTTATTGGAGAACAGTTTTTTTAAACATTTATACAAAATTTCAAGGCGTGTGGGTGATAATTGATTACAAACTGTTGTTTTTCAAAGGGTTATAGTTCAAAATGAAAATATAAAAATGTTAAACACTGAGACCAGAGGCAGGCGGAGACAGGTCTCGTCAAAAGTTAAGAGCCTTATAGTCCTGTAGTGCTGTTATATATGATAATGTATTTTGTAAGATTTCAACAACTACTCTCAGTACTGGCGTATCAACTGTTCACATCGACTGACCGTAATTATTAGACTTTTTATTTTACAGTTCCAGTAACTACAATGTGCTATATAACCCGTTTCCATAGAAACTGTGCTATTTTCGTTATCCACAGCTACTTTAAATTCCAGACTCAATTGTATTCTTCTTGAAAAGACTTGGACAGCCGCTCACGATACTAGACTCGTAACTCTACCCCCTCGTTAAAGATATTTCGATCCGCAAAATTCCTCAAAAAAAGTCAATCAATTAAGATAGACTATACGCGATTTCGCTGTGGTTTGTATAGCCACATAATATCGCTAGGCTGACAACCAGCCTTTTGCCCACCCAATCCTTTACGGGATCGCAATACTGTGGTGTATTCAAGGTTTTAAAAATGTTCTAGGATAGTTCTGACTCTGAATCGGCATATCCAATCCTTTACTAGCACTGGTACTATCCTTCTGATTCTTTAATGCAAATATTTCTTCCCATTTGTCAAAATAATCCATCGCAACAACAATGAATTTACTTTCCCAGTCGGACTCTGGAAAAGATTTCGCCACTTCAACAGCAATAAATTAAAAACAAGCTATATCCTTTGAATCATCAGCATACCAACCACAATGCTTGTTTGGGATTTTTTTTCGCAATGGCTGACTAATGTATAAAGATGACTCTCGTTGATATCATTGCCGTTAATACACCTATTTTTTTACGTTAATCCATTTTACAATGCCGAAGACTTTATTAAGGATGATTTGCTTAGTAACCACTTTGGGCTGTTCGGACACCAGTTCCAATTCAACCTTGGTGTTCGACTAGTAGGAAGATGTTTTTACCCCGCTACCATTCCTGGTGTTAACTACATTTCGTTTATATGATTGTTGAATGCTGGACTACTTGATGCATTTTGTTCTGTTTTCCCAGGTGCATATTGGCTATCGATTGACGTTCTTCCCTTTGCATCGACCCCTGTTAGTCCGATATCTCTTTAATTATCCTTGTACACAATTATTTGATATGATCAGCTTTCCCAAAATTCCAGCAGCGTAGTGGCTTGTTTCGGCTGTTGACCAATTGTCATTTTCATCCTCCTTCCATTGTCATTTTCATCGTACTCAACATTATTGAAAACTCCTCCTGAGTGGTGCTATCCCTGATTTACGAACGTACACGTGTGGAGTTTGACTTTTTTCTTCGCTCAATGAAATTCTCTATGACTAGCCGCTCTCTAATATCTTCTGCCGTTATGTACGTTAGCCTAATTATTTGGGCGATATTTGCTTCAAATTCTTGAGGGTCTTATTTTCCCTTTGGATGCGATTATTCAATCGGGTGTACTGGTCTAGCTAGAAATGCTCATATCGAATTTCTAACCGGTGTAGTAATCTTATCGCTCTGCTGGTGACAACGTTTGCAACACATCTGCAGCGTTTGCTAACAGGGACGCAGTAAGTTCTACTGCCTTCTTACATTCTTATAATCTTACCATCCATTACAGGTAGCCGCAGTTATAAGCTTCAATTAGTGAATCCATGACGTTTTCGCATCAAAGTTGGTGGTTTTGTGTAGTGATTTAACAATATTTTAGCTCTCGCATTCTTTCGAATCTGATTTCAGCCGTTTTACAATATTTCTTACGAGTCGTTTTTTATATCGTTTAAAATTTATCAAGTGATTCAATGTACTTGATATTTTGTTTCATAACCAGTTCCTTCATCTTTGGATCTTTGGGAACCCATGATTCCAGACCCGCTTTTTCACCTACCAGTTCCTCCCGCAGTCGTTCAACCAATGCATCCTTTCCATAGGTATCAAATTCCCCAATTTCTAACTCACTTCTAAGCTGGAAATATTAAGGTCGTACGAAGAAGTTATTTTTTAATTTACCAGACACCTCCACACCAAATTGTAACGTATTACCCTCGTAGGATCGATACACTTAAAACACCAAGCTATCTTAGATTCCAGACTTAGTTGTATTGTTCCATTAACGAATTTCTACAAACGAGCCGCTTACGATACTACATGATACAATATTATAAAATATAAGTTCAGAAAAAATATACTATCCGGAAGCAAGGAAAATTTAGTTTATTTCCTGAGAATGAAACTAAATTATCCTTTATTTGTAAAGAAGAATTATGGAATCTATATTAGTGGAATAAAATTATTAGAAAAAGAGGGTGTTATATGGATTAAAAGTTCGAGCAGCAGAACTTTGGGGTTTTTCTTTTCACATCAAACAAAGTATATTTGAAATTTTTTATTTTCCCGGAGTGATGCAACATCTAACCAACAAAACGGCGTCAAAAGTGGCATTTTTTTCAGAAATTTTATAATTTTTATTTTATATTTGCAAGAGTAGGCATCGATGCCTATCCAAATTTGGTAGGTTTGTAATAAAAACAAATATTTCGACACAAACAATCAAACATCCATACTTTCACATTGATAATATATAGGGATGTATCTACTAGTCAATTGGTTTTACTTTTTGAATTTTTAGGAAAAAAAAATTTATTTGTAAAATAGTTTCAAAACAAATAGTTGAGTAAAATTACGACTTGTGTATGGTCTAAACGTTCGGGAAGGAAAACTTTAGAGTTCTCCTTTTCACATCAAATGAGTATTTTTTGAAATTTTTTACTTTCCTGAAGTGGTGCAACATGTCTAACCAACAAAATGGTGTCGAAAATGGTATTTTTTCAGAAATTCTATACCTACTTTTGGGTTTTTTTAGTTTCATTAAAATCAGTGAAATATTACTCAAGTTTATTGCGCGTGTTGTTTCAAATGTAAGATACACAATTTTTTAATAATTTATAGTACTGTTAGTTTGTTCAATTAATTGTCGACATTCAATTTTAATTAATTTTGTTGTAATTAAATAGTTGTTTTAATAAATAAAATCATTTTTGTGTTGTGTTTTAGTACATAAAATTAAAAATTTTCCTTCGGAATTGTAATACATACATATAGTAAAACAGTTCATTTGACTGTAACTTGAACAATATTACACTGATTTTAATGAAACTACAAAAAATCAAAAGTAGGTTTTAATACTTACAACTTTCAGTTAAAATTTTAGCCAAATTGCTGCCATTTTATGCCATTTTGTCTTACGGAGTTAAATTTGTAGCATTTTTTATTATCGTTCGATTTCATAATTGGTTGCATACCCATAAAATGACTCGTTGAGCCATACTTTCGCGAAAGACGAATTATCATTTTTTAGAAATTATTGTTTGCTGGGTTTATTAACTGGCAGTTTTTTGCTTTTTCTTCAGAAAATTATTCTTAAAAAAGTCTATATATTAAAGCGGAACTTTTTAGCTTCAACCCTCGCGCCATTGGGGGAAAGGTGATGTAAGGAAAAAATACCTTTTAAAAAATTATAAAAAAGTCAAAACAGTTTTAAATGCAAAAAAAAAACCCGCAACTTATGATATTTTTTTTAATATACCCCTTTTTGCAACATACCCTCCCCCTTTTTTTTCGGTGGTTTAAAAGGCTCTCAAAATTATAAGGACCATTTTTTTTGCAAATTAAAATTAAAGACGTATAAAGAGGTTATTGGGGTCGCTGATCTCGAAATGTCAGCCGAAATGTTTAATTTGTTAACCTCCCTCCTTCTTTTATCCCACATGTGATTATGACCCCTTAAAAATACTACCCTTTTTTTGAAAATCTAAGCCTTTTTAAGGCATATAAGGGGTTTTTAAAGTCACTGATCTCGAATTTATAATCAAATTGATTCGATTTCCGGTCCCTCTCCCTCCTTTAACCTACACAAATAGACTCTCTAAATATATTGTACTATTTTTTGCGGTTTTTAAATGGTGTGAAATCACACTGCATTAAAACAGCATATATCACTATGCAGATTATTAACTGCTCATGCGCCAAGTTTGTTGTTCTTAGTAAGAAAAAGTAAAATACAAGCTATGATTTTAATGAATTGACATTAGATTCGATATCAAAGATACAAAAAAAAATCTTTTTTAAAACCTAAAATAGGATTAAATAGTAAAAAAATTGTGATTTTCACTTCGAGAGACTGCTAATTTGGATTATAAAAAGGGCGAAAATAAGAAAATTTTTTTAATTTAAAATTAAAAAAAGGACTAGTAGGTATATCCCTATATATTATTAATGTGAAATTATGTATGTTTGATTGTTTGTGACGCTTTCACGCAAAAACTAGTGAATGGAGTTGAATGAAACTTAACAATAATATAGCTTATAAATTAGAATAACACATGAGATATAATTAATAACGATATATTTAAAAAAAATTAAATTTCATCTGACATTATGCTGCTCCATCTATGATCAGCATTTTGGACCATAAATTAACAATTTCTGTAAAAATTTAAAATAGTAAATGTAAAATAGTTCATGGTCATCTTTGCTGATTTACTCAATGAATTATGACTACTTTACACAAAAAAAATTGAAAACTGTGCATATATTTAAGCTGTGAAAAACAATCCCTTCGAGTGTTATGGAAGGGGGATAATTAAGATCAAGAGAAGTGCAGGCTATAAAGTGGAGGTTTTTACTTTTAAGCAAAGTGAAGCGGGCGGTTATCAAGCTAGTAAATTCATAAATTTGTTTTGAGTTAAAAGTTCGTTTCAAAACATGAAAAACGAGCTGTCGAAATACATACTTTTTATCGTTACACGTTGCTGTTTAATTTGTCAAAATTTCTAACCCTTCTAAAACGTTTATAAGCTTCCTTTTCTCGCATATGTGTAAAATTTTGAATTTATCGTCAAATTTGTGGGCATTTAGAATGCAATGGTCTGAAAAAGCTGTTGCGCCAATGTTTTTCAATCGAATGGATGCACTATGTTCCTCTATTCTTTCTTTGAATGCGCGGCCAGATTTTCCCACATATGTAACGGGACATTGTGCATAATTAATTTGGTAAATATCTGATTTTTCTTTATCTAAAGTTTTCTGTTTATTATTCACTAATAATTTTGATAATGTTAAATTATTTTTAATGTTGTAATTATATTTTTTGTAAAAGACCCAATTTTCGATCCAAAACTTGTATACGGTAGAGAGGCCTAATTGTTTTCATTGCTTGTATCATTTATACTGTAACCATGCTTCAAAACGATTTTTTCTATTTTTTTTATGTTAAATTATAATTATTGCTTTGACATTTCATAAAACAAGCTGAACGAGATAAAATTTATGGACAATTCAACCAAGGTTACCAAATGTCCTTCTGACATTAAAAAAAATCGAAAACTGATGGTTACAAAACTTTTATTTGTTTAAAAAAAGCGAAGAAGTGTAATTTTGAGTATATCATATTCATTGAAAAGAATAAATAATTATTTTATTTAATCAAATTCTCTAGTAACCATTGCATCTTGTAGGTACATTATTGCATTCTAAACTGTCGCCTACACATCTATCAGCGTTAAATTTATAATATAGCTACAATACCTCGACCCGTGGCGATTTTCGCAGTGCGATGTCTGTGGCTAAAAAACTACTTGAGAAATAATAGTAAGCTAGTAATTGACTTACTTTTATTTATAGGCAGTTTTGTTACAGTTAAGATATACAAATTACATAGCTAAAATTTAATCCTAATAATTAATTATTTCTCTAGCCTGGTTTATCCTAAGCGGTACATTTTTAGATCCTTAGTTTTTTTCGCCATTAGCCAACATGAAAAGGTTTAAAATGAGGGATAAGTTATGGAATTTGATAAAGAAATAAGGCAGATATCGCGTGGACAGGAAAAAACACGCCAGAGAAATAATATAAAGGGTTTATGTACTATAAATGAAAAGTTTTAGGAGTTTTATTTATTATCTGTTCATAGAACACAAAGAGATTTTTCCTTAAAGATTGATAACATAGTAAGTACTAAATATCCTTAAGATTTTGAAGAGATCTTAAGAAGTGAATAATGTAAGACATGAAGAAGTGAACTTACCTTTTCAACTCAAAGATTCATAAGAAAATACTGAGAATGTATATGGTACAGTCAAAACTCTTAACCGGTCAAAACTACCTTTGACTGGCAAAATTAGTCAACAGTACTTTTGATCGCAGACTTTCGTCAATAGTTTTATGCCAGTCAAAAGTACTTTTGATTAATGAAGCTGGTCAAAAGCTGATTCTACTAACTGATTACATAACAAGACAAGTCGGCTATTACAAATTTGGTAAAAACAACTCGACACAAAAACAACTCTGGTCAAAACGAATCGTTGCAAAAAAATTCTGGCACGTAGATTAGTGAATGAACGCAATCACAGGGTTAATCAATATAAAAAAAACCGCAGACCCGTGCTAAATCGACCTCATTAATGGCATGGACAACCCATGGATGAGTGAGTGAACGCAATCACAGGGTTAACATAAGAGCCAAAAACTCGCAGACCCGTGCTTACTCGGTCCCATTCAAGGCATGCAATTTGTAAAAAGACTGGAACAAAAAATGATTCGATTCAGGTCTTCAGTTAAAAGCTTTTGCATGAGAGACCTTTCGCCTACAAAGCCAATATTTTTATTTTTTCAGCTAAATCGTAATGATCCTACCAGTTGATGTCAAAAGTGACCATCGTTAAAATATATTATATATATATCAGAGCAGACCGAGGGTGTGTTATAAAGTGCATAAGTCTACATTATCAGACAAAATATTACCAATAATATTAATAGATTTATAAATGCACACAATTAATAATAAGTTAATAAGTCGTGTCATTTTAGCATTTCAAAGAGAATTTTTATGTACCTTAAACTATCGGGCCAGTTTTTTTTTTAGAAATGTTCAGGAAAGTCCATATATAAAAATCTATATCTAACTTTTTGCCGCTAGAAAGGTTGTGCATTGCTATGGGCCAAATAGGCCAATCATTAGAATTCATTTATGAGGTAATTTTTGAAAATTTTCAAACCTTGAAAATATGGGCCAGAAACGTATACTCAGGGTTTTCGGGGTCGCTGATCACTATACCGAAGTCAGAACTTCGATATAATCCCCCCATCTTGGGGTAATTCACCTCGCTGGTCCACAATGCATCGGGGTTACGTTTTCATGTAAATTACAAGTTTTTAATGTACACATCATGACCTTTTATTTAATACAGACTTGTGTTTATTTGAAAATATTCGAAAGTTCACCCCTGAAAGTTCCACCACTTTTGCTATATCTACGCGTTGGGGTCACAGTTTTGTAATGTACACGTCAAGCTCTTTTATTTGATACCCCACTTTGCTATATTTGAAAATATTCGATCCTTCGTCCCCACTTTCACACCCTCCCCCCATATGCCTTTTCGTCGCGGTATAGGTTTTGTAATATAAACGTCATGCTCGTTTATTTGATACCCCAATTGAGTATATTTGAAAATATTCGATTGTTCATCTCCATTGCTGTACTGGGCCAGCGGTAGGCAAATTACCGCAGCAGGGAGGAGTATATCCACATTCTAACTTCAGAATCAAGATCAACAACCCCAAAAACATATTTACAGAATATTTCTGTGTTGGACCAGCGAGTGGCAAATAACCCCAGGAGGAGGAAGTATATCCCCATTCTAAATTTGAAACCGTAATCAGTGACCCCAAAAACTCCCGAGTATTCTTTTTGATCCATTTTGTTGAATATTTACAGAATATTACATCTTGACATCCCAGGAGGGGAGAGTGTATCGAAATTTTGACTGCGGAATAGCGACCCCGAAAACCCCCGAATTTACGTTTCTGGCCCATTTTGTTGAATATTTTCATGGTTTTAAAATTTTCAAAAATCACCTCAGATATGGATTCTAATCATTGGATTATTTGGCCCATAGAAATGAACAAAATTTCTAGCGGCAAAAAGTTAGATGTAGATTTTGATATATGAACCTTCCTGAACATTTAAAAAAAAACTGTCACGATAGGTTGAGCTACATAAAAATTCTTCATTTTACACTTTTTTCATCTAAAATGATTCGTCTAAGTTCGCTCAATTAAAACGTGTATCAGTACAGTGTGAGGAAATGAAATGCATTTATGAGAGAAGGGTTTTTTTTTAACCACAAGGTTGCTTTATTTATTATTAATTTTTTCATAAGTAACTTTTATATTACTTTTCCTTGTTGAACTAATTTAAATATAAACAAAATCCTTGCCTTAAAAGTAATGAAAACTATCGGGTGTAAAATGACCTCTCTTTTATAGAGGTATAAACGTTAAAATTAAGTGGTTAAATCAAAACAGAAAATAATTTAATTCATTCGTTAGAGTCTACGAAAGAAAGTAAGGAATTGTATTCAGGACTGAGTTAAACTATGGGGGCGAGCTAATATTTTATAAAGTAAAAATAGTAACGAGAATTAAACAAGTGAAACTAAATAATTGACTGAGATAATTTTTGAAATACCCTGTATATACAGTGTTGAATATCAATGCTTGCATCATTTTTTACGTCCTGAGTACACTATAAAAATTGCTTGATATCTCTTTTCATTTTTGAGTTATCGTGATCACGGAGGATAAACCGAAATGTTCAAATTAGGATATTTTATTAACACCTATAAGCTAATATCATCAATATTTCTAAGCGTTATAAACTTGGGACTAAAATTAGTTTACCTTAGTATATATTTTATATATACAGGATATAAAAACATAACATATGTTCATACTTTTAATATATACAGAGTGGGTCATTTTAATCTATAAACCTTAATATCTCGTTTTGTAGTTAGCCAATCAAAAAATAGCCTGAAAAAAAGGTGCAAAACTGAGGAAGTTGCTTCAAATTGTTTGAAAATGGTTGTTCAGGCCGAAAATGTAACAATATAAAAAATTTTTAAAATATTAAATAAAGAGTGGAATTGTGCAAATTAAAAAATTTGAGATTTATTCAGCTATTATAATGGAATTCCACAAAGTAAAGCCCTCTCTAATAAATTTGAAAAAAGTTGTAGAGTTTAATATGGGGGGCATCAGGCTCTGACATCAGATTGGACCTAGCTCTTCGGTCTAATTTAATAGTATTTAGATCCTAAACGGTAACACTTTATATATTATATTTAGATAGAATAACACTTTAAACTAGAAAGTTAATCCTCATTAAAAAAAACTAGCATTTTTGTGAAAACATTTTTTCAGAAAACGGTAGCTTTCGGAAAAACGTTTAAAGTTTATCGATAATTGTGTTCGATTATCGATAAATGTTCTAAGTCATGGGCACAGATGAATGCTCTCTATTGTCCTTGACAACTTTTGGCTAAGCATTTTTCCGCGTTTTCTTTCGATTAAATTCTATGATAACATTTTTAAGTCACATTTTCTCCGAAAGATAACGCTTTTCGAAAAGTGTTTAAAAAAAAATTGTTAGTTGTTTTTTGAGGATGGACTTTCAACTTTACCAAGTTGACAAATGTCATTCGTGTCATTCTACCTATTATCGTTTTGGATCTAAAGAAATTACTAAAGAAACCCGAAGTACTAGGCCCAATCTGATGTCAGATGTAATATACCCCTATCAAACTCTGCAACTTTTAAGTTATATTTGATTGGTTAACTACAAAGCGAGATATTTAGCAGGTTCAGGAGGACTACCGGTATAAACCATTCAAGCTTAGCTACCAGTCTCTATAGATTATTTTTGCTGTGAGTTGTATAATGATGATAATAATGTGTGGAAATTAAAACCAAATTTTCCGGAAATCATTACAATTTTCCTCATTTAATTGTAAGTGCGTGAAGGGAAATTCAAATTAATTATACACATTATATATTTAAATCTTGCAAAATAATAAATAATAATTATTTTTATGTATTAATAATAGTAATTATATTTATTGAATATTCACTAATCTGTGTTTTTATATAATATTAAAATGATATTAAGAATTATGTGTAATTTTTATGAGTACTAACAAAAATAATTTCCAGACAAATACTACTAATAGCTTTAGAAATGCCTTCAATAGACCTGTAGGGTTGTAATGGTAAAGTCGTTGCAAAAATCCCTACAAATCAAAAATAGGTTTTTGAAGATTTTTTGAATAAATTCTACTTTGAAAAAACTATTATTCTAGATTTTTCGATCTAGGAATTGTAGCTAAATTTTTTGTGTATAATCTTTTAAAACCATTTTTGCGGAAAAAATATGGAAAGTACCAGATTTTCATTAAGATTTTCTAGAAAAGATATTTATCTACAGGAGTACCTAAGCCTTTCTAAAAAACAAAATGTGTAAGCCCTTTAACAGATTGAAATCCCATCTTTTTTCGTTAATATATAAGTAAGAGTTAACAAAATGGTGAATACTTAACATAAATCAAATATTTGGTTGCCACATGTGTTATACGCGTATGTGGCCACGTTCGCGTTGTTTTGGACATAAGGCAGTAGCGTGGTAGTAAACATCGAACCTGTTTCGAAAAAAATTGCGAATGGCTGAGAGCACTTTTCTAAGTGGTTGTTTTGTGCGCTGATAATTAATTTTTGGGTAATTTTGTTGTCTGAGGTGAGGAAAAAAGATAGAGGTCAGATCAAAAAAGTTTTCTGATAAAAGTTGCAGCTAGAGTACATACCGAAAATTTTTCGGCAACTAAAGGTCATTTAAAAGGCATGGGACACAGATATAAAGGGCATGGAGCATAGGCCCCTTATGCTCATTTTATCGCTTTTTTGAATGATTTTTTTTCGAGTAGGGTGTTGGCTCTAAAAATAATACAGGTAGTAGTTTTTTATGTTGCTTCACCTCGATTTCGTTTTTTTCGAATATCGCAAAATCAATCAGTTCCGAAAAATCGTAATGATCGTAAAATTGAGTTTTTAGGCCGAAAAATGCAGTTATTGAAAAAAATCAAAATACATCTGTTAGATTAATTTAATCTAAAAAGAACATCCATTGTAAGTTTGGTGAAAAATTTGGAAAATTTTGCGTACTCTAGATACAACTTTTGTCTGAAAACTTTTTATCTGACCTCTCTGTTCAAAACTAGACTAAAGAAAACCGAAATTTCTATGTTCAATTCAAATTTCGCGTTTAAAAATGACCACATCTTTTTTTTCATCTCAGGCAGCCAATTGACTCACAAAATCGTGATCAGCGCACAAAATAGCCCCTTAGAAAAGTGTTTTCAGCCATTCACAAAAAAGAAAAAATCAGTAAAACCAACCAGGCGACTGGGCTGATATGGTCTTTGTATGCAAAATATGAAACAACGTCATATGTACCCCTGTGTCACAAACGAAGCACGTGTTTTACCGTTCTAAGTGATATAGCTATAACACTGTGAATTACTTCTACTGTTATAATAATGACACTTAAACTATTGCGTTTATTTTGACACATAACAACAGATTTGCCATATATGACATGCGTAAAAAATATTTTTATCATAAAACTATGTTTGGTCGGGTTATTTGCCATATATCAATTTTTTTTTCGCATATAACAATTAGTCTTTACTTACAAAATATTTGTTGTAATCCAACCTGTAACATGACTAATATTATTCTCTAAAAAACAGGGCAAATAGCACTTTGTTTAGACACTTTCGCTTATTTCTCGAGTTCAAGTGAAAATAGGAAACTCTACAGAGTCTAATTTTCAAGCTAGAGGCCTAAACATTTAGTTTAAGTATCATACAACACCCAAATGCTGTTTAGAATGAAGTTAAACCGGTTAAAAATCATGAAATTTTACAAAAAAATTAAATGTTTTAATCGTTTTTTACAAATATTTCCCACATAACTAGACATCTCTAGCTTCATTTTTCCCGGAGATTTAATAATTTGAAGTTAGATGCCGGTACTAGAATTAGTCGTATTTACTGCAGCAGACTAGGGACTATTTATTAACTTTGTAAGGGTCCCGAGGGAGTAGGAGGGATGTTAAAAAAACACAACACGTCCTTATTTTGGGGGGAGGGGGTTTAGTCCAGTCTTACGTAATATTATGTAAGTGGAAATTAATATTAAAAATCTAGTTTCATTTCGGATGCCGAATGGTTTTCTTCATTCTACAATACTTCGATTGCAACTATATTTAAAAAAATTATTATTGTTTAAAAAAATTTTTAAATCTTAAATATGTTTATTATTAAACATTTTCTTTAGCTGAATATGGGAGCATCAAATCTTGCAACGTTAATTTAAGTGATTTCCGTGTGATGAAAATTGATGAAACACGTGTATTCCCGTGACAATAAACGAAAATGATTTAAACTAATTTTCAGACTTTAAGCTAATTCACTAGGTTCTATTTTACGCAGAGACTTAAAATTTTCACAACTTGTAACTTGTTTATGAAACTAAACATAATTGAACAGTTTTTACTCTTTAGTGATAAATAATGATACTTTTTAGTAAGAAACTTTTTTTTTAAATATATCAATCAGTAAACACAAAATAAATATCAACTACTAAAAAATCAATAAAAAATTTTTAAGCTACATAAACTTTTAAAACAAAATGGAAAAAATGTCACACATTCGTTAAAGAAAAGCGTGGGGCACGTTAAGCTACGATTTTTCACTAATTGAGCCTTTCAATTAACGAATGTGTGAGATTTTTTCCATTTTAATTTAAAAGTTTATGTAGCTTAAAAATTTTTTATTGAATTTTTTAGTAGTTGATATTTATTTTGTGTTAACAACTGATTGATATATTAAGCGAAAGAAAAGCGTTTCTTAGAAAAAAATTTTTTTATCCATTTGAATTTTATAAATAATCACTATTGTTTATTCTTGTCACGTATTAATTTTATTTTATTGTTTAGAAAAAAAAAGATTATTTTCTTTTCAAGTAACAATAGCATTGAATGAAAAAAAAATTTTTATTCGAGATAGAATCTTACATAAGAAAAGGGAGCGGTTCGAGAAATCTAATGTACCCTTACATAGGAAAAGGGGGACTATCTCGCTAATAAGCTTATTTTTATACCATGTATATGTGAAATATACATAGTATATTAAGTTTAGTTCCAGGTTTGTAACGCTTAAAAATATTGATGCTACAAAAAAAATTTGGGTATAGGTTCAAAGAATCATCTAATTAGTCCATTTTCGGTTGTCCGTTTGTCGACACGATACCTCAAAAACGAAAAGCGATATCATGCTGAAATTTTTATAGCTTGCTACGGACGTAAAAAGTTGAGTTTGTAAAGAGCAACATAAATCAATGGGATCTTGGGTTCTTAGAACCCATCTTTTAAACCATTAGAGATAGAACAAAATTATCAATGTCAAAAAATGTTCGTTATAAAATAATAAACAACTTTTGATTGAAACATTTTTTCGTAAACATCAATGTTTAGCCACTAGGGCGAAAATAATGTGCAAATTTTTTAGTATTTATTTTATGAATTATCAGCTATGTGTAAGTGAATATCTTTCTTTATTTATGTTGCGTAATAAAATAAACGATTGCGTCATCAACACTGTCTATACATGGTATTTCAACAATTAACTTAGTCAATTGTTTATTTTTACTTGTTTTTGTTATTAAATTGGATTTTACATGTCATCAGATACAAACACGAAAAAAGTCAATAACTTTTTGTTTTCAGTAATGAAAGTCTATGTGAAAAATCAAATTTTATATTGTTTATAAAAAAATGTATATATTGTTAACTGGTTTGAAATAACATTTAATTTTAATTATATTCATGACAAAAAAGTTTGCGAAACCAAAGAATATAGTTTTAATTATATTCTTTTGTTTCGCAAACTTTTTTTAAAACTTGTTTCGTTTTACTCGATTTCTGTGCAAAACACGAAAGTTTTGATATATTTTATAGAAAATTGAACCTTTTTTATTTGATTTTATTAATCAAACCGTGTGTGTTTCTACAAAGTTTACCTTGTTTGCATTTTTTTGGAAATTTGTGAAATAAACTGTTTTAAATGTGTATATTATATTGCATTATGCGTTTTTATAAATCGTCTAGTTTGTTTCAGGGTCGACCACAGAATATTGAGGTAAGTACAGCACATTTTAAAGTAAATCCCTCACTGACCCTTAATAAAATAGAAAGATTTACTTTTGACGTAATTTTCTTGGTATATCGATTTAAATATAATAAATTGTTCAGCAAAAAAGTTTGTATTTTAATAAAAAGTAATCCATATATCTTATCTATTCTTCATAATTATTTTATGTACATTTTTACTCAAGCTCACCTTGAGTGAAAATATACAATGATGATGTAAACTGATCTCTAAATATACTTACTATCTTAAAGCATCAACAAATATGCATTTTTCTTCTAAAATTATGTCTAGAATTCTAAGTTAATTACAAAAATAAAATTATTTTAAATTACCATATTTGACAAACCCGTAAATAGCAGAAGGAAACTATTCATTTCTTTCAAGAATATGTTATTTGCAAGCTTTATATGATTTTTAAAACAAATGATTAATTTAGATAATAAGTTTTTCCGGTTTTTTCGACATGACCAATTATACAGGGTTGTTCACGCTATTCGACACTGAAGATTATGGCTAAAGGCATAGATTTAAATAAAATTTCTTTCGGGAAGAGATTTTTATTTTGTTAAGTGGAATCCCCTTTTTATTTTTTCATTTTCGGGTTCTACGATCAAAATAAAGGTGTTTCTCATGAGGGTAGAGAAATTATACGTTAAAATTGCTACTTTAGTTTCAGAAAATTCAGAATTTTTTTACCTCGCTTAAACTTCACAGTTTCTGTATTTTTTGAAAATATAGTAGCAATTTTAACGTATAATTTCTCAAAGTTTATATCAGTTTTTGAAACCAAATTTCATTTGGATGCTGCTAATCAATGAGTTTCTTGTTACAACTGTAGAATAATTGAATAACGTATACAGGTTGTATAAAATTATGCATAAAGAATTACAAGTTAAACGATAACACGATAATAACTTTTTTAACTTAAATACAACACAGGGTTTATGTCCACAGCAAAGGTAAATAACTGTTAATTATCAAATACCATTAACTTTCCTAAAGTCAAAACATTTTTAGTAGTTTAGTTATTCTTTTAGCCTATAGAAGCTTTTTTGATTTTTAGTTTGGTATCCAAAATGAATTCAAGAGAAAAGCGGATGGACATGATTTTTATTTTAGGAGAATGCCTGCAAAATTCCTTATTGGAATTCCGAGTTTACGCCCAATAATTTCCTAACAGGCGTCATTAAATAAAGCTTTCGAAAAACTGTTGACTCAATTTAAGTAAACTGGGAGTCAAAAAGAAAAGTCAATTTTGACAGGAAAATTTGACAAAAAATGAAGAAAATGTATTTGCGGTTATTGCATTTGTAATAGAATTCAAAAGAGGCAAGAACCGACAATTCGCCTCAACCACAAATCTTCTAAAACGAATTTTGTATTCGTTTCGTATTTTTCGGATGCTTTGTATATTACGAAAATAACTTTAAAATGCACAGTCTGTAAGGTTAAATCATCGTTGAAGTACTTATTATTAATATCAACCGATATGAGGTTGTCTCACACTCATCGCGACATCAAATATGGCGAACGGGGCCAAGAATGTGATACAACTACCGTACGGGGTTGATGCACAAACGCATGAGTTGTTTGTATGAAAGCAATATACTATCTAACAAATTTTCAAATATTGTTGTTTTGAAATGCAACATAGTTTTAAACAATCTTTTGATTGGTTCTACCACTTATAAATATTATAACAAAATACTGGTGTGATTTTCACAACCACATGAGCAGGTTTATTAAATTTATTTAAAAAAAATTAGATTTCTTCGAGTCGGATCGGAACCAGCGATATATGGATTTCTATTGATTTTAGTGTCTTAAGTCCATCGCAGTACCAACTGCACTTATATTATAAAAATGATACATAATTTTATTTCAAACTCACTGTAAGTTATTAACAACAATCTTCACGTAGTTAGTACAATCACATATACACTAGAAATGACAGTTATGTGCTCGTAATGACCAAATCCTATATTTAAAGCAAACGCACAGAAATTTTCTTTTAATTCATTGATTCGCATTATTTACACGATTAAATATTTCAACTAAGTACAATGTTATTTTCAACCAATAAAACTAAATGACTTTCAACTAAAATCAGTCTCTTTCATAGAAGTAATTATTTTGTTTATTTAAATTCAATGATTTTGTATCAATGAAGTCATATTTTATATTCAATCCCATTTTATTGTAAATACAAATATTTAGCTGTACTTGTTCCAATCATTGTTAAATTGCTTAAAAAAAAAAATATAAGACGTATTTCCTGTCACGTATCAGAATGAAATCCATCATGAACAATTATTTACAACAGGTACAATTATAAATGACTCTAAAAGTATGATAGAAGAAAACCAATATAGATATCTAACTGTAAATTTACCAGAAGATATAGCACCATTATATATCGACGAAGGCGGGATTTTTGTTTTTAAATGTGTAAGGATTCAAATACAATATGACGAAAAGAAAAGACAATGTTTGAAATTTTTTTAAATGACAGCGCAAAAGATTGATATTATTCAAGAAAACACAAGTTATCGTAACGTAGCTTATTAGTAGATAATTTTGGTAATGCAGAATAAAATAATATATGCTATTTGATAAAAAAATAGACGGCATTTCCAAAACACAAACAAGATGGTGGAAAATAAATATTTTATTAAGAAATCTTATAGAACTTCTATTCCGGACAAAAAGGAAATAGAATCTCAGATAACAAAGCTACAGGAAACAGGTTTGATTGAGGAGTCGAATTCTTCTTTTGCTTATCCTATTACATTGGCGTACAAAAATGAATAAAATAAAAAATCACGCCTATGTATTGATTTTCAGGACCTTAATAAATTAGTGGTTTCGAATCCACAGCCATTTCCAAGAATAGAAGATGTAACCGTGAAAGCTGTATCTATACTGTGCTCGACATAAACCCAGCGTTTTGGTCCATTCCAATTAAATTAGAAGGCAGAAAAAAACAGCCTTTGTAACGCGAGAAGGGCACTGCCAATGGAAACGTCACCCATTTGGTTTAAAGACATTGTCTTCAATTTTCCAACGAACAATATTAAATATCTTACGGAAATTTGTGTACTTACTATATTGACGACATTTTAATTTTTTCAAAAAAATTTAAAGATCACTTTCACACACAAAAAACACAAAATTTAGATTCTATAATTTATGCTCTTCAAGAAGATGGAGAAATGTGTCTGCTAAGCATTCGGTTGAATACTTAGGGCACGTGATTGAAAATAGCAGAGTCCGCTGTTTTAATGGCAATCTCAAAGCCATTAAAGATTTCCCCGCGCCAAAAACAAAACAAAAATGTTTGTAAATTTCTTGAAAAATAAATTTTTACTACAAATATTTAGAAAACGCAGTGCAAACTGTAGAGCCAATGAACAATTTATTTAGAAAATTTTCCGTTTAATTGGTGTGACAATTGAGAAAAAGCATTTCGAGCGGTAAAATCATATCTATGTTCCAGCCCTTTATTGAGAATAAATGATTTTGATAAACCAGTCTATACATACACTGATGCTAGTGGTGATGATTTTGGAGAAATCTTAAAACAATCCAATGATCATAATGAATTTCAACCGGTCGCTTAATTCATCTAGTGTTGGGCTATTAAAAAAGCCAGTATATATTTGCAATATTAGTTAATTGGAAGAGAGTTCACTGTTATTACAGGCCATAAGCCCTTAGAAAATCTATCACAATATAACTTTAAAGTAATTTAGACTCCGGGTAAAGATAATGTGGAAGCCGACTAGTTATTCAAGAACCCAATACTTGAAATATTTGAGAAAAACGACGATATAATAAAGGTCGTAAATTCAGTAACAATGCAAGAAATTGTTAATGACCAAAAAGAACATAAGGAAGAGTTTTGAAGAATAAAATGTTTAAAACGAAGGTGAAATATTTTTCAAGACACAGAAGGGGTTCAAACGAATTTTTCTTTCTCAAAAATTAGGCCAAACGTTAATTGAGAAAATTCATTGGAAATTTGGGCATATTGGAGTTACCTTATGTTACAACAAATACGCCCAAATTATTACTTTTATAAAATGGACAAAATGGTTGCAAATTATTGCAATCATGTCTTATTTGTAAGAAAAACAAATCCCGAAGAGTTACCCCTATTAAAAAACTTTCTCATTTAGGTCCGGCAACTAGACCATATGAAATTATGTCGTTAGACACAGTTGGTGAATTTGGTGGTAATAATATCACAGAACGTTATTTGCATATTTTGTTCGACCACTTTTCAAGATTTGCTTTTATATACACCTCCAGTGAATAGAGCGCGAGGGATTTCATACATATCTTAGACCTTATATTAAAACAAAATAAGATTAAATTACTTCTAGCTGATCAATATATAGCTATTATATCCACAGAGTTTCAAAGTTATTTAACTTCAAAAATGTTACTTTATTATTTACGTCGGTAGATTGTCCACAATCCAATAAGCTGAATGAACGGCTTCATCAAATTCGATGTAAAATAAACAGCGAAGAAAAAAAAACGATTCTGAAAATCTGTCGGAAAAAAGAATCTGTGTTTTTATTGCAAGATTTCAAAATGGAACTGAATAAAAAATCACCTTTCTAAAAGATTTCCATTATCAGATATTATTACCTGCGAGATGTTGAATAACAGACCAGATAGCAAAAACTGGAGTTTCAAAATCGAGGCAACTGAGAAACTACAAGAATAAATCTACAAAGCTGGAAAACATGTTCGGAAAATATAATTGTAAAAAAATACTTTGTTCAGCGGGCCAGTGCAGTGTTTTAAAGAAAATAAAAAATGTGATCCGTCAATAAATAATCATAACCGGGAAAATATTGAAGTTGCCTATATCAATGTTCAATGAAAACATCTAGAGAAGACCTGGAAGTTGTCCTGAATAAACCCGATGGGCCAGACATCTTTCAATAGTGTAATACTGGGCAGTACAGCCTAACCAGCTTTATCTTGAAGGATATACCTTAAAATTTTTTTTGCCGGATAGATGTTATACACGGAGGAGTAGCACTGTACCTATCAAATTCGTTTAGTGACAAATGTAAATATGGAACAGAGAATGTGTGTCGAAAAGATTTTCGAATTGTGTTGTGTTAAAGTTCAAATTGGGGCAACCATCGTAAACATAATATCATTCTACAGATCAATCATTAGCAATTATGAAATATTTTTTGAACACCTGGAACGTTATGTTGAAAAAATGTACCTGAAAAATAACAATGCAACATTATCAAGTGTGGTGATTATAATATCGACATTCTAAAAAACTCGAGTCAAACAAATTATTTTAACAATCAGTCTTTAAACCTTTTAATTAAGAAATTTAAAATATTCCGACGCGTACCTTTAAAAATAGTACTAGTTTAATAGATAACTTTATAACAAATTATACTTGTTTAAAAAGTGTGAGTTTTTGGATATGGAATGTGTTTTAGATGTTCCAAAAGCAAGTGTTGAAAAATCGGAATATTTTTATAACAGATCATGTAATGACAACAACATTGATTACTTTTTGAGAGGCTCGTGCACCAGTGAGAATCTGTCCCCACAAATTTAGAACTAACAATAAAGTCTTGTAAATGTACCCATTTATGAGACGCATTTCCACAAACGAATCAGATATCCATGCATATTTTGAGCTCGGTACATTCTTTGACTAGTAATTACAGCCTTTGAGTCGACTACTTCAAACAGAAAATCTGGATCTTGGGCAGGCTATCGAACTAGCTGCTGCTGCGAAACATATTTTGATTGAAAGAAGAGGAAACGTTGGAGAAGAATTCAGGAAAATTTTCAAAACCATAAGCGATATCTGCGATGAATACGACACAGAAGTGCGGAAGCCAAGGTTCGCATCTTAATAGACCCAACGCTCGTATATACAGACTGATTCAGTTGAAAATTATAGATCGAATTTTGAATCATCGGAATATTTTATAAAATTTTAAAAGTTTCTCAACCAAATGAAAAATTTGGATGAAAACTCTTGTTCGACTTTTTGAGCTAGACTGTTAAATTTTGTACGATTTCCATGACATCTGGGTCGACGAAATTAAAATTTGTCTACTAAATGCTTCGGATTCTGGCAGTTTTGCCTGTGACAAAGTGACGAATGAACGCTCCTTTTCAACTTTTCGACGTCTCAAATCATACCTTAGATCGACAATGACTGAAGATCGGTTAAACTGTTTAGTCCTCACTCAGAATAAATCGCGGTGTAGAGGTCGATGTTTGATAGAGTTTTGCCAAAGTTTTTTCTGTACCTCGCAGAATTAACTTATTGAAAGACAGTGACTGATATAAAATTTTCAGTTAATTAAATGTTTTATCGTGATCTCGATGATAACGTGGTCCTTCTCTCCAAATCTCGACTTGCTTCAGCTGTGAAACGAGCTGAAATACGCTCTCTTTTTGAAGGTCATCGGAATCGTGACCATCAGGGAATGTTCTACCGTCATCTAGACACTTGCAGTCTTTCCGTTGATCTTACGTTCTCTTTTCTGCGATCAGCTGGACTCAAGTCCGAAACAGAAGGCTTTATCATCGCTGCCCAAGATGGTGTGATAGCGACGCTAACTCACCAAAAGTATGTATGTAAGGAAGCAGTCTCCACGACTATGTGCAGAGCGTGCAAATCTCAGCCGGATGCACCTCATTTCGGCATGTCCTTCTTATGCCACGAACACCTACATACATCGCTATAACGCTGCCCTCCGCGTGCTGTACTACTTCTTGAGACATAAGTATGAAGTGGACTCTACGCCATTCCTGCCATATGCTCCAGGCGAGATCGAACCCGTCGTCAAGAACGAAAAATGCATAATCTTCTGGAATTTCTCGTTCCCAACTACCAGGCAGCTCTCTGCTACTAAGCCTGATATAGTGCTCCAGGATATCTCATTCAAGACTATGTACATCATCGACTTCTCTGCCCCTGCAGAAACGAACATAGTCACGAAGGAGGAGTAAAACGGACTAAATATCTTGATCTCTTACATGAACTACGACAACTACACCCTGGCTACTCAGTTAAAATGGCTGTCCTCATTATCGGTTGCCTAGGCGGAATTCGTCCCACTCTCGAGACGAATCTATCTCAAATTCCGGTCTGCAGGTCGCATCTTCGTCACCTTATCTCCTCCATGCAGAAGGCTGTTATCATAGGCATCTTTCGTACATTGAGATCGCATCAGACTGCTTTCAAGTAACAGCCCTTGAAGTTTACTTTTCTATTTTTTTCTCTTAGTAGGTTCCACATCGCTGCGGTGCAGGGACGGAGCCTGCTTGACCAGGACATCAGACAAACTTACGTACCACCGACTCGGAAGACAGACGGAGCAACGGACGTCGCGTGGACTGACGGACGTACAGACTACACGGCCACAAGTCAGTGAACTTTCTTCAAAAGACGTAGCTGCCTTGTGAAGATTTATGTCTCTCAAGAAGATGGGTGGCTCTGGGGTGTAAATCATGTATCCGCTTCCCTCCTTGACAGGCATGAATCCGTTAATATTAAAATTTAAACAATAATAACAACAATAATAATAACAATAATAACGATAATAACAGTAACGACAATAATAACAATAATAATAATAGTAATAATAATAATTTAAAAAAAAAAAAATTAAATTATGCTAATTAAAACAACATAATATCTGCAATATAAAAATGAATTTTCGGGAAGTTCTTAATTATTCATTAAGAATGAATGCTCTTGTGCACAGTTTTAAAAAAATTAAAAATTTTTTTTATAACAGTTATATCGTTGCAAATTTCCATTAGTGTTTATAGACTAAGTGCACACGCCTCCTATCTTATCGAAGATAAGAAACACTCTCGTATATACGAATAGACAGGACAAAGAAGTAGCATGTAATATAAATCTTCCGTAGTATTTAAATTGCAAACGGTACAAACAGCTTCTGTGTCAATGGTATATACGGTTCTATTTAGTGTCAGCCTGAGTTTGGTTTTTCCGCAAGCGCGCAATTGGCATACCATTCTTAAAAATGAAATAGGCAAGTTTGACATTAAGTATGCTTGAGCATCCCATTGAAATTGAAAATTATGGTAAACGACTCTATAACTAGAAGATTTGGCTCTTTCTACGTCCTTCCAATATAAAGAGTTTGCATAATCATCAGAAAAGCAGTTTATATTGTAAAATGAAAAGTCGCTGTCCAACAAAGTCAGTTCCATGTTATTATTTGACAAAAGTAACTTCAGTTGTGAAACGTAATTATACCTATTTGTAGATTTACTTTTAGTATCATTATTTGAAAGATTAATGAGACGGCGGAGACAAATTTTTGGTAGCCTGCAGTTATCTAAGCAATTCACACTTTTCCAGCACAACAGAGTCGATCGCACTGCTTTTACTGAAAGGGAACGATGACCAGTTTCTAAGCGGATAATATAGTTGGGAGCATTTCTCGGTAATTTTAGAAATATTTAAAAAAAATTTGTTTGAACTGACTCAATTTCAGTAAAGTATCTCAGACTCCGAACCAGTGCTCAGAATAATAAAGAAGTTGTGACGATACTATCAAAAAGCTGACATCTTGCTGGCCACGACACACATTTTGAATTTACTAATGTTGACATTACTGCACCCGTGGCAATTTTAGCCTTCCGAACGAAGTGTAGAGCAGATTCGTAAAACAATGTAGAACTGGAAAATGTTACCCCGAGGTAGTTAAATTTGTTGACAACTTCAATATTGTCAGACCCGCATCTAAATACTTCTCTTTCACTGACTCTTCCGCCTCTTCGGAAGACCAGAACTTTTGACTTGGAGCAGTTAATAGTCAATTTATTGATGCGCGCATAGTCATTCAAAACCTCGAGCTCTCTGTTTAAATCGTAACAGCTGTTGCCCAGAATTACCAAATCATCCGCATAAAGTAGTAATAATAAATTATTCGTCTCGTCTATCTTTACACCTTGGACACTCCTTTTTCGGAAGAAAGGCTTGATGTCATTTATAAGCGAAGAAAACAGCCATGGACTTAGAGATTCACCCTGTAGGACACCCTCGTTCACGTTAAATTGTTTCGTAAATTTTAAGTTTTACTCGAATTTCTGCATTACGATAGATGGCTTTGAGTATACGAGTGATTTTTGAGCTAACGCCATAGTTAAACAACTTGTGCTACAGTAACTGATGATTAACTGATCAAATGCACGTTTAAAATCTGTAAAAGCTGCGTATACTTTTTTCTTTGGCTGATGTAAACATAATTGGGTAATACAGGAGAGAACAAAAACATTGTCAAGACACCCTCGACCTTTTCTAAATCATGACTGATTTTCAATCAAAACGTCGGCTTCATCAGCCCAAAGCGTCAATCGTTCTAGCAAAATATTCGTAAAAATTTTTAGTGTAGTGTTACAGAGAGCAATCAATTCCACTATAATTTTCCGGATTACTTGCATCACCTTTCTTATGAAGCATAGTGACAGCAATTAGCAAACATTCCTTGGGAATGTCTCCTGTATTCATTATTTTATTGAACCAGGAATTAAGATACAAAATACAGTTTTAGGGGAGATTTTTTTAAAATTCGTTCGTGATGTTATCTAGACCAGAAGTTTTGTTTTCTTATTAGACTTGCTAATACTGGCATACAATTCATCGAGAGAAATTTCACTATCTAAGAAAGGATGTGCTGCGTCCGAAAAATAGAACAAGTCATCGTTCTCTAAAGCTTCGTGGCATAAGTTTTCATAAAAATTTTTTACTATGGAACTTGGTAAATAAGTATAAAAACATCGAAAATGCCACAGCCGACAATATAACTGTCAATGGTAAAACTAGTGTTGATTTTTCTGAAATGGCGGAATATCTTAATGATTATTTCATCAATGCTACTGAAAGCCTTGAAGCCCAATTTAAATTTTTACAACGGCCTACCTCAAGCCGAAAGAAGTACGTTCCTCAATCGCTTTACCGAGCAAGAAGTCTATAATTCTATTTATAGTCAATAATTCCAGTGCAAACTGCTTAAAATTGCTTCATCTTACATAACTGAGCCTTTGACTTTTAATAATAAATCTTTTGAAAATGGGTATTTCTCGAGTTTGTTAAAAATATCAGTAGTGCACCCTATTAATAAAAAAGACTATAAACACAATAGACCGATTGCTTTATAATATAATAGAAGCATTTTTGGGCCATAGCTTTGCTTAATTTCAATCAATGTTTTGTCCAACCTACATGATACAGATCGAAACATGTATCTTTTTGCAGATGATACGATAATCTTTTCCAGCGATACGAGCAAGTTAAACCTTGAAAAAAAGATTAACGCTTCGTTAATGTCTATTTAATCTGACTTAATTGAATTGATGACAATGGCTTAGTCCTGAATTTATCCAAAAACATAATTAAATAGCGATTAAAATTAATTACTTAGGTGAAAAATTTATTTATGCAACAAAAGGAAGTGTCTTCTAATTACCCTTGAAAACTTTTGGCTAAAGCATTTTCAGTAGCTAGCGTAATTTCTTTCAATTAAATTCAAAAATGGCATATTTTTAAGTCGAGTTTCCATCGAAAGCTAACGATTTCCTAAAAAATATTAGTATTTTTATGAGGATCAACTTTCTAATTTAAAGTATTATTCTATATCTTACCATTTAGGATCTAAATTGACTATAAAAGTAACCCGGAGGACTAGGACAAAAATGATGTTCGATCATGATGTCGCCCATTAAACTCTGCAACCTTTTTTAAGTTATTTTTAATTGGCTAACTACAAAACGAGCTATTAGTCATAATAGATTAAAATGGTCCAGCTTGTGGTTTGGGATTACCTAAGAGTTTGGAAAATGCAATTTTTCCAAATCATAATAATTGTAAAATGTTACGGGTAAAAAAACATGGCGATATTCTGTATTTTAAATCATAAAACTTGGAACTTCTCAGTTAGTATGAGCAAAAAATAGTTAAATTGTCATCACAACATGATTGTAAATTAGCCTGAGGGCAAAAATTAAATCTTTTATCCTATGTGAATAAATCTGTTCGTTGACTACACTAATATAGAAAAAATTTATTTTAATTCAAGAGATAACAACCACTTACCCTTTTTTTGGTGACTGACATTTGTGTTTTGGATTTTGAGGGAACTAAATCACTATAAATATGATTATTACGGTTAGCATTTTCATAGTCAATTTTGAATCTTTGTAAAATAATTATTCAACAATGAAAGTAATACAGTTGAGTGCCATATTATTGTTAACCCTATTCTTTACGTATAAAGAAAGTGCACAAAATGAAGTGTCATCGGATAAAGCGCGTTATAAACCATACGAAAATTTATTTACGAAACCAAAAACAACATTTCCAGAAAAATACAAGAAAGTGTATATGTCACCAGCGATATCACAAATTTCCAAAAGCAGTACCAAAATTAATGTTTGTGTAAATAATATAATACAAATTGAGGATCAACTTTTGGAGGGACACGACCAAATCTTTAAAAATACTCGAAGAATCACTGAATATTTGTTAGCAATAATTAGTAAATATACAACACTTAAATTTTACCATACAACCACAAATTGTGATTTAAATATTGATTTCAATCGAGCGGTTGCCGGCAGTGAAGTGAGTTTTACAGTATTTGCCGTTAAAGAACATCGGCCGAGTTCATAGATTTTAATCGATCATGACCAAATTAAAAATTTGGCTTACAGTAAAGGCGTATCGTTGTTAAAAGCTTATATGCGAGTATTAATGAAATAAATCATTCATGGATTTGCCGTTGGTAAAAATGAAAATGAAACGAATTTAGTGATTAGAGCGGTCACTGAGGGTGGAAAACCATTGCTGTTGTCTAAACGAGAAGTGTAGAATTTACGTTCAATTTATGGATCCCGAGCAAGTAGTGGTAATGGCGGTGGATCAAGATCAACTACACGTTAACCAAGAACCACAACACGTAAGGCTAAGACTACTACACGAAGGCCTAAGACTACTACACGTAAACCAAAGACCACACGTAAACCACCACTACGACTAGTGACCCAAAAGAGAAAGCATAATAAAAACTTTCTAGAGAATAAAAATATAATAAGACTTCCTACACCGTAAAAAAGGATAATAGTTTCAAGTAAATGTTTTCTTTATCTTTAATTTTTAAGCAGTCAAATACTTATTCTATTGAATTAAGTGTTAAGAACGTTGATTGAAGAAATATTTACTTGTCATAAAAACATGAACAGTCAAATAAACGCATTTACTACAATCGAGTAATTTTTTCTTACTGTGTTAAGAAAATTAATCAAATTACTAAGTATTATTACTAATCATAATTACAAATTGTAACTATTAATATTCATATAAATACACTAGTTATTTATTTAAAAATTTTTTGATTAAAAAGCGTAAAATTTGTATCTTATTCCAAGAAAATTTCGGAATGATTAATACAGAATTATTAAGTCTGGTTAAATTGATAACTCTAATTTGACCTGAAATTTTCAGGAAATAAGATACAAATATTACATCTTCCCATTCCTACTATCTTTTCATATTGCAACATCCAGATTAAGGCTGTTGAGGCCCTATAGAAAACAATACACCATTAACTTAAAATTTTGAGAAATTGTTCTTAAACATGTTAAGGACGTCCCCATAAATCATGTTTTCTTAGGATCATTTTCAAAATTCTGTATAAGCATTCTAAGTGGTTCGGCTGTTTGAGCAAGTACGGTGAATATTAATTTTTTTCCGGTGAATGATAGTTCAAAGTTCTTTGATAACAGTAAACACAGTTTTGGGGCTGAGGATTGTTCACAGAAACTTAATATATTAGTACACTCCAAATTAAATTTGGTTTGAAAAACTGATGTAAGCTTTGAGAAATTATACTTATACGTTAAAGTTGCTATTGTAATTTCAGAAAATACAAAATATTTCGAAAAACATGAAATTTAAATGGGATAAACCTACATGAAAAACATCTTTATTTTGATCGTAGAAACTGAAAATGAAATATTAACAAGGGAAAACAAAAAATTGACTGAGTTAATTGTTGAAATTGTATAGACAGTTTTGATGACGCAATCGTTTGTTTTTCACGTCACGTAAATAAAGAAAGATTTCCACTCTTAAATAGCCACACACACGTAACTGATATTCCCATATTAATACATACTACAAAATTTTCACCTAATTAGCGCCCTCGTGGTTAAACAGTGATGTTTACAAGGAAATGTTTTCAACAAAAGTTGTTTATTTTTTGATAAGGAACTACTTTTTCATTTAAATATTTGTTCTATCTCTAACGGTTTACAAGATGGGTCCTACGGACCCAAGACCCAATTGACCTATGTTGCTCATTTACGAACTCGACCTCACTTTTTACGTCTTAAGCACACTATAAAAATTTCAGCCTGATATCTCTTTTCATTTTTGAGTAATCGTGATGACAGATGGACAGACGACAGACGACAGACAGACAGACATACGCAAATGGACTAATTAGGTGATTCTAGGAAAAATTTTTTCGTAGCATCAATATTTTTAAGCGTTAAAAACTTGGGACTAAACTTAATATACTATGTATATTTCATATACATGGTATAAAAAAGGGTGTATCATATAAAAAAATTCAACTTTGATACACTCTGCGTTTCCGATAAGCCTGTATATAACGAAAATAATTTAAAAATGTACAGCCACTAACCTTTCATGTATTCCTGAAAGAAAATTTAGTTAAAATCAAGCAGTATAGCCATATTAACCTTCCGTGTCGTATAGCGTGAACAACCCTCTATATTTGACGATACTTTAAATGGTTTTTTTTTTGTTCATTTCGTACAAGAATATGCTATATCCCACAAAGGAAATAACAAACGAACCAATATTAGTCCACGCTTGGGTGAAGATTGGTGAGCATTTAATATTGCCTGGAAACCAAAACTGGCACAGTCTTTCTTCCACTTTCTTGCTTTAAATAATAATTAATATATCTTGTGGTTTGACAAACAGAAACCCTTTTGGTCCAATTTTTGTGCAACCCCGCCCCCTCCAAAGAAACAGTTAAATGACATTTTTTTGAATCCAGTAAAAGTTACTCTCAATTATATGGGTTATTTAACGTCAAAAAGGCTCTTTCTGATCTTTTCGTAAACTTCTTCGTTTTCGAGATAATAACAGTTTAATGTTTGGAAAACTCCAAAAAGGCCATTTTAAAAGCTGAAAAACGGGTCTTAAAATTATATTTTAGAGCTTATCAAAATTCTAAAATAATGGTTGAACATCCTTTATGAAGTTCTGAAGAGAAATTGCTGATTCTATAATTCTAAAGCCTCAACTTTTAATTCTTTAAGATGTTATAATTCTTATTAATAATAGTGTTAGGGATATTTCACAAGTTAGTGTTTTTACTTTTTTCTTTGGTGATTTTAATTAATACCAGGTTGGTATTAACTGACTTTACCAAACTTCCGCTGTGGTGACTATGAGTCTACCTAACACACTTCTTGTGTTGCATAAGTTGTTTTTGAACACTTGTTTGAATCGGTCGATCCATGCCATGGATCGACCGATGTGTGTTCATAATCTTTTATTTTAAAAGAAATCACAATTAATTAGTTTCTTGATCTGAATAGATCGTTTCTTTCGGTTGATTTAATTAATCAATCTAAAAATATAATTTAAAAGTCGAGTCAGTGATTCTGTTCTCATTTTCTAAAGTTTCAATTTCAAGTGTTTGTTTTTCAATGTAGAAACGTGTGGTTTTCTACATTTAAATTTGCTATTTAACAATGTGTTAAAGTTTAATTTCGAAATCGATATTTATCTTGATAATCAAGTTTAATTTTGGATTTAAATTCGAATAGTTCTCAGTGAACCATGTGTTTTTAGTGCAGTGCATTAAACATTTTACATATTTTTTCCCGCCATTGCGGGATTTAACGCAAACTACCATTTTCATCAATTAAAAGTCAATAACCAACAGTAAAACAAAAGGGCGTGAACAAATACAACGTAAAGGTTTGATAATTTACCCTAAATTCCCTTCTTCCTGATTTTATCCATATCAAACCTTTAAATAACAACTTTTATTCTTCTACCATCAACCTGCATAAAAAACTGGTGAGTACATATTTTTGTTATACAGTCCAACAGCTCTCAAACCTTCTTAAAATCGCTAAGTGTTGGGAAATATTTTAATTTTTGTGAACCAGCGATCAACGCCCCAACATTTTTGGTCCTTCGAGCCGGATATACGTTTTTTCATTCAATTCAAATAATCACGTGTTTTTTCGTGTTTTTGTTCTGGACAAACATTTACGTAATAATTCATGCTATTTTGAAAAACAATATTCGACGTCATTTTGATATTTCAAATTTGACAAATAATAAAACTACTCTTTTCATAAAATAGATGTCACTATTGACTATTTTTTTGTTCAAATCACAAATCATAATATTTACATTTTTTTTCCAATTGTCAAAATTTATTAAATGACATTTCAAAAATAAATGTAAATAATTTACTTTTTTTGACTTCAATTGTTAATTTCAATTTTTCTGAAAAAATTTAAAATTCTTTGAATTAAATCGCATTTGATTAAAATTTCGTATTAATTCAATATTATTTAATACTCAATTGATTTAATTAGTTTCAATTTCTTGGGAAAATTCGTAAACGTATGGTTATTGACTTTGATTGATTTTTTTACATTAATTAATTTCATATTCTTTTTTTTCAATTCACTTGTATTCTAAAAGGTTTAAATTGTTCATTCTTGGGTATCAAATAAATTCATTATTCATTCATTGATTTTCACTCTCAAGTATTCGAGTTTTTTTCAAAACGAATTTCATTTCATATAATATTGAGTTTCCGGGTAGCGTATGCTGATTTGTTATAATTTATTAAAATTTTCTTTTGATTTCAAACAAATTTAATTTCAGTGGTTCTGTAGTTCGATTGAGATCATCAACGTATCGCTTATCAATAATATTTCAATTATTTAAAGTCATTTGATTGTTTTATCAATCCTTCATCAATTAATATTATTCCTTTTTTCAATTTTATTTGCATTTTCATTCAAGCATGGCACAAGTCATTGACAGCTTACTCCAATATGGAGAAAACATGGAAGCAGTGAAGGAAAACCTACTCCTTCATCGTGAAAATGCCTTTGCGCAAGTAAACGCAATGTATGACACTGTAAGGGGTCTTACACAAGACGATTTCTTACAATGTGAATTATTATGTAAAGAATTGCCATCCTTCATTGAAAATCATAAAACAATTCAAAGTGATATTTTGAAATTTAATTCTGCCGTAGAAAAACGTAAGCGAATCGAAACAGTTTCAGCTCAAATAGCTTACGATCAGTTGACATTTTCAATCAAGCTGCATTACCACAAAATGAAGGCGTTAATGCCAAACAAAGTTTCTGATTCAACATCGGTTGATTCAGTCAAACCTCTTCAACAAGATAACAATTTAGCTCGTATTAATTTACCCCAATTCAATGGCGATATAGATTCCTGGTTGGAATTTATTTCTATATTTGACAGCCTTGTCCATTCAAAACATATGGACAATATTTGCAAATTTCGTTACCTTAAAACCTCGTTGAAAGGGGACGCTGCAGCAGTGATTTCTGGGTTTGCCTTAACTAGCGAAAACTATCCATTAGCATACGAAGCATTACGTTTTCGCTACAACAATAAAAGGCGCATAGCCAGTTTTTATTTACAAAAAATTTTAGAGTTCAAGACAACCCATTTGTCTAATTTAAATAATTTAAATTCATTTCTCACCACTCATGAAACTGCAGTAAAATCTATTCGCTCTATGGATTTACCAGATTTAATTGATTTCATTTTTTTCAACCTAACACTAAATAATCTGGACACTAATATGCGCCGTGAATTTGAATTACGTCATTCAGACAAGGAGATTCCGTCATACACGGATTTAATCACATTTGTTACTAATCAGCTTCGCTCATTAGAGTTGCAATTACCCACTACTCGCCCTAGTAGCTCAACGTTTCCAAAAGCAAACAAACCCAAATCATTTTTAGTAAACACCGCTCACAACACTAACAAAATTTCTTCATTTAAACAAAACTCAATTTCAAAGTGTATTCGCTGCAGAGGCCCTCACAATCTCGCAGCTTGTCCTTCATTTTTAAAAATGGAATTATCGAATAAATATCAATATTTAAAATCACTTACTCGTTGTTTCAATTGTTTAGGTTCTCATCTTCGAAGCCAATGTGCTTCTAAAAATGTATGTCGCAAGTGTGATTCTAATCAACATCACACTACCCTTCATCCTGGGTTTCAATCACCGGTCACGTCGGCAACCAAAGCCACCGTTTCGGACTTGAATGCGTCTCCCTCAACCTCAATCACTCAACCCCCTCACAGCACCGGTAACGACATCCCGGCGCTGTCATGTACTTCATATGCCCAAAACCCACAAGGGGTCTTACTGGGCACAGCGCAAATTTTAATTAATACCCACAGTGGTAATTATTTTTCTGTTCGGGCACTTGTGGACCCTGGCTCCCAAGTGTCAATTATTTCATTATCATGTTGTCGTGCTCTTGGTTTACCTATTAAACCCACTTCAACTCAAATTTCTGGTATTGGCGCCACCGAAACCTCTTGTCATGGTACGGTTTCGTGTATTTTAAAGTCAAAATATTCTGACATAAAAGTCTCTACAATTGCATATGTCATGTCTACTATTTCGTTAAATTTACCTTCAGTTGAATTGTCTCAAGAAGTCATCAGTCGCTTCACGTCACTCAAATTGGCAGATAGCCAATTTTATAAATCGTCCCCCGTGGATTTCTTAATAGGGGCAGATTTGTTCCCCTCTGTATTGTCATGTACGGATTCTCAAACTATTCAGGGATTCCCTTCCGCCATAAACAGTATTTTTGGATGGTTAATTATCGGTCCTGTTGAGGGCAACCCCCCTACTCAACCCATTTCACTTCTGAGCACTGCTCAAATAAGTGATCATTTACAAAATTTTTGGGAAACTGAAGAAGTTTCGGTTTCCATCCCCTCAAATCCTTCAGATATTTTGGCGGAACGCCATTTTAAAGACACGCATTCGCGTGACTCAACGGGTCGATACATTGTCGCTCTTCCGTTTCGTCCGGGCAGCCTCCCTGCCCTTTTCAACAAGGAGCGTTCACTCGCTTCCTTTATTAATTTGGAAAAAAGATTGTCTAAATTTCCTGAAAAATACAAGGCGTATACCGAATTCATGGATGAATACATTTCATTATGTCACATGTCAAAGGCAACTAACTCATCAGGTTATATAATTCCCCATCATTGTGTCACTAAGGACACTAGTACATCCACCAAATTACGTGTTGTTTTTAACGCATCGGACCCAGGTTACAACAAAATTTCTTTAAATTCATTATTGTTGGCCGGTCCTAAATTACAAAACGATATCTCGGATATCCTTTATTCATTCCGTTTTAACGCAATAGCCTTGTGTTCCGATATACGTCAAATGTATCGACAAATTTTGGTACGTCCAGAAGATCGCATTTATCAGCATATATTTTACCGACCATCCACTGAATCCGACGTCGTTGAATTTGAACTAAATACCGTAACATACGGCTTAGTTCCTTCCGCTTTTCTTGCACAAAGGTGCCTAAAACAATTAGTTATCGACGAAGGCAATCATTATCCTTTGGCTTCTCAAGCCCTTCTGCAC
The DNA here is from genome assembly GCF_905475395.1 of Chrysoperla carnea. NCBI lineage: Eukaryota > Metazoa > Arthropoda > Insecta > Neuroptera > Chrysopidae > Chrysoperla > Chrysoperla carnea. The sequence continues at coordinate 9,969,699 of NC_058342.1, forward strand.
AACACTTACGTTGATGATATTATTACTGGTGCTTCGTCTCCTGAACAAGCCAAAACTTTAATGACACAATTACAAACTTTAATGAGTAGGGGAGGTTTTGAGTTGCGAAAATGGACTAGCAACGATCCTTCTATATTAACTGATCTCCCTGTAGATCACATCGAGACGCCATTTATGTTCGAAACGGAGACTGTGTTCAAAATACTTGGGCTGCTGTGGGACCCAAACACAGATAGTTTTCTATTTCAATTCAAATCATTCGAAAACGTTTTGACAAAACGCACTTTGCTTTCCCATGTGGCAGGAGTGTATGATCCTTTGGGTTTTTTAGCACCTATTACCTTTAGCTTGAAGTGTATTCTGCAAAAGCTATGGTTAGATCACTCAGGGTGGGACGACCCCGTACCTCCACATATTCGTCAAATTTGGGACCTCCATCAACAAAACATGTATCTCGTAGCTCAAATTCGCATTCCCCGTTTTATTGCTCCTTCAGAAAGTAGGTCGGTATGGTTGGCCGGTTTCTCTGACGCTAGTCAGCTTGGATACGCTGCTGTGCTTTATCTCTGTTGTGATGATGGATATTCAATAACATCCAATTTATTTGCTGCTAAAACTAAGGTAGCTCCATTGAAAACCCTGAGCATACCGCGCCTGGAACTCTGCGGAGCACTTCTGCTTAGCAAACTCGTCTCGTCTGTCCGTCAAACTATGCCGAATTTGTTCAAAATTCCCCCACGTCTATTCACCGATGCTCACATCGTTTTATATTGGCTCAACACTCCTCCACATTTACTCAAAGTTTGCGTTGCCAGTCGTGTTGTGGCCATTCAACAAATTACTCAACACATGTGCTGGTCATATATTCACACTTCTGTCAACCCCGCTGATATCGCATCTCGTGGACTGACCCCTGATCAGTTTTGCAAACCAACTCAACATAACTTGTGGTTTCACGGACCATCGCTAATTTCGGAGCCTCTCAGTCAATGGCCTCCTCCTTTTACGGATACAGTTTCCAATATTGCTGAGCTGCCTGAAATTAAACCCTTGGCTCTCGCAGCCAATTTAATTACTCCGGATCAAATGTTAGAATTGTTTTCTCACTTTTCGTCATGGACGCGTTTGATCCGAGTTGTCGCATGGATGCTTCGTTTCATCAAACAGTGTAAAGCACGCCTACAGCATCTAGAACCCATTTCTGGTCCGTTGTCCGTCACTGAATTAGATTTTGCGAAAATCAAAATCATTCATATAACTCAAAAATATTATTATTCTTCCGAAATTCGTTTGTTATCCGCTCATAAAGCTCTTAAAGGCAGTCTCAGCTCGCTCAGTCCGTTTTTAGATTCTTCTTCCATAATTAGAGTGGGTGGTCGCCTCAACCGCTCCCCACTCTCTTCAGCTTCCAAGCACCCCATTTTGTTGCCCAAATTGGCACACATATCTCAATTAATATGCGTTCATGCTCATTTGTGTTCTCTTCATTCTGGGCCCAGAGCAGTCCAAGCTTCTGTTCAAGCCGTTTATTGGATTCCCGGGCTTCGTGGTCTTGTTCGGAAAGTGATCCGTAACTGTCCCACATGCTACAGATTCCGTGCTGTGCCCTTCGCGCCTCAAATGGCCGCTTTACCCGAATCTCGAGTCACCCCCTCGAAACCATTTTCTCATACTGGAGTCGACTTCGCCGGTCCATTCATTGTTAAATCCGGCAACCCACGTAAACCTCGTTTAACAAAAGGTTATCTCTGCATTTTTGTGTGTTTTTCCACAAAATGTGTCCATCTTGAGTTCGCTTCAGAACTCACTACTCAATGCTTTCTAGCAGCACTGGATCGATTTGTAGCTCGTCGGAGTCTTCCATCCGACATATATTCCGATCAAGGTCGGAATTTTCTTGGCGCCTCACGCCTTTTAAATGAAATTTCTATTTTCTTACAAGAAAATCGCGAGAACATCTCCGATTATTTGTCTCTTAAAAGTGTACAATGGCATTTCAACTGTGCATATGCACCCTGGTTCGGGGGTTTATGGGAAGCTGGCGTCAAATCCGCCAAATCGCTCCTCAAACGCATGTTCAAGGAATCTTCCTATTCCGTTGAAGATTATTTCACGATATTCGCCCGCATTGAAGCGGTGTTGAACAGTCGCCCACTGTGCGATCTGCCTGCTGATCCTTCTGAGGCATCGTCTTATTTAACCTCTGGACACTTTCTTACCGGCACCCCCTTGACCTCGTTTCCCGAACGTTACCCACCTTGTGAACAGCCCGTTCGTGACCGTTGGTTGAACCTACGACGCTTGGTTCAAAGTTTTTGGAAGCGTTGGTCAAAAGAGTATTTAAATACTTTAATTCAAAGAAACAAATGGAAATCGCCTGCCGCCACCCCTGAGGTTGGGGATGTTGTATTAGTAAAAGGGGATCAAACTCCCCCACTTTCTTGGCCTATTGGTCGTATAATCAGACTTCACATGTCTGCAGACGGTATACCTCGTGTTGCCGATTTAAAACTTGCGGATCAGCAAGTAGTTACTCGGGCGGTCGCCAGACTGCTTCCACTGCGTGGGTCGATCGAGTAGTCCCATTTTATCCTTCGCTCCCCCATTCATTTTATTTATTTATTTTTTTTTTTTCTTTCTTTTCCAAAATTTAATTATTTATGTATATCAAATATATATATAAATTTTCATGAAAAATCATATTGTCCACTTTCATAAAACAAGTTAACATGGATTCTGCTTTTCTTATTAAATTTTTCTATACAAAGTAATAAAATTCTATCACTGATTTTCTTTACGTCATTATAACATTTGTAATGGTCCTTTTGGTGAAATTGCTTCTTCAACAGGAGGATTCAATGTATCCGTTGCCATACAATGGAACATATCTGTTATTTTGTTCAATGATTCATTCATCTTTTTCTGTAAAGTATTTTTTTTAAAAAATGATAGAAAACAACATCGAGTTGAAGTCATCTCTTGGTAGGTGATTACAGCGGTCTTTTAGTCCACTCTTCGTCTGTGATTTTATCCACAGAACATGAGGGCAAATTTGAATACTCCATTATCAAATCTTCAATAGATCTATGCCTTGGATTTTTTTCTTTATGCCTTTCTTGTGATGTAAACTCGGTTAGTAATATGTCAAAAACATTTTTCATTTTTACCTTTATCTTTTATCCTTTGGATTTCAAATATCCTTGTTCTCTCTTATTGCATCTATATTGTTGACATTCTCAATTTGTTCGGTCCCATGTAACTGAATTTTTCCCTTTTTGTTTAGATAGGCTCAAATTCTATCGAATTTGGGGGGGCGACTTATGTTAGGGATATTTCACAAGTTAGTGTTTTTACTTTTTTCTTTGGTGATTTTAATTAATACCAGGTTGGTATTAACTGACTTTACCAAACTTCCGCTGTGGTGACTATGAGTCTACCTAACACACTTCTTGTGTTGCATAAGTTGTTTTTGAACACTTGTTTGAATCGGTCGATCCATGCCATGGATCGACCGATGTGTGTTCATAATCTTTTATTTTAAAAGAAATCACAATTAATTAGTTTCTTGATCTGAATAGATCGTTTCTTTCGGTTGATTTAATTAATCAATCTAAAAATATAATTTAAAAGTCGAGTCAGTGATTCTGTTCTCATTTTCTAAAGTTTCAATTTCAAGTGTTTGTTTTTCAATGTAGAAACGTGTGGTTTTCTACATTTAAATTTGCTATTTAACAATGTGTTAAAGTTTAATTTCGAAATCGATATTTATCTTGATAATCAAGTTTAATTTTGGATTTAAATTCGAATAGTTCTCAGTGAACCATGTGTTTTTAGTGCAGTGCATTAAACATTTTACATATTTTTTCCCGCCATTGCGGGATTTAACGCAAACTACCATTTTCATCAATTAAAAGTCAATAACCAACAGTAAAACAAAAGGGCGTGAACAAATACAACGTAAAGGTTTGATAATTTACCCTAAATTCCCTTCTTCCTGATTTTATCCATATCAAACCTTTAAATAACAACTTTTATTCTTCTACCATCAACCTGCATAAAAAACTGGTGAGTACATATTTTTGTTATACAGTCCAACAGCTCTCAAACCTTCTTAAAATCGCTAAGTGTTGGGAAATATTTTAATTTTTGTGAACCAGCGATCAACGCCCCAACAAATAGTGTGTAAGACTGAAATATTAAGTAACTCTGTCTTACTCATTGTTAATAATGGGAATTAAACATCTTCTTAAGAATTGAAAAATGAGCCTCTAGAATTAAGTAACCTGTATTAGTCTTCAGATCTTTATTAAGTAAAGGATGTTCAAACATTATTTTAGAATTTTGATAATCTAATACATTGGCGTAAAAATGGGAAATAGAAAGTTTAAGGAATTCAAACCCTCACACACCAATTAACCATGTTAATTATAATTTTTGTATGGATTTTTTCTCCGATAAAACGAATTTCAACATATTTTGAAAAATAGCCTACTAAGTATTCAAATTATTTATAAAAAAATAAAAGAAAGCTTTCAAAGACCATAAGACTGAATAGCATAGATTAATAAAATATTTCTGTCATCTATTGAGTAAAAAACAGATTTGAGACACCTTAGGCAGTACGAGGGCCAAGGCAATTTTACTGCCTTGAAAAAATTTTACTGAAATTATTTGTGTCTTATTTTCAACTTTGTTGATGAATTTGGTTATAACTTCATGAATGTAGACGAAAAATAATAAAATTTTTCGATATCTGCCTTGTTTTTTAAAATATCGAAAGCTAAATAAAAAAAATTTTCTATTTTTGATATTTGGAAAATAGCTCTAAATATCGAAAAAATGTATTATTACTTTTCGTCTTATATTGTCGAATTATAACATAATTCACCATCAAAATTGAAAAATATATTTTCTTAATTTGTCTCCCCACTACCGTGCTCTTACATCCTTAACTAGTCGGGCACAACGATTTTTTTTTTGTTTTCAATAATTTATAACAGTTTTAAATTAAATTTAAATAGTTTTTTTTTTTTAATTTAATTTTTGTATTGACTAGTTTTGGAGAAGTCTATGAAAACATATTATTCATCCACCGTTTTTCCATAAAACCAATTTTAAATAAGCCTACTTTTGAAGTCAGTTATTTATTTAAATAATCAGACAAACCGCCTCCCTTAAAATTAACAGAATTGATTTACACTTAGCCCAACTTTAAAAAAATATCAAGTCTTTTATCTTAAATTGCCCTGGCGCTCATTATGATCTTTTTTATTATTTTTGTACAGTAATTATTATATTTATTAAAAAAACAAGTAAAAACAAGCAACTGAGTGAATTAATTGTTGAAATACCATGTACAAACAGTGTTGATGACGTTTGTTTTTTTTTTGCGTCACTTAATATATTCACTCTTAGATAGCCACGCACACAAAACTGATATTCCCATATAATAGATACTATAAAATTTGCACCTAATTTGCGCCCTCGCGGGTAAGCTATGATATTTACGAAAAAATTGTTTCAAACAAAAGTTTTTTTATAAGGAACATTTTTATGTTTAAACTTTTCTTCTATCTCTAACGGTTTATGAGATGGTTCCTACGGACTCAAGAACTATGTTGACCTATGTTGCTCATTTACGAAATTGACCTCAGTTTTTACGTTCAAAGCTTGCTATAAAAATTTCAGCTTGATATTTATTTTCTTTTCTGAGTTATCTTGTCGACAGACAGACGATTACAAACTTGGAACTAAACTTGATAACTTGATATATTTCTCATATACATAAAAATTATGTACATCGTTGAACAACATAGGAGCTGTATAACATTTTTTTTTTCTTTTTTTGCAAAATTAATTTGCATATTCTTAAACGCGTTGAAGTCAGCGTTAAAAAAATTCATCCAAATGTTGTCACTGTAGATCCTCTTCAGAACAAAACCAAACCAAAAATCAAAAAATCGAATTGGGCATTATAGTTAACACATGTGTTTAGTCAGCCATCCTAACTTAACCTAATATTTTGAAATAACAAACAGCGTAAATTCTAGTTGTTTTGTCCGTAAAAAAAATCAAGCAAGAGAATGCTTAAAGATATTAAATACGTAAAAAATGGACCAATATTTAAGAAAATCGAAGAGGCGAGCTGCGAGTTGAGTGATGATTCTAACTCGCCGAGGTGAGGTGATACCAAAACCTCGCCTCGCATCGTACCTCGTGAAACACTGGTTAAATTAAAGTTCGGATAATTAACATGAAAAGCATAAGCGAGGTTGAGTTTTAAACAAGTGTTTTACATCTAGAAAAAATTACATTTAAGATTTTTATGAGTGTAGATAGAATTTAAACGAGTGTAGATTGTTGAAGAGAGAGAAAGAACTTTATTACGAGAAGACACTTTATTTTTTACGAGAATATCTCCGCATTGTGCTGTAGCGGGCTTAACGTAATCAAATTTGTGTAATAAAAAACTGAACTGTCTATACTGAATTAATTATACGAATTTTTATTGTTCCGTTGTTTTTACTACATAAAAATATAATACAATTCGCAACACTTTTATTTTAGTGTTATTATGATAGATAAGTTCTTTACTTCACTCGTTCTGTTGTTAACTTGAAGAATATGTATTGTAACCTGACTTATTGTAATCTGTCTGTATCGCACAATGTATGCAGTTTATATAGTTGCAATCAACAATCTAGCAAATTTTAGAACTGTCACGTATGTTCTATTGCATATATTTTCCTTGTATGTTTTCTATCTTTGTTTTAGTATTATAAAACGATATTTTTTTATTTCTTTTTAGAATTGTCTAGATTACATTTGTTTATATTGTTGGGTTAATTGTTAACACCAAAGTACATTAGAGTTAAAAGTAATGCACTAATTGATGGTTTAATGTAGTTATACATGCTTATTATAAGTATAGTCCAAAACATTTTTTACAACATTGTACGGAGGCAACACCCTTAAATACTTTGATAAAAGTGTTAATAAAAAACTGATGTTGTATAAAAATTGTTATTATTTTACTATTTGTTGATATTTCTTCCAAGTACAATCCCAACTTTGATAAAAGTTGTAGAAGCGTACAAGCGTGTACAATTTTCCACTTTTTTTCCATTTTTTTTGTTGTTGTTTATAAAATTGTAAAAACTTCGTACCAAAAAGTCAAACCGTCTTTTTTGGGAGGATGTAAAAGCACCGTACCAAAAAGAGGGTAGTTGGGGATTTTAATCAGTTTTTTGTAAATTACAAAAAAACTATGTGCCAAATAAAAGAAAGGTCAACTACTGATTTAATTGTACACGCGTATGTTTTTTTTTCGACTCTCTAGCTTCAAAGTTCTTTCAACCCAATGAAAAAGTATCCATCTTGTAAACCGTTAGAGATAAAACAAAAGATAAAAAATAAAAGTTATTAGGTACTTATAAAAAGAAACCACTTTTACTCAAATCCTTCTTTCGTAAACATTACTGTTTACCGGTGGGACCGCAACTTAGAAAAAAATTTTGGTGTCCATATTCTCCAAAACTATAAAAAAAAGTGTGTTGAAAATTTTCGGGTTAACTTTAACTAGTATTTTTTGAAACATTCTAGAAAAATAAGATAAAATTCCAGAAAAAACATTCGAAAAATTTCGATTTGTTCTATCTCTAACAGTTAACATCATGGCTTTTTTTCATTTGATTGAATGGGCAAAAAATTCCGGAAAATACTTCCAAAAATTTCGGCAATTTTTGAAATATTTTCCGGAATTTTGTCTTGCTTTTCTAGAATGTTTCACCAAACCACTAGTTGAAGTTAGCCTGAAAATTTGCAACACACTTTTTTCATAGTTTTGAAAAAAAACGAACATCCAAGTTTTTTCTTAAGCTGCGCCATCACATGTAAACAGTGACGTTTACGAAATAATGATTCATAAAAGTTGTTGGTTTTTTTATAAGAAATAACTTTTACATTTAAACTTTTATTCTATCTCTAACGGTTTACAATATGGATACTTTTTAATTTGGTTGAAAGACTAAATAATTCCATTTTAAAATTTGCATAGCTCGGTCAATTTGGAAGCTGGAAAGTCGAAAAAAAAAATGTGCACACTTAAATCAACTTTTGCCGAATATTTTTATTTGGTACATAGTTTTTTTGTAATTTGTAAAAAACTATGATTAAAACCCCCAACTACCCTCTTTTTGGTACGATGCTTTTACATCCTAATAAACAACTGTGGAAAATTTCAAAGAGGCATTAATTTTTTCTTTATTACCATTATAATTAATTTATTTTTGTTGTGCTATTAATATTATAATCTACAGTGATCAGACTGGGTTACAATTATTCACCACATGAGATAAAACTAACACCAGATGGTAAGGCATTTAAAAAAATAGTTTCAAATTTCCTAAGGTATTGCACGAACAGCCTTTATAATAATACACACACTAAGCCCCATTGGGTTTTAGATCTATCATCGCGACCTGAACAATATTTTATTTCATTATTTATATTTATCATGAAAATGAGTAAACCGTTCTAGTAGATATAAGCATGATTTAATTGAACTAGAAAGTAAATCATAGAGGCGAGTGGTATAATTAGAGACATCTTCCAAGAAAAATCTTTGCAAGAAAAATCTTCCAAAATAAATAATTTTTTAGTAGAATTACAAATCGAAGAAAATAATGTCTACATTTCTTTTTATAAGAAGCAGCGAATTCGAGACTTAGCTCTAGTATTATCTGATTATTTAATCTGTCTAAGCATATTCTGATATTTTGTAAAGATACTTGTTGAGACGTTGGGCTTATTCGTACATTCGTAAAGACACGCACGTCCAGAATTGATAAAATAGTTTTTTTGAAATTTTGCAAAAGCTATATACATGAGATTAATATAGAGAATCAAGTTCAGGGACTGTCCTAGAAACTTTTAAGGGTGATGAGGGCTTAACTTACCTTTCAATATAAGTACAATGGCTTATTCTGGTACGTGGCACTATTTGTATCGCCCTAGAATCGCCAATGTCTAAATTATAAAAAAAACCAATTAAAGTGTGGTATTCCAAGAGCCTCTTCGGTTGATCAAATTAGTTGAACCGGTCTCCCCTATTCATCAGATAAAAATAACTGATTTATTTAAAGATAAAATATTACAACAAATAGTTTTAGAAAATATTACAACAAATTATGCAACAGTTGATGGAATTTTTTCAAGCATCATATTATTTTTGGTGTACAATAATAGCATGGATTTAGACATGGACAACATAGGGTACTTTAATTTCTTTTTTTTTTTTGATAAATATTTACATTTATAAGTTAAAGTAACTTATGGTCGCGACTATCATTTTCGAAAAAGAGCACGATTTGTTTCTTGATCGAGCTAATCAATTTAATGCCATCTATGTACTAACTTACTTATGTACTGTGTGCCATCTGTGTAACAAGTTATCAGCTATATCCGTCTATGTGTGTTTACTTCTACGAAAATGAAGAAAAACTGTCAATAATCAAAGCTATAACAAAACAGTTCCATATTTTCTCAATAAAACAAACATAATCTATCTCGTAAAAAAATAAGTGATGGTTGGAAAAATTGTATGGTTCTGAATATGGAAAACGAGCAGCTTAAAAGTCCCCAAGATAAAAAGAAGCGGTAGCAAAAACAGGAAAACTAGACATATTTTTCCACAAAATTTCTACTACTGAGGAAAACATCCCGCCGATTTCGAAGTTGACTGGTATATTTGAATTACTTGCATGTCTAAACATATCTGATTGCTTTTCCGAAATCAATTTGTACAGAAGTTACTTCGGGTAGCAGTGCAAATAATCGAGAATCAGAGTAAAGGTAAACACGGTGTTCACGGTGAATGAAAAACTTTTTTTGGTAAGGGGGGCGCAATTTTTGTTTGTTTCATTTCCTGAGGTGGAACTTTCTTGAAGTTCTTACAAAATTTGCTGCAGTCTGTCTTTATCAGTCTTTATCAGGCCGAGCCTTTTAAGGATCCATATTTTGAACGTACTAAAAATGCAGGTAGATTCTGCTCCCAAATAAAGCGTTGATTTCCCCTTTCTTGTAGAGCTATCCTGATTTTCACTTTCCTTTATTTATTTTTCAAGCTAGCTAGAATTCTACATACACTGGTAAGTGGGTTGGTTTATTGTTTTAACTTGGTGAATTTCACTGGGCATTTTCAAACTGTTTTCGAATAAATGATATAAGAGCTCTACCCTTTATTACAGCACTACTATCAGACAGTGTATATTTGAGTGTTTTTTGAGACTAAACTTATAGTACAGCGTACGTTGAAAAAAATCTAGAACAAACTATGATTCTTTCAAATCGTACCGATTTTCATGTTTAGGATTAAGTTCTTGTTAACCTCTAGATTAAAGTTTATATAGTGCCTATGGTGCGCTTCTTCCCTGGAAGTGAAAGTCACCTCTTCTGAGTGGTGGAAAAAGCATATTTTGAAAATTCAATACTTTACAAGTTATTGTGGATTGAAATTCACCGTTTTTCGTTGAAAAAAATTATAGAACCAAACTTTTTTTACTTATAATAATGATGGGGAATGTTGATAAATGTCGCTAGTGATCTAAAACCAATGATTCAGTCATTAAAGTCTAAATATTTTTGTATTTTTTGTAATTTATTAGACCGAAAATTCCTGATTTTCCCAATCAAAAACTTTGATTTTCTTGCCCCACCTACGACAAAAAACCAGGTACATCCGTGAAGTAGTAGTGTGTATTGTTGCACTTGTTCATCTAGTATCAGAACAGTTGATCACATCAGAATAATGTACACCAAAGATTCCCAAATGCGTAAGCTAAAAAGCTATGACAGCAGATAATTTTTAATAGGATCAATTTGAAGAATATTATCATTGACTAATTTTAACTTAGCTAATCGGTCCCATGGAATATCTTTAGTTAACAATTGTTAACCAATGCTGATTAATATTGACCTTTTAATGTTTCAATTTCCAAGTTTAATTTTTTTGGGAAATTGAAGATACTATTTTAGCAGTATTCAAAAACAGACTGTTTTGTGGAAAATTTGTATAGTGTTGTGGTTTGCTTTATCTAGCATAAATATCCATCTAAGAGCTATCCAACAAACGTCACATAATGGAATGAAAATAAAGCTTATACCACAAAAGGTGTTAAATCTGCCTTTAGTCTTTTGTAATTCAGTTCATTTGAAAAATCTTATCAGATACTAGCTAAGTAAAAAAACAGGTACCTGGATGACCGAACTATGCTCGTAATTTTTTTTAACGTTAGTTTTCGTTTGACGATTTCGATATAAAGCAACGTTTCTGAAAAAAACCTAGCTAGATAGATTTTTCACTCCCAAAACCCCGAATATACTAAATTTCATGAAACTCGTTCGAGGCTTTTCCTTAAATATAAATCCCACCCGAAGATATCAAGAGCCCACTTTAAAATACGACAAATTTTAGAATATATTTTCGAAAACCAAGGAATTAAGGAGTTCATAACATCAATATTTTTAAACGTTACAAACTTGGGTATAAAAATGTGCTAAAGAGGTTTTTCAGCATTTAAAAAATTACAAAAGCTGTAAACTATGAAAGACGAAAAAAAAGTTTCTTGTTTTTTGCAAAACTTACTTAAAATATTAAAAAATATTCTTAAAGAAGAGGAAATTTCCAAAAAAAAAATTACTCTCCTGGAAATCTATATCTATTATTTATAATTTTAGTTTAACGCTGAAACCTGAAAACAGGTCTTTCTGAGTAATTTTTAGCTTGTTGTAATATTGTCAAAAACGAGTATAAACGAGTACTCATACTAAATAATTTTGTAAGGTATTTAATTAGGATAATTCATTTCAAAATTTGAAAAAATTAGTGTATTCTAAATACTTTAAAGAATTTATTGCCGTTGGAAATTTATCTTAAAGTTAATTTTTCAACAAGTTAGATAATTGTTTGCTAACAAAAGTTTCTTTAGATTACATCATAATTTTTTCAAATTTGTTAATTAATATTTAAAACCTTAAAAAAATTATTTAGGGTGAGATACTCGTTTTTGATGTTATTATAACAATATAAAAATGACGCAAAAAGATCTATTGTCAGCGTTAAATTAAAATAATGGAAATAGACTTCCGGAAGTGGAAGTTGTTATTGGAAATTTCCTCCTCTTTCAGAATTTCTCAGGAAATTTTATAAATATTAATATTTTATGAAATATTGGCAAAAAATGAAATTTTTTTTTCATCTTTTAAATTTTTTATTTACTGAAAAACGCTTCTAGCACATTTTTCTAGACGTCATTCCGAATCCAACAAGCTATGTATTTTTGCGACCAGTATTTCTATTTTTTATCAACTTAAACTTGTTAAATAGACTATTACACTTTCCTGTAAAAAGTCTGTAAAAAAGTTTCCTGTAAATATTTCTATGGTTAGAAAATACTTCTTATACATTTTCTAGCGACGTTATTATTTTATAACAACTAGAAGTAATTGTATCGATAACAAGTTTCCCAGAACATCTCTTAGAGATATTCACAAAGATTGAATCGTTCATATTTTTGAGTGTTTATTGTTATCAGCAGCGTTGTGTTGATTTTGTATGACGTTTGAGCAAAGCTAATAATTTGAAGTATATCTATTATTTATTATTATTTGTGGCTATGATAATATAAACAATTTTTTATTTTTTTAATAAATGTACGCTATGTGTTAATAAGTCTATGATATATTACTGTATATATAGAAGTCATTTAGATAAGTACTAACTAGTACAACATACCTTCATTACATGAACGTCCTTAACAATTCAAAAAATATCTTATACGCTTAATAATTCATTGTATTGTGTTGATATTAACTAATTTTTTTTTTTTTTTTGTTAAAAAAATAGTGCAAATTTTTTATTGAAATAAAACTGAACTGTGGTTATTAAATAATTTTTATATCATTAGTTGGTGAGTAATTCCTTATTTTGATTATTTAAGTTTATTTTCAATAATTAATACATATAATTTGAATTGTTGCCGGCTCAATGGTTATTCTTGCCCTATAGCAGAGCCATAGAGTACCCCATTCACTTCAGTATTGATTTGTATATCTCAGTTATTTATTTCGATTGTTGCGAAATACATGTGATTCGTGAAATTAACGTACTTGTTTCAATAAAGCAATTATGCTCAAAAGACAACTTGCTTAAAAATTTAAAAAAAAGGCATCACATACCTAATTACAAGAAATGCAATGCAATATATTATATACCAGATCATTTTCGAACTAAACTAGGGGCAGATAACTTTTTCGTCGGTTGCAGTAAAAATAACAATCGTTATAAAATTTTCTTTGAATGATTCATGGATTTAAATGCAGATCTTGTAGCTTAAGGTATTTCTAGCATAAATGCACTTGTCGACAAATTTGGTTTTTTATTCAGAATAATGTTAGCTATGAGATTCAGAATTGAATAAAAAAAAGGAAAATTGAAAGTAATATTTTTAGAATAAGATTAAATAAAAAACATTTAATATTAATTTTCGTTTTCGAGATATTAATTTTGGTAGAAACTAAATACCATGCTGGAACTACCTTAATCTTAATGAAATTTAATGCGCATTGGATTTTTTATTTCCAATTTTTGCTCATTTCTGAATAACGAGAAGTGCATGATATAAAGCCGCACCATCAATATCTGTTAATTACTGTGAAATTATACAATTTTCTATCTAACAAAATAATTTAAAAATTTTTTTTCTTCTTACCTTTACGCCCTTATTTTGAGGCGCTCTGTGCAATTACGCAAGTCACTCATAGATAGAGCTACCAATTAAGAGTTAATTTTCAAAACTCTATTTTAATAATAATACATCGCAAAGATCTATTAAAAATAATTGACTGAGTTAATTGTTGAAATATCATGTATGGAAAGTGTTGAATATCATTATTTTTTATAAATAAGAAGAGATTAAAAAACCATTACAATTATGGCACCCAATTGGCCACCAAAGACTACTACAATTTTGTTAGTTTTTTCGAGAATGATTCTCAAGACCACTATTTGAAGATACCTGCAAATTTTCAACTATCTATTTTTCATAGCTTTGGTGAAAATGAACAGCAACGTTATGTCCTAATTTGCGCACTCAGGGAAAAAAGTGATGTTTACTTTTGTCCTAAATGGGTCCCACGGGCCGAAGATCTAATTGGCCTATGTTGGCCTTTTACGAACTTAAACTGATTGTTTACTTCCTGAGCACGTTATAAAAAATGCAGCTCGATATATTTTTTCGATTTTAAGCCATCACAGACAGACAGGCGAATAACCAGAATTGAAATAATTAAGTAATTTTATGAACACCCAGAGCAAAATTGTGTTTGTTGCATTGATATTTTTATAAGCTTTCCGAACTTGGGACCTAACTTAGTATACCTTGATATATATTTCATATATACAGAGTATAAAAATATTTGGCTATAAATTCTAGCAAACTGCATTTTCTTTGAATTCATTATGTTTTTTGTATTCATTCTCCACTTTGGACCCGCGTTCAATACGTCATAAATTTAAAATTTCCTCATAAATTTAAAATTTCTCAAAACGTAAAGATATTATAGAATTTTTAATTTCGGTTTTCAAGGTAGATACAATAACATTCTATCAGAACATTAATAAAGTTTTATTTAAATCTAGTAACAATGTCACAATTTTACAATGCCAAATGTGATTCATTTTTCAAGTTAAGACAACTGATTATACTCAACCAATGTAAGATATTTTTGGCGGGAAGTTATACAATACAAGATATAGGTACCAGCCTAAAGCCTCAAATAACAACAATTTACAGTCGGTTTAAATATCATCAATTTTAAAACAAACAAATAAATTTTCAGATAAGTGTTATTGTGTTGCATCGTTTAAATATATTCATATTAAATAACCTTGAATTACGGTTCGACATGTTTTTTGGTAATATCTCACGATTTCACATTTTCATTTTTAATTATACACGGTTAGTAATAACAATAATTTTTAATATTAATTAATAATATTTATTTATTAGTAACAACAAGGAAGAATTAAATCAATCGGCAACAGAGTAATTGCCGCATAAACTCCTCTGACAGAATAAACCCATGAATCACACTAGCGGATTCGGTTCTTTTTTATTATAAAATCTTTCATTAAATGATCTTTTTTCGGGTATAAACGAAATTCTGGACGCCCCAAACCAATTCTTTAGTGTTCCAGCTTCTCCTTTGACCTGTTTGAACCATTTTAATTTTTTTAATATTTTTTTTTTTAGAAAGGTGATTTTTAATGAAGGAGCTCTAGAGCTTTTTAATCAGGAAGATAATTATTCGTTAACGATAAAACGTACATAACGTTTATAACGACTATCGGATACAACGACCGTCCATAAACATATTATCCCTTCAATGTCGTTATAACTGGTTTTGATTATCTTTTTTTTTTTCAAATAATTTAAATATTTGATGAACGTGTTCCATTTGGTATAAAACGTCAATTTTTTCCTTGAAAACCGGATTAAAGAGACAAGTAGCTTAAAGGCTTATGTTTATACCATGTAGGTATATATGAAATATATCAAGGTATAGTTTATAGTCTCAAGTTTATATCGCTTAAAAATATTGATGCTACGAACAACATGGTATAAGCGCTCAAAAAATCACGTAATTAGTCCATTATATTTTTCCGTATGTCTGTCAGCACGATAACTCAAAAAATGAAAAGATATATCAAGCTGAAATTTTTATAGCGTGCTTAGGGCGTAAAAGGTGAGGTCGTGTTCGTAAATGAACAACATAGGTCAATTTGGTCTTGTAAATTAGAGATAGAACCAAAGTTTAAGTGTAAAAAATGTTCCTTATAAAAAAAAACAAATTTTGTTAGTAATATTTTTTCCTAAACATCACTGTTTACCCGTGAGAGCAAAAATCAGGTTCGAAACATTATACAGTGTATACAAGGTGTTGATAATTGATTGCAGAACTCTTGGCTTCTTAAATGGGCTTGTAAAGACGACCGAAAAAGCTCAAATTTCGATCTTAAGCCTTATTTCCGAGATAATTAATCAAATCAATTAATAAATTTATCAAATGCCAGAGCACTTAGAAATAGAAGGATGTCTTTATAAGCTTATTTAGGAAGTTAAAAGGTATGCAGTCAATTATAGAACACCTTCGATACAAGTAATGTATATATTTTAAATTTATACGTTGCGTATATTTTGTTTGCTTATAGCATATGCATTAGCTAAGTTGTTTGTTTATATATAGCTTTGTTTGTTTATAGGATATATAATATCCAATTAGAAAGAGGATATTCTTATTACTTTGTGAGTAAGAGTAGCTATCTATTTTACTTACATGACGAAAAAAAACAAAAGATTGCGTAATAAACACTTTCTACACATGCTATTTCAACTATTAACTCAATAAATTGTTTGTTATCACTTGTTTAATTGTGGAAAAGAAGCTTTTTTTAATATTTTCTATTATAATTACATGTAAAAATCTCGAAAATGATGATTTTTAAGAAATTATCACAACAGCTATTTTTGACGTAAAATGAGCCAATAGATATAAATTACTTACGTTATTATTTCACAAAAAATTGACATATGGCTGCTGTTCAAGAGAAAATTTATTTAAAAAATTTGCACTAGATTTTTTATCTTTACACTCTTGATCCTTTTTAATAATAGTCTTTTGAATAAGAATATGTAAACAAATCAAATTCAAAAGTTTTTTCCGAGGAATGCACCGGTGTTTTCTTCACTAGATAATATTAAATCAATTAGCCAATTTTTGTGACATATATATTTGTGTTATATATTATTTTAACTTTACTAATATAACAGGTTGGCTGATAAGTCCCCGGTCTGACACATAGATGGCGTCGCTAGTATTAAATGCATATTATTTTTATATAGTACCAACCTTCAAATGATTCGTGTCAAAATTTGACGTCTGTAAGTCAATTAGTTTGTGAGATAGAGCGTCTTTTGTGAAGCAACTTTTGTTATTGTGAAAAAAATGGAAAAAATGGAATTTCGTGTTTTGATAAAATACTGTTTTCTGAAGGGAAAAAATACAGAGTCCGGAAACTCATTATCAAGCCAAGTTTTTGCTTCCACTGTATTTTTTCCCTTCAGAAAACAGTATTTTATCAAAACACGAAATTCCTTTTTTTCCATTTTTTTTCACAATAACAAAAGTTGCTTCACAAAAGACGCTCTATCTCACAAACTAATTGACTTACAGACGTCAAATTTTGACAGGAATCATTTGAAGGTTGGTACTATATAAAAATAATATGCATTTAATACTATCGACGCCATCTATGTGTCAGACCGGGGACTTATCAGCCAACCTATTATAGTTAAATTTAATAACCAGCTGGTTATGTTGTTAATTTGGTTATATCGGAACTTTTCTAGCCTCTCATGGAAGCTTCTCCTTATTTACAACCCTCAATAGTAAGTTACAGCTTAGGCTGAGTAGTCATGCACTTATTACCATCTACTCCAAATTAAAATTTCTGCAATTAAAAATAGTATATAACGACCCTATGCCAGAAAGTTTAATTTCCTGACACGTATGATATGAAGGCGAACGTGAAGCCGAGGCTTTATATCATACACGCGAGGACATCCAACATTCTGGCCGTGGGTTGCATACTATTTATCTCCTAGGCGAAAGTACAGTCCCATAAACGTAATAATAACGATTGCAAATTTTTATACAAATTTTTTTAAACTAAGTACAAATTATTTTATAACAAACAAAAAATATTACGTATGCTGCAATGACAATGTTACCATGGATTGTAAAATTATAATATTAATGAAACCATGGATAGAAAGAAGAGTATATAAAATATTTGAATGCGAAATTTTTCTTGCCAATTTAGCGACATTTTTATTACTTTACACAATTTAGGAATGAAAATGGTGTGTAAAATGGAATGAAGATACGAAAAATATGTTGTCAATTTGTCAAAAATATAACTTTATTTCTATATTTCAGCAATTTGAACTTGTTGACTAGACTAATAATCCTTGAATGTTTAATTCCTGATTAAAAATGTGATTTATTTGAAGAAGTTTTCATTTTATAATAGAAGCTTCTTCTCGTGATTTACAACCCTCAGGCGTTAGTTAATGAGTAGGCATGCGCTTATGATGAATTCAACTTTCTGGCCAGTAATGATGACATTGGAGGGACTATATGTTTATGAATGGTCGTTGTATCCGGTAGTCTTTATAAGCGTTATGTACATATTATCGTTAACGAATTATTATCTTCCTGATTAAAAAGAGGTCCTTCATTAAAAATTCTCGCAGAGAGATCCTATTACTCGCAAATAATTTAGTCGAAGTTTTACTGTCAGCTTTTAAAATTAACAATGCGTGTTAATCCGGGTTTAACAACATTTGCATGGTGCACATTTTCGACTTTCTAACTTCAAAGTTGACCGAGATATGCCAATTTTAAAATAAATTTTTTTTGCTCATTCAATCAAATGAAAAAGTATCCATCTTGTAAACCATTAGAGATGGAAAATACAAGTTATTCCTTAAAAAAAATTGATCATAAACATCACTGTTTACCCGCGAGGGCGCAACTTTGGTGTCCATTTCCTCCAAAAAAAAAAGTATATTGATTTTTTTCATGTATTCATTTTCATTTTATCATGCATTAATTTTTTCTTTATTAACATGATATTCTATTTCCTTTTATTAGACTATATATAATAAATTCATTCCAAAATTTATGATATATAACATTAAAATGGTAAAATCCTTTTTAAATCTTAAATTTTTAGATAATAATACAAGTGTTCAATGAATTATGGTTAACTTGCCCGTGCTATATTATTTCACCCCTAAGAAGTTACTAGCAAGTATGCTCTCGGGTCATCCTCAAGTTGAAGTTGCCTGCAAACACTAGTTGAAGTTACCGACAAATTTTCAACTCTCTATTTTTTTATAGTTTTGGAGAAAATGGACACCAAAGTTTTGTACTAATTTGTGCACTCACATGTAAACAGTGATGTTTACGAAAAAATCTTTCAAATAAAAGTTCTTTATTTTTTGTAAGGCAAAACTTTTACATTTTTACACCTTTTGTTGTATCTGTAACGGTTTACAAGATGGATCCTTTTTTATTTGATTGAATGGGCAAAAAACGTACCATTTTAAAGGACAATTAAATCACCTAGATTAGTTGAAATTTTTATTTTTTGATGCATAGTTTTTTTGTAATTTGTAAGAAACTGAATAAAACCTCCAACTAACACCCCCCCCCCCCCGCCCAAAATAAAAGGGGAGGCAATTAGGCTTCGCCCCTGAGTGGTCGATTTTTTGGTACGAAGTTTCTTCAACCTAATAAACAATTGTGGAAAAATTCAAAGATACAACTTTTATTCTTTAAGTTATTTAGTTTCATTATACTATAAAACCTCCAAACCACCCGTCCAGGCTGATTATTCTGAATAGTTTTCAAGTGAAGGCGAGAAAAGTTTTTTGAGTCGAGAATAGTTATTTTCAATTTTGTTTTTGTTTTTTTGAAGAAAAGACTATTCTGTTTTGTTTTTCATATTTTATTATGATTTAGAAAAATTATTTTTGTAAAAATGTTTTTTTTTTATTTTGGAAAGTCTGAAAAAAAATTAAATCTAAAATGATTCATATCTAATTCTTTCTAAGAGCTTTATTTAGTATCCTCCCAATTGTCTAGTGGTTTACCTCAATTACCGCAATTCGACATTTTCGGTTCTCTTTTATTTTCGTTGAATTTCTAACTTTTGTGTTGCTTTTGTTTTGTTTTTGTTTTGGTTCTGTGTGTTTGTGTTTTTATTTTTTTTTTACTTTTTCGTTTTGATTTTTGTCATTGAACGGCGCAATTCTTATGCCAAATCTAAAAGAACGATTTTTGTCGATTGTAGCGCGATCTACCGAAAATCGGGAAAAATTTCTTAGACAAAATGTTTGTCTTTTCTTCTGAAGAATCCAAATCTGCAGAAAAAAATAGGGGTTTCCATTTGATTTTTTCAAGTTACACCCCCTACCCCTAACAGGGGTTGAGGGTGGAGGGTGTTTTTGGTATGGTTAGATAGAGTTTCAAAAAATATTTGATACGTGTTTTTTCGTTTCAATTTTTTTTTAAAACTATTCAGAATAATCAGCCTGGACGGGTGGTTTGGAACACCCAGTATAGGTATTCTTTTTAAATTATTATTGTTTTTAAAAGATCCATTTATTATATTTTTTAATAACTGTAATAATTAAAGACAATTTTATATGTATACTCAATGTCAGAAAAAATGCTAGGTTTAAAACATTCTAAGTGTTACTATTATAACATAACATATGATGAGTACGCTTAGAATGTTTTAACTGTGGCATTTTTTTCTGACAGTGAGTATACATGCTTATCTGTTGGAACTTGAATAATGTAAATACTATAAAAAAGTCACATAATTTACATTACAATTTATTATCAATTTTATATTTTTCAAAAATGTTTCTTGATGGCAATCACTAAATCAACTAATGTCAAGGAATTTCCTTCTTTGAATTTTTATAAAGATATTAATTTAACACTAAATGGAAATTATTCTTTCAACCTTGAAATGGATATGGTTGAATAAAAATATGTTAATATTTTTTTTTTCTGAAAGAAATTTATTATTCTCACCTCAAAAATATATATAAAAAAAAATTATTTATTCTATTTAAAATTTTAACTGTTATGTTGGTAGGGTTTAATGAGAAATCGATATCATAAGATTGAAGCCAAATTGGTTCGAAGATTATATTTGAATGATGGGCAAGCATAGTATTTTAATTAATAAATTAATTATGCCATGTATTGAGCAAATAGAACAAATTTAGGAGAGTAAAAACGGCAATCGGAAAAAATAGGCTGAAAATTTTGGTTTTCTGAATTTTTTAGTCGTTGCGTTCAAAAATGGGATACTAGTAAAGCAATTTTTTTTCCGATCTTTTTTTCCCTAAATTTCTAAAAACATATATCTAAAATATATATTTAATTTATTTTTTAAATTATCAAAAAATCTTATCATATTATAAAAAAAATTATATGGAACCTCCTTGGAGGCAGAGTGAGTAATAATGTTATAATTATACACAATACACTCAAAAATGTAGTCGACTTATTAGCTCAGTTGATTAAGGAGTAACTAATTCCGTCCGCTGTATGCTAAGGGTAGCGGGTTTTATTCCAGCCGCCGCAACAAAATTAATTTAATTGGGCTTTAAAGCCAAAGTGTGTCCTTTGTGGACAGCCAGTCTAACCTAACCTTCTAAAAAAAGTAAAAAACTTATTGTTCTTAGACATCTGTAGCCACTGGATGGGGTTTTACTAAGATTATTTAACCTGTTTTTTAACATTATCTGTATATTATCTCGGTTATTATAAGCAAAATAGAAAATTTTTTATAAGGAAATCAATGAATATAATGGATAGATTGTATCAGCTCCGAAAAGTCATATCCACCACGTATTGTTTAATACAAAAATAGTAATACAAATTGTATGCAAGTATTTGAACAAGGTTAAAAGATGGCGAAATCGGTGTACAAAATTTCGCATCTTAAATATTTAAGACACTAATTTGTGCTTTGAATTTTTGTTTTTATTTTTTAGTGTAGTGTTAGAACATAAAATTAAAGCTTAGACACCTGGGTAACATTGACACTACTCTCGAGATCACTTTCTACTCTTTCTCTTATGTTTAGTTAGGTTATATTGTTGCCTTAAAGGCTATAAATTTAAAAAAGCGATGGGTATAATTTTCGGAACTCGACCCCGGAACTTATAGATTTGGTAAATTATTAAATTCATAGATTATTGCAGTAAAAATTAGCACAAAAAAACGAAAAAAAACATTTATTCACGAAATTTTGGTAATATCCCCTATTCATAATGCAGTTTAAGAACCCGATGAGTACCTAACAATTGAGGGGGTGGAAATAGATTTTTCGACAGGAATGCTTGCAAAAGTCCAAAGGCTGTCAAAAACTTAGCCCCTTTGATAACCGAAGTGTGTGGTTTCGATTTTTATGATATTTTGCGAGTCGAATCGAATTCACGCTTTAGCACATCTATAAAAAAAAGCATAGACGATAACAAAAATTCATAAATCGTAAGCGTAGAGCTTGTAACCAACCTCGCATAGAAAAATACATTTAAATAGATATCACGTCAATCAATTTTCGAAAAATTAAGATTTTCAAATTTCCGCATTCAGAACCACTGGGAACGAGGAACTATGGAATTTCCACGTTCGTAAGCGTTAAAGACTCATCGCATTTTACTAAGATAGTTAGTCAATCTACTTATTTCATTTACTTAAGTTGATTAAGTGAGTTTTTCTTACATTTTCGAGGCAAAAGCTCGTTTGTCTCACGAAGGGTTGATTTAAGCGTTTGTATTGTATTTATTCTATAGCCATAATGACACACAGATCGATACGGTGGGTATTCATCAAACTTTCGACTACCCACCTTATTTCTATCCCCGCTTTCTTTAGGATCTCATCGAATTCTTATTCTGCATTATGAATGGAAGCTATAGCACCAAAAATTCATGGACGAAATAATTTATTATCTATGTTTCTGTTCCTGTCACTGGTTTTTTTTTTTTTTTTTTTTTTTGTTCACTAGGTTACGTTAAGTATATGTGCTTTGCCACCTTTCCACTGGTAATTTTCATTTATTTCGATGCACTATACCAACCCAACACAACTATTATTTAATTTTTTCTTTTGTTGTGACGGCGAGAATCGGACCGGCCGCCCTAGGCATACCGCGAACGAAATTGGCTACGCCTTAAAACCAACTGAGCTGCAAGGGTTTTTGTTTACTAATTTGCATACAATTTTAAACGTCAAGCCTGTCGGTTATATAATGAAGTTTTTTTATGATACAATGGCGTAAACTTATAAAGACAAATAAGTTGCTAAGTAATCTAAATGAAAGGAGAATTGGAAAAAATACACTCGCACCAAAACTTGAATCAGGATCTCTTGGATTCATGCCAAACACCTTACCAATTTGGCTATACAAGCTTCTAGACACAGAGAGTAATTTTTCCAACTGATCGAAATATTTTTTATGTTAAAATCAAATTCACTGTAGGTAATAGATTAATTTTTGTTAAACTTATTTTAACTACTATTAGTAAATATTTGAATACATAAATTCCGTTTTATATTTACCTTTGAAATTTCAACCTTGCTATGCTTTAATTTGACTAATGGAATTGATACAATCCCACCATTTCTAGAGATGTTTTTGAATAATTTTATATTTCATATAAAATAGTTTTTATAAAACTCGATTTTCCAATCCTCCTCTAAGTCTCACCCAAATATAATGCAGCCTTGGTATTAAAATCTCTACTCAAGTGTCAACAAAGGCTAATAAATCAAGTCTAAGTTCGCCAATTTTTTTCTTGGCCCCCCTAGACCCCAAAACTCTAGACTAAGAAATATTGAACTAGTAGATGGCATATATCATCGGCATATAATTTCGTCTAGATGAATCATCCAAAAAAATTGTCGTAATTTCAAATTTCTGAATGTATCTCCGCGAAAAAGCATAAACTTTCAGATTGTTGAAATTGTAGCTCAATAATTATTATTCCCTGAAAGGGAAAATCTTAAAAAAGGGTATGATATTACCTCAATTTTTGCTTAACAATTCTATTCGGACAAACTCTGTGTTGGTGAGTGTATTATCAGATTTGGCATTTATTTATTTTAATTATCTTGCAAGCCCCCTTAAAATTTTCAGAATTGATAAAGACTTGGTCCAATTTTTTATAACAAAAAACAAGCCTTTTATTCAAAATTGCCCTGGTGCTCGGACATCCCTAAGTAATAAGTATGTCATATTCTTTGTTGTAACAAATGATAGTCTACATTTGTTATAGTTTATTTCTCTTTTTTACGGTAAGGATATTCGGACACGATCGTGTGTTTAGCCTGAGTCTCCCGTTAAGATATTTTGTAGTAGATAATTTGCGTGCAGAATATTATCTAAATTTTTGAGGAAAAATTAATAGTTTTTTCCTGCGTTCATTCACTGATCCACAGGCTCACCATACTTTTAGTAGGGTTGAGTTAGCACGAGTTTGTGGATTTTTTGGCTCTATAGTTAACCCTGTGGTTACCTTGATTCATTGAACCTCAGAAAACCTGCGAAAAGTTCAAAAAACTTTGATAATACTCTGTTCACGGTAATCATCTACTCGAAATAAGGTTAACGTGAGACTCAAGATACACACATGATCGTCCTTTTCACACTTTTTTATTATATAATAAATTTTATTAGTTTTTTTAAACTTTTCAATATACACTTATTAAGATGTGGTGGAACTTAGCAGGGTGATTTTCGAATTTAAAAAAAAAATAAAAGTTGTGCTTAAAAATTAGGAAAATTACAGAAATGGCAGCCAAAAATATATTTTTTTGTCAGGAAGGTGATTTCGTTTTTTCGAAAAAAAAATCTTGGATAAAATTTTGCTAGGTTTGTGCTACAATGTGCCGTCGAGAAAATTCGAAAATTCGGAAAAATACAGAAATGGCAGCCAAAAATAAAATTTTTTTTTGTTGGAACTTAGTAGGGTGATTTTCGAATTTCAAAAAATGAAAAGTTGTGCTATAATGTGCTAGAGTTGTGCTACAATGTGCCGTTGAGAAAATTGGAAAATTCGGAAAATACAGAAATGGGAGCAAAAATAGGTTTTTTAGTAGCAAGTTGATTTCTTTTTTTTCGGAAAAATTAAAGTTGAGTAATATTGTGCTAGGGTTGTGTGTGCTACAATGTGCCGTTTAAAAAAATATTACATAAAAATAGCATAAAAATTGCTAAAGTTATTAGCAAAAATTCCTTTTGACCATAACTGTTACCATCTTTGTTATTGTACACTTGTATAACATATACCTGTGTCAATACATCCATCATTGGTTCGCACATACATACGAAATGTATATTTCTGTTATTGGACTTATTTAAAAAAAGGCAAAAGGCAATTTATTATTTGCCTTAAATGACTATTTATAAATGAATTATCTTATATATCAATTATGGAAATCTCTTTCCACTAGAATACAATAGTTAATAGATAGCTCTGATGATGATGTTGAAAAAGATGTTCCTATATATAAAAGTAAGTGTAAGTTCGATGGCGTCAGTTTTGCGCGGTACAGGTGAGTACATTTGAGAAAATGAATAGGACACTTCCTCTGAGAATATGAATAGGACCCCTGCGCTAGAAATATGTACGGTGTTGATGGATACTAGATCTGTATATGTATTCAAAGTGAATTAAAGCCTTACCGGATATCCCCAATTAGTCTACTGATTAATTGCTACGATATGAATTCTAAATTGTATATACACAAATATGAATATTAACTTCATGGGAGTCATCGTCTAGTGGTATGTTTTTGTTTCGGGAAATGTCATCATATTTAAGCCATACGCTTCCAGACCAATAATAAGCAATGTAATGTCCAACAGAACTCACACTTATAGAGCCTTTATACTCGATAACTCCAGGTAAGTTATATTGAGCACCACCTATGGTCACAAATTTTGGAACATTACTAAGGGCTTCTTTTACATTCCTACCAATGTCAACTTCGAAAAATAAATGCGGTCCGTACTTAATGTCTTGTATTTGTGATAGTTCACAACAGTTTGGGGTATTATATTTACCCATCGATAATGCCTCTTCTAAGGATTTTATTCCATTGGAAAGTAATGGACTATAATTTATGTTAATAAAGACGTTAGTTTGGAATTCGCACATTTGCACCACATTTTGAACATTTACATTCACATGTTCGACTTGATAGAGAATAAAACAATTCAGTTATCAAGTTTGCGATGTTGCATTCAGCTTGAAGCGTAATGATATTTTGTGTAATATGTTGGGCTAGTTGTGAAACATTTAGCAATATTTTTGCACGTTCTTTATAAAATTGTGCGCACAGACCTTTTGTTACCAATGTTTGTATGTATTTATGTGTGCCTGTTCTACCTTCTTCTACAATTTTCTGGTAGCTTGTATTATTGCATGCAACCATTGCCAAAATCTGACAAACACTGTCAAATGTGCAAGTATTTTCGGCCTTCACTAATCTTGATCCATCACGTACAATTTTACAATTATTACCATTAAGTATTAAAGGCAAGGAAGTGTTTTTTCCAATATTTGATGAATCAAACTGTGGGCATCCATTTACATATTTAGATTTTTTTGTTGATTTATTTATATTTCACCAATTGTGCTGTTCTTTTAATTCCAATATTGCTTGATTAACATGCTCGTTTTCTAATGTTGTTGATGAAACGGGTATGGATTTCATGCTTGGCTCTAAATCGATGTTTTTGGAATATTCATCAGGATATTTTTCTACATCATTGACATCACCGCTATAAATTGATTCATCTGAGCTGCTTAATCGCAATTTTAAGGTTTTCTGATCTTCAAATTTTTTGTCTTCACTTTCAATTTTAGCATTTAATATTTTGTCTCCATCTTTTACATTAATTACATTCGCACTTCTTATATTTGGTTTCGTTAATTCCATTTTCGAAAATGCGACTGCTTCTGTTTGGCCAGCCATTGCTAATTTTATTTTACGAGGCAGTGACAGCAAATGAGTAGCCACAAATTTATCAGCGCGTAGTGGGTGTTGTTCATTAATTAATGTGCGATGTTTTAAATCATTAAACTCTGATTCTACGGCTGCTGAAGTTGCATTAACTGAACCACGGCCAGTAGCTTTACGCATTATTTCGGAAAAAATAGGAAAATATGGCAACAAAGACTTCAAGCAGCTCGCAAATTTTGAATTATAAAATCCGTTGACATGTCCAATATCGTTTTTTGCTTCATTTCATTTTCAATTTTTCAAGACACTTGTCATATAAATTTTCCCCCCATTGGAAAATGTTCAAGCCTTCTTCGTCATATGAATTTAAAAGCTCCTGATGTTTTGTCGTTTTTTGTAATTTTGAATCAAAGCCTACGGAGTCTTTAGTTAGAATTTCAATATCTTCAACTAGAATCTCTTCCTGAACTAGAATATCCGTTATTTCTTCAACTGAAGTTCCCTTAATTAATGAAGTTAAACGAATCCTTGCAGTGTCGAATAAGCTGAAATTATCCCCATTACGACTTAAAACTAACAAAAAAATGTCCTCAGCAACTGTTTCAAACGCATCTAAAGTTTCTTGTTGGCGCAATAGAGCAACTGATCTGATACACATTTCCACCTTGATATCATGTTAATAAAATGACAAATATCAAGACGAAGTATACATATAGGTGCATTCTTGATTGTGTCGGTTAAAAATTCAAAACATGATGTTAAATATTCTTTTAAGCTTGCTTTTTGTGCAAAAACTCTAGCAACGCTGCCAAGGAGGGCTTTGTCAAAGTCAGTAACTACTTCTTCTGGCAAAGGAAGTGAAGATATCTGCTTGGCTCCTATTCTCAAAAACTCTAACAGCCATTTAGAAATTGCGTCAGTATGGTGTTTTGCAGAGAGCATTTTGAAAACAGGTACAGTTCTATTATTGGCTTGACATACGGCCTGATAAAGATATATAGGGACTATAATTATTAGGTCTTTTAATAGAACGTACTACCGATCCAGTTCCGTCGATACATAATGTTTTATAGACTGCAAGTTGTTCTCTAGACCAGTAATGCACAAAAAATTCTATAAAGCCAATAAAATGAATTGCTGTTCCGTACTTGGTACCAAATTTCATATCTTCAAAGCTTTCGAAAATATTATTTGTTTTTATCAATCCAACCATTTTATCTCTTATTTGTATTTTGCTTTTCCAAGAACTTTAGAACTACCAATGCAATCTATCAAACGATCACCTTCTTTTCGCCTCCAAGTACTAGGTATAAAATTTTCATCAATCATTTCCCTAGCAACTTTCTGTCTACGCTCTCCTTTCAACTGTCTTTTTGTAGAATGTTTTACCGGTCGATCAAATTCATAAATAAAGCATTCCATCTTAATTGACTCCTTCTGTTCAGGGACAAAATGAGCTTTATAATCTGGACAATCCCCAATGACTTTTGGAAACACTCCAGAGTCAGATAGTTCAGCATATGAGTCAGAATGCATGTGTCCATGCATGTCGCCTTAGCCGACGCAGTTCATATTTTCCTTTTCTTTGAAAATTATAATGCATAGAATCGGGTACAATATCGGACCAAGACTCAGTGAAATCAACTTGGAATTCAATGACTGCATCCAACGTGGAGTTCAAAGAGTCATTACTAGAGTCGATTTTTTCAGCTTTATCAACGATGTTTGGGGATTCCAATATTTCCGACAAAATATCATACCTATTCTCTAAAAGAATTGTATAAATATAATTAGGTTGTTTACGTAAAGAATCTTCCATAGCTTCAGAAAGTTTTTTGTCTACTTCACTTTTTGGAGGTAAAATTTTCCCATTATTAGAAATTACTTCAAATTATGATGATTTCAATAATTCTATTAATTGCATTATAAAAGGAGGACGTGGTTGTTCCATGATTATCAATTTGAAGATTTAAAAAGAAAAATCTACCATATACGTATAAAATCTAAAAAAATTAAAAACAACAAAACAAAACAAAAAACAAACAAAAAAACTGAATTCTAAATGAAACTGAATTCCAAATCAAATCTTTAAAAAAATTACTACCAAAACAAATAAAAAAAAAACCAAAAAAGAAAAACAGGATTCTAAATAAAAACAAAAATTGCTTTTATAAAATCAAAACAACAATATCAAAGCAAGAGAAAACAGAATAAGAAAATTCTGATTTGTTAAGGATGTATGAGCATGACAACAATGTTTGATTTAAAGGCTCAAAATTTGTTTGTAGGTAGTCTTTTACTCAAAGAATATGTGGTTAAAATTTCAGCTTAGGTATCCGTGCAAATTTTTAAGAAAAAAGTCATTAAAAATCGATATAAAATACATTGGCTCTTATGGAGGATTCTCAAAAAACGACATATTTTGGAAGTTTTTGATAATTTTCATTTGGAATTAATGAAAACAAATTAAAAAAAAACTTTTTAATAGAAAGTAAACATATTAGCAATGAATTAGAAAAGAAAAAAACTAAGTGTCACCGTCCATATAAGGGATGTAAGAGCAGGGTAGATTAAGGGTTGAAATTATTTTTATCTTATTTTCAACTTTGATGATGAATTTTGTTATAACTTCATGAATGTAGACGAAAAATAAGAAAAAATTTTTCGATATGTGTCTTGGTTTTCGAAATATCGAAAGCTAAATAATTAAACAAAATTTTCAATTTTCGATATTTTGAAAATTAAGCCAGATATCGAAAAATTTTATTCTTACTTTTCGTCTTATATCGTCAAGTAATAATATAAATTTATCATCAAAATTGAAAATATCTCTTTTAAATTTGTGTTCCCACTACCATGCTCATACATCCATAATAAACGAAAAAAAAAAAAAAAGTATTGATACCCAAACAATAAATGAATATATGTATATGTATATCAAAAATACACATCATTTAAGTATAATATCAAAGCGTTGGTTGTCTTCATAAGGTACTTTTTTGAATTAGTTCAAAAGAAGAAATATACATTTCAAGGACGAGCATATGTACGAACCAATTTAATTTATGTCTTATGTATAGATACAGCCATTTGTTATTCAAGTGTAAAATTGCAAAGAAAGGTAACAAATATGATCAAAAGGAATTTTTGCTAATAACTTTAGCAATTTTTATTTTTTTAAACGGGACATTGTAGCACACACAACCCTAGCACAATATTACTCAACTTTAATTTTTCCGAAAAAAAAAGAAATCAACTTGCTACTAAAAAAACTATTTTTGCTTTCATTTCTGTATTTTTCCGAACTTTCGAATTTTCTCAACGGCACATTGTAGCACAACTCTAGCACATTATAGCACAACTTTTGATTTTTTGAAATTCGAAAATCATCCTGCTAATATTTTTTTTTTTCGAAAAAACGAAATCACCCTGCTGACAAAAAATATATTTTTGGCTGCCATTTCTGTATTTTCCCGAATTTTCCAATTTTCTAGACGGCACAATTCAGCACAACTCTAGCACAATTTTATCCAATATTTTTTTTTCGAAAAAACAAAATCACCCTCCTGACGAAAAATTTAACAATTACGTATATAATTTTTGGCCCCCATTTCTCTATTTTTCTGAATTTTTCAATTTTCTAGATGGCACATTGTAGAACAACTCTAGCACATTCTAGCAAAACTTTTCTTTTTTTTAAATTTGAAAATCACCCTGCTAAGTTCCACCACATCTTATTAAGAAAGGTTTGGTCTTTTTTATTTGCTGGTAAACCATTCCCTTGAAAAATGTCAACTTTTACTACCTCAAGACAGTTTGAGTGTACTTTACCTAGCTATAGTTAACTCTTACTAGTATATGTTAATCAAATTTCAACACTTTTCAGTTTTAATCAACTTTTACTGAAAAGACCAGTAAGAATCGATTTTACTTCAGTCACCTCTTACTGAAGAGCCAACTTTTCTTGTACCATGTGTACTAATTTGTAAAATTTCTATAATAGCTTATACATTGAAATATAAAAAAATTAAGATTCGAGAGTAAAATAATATGCAAATATATTTTCAATTTAACACTTCTAATGGTCGTAATGTAATGGTGCTGGTGCAGTTAAATATTTCGATAAAAGTGTAGATAAAAGGTTGATCTTGTATATTGTGGGTTTAATACTACCCATTTGTTAATATTTCTTTCGGGTGCAAAAAAATTTGATAATAAACAAGGCTATAATTAAACACAATTAGTTCAATTGTGGAAAACACTCATTATTCGCAGCTGTTGGCAAGAAAAGGGCTAAATGATAATGTTACTGTACCCCAAATGAAGTAACACCATATGGCATGACATTTGAAAAGAAATTAACTGTTCATAAGAGTAACTAATAAATATTAAAACAATTTTAATTATCTAGTTAGTGTAAATGAATAAATACTTTAATCTCTTAATTATTGATTACTTATATATTACTTAATTTTTAAATGCCGTTTAAATACGAAATTAGTGACTGTTGTTTTATCGCTTACGCTTTTACAAATTTATTTTACAAACATTGAACAAAAAGATTAACAAATTAGAATAATGACTGCTGCTTTATCTTTTACGCTTTTACAAATTTATTTTACAAATATTGAACAAGAAGATTAACTATATTACACTAATTTATTAGTCAATCAACACAAAGAATAAACAATTCGATGTGTTACTATGGCAAATTCAAATTTTTATATAAAATAGATAATCTCTACAAAAAAGCTTAAAAATTGAATCATGTTAAAATTTCGTAATAAATTTTCAAAAAATTTAAATGTATATTGAAATAATATTAAATACCTAATCAAATAGTGAAAATTGCAATTGATAGACTTAATTGTTAAAATAACTTGTTTTTAAATGCTGAATATCAGTACTTGCTTAAAACAAGTGCAAACTAACAATTGAGTTAATCGTTAAAATACCAGTGTTGATTAAGTAATCGTTTTACGCCATGTTAGTAAAGAAAGATAGTCACTTTGAGATAATGTGAGTGTGGTGCATTACACATGATTGATATTCCCATATAATCCATTTTGAATGATGATTTAAACTAATTTGGGCCTTCACGGGTAAACATTGATGTTTACAAAAAAATATTTCAAACAACAGTTGTTTATTTTTTGGTAAAGAACATTAGAACGTTTCTTGTATCTCTAACGGTTTACAAGATGGATTTACGGGTCTAAGACCCAATTCACCTTTGTGGCTCATTTACGAACTGGATCTCACAATCGAACTCGAGCTCCATTTCAGCTTGATATTTTTTACGTTTTTAAGTTATCGTGCTTACGAACAGACAGACGGGCGGACAACCGGAAATGGACTAATTAGGTGATTTCATACCAAAATTTTTTTGCAACACTTATAACAAAATTTTATTCGTAGCAACAATATTTTTAAGCGTAACAAACTAAACTTTAAGGGACTAAACTTGGTACCAATCAATGAATGAAGTACCATGTTTGATTAACAATCGCTGGTAATCATGGCATTCCACCCGACCCTGTCGTTGGCGAGATGAAGAATGTCAATATTTGACATGTTTAATTCTAAGCTTTTAAGATAACTATGACGTTTTCTTCCTCTCAACAAAGATCTAAAAAATTTTCCTGTAAGGATATCATATAAGCACTTTTTTCTAATAATATGACCCAAGAAATTGAACTGACGAAATCTTAAAGTCTTTATTAGTTCACGGACTACACCCGCTTTTTGTAGAACAAGTTCATTTGTTGTTTGTTGGGTCCATTTCTCAACCAAATTTCTGTCCCAGCTAATAGTTTTCAGCAGCAGTTGACACTGTCCATGTTTCACATGCATATAATAAAACCGGCCAAACATAGCATTTTAAAATATGAATTTTGGTTTTATTACTTATGGTTTTGTTTATTCATATTTCTTTATATTTATTACACGTCGTTTTATTTCACTTATGCATTTACCGTCTGATGTAATGGTCGCGCCAAGATATATGTATTGACTCACTTGTTCCAACTTTGCATAGTCAGTCTTTAGATTCATTTTGACGTTAGCTTGTTTGGAAATTATCATACATTTAGTCTTTTTTGCGTTAATTGTTAATTGTTAATAAGTTAACCTTAACTTATTGACATTTTTTCCACCCACGTTAATATTATCGATATTTTCAAAAACAAGTTCTGCGTATAATTTAAATAATTCAGGTGAAATAATACATCCCTGTCTCACTCCCTTCTTTATTGTTACGTATTCGGAGACACCACCATTAAACTTTTGCTACCGTTTGATTCCAATATAAAGATTTTATCAATCTTTTTCGTCGATGTAGATTTTTTCCAGAATTGTAAAAAGCATTTCATGTGGAAAATTATCAAATGCTTTACTGAAATCCTAAAACAGATATATGGTGATTTATTCAACTCATAAAGATCTATTGCATAACACTCGGAATTGGAACAATGAATTGCGTGTGCCTTTTCCTTGAACGAAACCATTTTGGTCCTCTCCTATTTTCGGTTGTATTTTAGTATGAATTCTATTTAGGATTATTTTACAGATAATATTTGTTACATGACTCATTAGTGATATTAAATTTAGTATACCTTGATATATTTCATATTAATGTTACAGGATAAGTTGATTCTTCTGTAAGAGTTGACTCTTCTTAGGTTAATTAAAGATATAAATCAAAACAAACGCATAATCACAATGGAAAATATGTCTCTATCTAATGAATGAACCATTAAACTTCTCAGTGAATCAACTTTTGCTAATCCACAGCAGGCATAGTCAACTCTTGCTAGGAAAAGTGTGTTTCTCGTAACATACAATTAAAAAAATTAAAATAATAACAACCTCATCCCGAAGTTTTCCGTTTCATATTTAAATAAAGTAAAAATACTTTCAAACAATTTCCTAACAATTGGAACAAGTGCTGCTAAATATTTGCATTTACAATAGAATGGGATTGAATTTAAAATATGACTTCATTGATACAAAATCATTGAAGCTAAATAAACCAAATCATTACTTCTATGAAAGAGATTGATTTTAGTTTAAAGTCATGCATTTTATTGATGGAAAATAAAATTGAACTTAGTTGGAATATATAATCGTGTAAATAAAGCCAACCCATGAATTAAAACAAAATTTCTTGGTGTTTGCTTGAAATATATTAGAGGATTCGGTTATGATGATCGCATATCTATCATGTCTAGTCCATATGTGATATCCAACTACATGAAGATTGTTGTTACTAACTTACATAAAGTTTGAAATAAACTTATTGATCATTTTTGTAATATATACAGTTTTTTGGTATAAATATACCACAAGCATCTTTAGCAAGCTGTGGACATAGACACTTGAATCAATAGTAATCCATATAAATAAACCTACTAGCATATATAAATATTTTATTTTTTTATCTGCTCATGTAGTTGTGACAATCACATCAGTATTTTTATAATATTTATAAATGGTAATCAAAAGATTGTTTAAAACTATGTTGCATTTCAAAATAACAATATTTGAAATTTTTTAGACAGTATATTACTTTCATACAAACAACTCATGCGTTTGTCTCAACTTCACCGCACAACCCTGTACGGTAGTTGTATCACATTCGTGGCACCATTCGCCATATTTTATCTCACGATCAGGTTGAGAAAACCTCACTTCTGGTATGAAGAATTTTTTTTCAGTGTATACATGGTATAATCATTCACTTATACCATGTTTATCTAGTATTATCTTAATTGATGTTTATCTAGTGCTATATCTCTATATATTTTAATACAGATATAAATAGTACAGTACGAATCGACGTATAAAAAAAATTAAGGTGGAACTCATGCGCCGATTCGTATTGTACTAATAATGTTGTAAAATAAAAATTATACTCCCGATGGATTGTCCATTAAATCAATGCTTAACTAAGGGTAGATTTCATTATTTATGACAAAATTCCACAAGTTGTACTTTGTACATAAAATTTTATTAGTATCTTTTCCGGCATTACATTTTCAATTAGTTTGATATTTCATCATTTTTTGATAAAATTATTATTGTTAATAATACAAAATCAATTCAAATTTCAAGTATTTTCTCTATAATATGGAGGATACAGGGGCAAGAGGAAAGCAGGGGAAAACCGAGAAATATGGGCTACTGTGACTGATTCGAACGATTGATTCTCTAAGAAGTTTGAAAACCAAGACTGGCCCGATTTTTAATTAGCTCCGAATGCAATGCATGCATGTCAGGCGGTCGCTCAAGTTTAGATATTGACCCAAGTCTAGGTGGAAGTTTTGGAAAATCCTTTTGCTTATTCGCCATTCACGATTCTTTTAATGTGGTGTTTAGTTAGGAACTAATAGTGTTTGATTCCTATGTACTATGGTACAATCCTTTTTAACAAGTGCAGCGTCGAGGGGCTGAAATTCTGGGCCAGTCAACCATAGACTCCATCGAGTCCTGCTTTGACGAACACCGGCTGAAACAAGGCTGGCACAAAAAAGAGATGGCTGTAATGACGCGTCAGAAAGCCCTTTAAGTCGGATATTGGCGAGGCCATATTTACGCCAACAAGGGCACTGCGTTACCTAAGAGTGACGACAGACGAAAAGCTGTCCTTTCGCGAACATCTTGAAAGTGCATGCACAAAAGCTAACAAGACAGTATCCAGCCTATTGAGAATCTTGACCCACACAATAGGCCCACGAACGAAAAAAAAAAGTTCTTCTCAAAGTAGTTAGTTCAATCCTAGTCTGTTGGCTGGAAGTAATAGAGGATATGTTGAAACAGAAGATCTATTGGCGAAAGAAAAAAAGGAAGGAGAAAGGCTATCGACCTACTAAGAAGGAAGTCAGAGCCAATTTGGCCAATGGCCAATTCAAGGTGGACCTTCATACCAAACCGAAACGCTGAGCACGCTGTTATAGTATGTGAACGTTGCAAACACTATAGAGCCAGTAGGACCATAGGAAAATCTCCCAACCCGGCAAGTTTAGTAGTCCTCATTCTAAAACGTGAAGAAAACTGGTCGGAAATGGCAGCTTACGCGCGACAGCTTCTACAAGATAAAATCTTAGAAAGAGACAAATAACAGGAGCAGACGTCGTAACACAGACTGAGGAATGATTGCAGAGGAGGTTTTTAATCGGTGTAGAGATTTTCGAGTCCGATATATCAGACACAATATCTAGGCTACCCCTGATGATACGTAAAAGTATTTTCCTCATTGAACACAAAAAATAATGAAATTACCACGTAGGACATGGATCGACCTCTTTGATTTGTCTGATGATGATAACCGAAAATACAATTCTTTGTCCACCCTAGTGAGTGTATTTATACAGTATAGAGGTTGTTTGGCGTTCACATAATATATTTTTATTGTTATTTATAGATACAATAATCATTTAAATATTATTAAAATTCTGTAATTTAATTTAATGGATGTGATTTATTGGGGTCGTTCACAAAATGATAATAAAACAATTGAAAACAAACAAATGACTGAGTTAATTGTTGAAGTACCATGTATAGACAGTATCGATTACGCAATCATTTGTTTTTTTCCATCATGTAGCTAAAGAAAGATAGCCACTTTTAGATAGCCACACAGATATACTTGACACACACACACATATCTGATATTCCCATATTATACATATGATATAATTTGCGCCCTCACGGTTAAACGTTGTACGAAAAAATGTTTCAGGCAAAAGTTGTTAATTTTTTTATAAAAAACTGTTTTTAAATTTAAACTTATGTTTTATCTTCAACGATTTAAAAGATGGTTTATAGACTTAAGATTCAATTGATCTATGTTGCTCATTTAAGAGCTCAATCAAACTTTTTACGTTCTGAGCACGCTATAAAAATTTCTGCTTGGATCTCTTTTCGTTTTTGAATTATTTTGGCACAACCGGAAAAGGACTATTTAGGTGATTTTATATATAGCTATACCAAAATTTTGTTCGTAGCAGAAATATTTTTAAGCGTTACAAACTTGGGACTAAAGTTAGCACACCTTGATATATTTAATATATACATGGTATAAATAATGTTAAGCTGATACAATAATATTTTGGTTGTAAATATTGAAATTTTATTTACATTCACTGTGACTTTATCAATCGGAGGCTCCATCAGATAAAATGATAATTAAAATAAAAAATAGAAAACTAACAGAGCGAACAAAGAAATAGCTATGTGAAGGACATTGAAAAATGATTTTAACCTCTCAAATAATTCAAAAAAGGCAGCCCATATTTAAAAGGACAACATTTTAATAAATAATAAAAATATGTTTCTGATACTCTGAATAAATATTATCTATTACTCTTTATCTAAGGCGAGTATCAGGGCAAGATATTTTACGCATAAGACCTAAAATAAAAAAACAACACCTCATCTGGTTATGTCGAAACATCTAGATCGTAAATTAAGCATGCAAACGCTTAGTCCGTGCTAGAGGTTCCATTTGTGAATGCAAGGGCTAAAAACTTCAGAATCAACTCCTCTATAGTCGACAAACTCAACCCTACCAACTCGTAATTACGACAACACTCCGGGTCTATAAAATTTAGTGTCTATTGTTCCGGTTGTATTTCCCGATTAACGTCTAACACATGTCATTAATCTTTCATTCGTCGAAAGAATTTTTCCAAGACAGTTAGAACTGGCTTACGGGAATATCAATTACCAAAATATATAATGCAAAAATCTGCTCAAAATATAGGCCCATTTCGATCGTTCGAAATTTTTTGAGTATGCGTCTTTTGAGTTTTATATATAGAAGTAGACCTATTGAGTATGCTCCGATTACTTATATGCACCAGGTATTATTATTGGTCACGGTTTTGCGATTTAATAAGGCTTTCGATACAATATGGATAGAAACGTTGATTTTTAATTTACCTCTTGTTTGGAGCAAAAGTTGCCTAAGCAATTTGTAACAGTCAACGGAACTTATTCCATTATCAAAAACATGTGATCCTTTTTAGCTCCACAAAGTTCGATACTTGATTCAGTATTATTTATTTTATATATCAACGATATTTGCTACTGCCACAGTTCAAATAATCGCAAAAGCCCAAAGCATTGAGAGAAACAAGTAGAAAACCATCTTTGGGTTCTTAAAAGATACACCGAAGTTTATAGCCTAAAGGTGAATGAGCAAAAAACTAATACAACGGTATTTCTTCTGCGAAATTTTGTATTTCCTGTCATTTATAATGCGACTGATTAGTTCAGACCACTTTTTGCAAATCGGCGTTCTTGCTTCGATGGTTGACAACCATCAAACACAACGTTTTCATTAATTTTATTAGAATTTTGTTTTTCTTCATATAAAATATGGTATTCTTTGTTTGGGGGAAAATTTTCAGCCATGCGAAGATAATTTTTACTCGACAAAAAATGATACTGCAATACATGCAACTTCGAATTACTGATTCATGGAATACTTCAAGAGATATAAAATATTGACTCTTCCTTCGTTTTCCAGCACTTTTTACATTCGTAAAAAGTTATCTAAGTCTACTACGGTGGGGTGCACACACTAACGTCAGACTCGACACGTTGCTCACTTTCAGTTTCAAAACATAATCACACTATTTAAAAAAAAGTTCATAGCTAGCTTAAAAGATTATAATGTGGAGGAAAGTAACTTTAGAAAATTTAAAACCACGCTTAAACATATTTTTACCAACGAAGTTCCATACGATATACATTATTTGTAAAACTCTTGATTTATAAATTTTTTATATTTTTATTATACAGTGAGTCGCATTTAAGATGAAGAAGACATCCTCACATTTTCGTTATTTATTGCAATATCGGTTTAAAATTTTGCACAGTCATGGATCATTTTTTAACTTTAAACTCAGCCTACTACAAATTGAAAATAGGGTCCATTCTAATTTTACCTAGCATCAGAGGTGGTTATATATTTCGAAAAAAATTATTAGAATTTCATGACAAAATTCGGATTTTTAATTTTTTCATTATTTTGTTATCTACTCAAAATTATTAAGTTATTTTTTAATTTTTTAACTAGTGTGCTATGGAATGAAAAAATTGGACAAATTGATCATTTAATAGTTAAGGTATTCAAATATTTCAATAAACTTGTAATAATTTTGAGTGTAGACCACAATAATGTAAAAATCATAAATGCGAATTTTGTCATGAAAATCGCTATATGGGTATAAAAAATTATTCTAAACAACTTTTCATATATATTTTTTCGATATTTCTATCCATTTCTGACGCTACGTTTAAAGATCAGATTTCGGTTGCGTATCTTAAAAAATGTAATCCATCACCCTGCCTTCTTCTAAAATGCGACACACTGTATGTGTCAATGGATTGTGACGAATTCAGTCGCGGGTTTAGGCTTGATTGCGCCCTAGTTTCTAGAATTTTTTTTAATTTTCCTAGAATTTCTCGCAAGACGGATAGTTGATGTTACTTACAAATTTTCACTCTCGTATAGTTTTGGATGAACACCAAAGTTTTTTCCTAATTTGCGCCCTTGGGGGTAAATAATGATGATTACTGAAAAATGTTTCAAACAAAAGTTGTTTATTTTTTATACGGAACATTTTTTACATTTAAACTTTTGTTCTATATCTAACGGTTTACAAAATCCCAATTGATATATGTTGCTCTTGTACGAACTTTTTACGTGCTGAGCACGCTATAAAAAATTCTGCTTGATATCTCTTTTAGTTTTTTACTTATCGTGTTGACAGACAGAGACACAGACAGACAACCGGAAGTGGACTAATTAGGTAAATTTATGAACACCTTTACCAAATAAAAATTGGCTCAGGGTACTGTACATTGTGTGATAAGATTAATTTCACTGAAAAAATACAAACATTAAAAGACAATATCTGGATGACCGAGCTTTGCTCGGTATTTTTTGAGTTAAAAAGACACAAATTTTATCACTAATTATAAGACCCATAAAGATTTAATTATATTGTATAAGACCGTTTAAAATGTCTCCACACAAATACTATTTTGAATATCCCGGTAATGTCGTTTATTTCATTAACTACGATATACACCAAAAGATGTCAGGAAGAGTCATATTTTGCGATGTATGTTTCAGTTTTTCATGAAAAAACGAATAAAACGACGTTTTTTTAAAATGAAACCTTGTTAGATCGACTTATCGCCCCAAAAAACCCCTACATACTCATTTTCATGAAAATCGTTGGAGCCATTTCCAAGATCGTTGATATATATATATATATATATATATATATATATATATATATATATATATATATATATATATATATATATATATATATATATATATATATAAATATATATACAAGAATTGCTCGTTTAAATATATAAGATTTATAGAGGTACATAAATGTGTTCTCAAAATTTTTCTATTCATTACACTTTTGTTTTTTAATATTCCATAGTATTTTTAGATAAAGACTAATATTGATAAAAGACAATCTGTTTAAAAATTAACAGTGCGGCAAATTAAAAAGTAATTTCAATCGTTATAATATTCATACATTTTATTGAAAAGAATCGGTTTGCCCATTAATTGGTTTGCTTTTAAAACTTTGACGTTCCGAGCCTAAATCCAGCACTGGACGAAGCAAGCATTTTTGTAAGATATTCTGCTAAATAAAATTATTATACTTATTATGTGGTATCTGTATAAATAGATAAAATTCAAATGATAGTAACCACAAAAGTTCCGAAGAATATGATTCATTCATTCCATCAACTTATAACAATAGCATTGAATGTAGGTAAATTTAAATTTTCATACTGATAGGTAATAATATTTTATATCTTTATATTTTAATGTGTATTCATAACCTAAAAAAAATACATATTTGTTTATTTTCTCATTAATTAATATTTTACGCCTAGCTTGCATGTGTACCATTATAGACAGAGACCTGGCCATATGATTTACTGATGGTCATGGTTACGATCTATTAAGCCTTTAAAATGATAGTAATGTCCCAAGTCGCCCTGTAAATGTCTAATTGGACTTAAATTATTACTTAATAATGTAGCTTTTTAGTAAACCAAAACTTGATTTGCTAATCATGGACGAACTTTGACCAAAAATTGGCTAACCAACTAAGGTTCATAAGATTTGATTCAATTGGTTCAGATTCGATTTTATCGACAAACTAGAAATTTCCTATTTGGATCACCCTTTTCTTCCGAAGACAAAAGAAGGCGTTTAACATTTTATTTGAATACTTTTATATTAATAAAAACAGCAAAACCTCACATAATAATATTTTCTATCATATAGCAAAGAAAATTTCATGATACCTCGAGAGATAAAGCAAATAGATATTAGCGACAATTATAATGTTGTTTTTTTTTTTTGGTATATATATATACATATATATATATATATATATATATATATATATATATATATATATATATATATATATATATATATATATATATATAATATATATATATAGAGAGAGAGAGAGATTTATATAT
Source organism: Chrysoperla carnea (assembly GCF_905475395.1). Lineage (NCBI taxonomy): Eukaryota > Metazoa > Arthropoda > Insecta > Neuroptera > Chrysopidae > Chrysoperla > Chrysoperla carnea. Next base: position 10,010,919 of record NC_058342.1, read on the forward strand.
ATATATACCTATATATATATATGTATATAACAATTCAGAAATCCAAGCAAAGTCAGTCAAATATAGATTGTACTATACATTTCATATTGAATAATGCTAAAACAGTCTTTACGAACATTGGTAAAGATAGGACCTAATGAGTGTTGAAATTTTAAGATGGATCTAATCAGTGTTGAAGTTTTAAGCCTTTGCGTTCAAAAATGGGACACTTTTACAGAAAATGCATGTAAAATTGTAACTTGAACTTTGATATATAGTATACGATAATATCTCCGTTTTCTGTAATTTTTTTCTGTAACTTCAGAACCCAAACAACTCTTGTATAGTCCACAAACTCAGCCCAACCAACACTTAATTAAAGCAATGTAGAAAATAATGAAAATCGCTCGGTTGTTTTTCATAAAGCACTTTATTACGACTTTATTTTGATTGTTTATATGATAGTTTACGAGCATTTTAAGACGTTTTTGTATATTATTGATTTTTTCTCTGAAATCCCGAATTTGTTTTTCACTTATTTATGATCGATTTCACCTCAATTTCAATTGCTAGCATATAATTAGCAGTTAATTACCACGCCTAGTTTATAACTGATTAAGCATTCATCCTAGTTTTAAAGAGACCTGATTTTTAGCTCCGTTATTTTGCGAAATTCGAGGCTTTCCTATATCAATTAGGCAATTTCACGATCCTGACCGTGCACTTATGAAACACCTAATTGTGTTTCTTAAACATTCATTATTTCATTATTATTTTCATTGTGCTGCATCACATAATGCTAGCAACGCGACTTTAGGTATTCAGTTGCGGTGTAGATTACAGAGCACCATTTCTGATTTTGGTACCTAAGAAGTACCTAATTTTGGAATTTTTCAAATGCGATTTCCGCACTTTGCGTCGTTGGTGTAACTAAGCTAAAATCTCTTTATTTCTGTCACGCAATGATTAAGAGTTTAAGTAATTTTGAATGAGATTGTACTTAAATTACTTCATTAGTAATTAATATTGATTTGAAGTTTATTTATTAATTAATATCTATTATCTACATATTTTTATTTATCATATAAAATATTTGGTTTAGAATGTAGATTAAATATTTTATGATATGAAGACAACACACGACTTCGGCAATACAATAAAGACATATTATTGTCAATTTATCATTGACATTATTAGTGTGAAATAAATCAATACTCTTCAATATATGAATGGGCAGCACATTTAGACAATGTTAAATAACTATTTGAAACCTTCTATATTTAAATTATAGCGCTTGACACGTGCTGAGAGTTACACAATTCGTGTTTAATTTTTAGATTAGTCTACACCGGCTGCTTCGCCCCTTTAGTATAGACAGAAATATCAAATTTTTTTGATGCCAATACAATTCGTTTACGATGCTTCATCCTTATCACAGAGATGTTAAAGAGCACACCAAAAATCCTTTATAAAAAGAACCTGCTTGGCTGTATTCTTAATGAACGACTATGGATAAGAGAATATTGACAATCTCATACTTATCGACTTCCTTCAAATATGCATCAACAGAAGGCGTTAATGCAGGAGCTCCTATTCACGAAATGACATCTATTTTAAACGAAAACATAGATGTATCCATGGCAAAAATACGACGATTTATTGCCTTTTATGAAGTTGCTATATAAGTTTGTCTGTGTATACAAAGTTAAAGATAAACAAACAAAGTTGATTTTATCACGGTTTTATTTACAAACTTGAAAAAAATGAGTAATTAATCGTCAGTCTCTTATTACCTTGATACTCAAATTAAAAGTTGACGTGGTGAAATACTAAAGTGATAGAATCGAACTTGGGCAAGTATTGGACAATTCTTGGTATTCCGATCTTTTGCTCAAACTCGAACTAAGTTTAATGAACTAAGCCTTAGCTAGTGTTTTGCCAAATTTAAGATTAGCCATTTTCTTTTATTAATTGGATTAAACCAAGCATTGCTTTTATTAAATATAATAAACCAAGGTTTACGAATTCGTGCTCATGCCCTGGTCATTGCTAATAAGTTAAATCGTTATCCATTTTTATTTGCACCCAGGCTTCGGGCAAAACTGTCATCATTTGTTATAAATTCAAGGCTGAACCAGGTCAGTGTTTGTTGCAAACTTGAACTGAAGTTCTACAATCCCCTCCCATATTTAAACCAATATTGGCCTAGTTGTTGTTTTCTCTTGTGGTAATATTTGTAAACGCTAAGTGCATCAAAATTATGTAATGTTGATCTAAATTAAGTATATAAAAACTAACATATTTTAGTTGAATACATACATTCCTACTTAATGTTTCGTAAAATTACTTTTGGGCACGAAACATTAAAGTTTGTAGTTAAATTTTTATAAAACATTGTTTTTAGCTTCTGAAAATATAAAATTCATATCTTTTAAAGGTCATTAATGATGTGCCGATTCATTTTATATACATCGAAAATAATGTTTTTGAAAATTATAGAAAGTGGAATCAATATTGTTTCTGGTATAATATAATTGATTCATTGGCCCAATGTTTTTAAAAAGCTTGAAACTGTTCAAAATTAAGAAAAAAATTTATTTTTTTATTCCTTAGTACTTTTAAAAAGTTTCCTTAGTAGTTAAAAAGTTTTAACACATGATTCTAAAATTATCTAGATAAGAATGCCCTTACTCTATCGATTTGAAATTTGGATATGTTATAGGTATTCATATTCTACTTGAACTAGGGGTAGTTTTATTTTTCGAAAATCCTGTTAATTTTTCCAAGTTTCATTGTTCACACCCAGATACTTTTTTTTTAATCCACTGTGTCTGGGTGTGAACAATGAAAATTGGAAAAATTAACAGGATTTTGAAACTGCTCTTAGAATAATATTTAATTTAAAACCGATAGTTGTACCTACACATTACTTTATTAAAAATAAAACTTTTCTTCTCTCATTATGTTCTTTCGATTTTCAAATTCAGGAATTTTTATTCCATAATAAATCAGGAATTTTTTAAAACTAACAAAGTAACAAGCAAAGGGTATCTACACTAGGTACCTCTTATCAAAGGGTAACAACACTAGGTACCTCTTTCTATTCAACTATACATGAAAAGGAAGTGAACCTTGCTTCAAATCAAGTATGTTTGTTTCTTCGATATGTCGTTTGCAATGTAAAAGCAATGTTAAATCCAAGTTTCCGACCTGGGAAAACGACTGAATCATGCCCAAAAATAAGAAAAAACGTCGAAAAAGTTTACCTTATTTCAGATTTTGTCGATTTTGACCTAATTGGACTGGTTTTTCATCAAAAACTATGGCATTTATTTTTAAAGATGGTTAAATTTTCAACAATTTGAGACCAAGCTTGTAATTTTACGACCGATAGTTTCGGATTTTCAATTTTAGGTTGTCTATTTTTCAAGTGATTTTTCGCAAAAATTCATATTGAAAATCGTTAGAGGTAGAACAAAAATTGAAACATAAAAAATGTTCATTATCAAAAATGAACAAGTTTTCACAAAATTTCATATTGAAAATCGATAGAGATAGAACAAAAATATAAACATAAAAAATTTTAATTATCAAAAATGAACAAGTTTTGTTTGAAACATTTTCTCGTAAGGATCACTGTTTACCTGTGAAGGCGCAAATTATGACAAAATTTTGATGTCCATTTTCTCCAAAACTATAAAAGATAGGGAGTTGAAAATTTTCAGGTAGCTTCAACTAGTGGTCTTGTGAAAAATTTTGGAAAAACGAAAACAAATTCTAGCAAATACTTCTTGGAAAATAGTGATGTTTATGAAAAAATGTTCTGAAGAAAAGTTGATAATTTTTTTATAAGAAAAATTTTTTACATTTAAACTTTTGTTCAATCTCTAACAGTTTACAAGATAGAATTTTGCGTAAAATCGTGTAACATAAAAAAAATAGTCCAACTTTGAAAAAGCAGTATCTCAGAAACTATTGGTCCTATAAAAACCAGTTTTATCTCAAATTGTTGAAAATTTAACCTTTAAAAAAAATAAAATTTTGATGAAAAACCAACCTTTTCGGTTCAAAATCGGCAAAAACTGAAATAATGCCAAAATTTTCGATGTTTTTCTTATTTTTCGGCATGATGCGGTATTTTTCCGAGGTCGAAACCTTGGATTTAACTTTGCCTTTACATGGCAAAGAACATATCAAAAAAAACAAAAATACCTGATTTTATGCAAGGCCCAATGTTTAATTTGATTGTAATAATAATAGAATTAGCAATGGACCAACCATCCAGAATCTTATACCTACTAAAAATTTAATAATAGACGATTCCGTTCCTGAGTTCTTTTTGGACCAATGCTTCTATTGTTTGAACGAAGGCTCAAAGAGTACTTACTAAATTTAATAAATTCATTATCATTTCTCGGTAATTCTACCAATTATAATTGTTTTATTATTTATTATTTATTTGTTTTAAAGCCATTTACTTTAACACGCATAGTTAGTTTAGGAACTAACAATGCTTAATATGCATTTTGTTATAAATGTAATGTATTAAAATAGCGCTTATAATCATTTTTATCTGTTGAGAGATTAGTATTAGGGATGTTCCGACTAGTCGGTAAAGCCGACTATCCAACCGGCTTCTTACTTTGTATGTATTTGTCAATAAAGTATATATAGGGGGATGGCAATTAAAAATTTTTAAAAACCAGTTCTTCCGGTCAAAATCGGCAAGAACTGATATAAGGTCAAAATTTTCGAGGTTTTCTTATTGATCCGGTCGTTTGCCGAGGTTGAAACCTTGGATTTAACATTGTCTTTACATTGTAAAACATATAAAAAAAAAACAAAAAACAAAAAAAAAAACAAAAGTACCTATTTAATGCAAGGTTCACCCGCTTTTAATGTATAGTTTGACTGAATTATTACATAAATTTTAGTTCATTACACTTTTAAGTCAATGACTAAAAAGCGTTAATAGAGTAGTTCATGCATAAAGCAATTAAATTATCAGCAATTTTGTTTCTCATTGAATCGTGGCAAGTCTGTTAGTGCAGCACGGAGCGGTGAACGTAGAAAACATTTCGAACCGAGATTTTTGCGCTGGGTTTTTTTTAAGTGGTAAATAAAGTCATCTTGCTTAGCTGAAAAGTGGTCAGTATGTTATCACCACTATTTTGGGGCGTACAAAGAAACACTTGGAGTTTGATCGACTTAAAACTTTTTAAATAGGTAATCGCTTTTACTTTAAAAAGCTTATTTTTGCCTGTTGATTAAAGTAGTACTTTGAAATGAGATGAAACTAGGTTCTGGAAAAAAAAGGTAAAACTAGGTGAAAGAAAAAAAAATGGCCATACAATTTTGTGAAGATAACCACATTTCTCGAAATCTTATATGTTGTTGTTACTCTAGAAAGTTTTTTTTTGTCCTACCCTTACCTTTCCTATTCCTTTATCCAATTTTATGATTCACCCCTCATTTTCAAGATTATTGGGCATAAGTTTGACGAAAAATGTACTCATGGCCTAATAATGTACCGCTTAGAAAAAAACGCCCTAGACAAATAAATTTGAACGAAAAAATATCATAAATTTAAATAAATTTAAATAATACGTTTATTAGGCAAACATGTTAGTTTTTACAGATGCTCTCCTAATAATACTCTAGACATATAATATTCAAAACATTATTAGGCAAACATATAAATTCTTACCGATGCTCTCCTAGTACTCTACGCATATTAATTACAATTTTAATACATATACTGCTAATATTGATTTAAGAACTTTTTTTTTCATCACTTTTCTACGAAATTTGTTATTTATTTATTCGTTATACAATCGTTTGAAATTAGGAATGTAGGTAGTTACATAATTGTATATATCAGCCTTAATTTTTTCGCATCTTTAAAATATTAGATATGAGACAATCGTAAAGAAGCTATGTTAAGCAACCTTTTATAGTGAGACTGTGTTGAAAAAAGTTTTGTTTTGTCTCGCACTTTTTGTTTTGTATTATAATTGCTCACTGCGTTAAATAAAATTTAAATAGACTAGAAAAATCAGTGAGTAAAATTTTGAGATAATAATGACTAAATATATCAAGATGGATGATTTTTTTTAAATAAATCACTGATTTATAATTCTTAATTTTATGAAGACAATATCACTAAAGATTAAATTTTAAAAAATTACAATTAATTAATAATTCTATTGATACGGTCATTTAATTATTTATACATAATAAGGTAGGATATGTTGTTTGTGAAGTTACTTGTATTTATCATAGTGGGGAGGACAGACGGATTCATGAATCAATTTATTTTGTAAGCCAGTTGTTTCCTGTGACTACATAATCTTTTACATGTTAGGATATGTTACGGATTCGGTTAGTGATTGGATTTAAGGAGGTATGCAAGGATTAAATAATACTAGGGATTTCAATAAAACTATAGAAATACATTTTTTTATTAACAAAGTTTCCAAAAGTCACAAATAAATTCCATGGTCACTGGGCTTTTTATTTTATTTTATCGTTCAAAGTTGGCTGCAAAAATGACGAATGATATAGGTTATCATTTTCAATTGGATATTTCTATATCAAAATACCTAGAGAGTGTGATACAAAATTGTCTAAACTATTTAGACAATCTTATAGTTTATAATAATATCATAAAAATATTCGGTTGTCGGTGATATAAAAACAAAATTTTATTTTAGTTATAAGTTCGTCGAAGATCCATCTTTTGATGAACATAGACGACAATTGTTGAAGAGCGATATCTATATTATCAAATTTATAAGCAGCACTTAAACACAATATGTTATATATTTTTGTAGGTGCGTGGTATTGTAAAGCCAAAAATAACTCATTACTAGACTACAAAGCAGGTATTTGGTTTATATGTAAGTATGCACTGTGCAATAAACCAAAACTTTTTTACAATATTTTAGGTTTACAATCACCTTAATTTTATAATATTATAAAAAGGTCCACTCTTTTTCCTATCTACCATCCGTATGGGAAAATAACTTGTCAAGATGGTGTTTTTATTTTCTTCGTAAATATTCATTAATTTACAATTCTTGTATGAAGGATGTATGAGCGAGCAGACAGATCAAATTATTACAGGTAAACAAATAAAAAACTATATATTCTCAATTTTGATAATCAATTGTGTTATAACTTGAAGATATAAGACAAAAAGTAAGCAAAATTTGAACCACATATTCCTTGAGTAAAAGTGTACCTATAAAAATTTTGTTATTTTTAAATCAAACATTATTGTCATGCTCATACATTCTTCATATTATTGAAATAGGTCATCAAAATTTTAAAACGGTAGAATATTAACGCTTCTACACAGGATGCTGGAGCAGTAGGCTGACAATAAAAGGTAGAAAGAAAAAAGTTATTGAAATAAAAATCACGTTACTCGAAATTAAATCTAATTATATAGTATTTATTTCAATAACTATGTCTCAACTCGAAGTCAACGAAAATTCATCCTTCTAAAAAGAAAATACTTACCTACATTTTTGGAATTTTCGCGGGAAGTCGCGGGTATCTTAAAGCATGTATATAAAAATGCACTACAATCGGGTAGCCACGAGAAACTAAAAAAACTTATGTTATTAGTGCTCTTTTTGTAAAGTACTCGAAAGTCTTTTGGTTCTCAATCGGTGAATATATGATAAGTACGATATTTCATAAATTATGTCAATAATTCAAAATTATTTCCAATAATTTTTTCAACTAGTTTTGCTTGCTTCAGTTGTTTGTCTCGCTTCGAAATTTCCATTTCTTCTTCCAACACTTATTTTTCTATTTATTACTTTATGATAATTTTACAAAAGGAATAATTTTATTTTTTATGATATTAAATTTATCTCGTGTTATATTATTAATAAATTAATATAAACGTGTCAACGTGCCCCTCTTTCAACTAAAAAAATCATAACAAATAAATATTTGTTATATAATATTAGTGTAGGAGGAATCGGCGCATGAGTACCGAAAACTATTCCACTTCAATTTTTTTATGCGATCCTCTTCAAATTGCCCTCCTTATGATATAAATGCATGTTGCCAGGGCGCAACCCGGTGCCATATTGTTTAAACCGAAATTGTTTAAACAATTGCAAGGAATTGTTATTTTTCAACCGGACAAATTTTTTTTATATTCTTTATTGAAATACCAATAAAAAAGGTCCTATGACTTTTCACGATAAAGTTAATATTTTTAAAGATATGAATTTTTAAAGTTTCGAAAAATCTCAAATTTGGGTACTTTCGACCCATGAAAAATATATTAAAAAAAAAACATAATGTCTAAGTAATATTTTTTTTTTAAATTCTTTATTCAATTGTTAATAATATTGTTAAAAAAGATTTTAAAAAATTTCATTGTTTATATCTTTTTTTTAATTGTTAATTCCATGCGCTCACAGGTATGCGTTGCGTCGGCTTCTATGTGTCTTGAATCATTATTTATCAATTATCTTAAAAACTATCAACTTTATCAAGATTGTTAAAGAGAGCAATGTTATTAATAATTAAATTGTCTACAATTTGTTTTAAATAATTTTTTTTCTGAAATCAATTTTTCAAAAGTTATTTAAGCATAAATCGAAACATGTAATTAAAATTACTTTTTCATCAGTTTATATTACTTTTTTGTTATTATCATAGTAATTTTTGCATTTATATCAACAATAATAAGATATAATGGTTACTTATTATTGTTGTTCACATTTAATTATGCACACAATATTTACATCATGGTCTTTCGACTAGTTTTGATATATAATATGTTACATTCAATCGTAAACTAAATTGACAAATGTCTTGTCTAGCAATCTTAATTAAAGAGAATTGAAAAAAATACACTCGAACCAGGACTCGAACCCGGACTTCTTGGATTCATGTCAAGCGCCCTACCAATTAGGCTATTCGAGTTCTAGACACGAATGCAATTTTTTCAACTCAATGAATTTTTTACTTTGTTTATCCACCTTATTTATTATTATTACTTATTATTGTTGTTCACATTTAATTATGCACACAATATTTACATCATGGTCTTTCGACTAGTTTTGATATATAATATGTTACATTCAATCGTAAACTAAATTGACAAATGTCTTGTCTAGCAATCTTAATTAAAGAGAATTGAAAAAAATACACTCGAACCAGGACTCGAACCCGGACTTCTTGGATTCATGTCAAGCGCCCTACCAATTAGGCTATTCGAGTTCTAGACACGAATGCAATTTTTTCAACTCAATGAATTTTTTACTTTGTTTATCCACCTTATTTATTATTATTACTTATTATTGTTGTTCACATTTAATTATGCACTTTTTTTTTTTTTTTTTTTTTTTTTTTTCAATTCTCTTTAATTAAGATTGCTAGACGAGACATTTGTCAATTTAGTTTACGATTGAATGTAACATATTATACATCAAAACTAGTCGAAAGACCATGATGTAAATATTGTGTGCATAATTAAATGTGAACAACAATAATAAGTAATAATAATAAATAAGGTGGATAAACAAAGTAAAAAATTCATTGAGTTGAAAAAATTGCATTCGTGTCTAGAACTCGAATAGCCTAATTGGTAGGGAGCTTGACATGAATCCAAGAAGTCCGGGTTCGAGTCCTGGTTCGAGTGTATTTTTTTCAATTCTCTTTAATTAAGATATAATGGTATTTGACTATTTTTGGAAATCACAATTATTTATAAAAACAATCACATTGAGGCTGATACTCGAATTTTTTGTCACGCTGCTTATAATATTCAGTTCAATTCTGAAATAATAATTCACAGTGTAGACACTGATGTTTTTGTACTATGTATTTATTATTGGTCCCGGTTGAAAAAAAGTGGTTGTTCCGGATTATGGATGGAAATTAATAATAAATGCTTTACACGCATGTACGGGTTGTGATACGACTAGTAAAATTGGCACCAAAAAAAAAGCTTTAGAAATAATAAAAATTAAAGAAAATCGTGATGCTTTAGTCCCTCTTGGCAATGGCTTAGAATTAAGTAGTAAGGAGTTAAAAGGTTTAGAAACCTTGTATTTAAATATTTTGGGTAAAAAAGGTAGCACTGCGGATGAAGCTAGACAAATAATTTTTTCTCGTTGCTTTGGCACTAATATTAATTTATCTAAAATTCCGTGCACATCAGATGCCTTGCAATTGCATGCACTTAGAGCTTCTGCCCAGACATACATTTGGAAAAATGCTTTGAATCCCCAATATGAAATATTAGATTTTACGAATTTCGGTTATAAATTAGAGAATGGTACTTTGTTACCTTCATTTATGAACAACAGCCCATTCCCAACTAATCTTAAAAAACCGTGTAATTGTAAGAAAGCCTGTAAAACCAAAGCTTGTTATTGTAAAAAAAAATAATATTAGTTGCATACTTCTCTGTGGTTGTGATTCAGAAGACTGTAAGAATATAATATATAAAAATGATGTTGATAATGAATAAATACTTATTTTTAAATCTTGTTTTATTATTTCATACTTTTCTATCTATAACTTTCGTTTGAAGAAGTTATTCAATGTAATTAAGGTAAAAGACCCAGTTATTGACACTTACAATTTTATTTTAGTTAAAAAAAAAAAAAAAAAAAATCAATTCTAATAAATTAATAGATATAATTTTTGAATTATAAATTTTAAGATAATCGGTTTTTTGAGAAAATTGCATTAAATTAGAATAAAATTGCAAGTGTCAAACAACTAAGCCAGTGTCAATAACTGGGTCTTTTACTTTACTTTCCGTTTTAATAACAAAAAAGTAATATAAACTGATGAAAAAGTAATTTTAATTACATGTTTCGATTTATGCTTAAATAACTTTTGAAAAATTGATTTCAGAAAAAAATTTATTTAAAACAAATTGTAGACAATTTAATTATTAATAACATTGCTCTCTAACAATCTTGATAAAGTTGATAGTTTTTAAGATAATTGATAAATAATGATTCAAGACACATAGAGGCCGACGCAACGCATACCTGTGAGCGCGCGGAATTAACAATTAAAAAAAAGATATAAACAATGAAATTTTTTTAAATCTCTTTTAACAATATTATTAACAATTGTATAAAGAATTAAAAAAAAATATTACTTAGACATTATGTTTTTTTTTTTTAATATATTTTTCATGGGTCGAAAGTACCCAAATTTGAGATTTTTCGAAACTTTAAAAATTCATATCTTTAAAAATATTAACTTTATCGTGAAAAGTCATAGGACCTTTTTTATTGGTATTTCAATAAAGAATATAAAAAAAATTTGTCCGGTTGAAAAATAACAATTCCTTGCAATTGTTTAAACAATTTCGGTTTAAATAATATGGCACCGGGTTGCGCCCTGGCAACATGCATTTATATCATAAGGAGGGCAATTTGAAGAGGATCGCATAAAAAAATTGAGGTGGAATAGTATTCGGTACTCATGCGCCGATTCCTCCTACACTATATGTCAGTTGCGATAATAATTGTTATGCACATTAGTAGATGCTGCTGAAATACATATAATACTTACAAGTCTAATGACTCTTTTGGATTTCTTTTGGACACAAATCGAAATAAGACTTTTTAATCGTGTTTGACATTTAATCGATAAAAACCATTTGAATTTGTATCTATGTTACCGATTTATCATGTATTTCATTGATTTGTTACACTGAAAAAAATGTATTAATACCAACCGATATGAGGTATGGATAACTAGCGACATATGGATTACTATTGACTTTAGTGTCCCAAATCTACAGCTTAACTAACTGCGCTATCGATGCTTGTTGCATATATAACAAAAAAAAAAAATTAAATATTATAAAAATGATAAATAAGTTTATTTCAAACTTTATGTGAATTTGTAACGACAATCTAATCCGAATCATAACCGAATCCTCTATTTCAAGCTAAAGCAAAGAAATGTTCTTTTCATTCATCGATTTGCTTTTTCTACACGATATATTCCAACTAAGTACAATTTTATATTCCCTCAATAAAATGCATGACTTTTCACTAAAATCAATCTCTTTCAAAGAAGTAGTGGTTTTTTTGTTTAACTTCAGTGATTTTGTATCAATTAATTCATATTTTAAATTTAATCCCGTTCTTTTGTAAATACAAATATTTAGCTACTTGTTCCAATCGTTAGGCAATTGTTTTAAAGTATTTTTATTTTATTTCAATATGAAACGGCCAACTTCAGGATGACGTTGTCATTATTTTAATTTTTTTTCAGGGTAGATTTTATTAAAACTTTACGTAAGCTTAGATTTTATTAACTCAAATTAATGAAAAAATCAGTTGGTGAGATTTGAGAAATCGGTACGTATTAAAAAACTATTCAATATCGGCTAAATCCTTAATTCACGCAATCATAAAGTGAGCTGCATTTTTATGTTTTCGTTTTCGAATAAAATATAAAAATGCAAATTTTAATGACGTTGGGTTTAAATAACAAATTTCTGAGATATCGACTGAACAAATATTTTGGGATATTACCCCACTTATAAGATTTTAGTCGATATCTCAAAAATTACTCGCCCGTTCGTAATTCTGGGCGATAGTTAATCGAATCTGACAAAGACCATTGCAATACTTTCATCTTATGCTAGAAATAGCAGCCTCGTAATCAATGCTTAAGAAAAAATAATGAAATTTAGAAACGGTGGCAAAAGTCTAAAAAGTGAAGTGCTCAAATTTGAAAAACTCTCCTTCGAAGTTGTTAACACGTTTCTCTTTCTTAGCTAAAAAAATGCACATGGACGACGAGCGATTTCCAAAGTTATGCTACAAACGGATTCTAAACTTGATCAACACATCCGAAACTGTCCCGATTAAGCTAAATTAGGTCTCCAAATTAAAAAACCTACTCGATTTGGAGATTCTTACGACATCCTTAATAACGATTTTATATTGCAAGCAAAAATAAAACTCTCAAAAATTTTAAACATACATGGAACAAGACCTCGACAGGGTGGCCCTGTTAACACATAACCCGTTATTTAAATATCTTATAACCACAGATGTGTTTCAGAACTATTTCTGTGTACTTTCAACTGACCTCAATCTTTCATTCGAGTATTTGTACAACTCCGTTTCTCGAATAAACAAATTTTGCGTGTTATTTTCAGAAAAACTAGTTATGTCATTGATTTGGATGCCACATGCACCCTTTGCAATTTAAATGTTCCAGAAACATTACATCATCTGTTGTTTGTTTGTCCCGTTTACAAATTTCCGATTGATAATTTTTTCATGAAACTCAATTCTATGACTTGGGGCTTACAAAGCTTGTTATACCTACGGTGAAAATATTTCACATATAAAAAAGTTATTAAATTTGCAAACAATTCTCATGATAAGGTCTTTTGTTTTGAATAAATGAATAAATTTCTGATTCTAGTTTTAGAATTTATTTTTATTTTTCCATTATAAATAAGTATGTTTGTTAATTTGCACTTCTATTTTTGTTTAGGAATTTCTCTATTTTGTTTAATGTCTAGGAATTTTTTAAATTGTAAAAGATTGTGAATATTAAAACAAATAAAATTATTATTATTGTTATTACTCATGCAATCGTCAATTTATCGATTAAGTGCTGAGGTTGGCAACACGACTGATTCAAAATATATAATGCAATTTTTAAGCGTCAAGGAACGTGTTATCGTCCTCTTGGCGAGTTCCGTTGTTCTTGATTGAGACACGTTTATTTCAAACTTTTTAACAGTTTAATTTCATATTTTACTTGAAAGAGTTTATTTTCAAAATGTTCATTTCATAATTTCTTTTTTCCGTTCTGAGTGGGAACTTAACTTTCAAATAAGAATTCCAGTTTATAGTACAATAAATAAGCCGGAAAATGTGGAAAAGTGGTGGAACAGCTCCGATTTCAAACATTTTTTGTGTACGTGTTCCTTAGACCTTTAGGAACATTAAGCCGCACTAATCTTGGCATAACAGAAAAAACTGAGGAAATTAGGGTAGTTTTTTCACCCCCAGAGCACTCCAAATAGTAACAGAGAAAACAAATCAATATTTAAACTCGAAAATCGTCTCTCGAATGTTTTTGAGGTCGCTGATCATGAATTCAAGGTTAAAAATCAACTGAATACGGTTGCAATCCCATTAAAACTATCCTTGAAGTGACAGAGACAAAAAATTTATTTAATTCAAAATTTTGTCTCATAAATTGTCTATCTGCGGTTTTTGAATAGCCTCCCCTAAAAGTAACAGAGAAAATATTTAAAATTTTGTCTCGAATATTGCCTTTTGAGGGGTTTTGGGGTCGCTGATCACGAATCCAAGGTAAAAAAAGTAGCTTGGATGGTTGGATTCCCATAAAAACTCCCCTAGAAGTGTCAATAAAAAAAATTTTGAATTTCACCTCAGAAGTTGTCTCTGCGGTTTTCGGAGTCGATGATGATGAATTTAAAATTAAAAAGCAACTGAATATCACACCATCCTCCTTGAAACCACCCCTAGAAGTGACACAATTAGATATTAAATTAAATTAAATTTAAAATTTCTCTTCGAATATTGTCTTTCGGAGAATATCGTATTTGGGAGCGCTGATTACGAATCCAAGGTCAAAAAGTAGCTGAAGATTGCAACAAAAAAAACTACCCCTAGAAGTGACAATGATAAATATTTAAAAAAATTTAATTTTTTGTCACTTCAAGGGGTGGCTTTTAAGGGTGGCTGGGAGCTACATTCAGTTGCTTTTTGTCCTCATATTGATGATTAACGACTTCGAAAACCGCAGGGAAACAATTTCTGAGGTGAAATTCAGAATTTTCAATGTTTTTTATCATTCTAGGGGTAGTTTTAATGAGGTTGCAACCATCCAATTTACTTTTTTACCTTGGATTCGTGATCGGCGACCCCAAAATCCCCAGAAAGACTTCGAGGAAAAATTTTTAATTTTTTCTCTGTTACTTCTAAGGGTGGATTTAAGGCGTGGCTTGGAACTATATTCATTTGCTTTTTGCCCTCAAATTCATTATCAACGACTTCAAAACCGCAGAGAGACAATTTCTGAGGTGAAATTCAGAATTTTCAATTGTTTTTATCATTGACACTTCTAGGGGTAGTTTAAATGGGGTTGAAACCATCCTCAATTGCTTTTTGACCTTAAATTAATGAACAGCGAACCTTAGCTAGAAGCTTTATCAGCCACGAGGTTTGAAATCCTAGGAACATTTTCCCCTCTCTCTTTCTTTGTTTATCCTTCAAACCCGTTAGCAAATTAGAAATTCAAAGTGAGTAAAAGGAATTAATTAAATCGTCGTTTAAAAACATCTTGTTCAAAATTATTAATTGATAATATTAGAGCCCATAACAGAAAAAGGCACCCATCTATCACCTCAAAATTATAAAGCGAAAATGACTGAAAAACATGTAAAAAACATTGCGCTCGCCTGATTATAAAAATTTGTTAATTGTTTTATTTTTTAAATTTTTTAGTTATTTTTCATCATTTTTTATCTAAAAAATGTTGAAATTTTCATAATTTGTGGTCAATAATGAACCCTTTTTGAAAAAATTTGTCTGGTTTACAATTCTTGTTAATTAACTTCTGACATACCTTTTGTTATAAATTTTTTCTTTTTACGAAAATGCACTTCATAGCACCTCCTTGGATTTTTAACAAAAGATAAAGATATCTGCTATCTGTTGCAACTTGTCTGTCTGGCAATTTTCTTAATAAGTTTGTCGGACTTATTTTGAGACAAATGAAGTCATAGTTTGAAGTTTTTTTAAGTTCAAAGAAATGTAATAAATTGCATTTTCGTAAAAAAAAAAAAGGTTTGTCAAAAGTTAATTAACATAAATTGTATGCCACACAATTTTTTTCAAAAACGGATTATTATTTACTTCAAATTGTGTAAATTTCAAGCAGGAGCTTAGAAAAAAAATCATTTTTTTAGCTTAAGTCAAAAATTAAAACTTTATAATTTTGAGGTGTTAGATGGGTGTTTTTTTCTGTTATGGGCTCTTATACCATGGGGATACTAACAAACACCGATGTTTTTCAAGGGTATACGAATACTCCTTTGAAAAAATTGTGAATATCTCAAAATAATTTTGGATATTTTTGGCTGCCCCTTCCCGAATCGACGCTTGCTTTTATATTGCTTTTATATTCTATATAACAAGTTGTACAAATAACCTGTCTAAGAAACCATATAATTTTTTTAAAATTATATTTTATTAGTTTACCATATCAGTTTATTATTTATTATTACAATTGTTAAGCATAGAAATGACCTTCATTTTTTTAAAAACATGACAGATAACTGAAATCAAAAATTTATTATAAACTGTGTTGGACAGCTCATTAAATAAGTAAGGCCCGCCTCAAAAAATTTTCCATTAATTAATACACATTTTTTTGTACTATATCTCTAAAAATATACATTTGATTCATTATGTTTGGTGTTCCGTAACTAAATAGATAAACACAAAATATTTACATAATAGTAGCCCAACCTTCGAAAAATTTTAACAGTACGACGGATTTGAATGCGATTTTCTGCATTCGATTTGTTAGAGGGTCAGGAAATTTTGTGACCTAAATTGATTTATAAGTAATTAAAAATATGCAATTTGCATAATTAATCTGCATTTTATAATTTCCTTTTAAATAAACCGTAAATATATTAAATTCACAATTCGGTTAATAGTGATGAAAATGATTCCAAACTTGTTATGCGGAGTTTTTTGGGTTCGTTGAACACAATTATCGTGCCAGAATTGGTCTCCGAGCTACTTGGTGCCTGAGAAACTTCATCCTCGTCGTATCCTGGAGTTTTTGGGATGTTCATTATATAATCGGTCCAAACTAGTTACTCGGGGGTTTTTGGAGTCGCTGAACACGAATATCGCGACAGAATCGGACAAAAGGTAATGCATCTCACTTTTCGAAGTTTCGAACTTTAGTCCTTCGTATCTGCGACAATATAAATAGATTATTTAACCTGGCACTTATGAAAAGAATTAATAGACGAACAAGAGCAAAACAGCCAATCTAACTGAAGAAAATTATTTTGTGTGATTAATACTTTATTCTGTTTTCTTTTTGTATTTTTTTCATATAATTTTCTCATCCCCATTTTGAAGTTTGCGGGATCATATATACCTTTTACCATTATTGGTATCCAGGCATTGTCAAAATAACGTGGACATCAGGATAGAATCAATCAAGAGTCAAGTTGGTGCGCACGTACCCACTCAACGACATAACTGCAAAAAATCTAAAAATAGTTATTTTTCACAAATTTCCGCCTGCTAGAATTACCTAAGTTTTGCTAGAATTACCTAAGCCTGCTAGAATTACCATTAGATTATAGCTTAGTATTTTTGTAAACTATATAAAAAAAATTTTATAACTTCCAGATTGTATCAAAAATAGTGCAGTTGCCTCACAATTAGTTTTTTGGTGCAATAATAAGCACATTTTAGTTTTCAACATTAAAATCGTTTTTATTGTTAAAAAAAAAAGAAGTTTATAACATATCTAGGGAGCAAAAGTAGAGAATGTCTTAGATCTGATGTTTGCCGAGGCTAAGTCGGGGGTTACAAACATGAAATCTGAAAAATTATTTACTGGGCAATAAGCAATTTATGAAAAATATGCTCCAACAGGATAGATTAGCTAATCTACTTTCATAATACAGTCAAACCTGGTTAAGACAGAGTTGAAGGGAACGTTAACTTTTTTTCGATTTTAGAGATTTCTCACTAATACGTTTCTAGCTCATAGAGGGTACAGGAGAGACCTGTCTCACTTCGAGAGGCCTGTAAATAATATTAATGACACTGTATGTTTTGGAAGATTTAGAAGATATTTGTCGCAGTTCTTTACGGTCAATGCATAAGGTTAGGCGGATGCATTCAAGATATTTGTAGTGACTTTACAAATTACTTTTTAAATAAAAGCTTAATTTAGATGAAAAAAATAAATTATTTCTCCGGAATTCTTTATATAATGAAATTATTCAATATAGTAGGATAACATAACTTATAACAAATCAAAGAAAAATCTTGCAAAAGCTGGAATTAGTATAAGATTTTTGTTTACATGAGGATCTTAAAATCTGAAGATTATAAACTTTTAATTAATTAGAAAGCTATTTAAAAGTGATAGATAATAAGTTCAAAGTTTTATAGTTCTTTATCGTTTGTGCTATTTGATATACTAATAATGTGGAAATTATATGTTTCAGTTTTTTACTTAATTAATTATCAAATAAAGCGAATTTAATAATGCTTGATAAAATCAAGAGGTACTTTATATAATTGTATGTCAAATATTTTGTTGAAATGTGATATAAATTGTACATGTGAAATTTGCGTGGAATTTATGTTTCAAAATAAATTATAAGATTGTAATTAAAAATTTTATAAAAACATCATAAAAATTATCACCGAAATTGTAATAACTCAAATTAGAAAAGTAATATCTTCTAAAATTTCCACACAACAATTCGGTATGATTCGTCAGTATCCCTTGTATCCCTTTATTTTCGATTTATCATATAGTGCATGTATTGATCGTTAGAGATATTGACTTTTTTTGATATTTCTCCAAAAGAGCCATGTATTTTATATCGATTTTCAATGACATTTTTCAGTTTTTGATAATTTTCACTTGGAACGAATGAAAACAAATTAAAAAAAAAACTTTTAAATAGAAAGTAAACAGTAATGACATAGAAATGAATGTGTCTCCATCCATATAAGGGATGTTCAAGCAAGGTAGATTAAGGGTTGAAATTATTTTTATCATATTTTCAACTTTGATGATCAATTTGAGTATATCTTTATGAATGCCTTGGTTTATCAAATAGCGAAAGCTGAATACTTAAACAAAATTTTCAATTTCGATATGTTAAAAAATCCGCCAGATATCGAAAAATTGTTTTCTTACTTTCTAATATAATTCATAATTGAAAATATCAATTTTTTAAATTTATGCCTACACTACCGTGCACATACATCCTTAAAATATTTATCTACGGAGTGGCTTAAAAATTACGTCTACATATATGAAATTTCAGAAAAATATCAAGTCCATATTATCGAGTTTTTCGATTCCTTTCAGAGGTAAAAGAGTACATCAGTTGTCTCTGGTACTGAACCCAGAATATCAAATTATACAGGTTGTAGCATCAAAACTTAGACTTATAATAATTTAAACTATTTTTCAAAACAAATTATTAATTATTATTCGTAAACTTCTCGTTGTTTTTATTTTCCATTTGCAGAGGTAAAATGAATGCAAACACTGAACGAAACAGGCGTGCATCGAAAACTAAATTTTGAAGTTCTGGATTTTATCCATAACCTTCTTCCATCTCAGTTATTAAGAAATTCGCGCTTTTTAGTTTTCATTATATAATTCACTATATTTCTCACTTTCCCCTCTACTTATTTTAATTTTTTTGTTTTTGTTGTTGTTAATTTTTTGGTTATATGAATTATATAAATCTCAAAATTTTTGCTAACCACAAACTGATCCATTTGTGATAAAAACACTATTCTTGTTTTATTTCGTCTACTGTGACTTAATAATCAGCAGACTTGTCGACCTTGGAATTTTTGAAATCTACAGTCTTTTGTTTTTATGGATTCTCGTATTACTTTAAACGTATCTATCTTATGTTTCACGTCTTCTAACATACAATGAAATTAATTACAATGTTAATTTTATTCTTCTCTTCTTGCGCAACACAAAATGATTATTTTATCAGTGGCGAATTTAAGTTGAAAACTTAAGTTTTTCGTCGTACTTCCCTAGGTTAGGTAAGGTTATATTGGTTGTCCACGAAGGACATACTTAGGCTATAGATCCTATTGTGATACCATTTATGTGTTTTACCACCCTTTCCGCTGATAATTTCATTTATCAGCTCCTCATTTTTTTTCAGGGGTCGAGTTCACCTCCTTCATAAAATACACCAGCCCGTCACAGTTATTAATTAAATTAATTTTTGTTGTGATGGCGGGAATCGAACCCGCTACAATAGGCATACAGCGAATGGAATTGGTTACGCCTTGACCAACTGAGCTACTAGGGCTGCATCGTACTTCCCTAGCAGACAGATCTTTTAAGTACGCTCTTTTACTTTACAAATAGTTCAGATACGGAATCATGGGAAACTTTGAACATAAATTACCTCAAATCACCATTAATTGTAGCTGACAGATTGTTAATATTCAATTTTTAATAACAGATTAAAATTAATTAATTATTAATTTTAAAAATAGTTACTATGGTTTAATAATAATGAATTATTCTAATGAAGTATTATTTTATTTTCCCAATTGAAGCAATTAATAAATGAAATGTCCTGTGGCTCAGTTGGTTCGATATCGAAGTGCCACAGCGATTTTACTTTTTTCTTAATTTAAAAAATAATTAGTATGGTTACCAAAAGAACGGTACAGAATCAGTCAGTCAGTTAATCTCATTGATTCAAATGAGTCGGGAATTTGCTTATATTTACCATTATATCTACCAGTAAAAATAATAGATATCGTTATTTAACTCGTATAAATTGTTTAATTGTACTACAAAACTGAAGTATAACTAGAACCTTTTTTCTTAGCAGGTTGTTGCAGATATAGTCCGGTTAACAAGTTCAAATTGGTGAAATATAGAAACATTGGTCTTAAAAATACGTGCGACTGCTTGTTGGATGCGGAATGATGTCTAGAAAAAAGTGCCAGAAGTATTTTTCAGTACCTTAAAATTGCTGAAGTTACAAACAAGATTAAACAAAAAGGTATTTCGTTTTTCGCCAATATTTCATAAAATATTAACTTTTAAGAAATTTTAAAAAACGATTCTTAAAGAAAACGAAATTTCCAGTAAAAACTCCCACTTCCGGATGTGTATCTCCATTATTTATAACATTTCAATTTATGAAATATTGTCTAAAAACGAAATATGTTTTTCATCTTATTTATAACTTAAGCAATTTTTATGTACTGAAAAGTGCTTCCGGCACATTTTTCTAGACATCATTCTGAATCCAACTATCGCACGTATTTTTAAGACCACTATTTCTATATTTCATCAATTTGAACTTGTTAACCTAATAGTTTTCAATTAGAATATATTTTACAACTTTTAAAACAGATAAAATAAAAGAAAGGTTTAAACATCAACATTTTAACTCAGACTTGTTACTACACGTTATATAGAAGCTCGTTACTCTTGTCCATAATGCACTAAATTACAGGAATAATTTTTTATTTAAATAGATTCAGTATCGCGTACTGAATGTAATTGCACCAAAATTTTACAAAAATAGACGGGGGAAGTGCCTTTATTTTAAGGAAAACGGTTTTGGGCTATGTCTCCATAACCCTGTACTTTAGACCAAAAATGGTCATAGTCTTTATAGTGGATAATTAAATTTTCTATTTTTTTGTGCTATTTTTTTTGTATCACTAACCCTCTTATAACTTATACAACTATCACGATTTATTTATTGATTATTTGGCTAATTGAAAGAAGAGAAAACGTTGGAAAAGATGAGCGATGAATACTACATAGAAGTGCGCAAGCCAAGGTTCGCGTCATAACAGACTGAACGCTTGAATATACAGACTAATTCGGTTGGAGATTATAGATAAAACTTCGAATCATCGCAATATTTTATTTTTAGCTTGCCTTTTTCTCAATAAAATGAAAACTTTGACTCGACTTTTTGAACTAGAATATTCAATTTTCACGATGAGTCACATGACATCTGGGTCGACGAAGTGACAACAGCGACGTATGAACAATCGTTTTCAATCTTGCGTCGTCTCAAAACATACCTCAGATCGACATTGTCTGAAAATCGGCTAAACACTAAGCCGTTTATCACAACGCAATAACATTTTTCACAACGCAACCCCCCGGAAAGTTGGAAAAACCGGTTTTTGAATTTTCTGGGTGGTTTCGTTGTCAATAATCTAATTTTTCTAACTTTTCTATTAAGTTGACTTTATTTCAAGTCGATTGGTGAAATTTCCATCTTTCTTTGTAGAAAAATTTGTTTAAAAAAATTAGTTTAAACAATATTCTACCGGGTTCCCATCGACAACCTACACTTTTACATTTACTAGCATTTTTTAAACGGGACAATTTTCCATGCGAAAATTATTAATGTTCAATGACGTTTTTTATCAGGTCTATATGGATATTAATTAAGTCAAACTTCTGGTTTTTTTTAGTTAACAGCTTTTTGCGAGTGGCATGTTATATTTTTCAATCGCTCAAACAAATAAACTAATTTATATATTAAGGATATGCTTTTCATGAAAGTCTTTGCATTCTTACCACCTTAAAATGGATAAATACTGTTTAAAGCTACTATTTGTACATGACCTTGCAACAATTTTTTTTTGTAATGTTTTTTCAAAATAATTAATTTTTAAGTGGTCCATCAGTATTTATCGATTCAAAAACATAGAATTCAAAAACTTTAATCGAAAATTGTAAATACTTAATTAGCTTTATTAAGAGTCTCGTAAGACTGAGAATATGGTCTTGTTGTTGTTTTTTTGGTCAATAGTAGACAAGACCAAGATCACCCGTAATTTGAATTTTACTACTGATGAAAGAAAGACTTTGCTATTAGTGCAGAGAGGGAGAAATCTATTTTTAAAATAATTTAATCAAATAATTGATAAATTTGATAGGATGACCTGATGCTGCTTTATTAAGCAATAATAATAATAGATCACAATTGATTCTAATGTTTATTTATATACATTTCAAGTATTTGTGTACATTACTGGACTGATACTGACAACTGACAGTGAATAAAAACACGTGAATTGAATGATTAATATTAATTCAAATTATCCCTATATATTATAAATGTGAAATTAAGGATGTTTGTTTGCTTGTTTGTTATGCTTTCAGCTCATATAGCTCATACAACAGAATAATACATGAGCTATAAATTAAAAAGATATAGATACTAAAAACAATTTTATTTTATTTTTTTTTAATAAATTTAATGTGCCATTTGCTATTTAAAATTTTTACAGTTATCTTTAATTTATGGTTCAAAATGATGATCATAACTCTGCTCCATCTATGATCATCATTTTGAACCATATGAATTATGACTATTTTACAATTTAAGAAATTGTAAAAAACTGTGCTTATCTTTTAGCTGCGTAAAACAACCCCTTCAAGTGTTATAGAACGTTTGTTAAGTGAGATCAAAAGAGGTGGAGGCTATAAAGCGGTGGTTTTTACTTTTTAGCACAGTGAAGCGGGCGGGTATCAAGCTAGTATGTTACATATTTATCCTATAAAATACGATTTTATTTTTAGAAATAATTTGATTCATAAACATTTAATACCGTGTAGCAAATATTAAGACTTAAGGAGGTATTTATCATACACAAATATGATTGTGTTGTAATCATCTCAAAATAAGCAAGATGGATTAAACATACACTAAGTAGAAATTCATAAACCACGTAGCCCAGTAAGGAAGGGAGGGTTTTAGTTCAAAAGCTACGCTGAGCAACGTCGGTGGATGGTTGGGGCGTTGTCTTAAATGGAGTGGAACAGTTGTATGTATATGTTTTGGATGTATAAGTTTTGTAAATTCAATCTCAAATTGTACGATTGCCACTTACAAGAAGACTCATATGACAAGAACGAAAACTTGTACGGCAATGAAACGCACATCAAATTGGAGGATAAAATACTTTGTGTAACAGTTTTCATATAAAGATCGTAACGTACCTTTTATCAGTGATCTTGAAATTTCTTTTGCCACGATAAGACTTCTAAGATGATATTGGAATACCATATTTTCAAGCCCACTTCTTTAATCTTTAAATGAGCCCTAATAGAGTTCAAAACAGCCAAGGATAACAAAGTTAAATGCCTGCAAATATTGTGTACTTTTAACGAAACAAAAAGTGTCTCGTTTTTGTTTGTTAAGTTTAGTATTTTTTTTTATTTTTTAGTATTTTAGTATCGCTTATATTTCGAAAACGGTGAGGTGAGGACAAAAAAGTCGTGAGACAAAAATTGTTTAAAATCATCCAAAATACAAGTTCCAATTCAAATATTTGATTGAAATAACACAAGAATCCTTAATTTTAACAATATCAAATTTTCCTCAAAATTAGGTTTTGTTTTTTTTTTTTTTTTTGTATCGCTTGTATCTCAAAAACGGTGAGTTTTAGAAACAAATGCCACGACATAATAAATGATAAAAATAACCTAAAATATAAGATTCAATAATTGTTTTTTTTAATTTCATTATTTTTCAGCAGAATTAGCTTGGGCGAACTTCTAAACGTGCGCGTGTACATTAAAAGCGCACTTTCCAATCAATATGACTTTGTTCTACACATTCATACGAAGATTTTGAGCTGGAACCCCATAAAAAGTCATATTGTTCCATAGAATAGCAACTTAATGACCTTTTTACAGCTTTATTTCTTACAGTAAATACAGACTGTATATGAATAACTGATCAATAATCAAGAAGATGGTAAAACAAGCGTAAATAAAACTTTGTACTCCGTTTTGGATGTTTGTCGAGTCTCTGCATGGATTGGGTTTTAAACTGTAATTTTATCAAATGAATAATTAGAGAACATTGACACATGTATTGAGTACCTCCTTTGGTTTATTAACAAAAATAACATATAACGTTTGATTTAATTTAATTGCACAATAAAATTGATTGTATGACCTTTAAATAGAAGAAACACTTAAATGAAACAACATGTGTCAAAAATAGCATGCTGTTATTTTCATCTTATTCTGATAAAAACAATTGCTTAAAAATATTATTGATTATGATTACGTGTGTAAAACTTAATCAAAAATAACCAAATAACATCTACAAATGGCGATGATAATCTTTTGTAGATAAAATAAGGAAATTTCCACACTAAGAGTGTTTTTGAAAATAAAAAAAAGTTTAATTATATCTAATACGAATCAATTTAAGTATTTTATTTTCCGCAGAAATAAAATTGTTAGTAAAGATTTAAAAAAAAAACTCATAAGCGCAGAGCTCCATCACTAAGGTCGTATTTCCTCCTCAATATATGCTTCTTATTATGAAATGTTTTCTATTGAAATGGGATTTTTGTCGATTCACGCTTTGAAAATATGATTCATAAAATCACCGAATTAGTCCATTTCCGATTGTCCGTCCGTCCGTCACGATAACTCAAAAACGAAAAAAGATATCAAGCTGAAATTTTTTACAGCTTACTCAGGACGTAAATAGTGAGGTCGAGTTTGTAAATGAGCACCATAGGTTTATTGAGGCCGTAAGACCCATCCTGTAAACAGTTATAGATAGGCGCAAGGGCGCAAATTGTATAGTATGTATTATATGCGAATATCAGTTACATATGTGTGAAATGCATGTATGTGTAATATGACAGAGTAATCAACACTGTCTATACATAGTATTTCAACAATTAACTTAGTCACTTGATGCGTTTTATGGAGGACAGCATTTCAAAAAACAAAGTACATTTTTAAAGCACACAGTTTAATTTAAGTAGTTCGATCTCTTACTTCTGATTTAAAATTACCTTATATTTAGCAAAAATAAAAATTCGAATCAATAAAATTGTACTATTAGGCTCGAAAGCACACTTTAAAGTTCAAAAAGTTGGCCTTGATAAAACACATCAAGTATAGGTTTGTACACTCATGTTTTTCATTCTAAGTTTTTTACGCATTATTTTCAGAGTAGAGTTTATCAAAGTTATATAAATACACCCCAATAGAATTGAATAGATTGAAATATGATCTTTCTAATTTTCTATTTATAACCAAATGAAGAGAATTGACCGAAAATTGACTTCAACTTAGTGTCCCAACTAAAATAGTCTATGTTACTAGTTTCAGCGCCAGTGCCTCTATCGAATAAGGTATTCAAATTTAATAGTTAATAGTCACCACCGCAAAGTAGTCAGCTTAATAGTCACCCCCGCAAAGGCCGACAAAGTTAACAGTTGATCGCTATAGACTCCAGATGTCACAATTATATTTCTGCTTCTCCGCTATCCAACCTCCTATGCAGTTCAACATCTTAAACAATTAGTAATCTTATTGTTCCTGTAGAATAATATACACTTATTTTACAGCAGTAAGCAGAAAAGGATAGCCTTATATATAATACTCTAGGCAACACTATCTTTTTCTACTTACATCGAGTGTAAAGAAATTTAAAAAGTGTACATGCAAAAGGGGCATCCTCATATATAAAACAATACTTAGTAATATTAATACTTGGATAATATTAATACTTTGTCAGGCAAGTTTGATCCATTTCCTTCGGCCATACCTGCAAAAAAATTATTATAGGCTTGCTTTAATCGATTGGTTGAGACTTGGACAAAGCCTTTGAAACTCAAACTTGATTTATACGTCATGTTCACGGTAAGTGTACAGATATTTTGTTGATATCACTATGTCAGTATCGATATGAACGCCATACTATATAGGTGTGAAAATCATACTGTGTACAGTATTGAGAAAATAGCAACATTAACAAAAGTTATGGCGGACGAGTTAATGTAGTATGGGCGTCAGGCCCATACTACATTAACTCGTACGGAGTACTCTTCGTCCTGACCTGGTGGTCCTGGAAGAGGCTAGTAGGGAAGTTAAAGTCATAGACATCTGCATTCTATTTGAGGGTGCTCCCGGATGCTCTAGAGGTGGCTCGGCAGCAAAAGCTCGATAAATATAACCAACTTGCTGCTGAGTTATCCTCGAAAGGCTATATATCCTCTTATGCTAACATAAAAACTATAATAAATGTCTCTACACCATATCAGCATTGTAGTAAACGCCATGCATTTCTAACCGTGTATAGAGAAAAGTTGGGTAATAATCGATATGCAAAAACATCTTTCCACATAAAATACTGTATTTATAACTTTTATTTGTGGGGAGGTATTGTACTATAGATGTGCAGACAAATCGAATGACCTACAAAAAACCCTCTTTTGAGATTTTTTAACATTTAACCAAGTAAGTATTGGACTCAAGTAAACATTACGCCAACAACTCTATTAGTTATATAAGCCATTTAGAAAAAATTACTATTCGCTAACTTACTTAAGAGCCCAACAGTATTTTATTTTATTTTGTTGTGTCTAAAGTAGGCACTGTAATCCCTAGTATGACTGCGCCAAGGATTGCTAGAATTTCCGATAGACATACAACCTTACTAGCTGTATCCATGCTATCAAATCTTATCTACACTACTTAAATAAATACAAAAGTCAACTTGCTCCTTGTTAAGAATCATCTTAATCAATTGTACTTGACATGATTGAGTTAACTAAAACTGTGTCAACAATATCATATTTATCGCTGACTAATCTATTATGAAAGCATCAATGGGTAATTTGAAGACACTACTTAACTTTCATACACTTCAAGCAACTGTAACATACAGATAATTTTTCCCTTTTTGAAAATATTTTTCGGTTTGAACTCATCTGATGAAAACATAGATAATAGGCAGACGATTTTCATGATATTTAATAGGTACTCTATATAGCAGGCAGAAAAACTAGAATGAAACATCAAGTTATAGATATCAATTCATAAGAAAACAGTTTTTGTATAAGAAAAAGCAATTGGGGATTTCTAGAGCAGTTTAACGCAAGCTATTTTCTTCCACCATCGACACATTTATTTCTTCACCCGTTCGTTTCGAGGGACAAAATCAATTTTAAAACAGATACCACCACAAAATATCTTTCAGTCCTTTTCTCTCAAGTAAAATTGTCCGCCCCCTTACATTGGTTTTGCTTTTTTAAAATAGTCATATTTCATTGAGTATATCAGTAAAGAAGACCATGAATTGTTTGACATTTACAATTATAAATTTGGACAGAAATCTTTAATTTATGGTTTAAAATGATTATCATAGATGGAGAAGTACAATAGCAGAATAAATTAAATTTTTTTAAATATATCTTTATAAATTATTGCCCATGTGTTATTCTGATGTATGTGCTATATTGTTATACAATTTCATTCAAATCCATTCGCTAGTTTTTGCGTCAAAGCGTAACAAACAAACAAACAAACATCCTTACTTTCACATTTATAATATATAGGGATAAAATATACATATAAGATATGGATATGTGGTTTGTCGAATTGTGAGATAATGTGATTTTATCTGTGTATCTACTAGTGATGGGACGAATGTAGAATTTGATACGAATGCGAATGCCAATGTTAACTTTCAAATGAAACGCTCACAAATTCGTATTTATGAACTTAATTAATTCTGACGAAAAATATACTCACAGACTAAAATTGTACCGCTTAGGAAAAAAGGTATCTATCTGTATTTTAAAAATAAATAAAAATAAAAAATAAAAAATTAAATGAGTTAAATAATAAGTGAATCAGGAAAACATGATTCGAATTTAACAGTTTTTATAAATGTTTTCCTAATACTGAAGACATCATTAAGAAGTGAATCAGCAACTATAAAGATTTTTCAAATGAAAGTATTTTTAAAACATGTTATCCTAATATTCATTTAATAACTTTTGACATTTTTCACCAATTTTCTACGAAATTCTTTGTTTTTTCGTCACGAGTACAAGGTTCAACGAACAAAATAAAAGTTTCGGGCACAATAATTTTACTCTCCATATATTTTGTAATAAATTTAAATACGATTGAAGATAAAAGAAATATAAAACGTTCTCAAAAAAGTGATTTATACTACCTTTGACCTTGAATATCTAAGGACGCGCACATGTGACCATATGTGACTTTTGACAAAATCAAAGCCTCTAGAATGAAGTAACCTGTATTACTCTTCAGAATTTATTAAAGGATAAGCTCAAAAATGTAATTGTGAGCGCCGTTTTTCAGATTTTAAAATGGCTTTTTTGGAATTTTTCCAAACATTTAACTGTTAAAATCTCGAAAACGAAGAAGTTTACGAAAAAATCACAAATAGTCTTTTTGACGTTAAATGATCCATAGAACCTAGAGTAACTTTTACTTGATTCAAAAAAATGGCATAAAACTGTTTCTTTGAAGGGGGAGGGTATGCAAAAATTGGACCAATAGGGTTTCTGGCAAGATCCAGAATATTAATCTATAAGCTTTTCTGATCAAGACTCAATTGACAAAACTCAACCCCATCCAGAGCACTATAAGCTATGTTTTACATATTACATATTACTAGAAAAGCAAAATTCCGCATCATCTGTTATTAAACAAACTATCCTAGAACACTTTAAACTGTCTTAAATTCTGTAAAATTTCCATTGATTAAATCTTCGTTTTTCTCCGGACTTATTGCATGTATGTTTAATGTTTAAATTTTTCTTTAAAGTTCAATTTGGCAACTCTAGAAAATTTGTTTTCTCTCGAAATCTAAAATTCGCGAAAAAACTTTTAAAAAACAATATAATTAGAATACCTACTTCTAAATTTCTTCCCGTATCAACACTTAAGTACGAGCGCCAAGGCAATTTTGGATAAAAGGCTATATTTTTACTAAAAATATAAGGTTAAAACCTCAATAAATTATTGAAAACAAAAACCGTTGTACCCGAATAATTAAGGATGTATGAGCACGTTAGTGAAGGCACAAGTTTAAAAAACTATATATTTTCAATTTTGATTGTGAGTTATGTTATAACTTGACAATATAAGACGTAAAGCAACAATAAAATTTTTCGAAGTAATTTTCAAAATATCAAAAATTGTAAATTTTGTTTAAATATTTTGCTTTCGATATTTCGAAAACCAAGGCAGATATTGAAAAATTGTATTCTTATATTTCGTCTATATTCATGAAGTTATAACAAAATTCATCATTAAAGTTTAAAATAAGGTACAAATATTTTCAACTCTAAATCTGAAATTGCCTTGGCGCTCGTACTACCTTAATACAATGCTTTGATATTAGAATCCTATATATTTCTATTGGCTTTGATCTTTAATTTTTTAAATCATAAACACAGTACCTAAATTAAAATGTGATTTTAAGGTTGAGATAATTTGAAATTTTTTTATGGGTGTCTCATGGTCAGTGTGTAATGTTAATCAACTCCCTAAATCATTTTCAAGGGGAGGTTAAAATTTAACAATAATGTAATATTAGTCAGCATTAAGTTGGACAAAAATAACTGCTCAACTCGTTGAACAATTTATTGTAAGTGAACATGGCCATTTTATATGTCAAATTGTTGAGCATGTTTATCATACATTAAATGTTTGTATTCCATGTATACAGGGCGTTCTGTTATTAACTGCAGATCGTTGGCTTACAGAATAAGCTCATAAAGACGAAGGAAAAAGTCATTTACCAATTTTGGATCTGAGCCCTAATTTGGGCGCTACAGGTATGACAAAAATTGATAAATTGGTAAATTCACTGGCTATCATTCGATAACCAGTAACCAATGAAAATCAGTAGATATTAATAAATGTCATTTGATAATATTCAACTAAAGAAGGGGTATGAACTGATTTCAATTGGTTTATATTATTTTGAAAAAAACATTTAAAAGTACCTATTTTATTATTTCATTGGTTTGATCAATTCCCACTTTTTTTTATGATTATATTTTTGCAAGAAAACATTAGATTCTTAGTAAAAAAACAAATAACGTCACAAAAAGAGTTTTTTTAATTTAGCGTAAATAAACAAAAAACGCCTTCTTTGTGACGTTATTTGTTTTTTTACTAAGAATCTAAT
Source organism: Chrysoperla carnea (assembly GCF_905475395.1). Lineage (NCBI taxonomy): Eukaryota > Metazoa > Arthropoda > Insecta > Neuroptera > Chrysopidae > Chrysoperla > Chrysoperla carnea. The sequence continues at coordinate 10,041,691 of NC_058342.1, forward strand.
GTTTTCTTGCAAAAATATAATAATAATAAAAAGTGGGAATTGATTAAACCAATGAAATAATAAAATAGGTATTTTTAAATGTTTTTTTCAAAATAATATAAACCAATTGAAATCAGTTCATACCCCTTCTTTAGTTGAATATTATCAAATGACATTTATTAATATCTACTGATTTTCATTGGTTACTGGTTATCGAATGATAGCCAGTGAATTTACCAATTTATCAATTTTTGTCATACCTGTAGCGCCCAAATTAGGGCTCAGATCCAAAATTGGTAAATGACTTTTTCCTTCGTCTTTATGAGCTTATTCTGTAGGCCAACGATCTGCAGTTAATAACAGAACGCCCTGTATATGAAATACATCAAGGTATACTAAGTTTAGATGCTACGAAAAAATTTTTATGCTGAAACTGAGATATCATGCTGAAATTGTATAGCGAGCTCAGGACGTAAAAAGTGAGGTTGATTTCGTTGAACTTTAGGGTATAAGTATATCAAAGAGATTATATAACATAGAGGATTCAAATCGTAGGAAACGAAGTAAGTGAATTGTTATAGACCGTTAAAAAAAGGGACCGTCTTCCCTCTTTGTCTCGCAGCCTGACAAAGCTCATATATTAATATTTTGAACTATTGTATAAACACGCGTATGTCTGTATATTTTATACAGAAAATACATGACAGGCGAAGATAGCTATACGCGTACTTTTTTTTAGGTCTCTCTCTATAACAATCAACAGATGGATGGCCACATTACGGTTCTATGTTATTACTTACTTATATTTAACAAATGTCATTTATTTTTCATAACTTTTTCGCTTTTTTTCAAGGTTTAGCAACCGAATTACCGTCTGGCAAATTAATTTTAGGTTTTTGTATACTTAAATAATATAATATTAAAATTACAGACATAATAGAATTCTTTTAAAATTTAGTACTATGACCTGTACATTTAGGCTGTACAGAAAGAGCAAGGGGAACAACATATCATAAAATCAGCAATAATAAAATTCTCTCTCGAAAACGTTGCGAGCTCCTACACTACAACAAGCTACATGCACATTTACAGTACACAATACTACATACATGTATTATTAATTGCCTAACACTATGCCCTTAATTTTTCTATTCGCATAACCGTTACACATTTATGGAACATAGTAGAACATTCTGAACAGTTCATAAGAAGTATGCTTATGCTACAAGGACGCGAAAGGCTGCTATATGGCCATATGGAGAGAGTTTACGTTTGTATGGATCGCGTAATATACAATCGAACATTCTGGAATATACTCCAATATGTAGTTCACACGCAAAGTTACGATTATTTAGTGTTTACTTCAACTGGATGCTTGTAATATTTAACGATATCAATGTTTTGATGTTCATTGTTGAAAATTCAAAGATTAATAAAATTATTATAGACTTTCAAAAAATGTGAAATTAGAACGTGGATTGTATATTATCTGTGATGCAAATATTTAATTTGTGATTGTATTTTCCATAAAAAATTATATTTTATAATATATACTTTTGTTACATGTTTAGTGACTGTTTGTATTTTCATAAGAATACACATTTTTATATTGATTTATTAAAAAAGAAAATACAATTAAAATATAAATTATTTATTATAAGGTAATTGACTTTCATATTAACCTTTTTTTTAAAGATTTAATTTTCAAAGTTATAGATTAATAAAGTATTTCTGCCATCTATTGAGGAAAAAAATAGGTTTGTGTTTTTAAACTAATAAATTATATTTAAATTTTTGACAATTAATGTCGCATATCGAAACAAATTTTAATTTTTCAATAATCGTAATAAGATTAATTTTAATGAACATGCCCTTATTACACAAAAGTGTTAAGAATGAACCCTTTTGTATAAAAATAATATTATGCTTATTGAAATTCGTTTAGGATATATGAGCATGACAACAATGTTTGATTTTAAAGCTCAAAATTTTTTTATCGATAGACTTTTACTCAGAGAATATGTGGTTAAAATTTCAGCTTAGGTATATATGCAAATATTTAAGAAAAAAATCATTGAAAATCGATAGAAAATAGATTGCTCTTATGGAGATAAATCTCACAAAGGCGACATATGTATTTTGAAAGTTTTTGATAATTTTCACTCTGAACCAATTAGAAAAAAAAAAACCTTTTAATAGAAAGTAAACATATTAGCAATGACATAGAAATGAAAAAACCAAGTGTCTCCATCCATATAAGGGATGTACGAGCAGGGTATTATTATGGTTGAAATTACTTTTATCTTATTTTCAACTTTGATGATATAACTAATTTTGTTATAACTTCATGAATATAGACGAAAATTAAGAATAAAGTTTTTCGATATCTGTCTTGGTTTTCGAAATATTGAAACATGAATAATTAAAGTATTATATCGTCAAGTTATAACATTGTGAATTACCATCAAAAAAAAAAAGAAGCCAGTTAAGCATATGAAAACTGCATTCGCGTCTGATGAAGGGTGCTTATCTTGTTTGTATTGGTTTTCGTCTAAATTACACACCCCTAACCCATATAGTAAGGGAATAATAGGGGGTGACAACCCTGAACGTAAATATTTGTTTCTCAGTATCTATTCAAGATATCTTCATGAAATTGAAATTGTAGATTACGATGAACTTGATTTATTTGCATTGACCAAGATATGAGCACGATTTCGTAATCCAATGGTTAGTATATTACAGTGGGCGAATGATTAATAAAAATTTGGATAATCTTAAATTTTTACTCGTTTTTGCCGAAGCTTGTCCAAGAACCTAACCAAGTCTTACCTCACTAAAGCACCTCACAAGATTAGACAGCAAAATGGCTTTCAGGAAACACCCTAAAATGTCATTAGAAATACCTTAATACATGTGCTTCTAGGCTTTAATTGTTAATCTGTAAGCGTCAAATGTGTAAAATTATGTCCTTAGTAGGCTTCACTCTAGATTTCACCACCTCATGTCTATGGGTCCACAAAACAAACCCTGGCACTGCATAATAAATTTTTAAAGCAGAATAATTTTTGTTATAGAGTCAAAAGCTCATTGGTTTACCTATTTATCCCAGATTCAAGTTTTTCAAATGTATTCGTAACCAATCGGAGTCAACCGGAAAGTCCGATTCATTTCTATTCGATTGTATTCAATGATAGTTAAATTTTCATAAATTCTAATACATATTCATTTTCGAGAATTCAAAGCAAGATTTAATTTTTTTTTTTTGCATTTTGTCCACGAGACACCAATATGAAAGTCTTCCCCCCCCCTAAAAAAAATAATGACTTCTACTTTTCTGTTGGTACTACCTACCAGATTAAGAATTCAATTGTTTGCCCTTTTTAAATTACAGTATATTCCGAAAAATGCTGTGATTCTCAAGTGGGAAACACCTAAAACCTTAAATTACATGTCAATACAATCAAAAAAATGTGTGTGTCGAAAACTACACGTCAATTCAAAAAAAAAAAAAAAAAAATGTGTATGTCGAAAATTACCCTGGGTATGTCCGAGCGGAGGCTGGTGTGTAACTTCCTCAAAAGGGATCATACACTTTTTTATCTTCTGGCATAAAGTTCGTGTCAAGCCAGACAGAGGTATTTATCATTTTTCTTAACCAAAATGGGAAACTACGTTCGACAATAAAGAAGCTGTTAGAAACTAACCAGGCATAGCACAGGTTGTGTTAATTAGAGATTGGTATAGAAAAACTTATTTGCCAGATTTTAGCCTTTCTCTCTCTACTTCTAACCTAAAGGATAGCTTCTTTTCATAAAATTTGTAAATATAAAAATAGCTTAACAAGCAAAAACAAACAATTGACTGAGTTAATTGTTGAAATACTTTGTACAGAAAGTATTGAAAATCGGTGCAATATTTCTTTATAAATCGGAAGAGTTTAAAAAACCAACACAATTATAACGGCCTTTCGGTCGCAATTTATTTGGTTTTCGAAAATTTTCTAAAGTATTTTCTGATATTTTGTTTCGTTCTGTGAGAATGTTTCACAAAACCACTAGTTGGAGCTACCTGCAAATTCAACTCCCTGTCATCTATAGTTTTGGAAGAAATAGACTTCAAAGTTTTGTCCTAATTTTCGACCTCACTGGTAAACAGTCATGTTTACGAAAAATGTTTGAAACAAAAGTTAATTAGCTCTTTTTAATAAGAAATATTTTTTACATTTGAATTTTGGTTCTATTTCTAACGGCTTACAAGATAGGTCCTACGGACCCAAGACCCAATTGACCTATGTTGCTCATTTACGAACTTAGCCTCAATTTTTACGTCCTGAGCATGCTTTAAAAATTTCAGCTTGATATCTCATTTCGTTTTTGAGTTATCGTGTCCAAAGACAGACGGGAAGACGGATAGACGGACAAACAACCGCAAATGGACTAATTAGGTAATTTTATGAACACCTATACCTAAATTTCTTTCGTAGCATGAATATTTTTAGACGTTACAAACTTGGGACTAGACTTAGTATACATTGATTGATTGATTGATTGAAAACAATTATTAAGTAAGTATTTTTCCTTGTTTCAGATAATTTTTTAAGAATTCATTAAGAATATATTCTAATAAAATGGATTCAGAAGAAGAATTGGGAGCATCACCTCCCGAAACAACAACCGACAACCCTCCACTCAGGTATCGAGATTTAATAGCGTTTTGGATATTAGGTTTATGTAATAATTTTGGATATGTAGTTATGTTAAGTGCAGCGCATGATATTCTAGAATCTGAAGTAAGTATTTAATTACTTTACTGTATTTAATAATTTCATTAATCATCAAATATATATACATGATATTCCATTAAGTAAATAATTATTTAATAATTACTTTAATCGTTGTAAAAGATTTATTATAAGAAAAACAAAATCTCATTAGCTTATTAATAAGTAATACTTTCTGTTAACTGTTTAGTAAAATAATCATATGTAAATATAATTTCAAAGTGTTTATAAATATTTTTAGGGATATTTTTGCATTTGTGTACACTTATCTCTTATTAAGCTAACTTTATTTTACATATAAATTTATGAATTCTGAATCTGAACCTTACCCAGGTCACTCTTGTTCCAAATTAATAAATACAAGATGCGAACCGAAAACTTGCATATTTGAAATGTCAATTAAAAAAAATACAGCAGTTATTAATATATTAAAAATTTTGCAGAAAAGAGTTGAGACATTTAACATTTACTTTTACGAGATAGTGTTGAGAATGATATTACGTGATTGCCCATTTTAAGGGCAATAGCAATAGCAAAGGAAAGTAGCATAAAAGAAACAGGACAAAGGGGTTTAAAATAAATATGCTATGATATAAATAAATCCACAAATGACACAGGTTGGCTGATAAGTCCCCGGTCTGACACATAGATGGCGTCGCTAGTATTAAATGCATATTATTTTTATATAGTACCAACCTTCAAATGATTCGTGTCAAAATTTGACGTCTGTAAGTCAATTAGTTTGTGAGATAGAGCGTCTTTTGTGAAGCAACTTTTGTTATTGTGAAAAAAATGGAAAAAATGGAATTTCGTGTTTTGATAAAATACTGTTTTCTGAAGGGAAAAAATACAGAGTCCGGAAACTCATTATCAAGCCAAGTTTTTGCTTCCACTGTATTTTTTCCCTTCAGAAAACAGTATTTTATCAAAACACGAAATTCCATTTTTTCCATTTTTTTCACAATAACAAAAGTTGCTTCACAAAAGACGCTCTATCTCACAAACTAATTGACTTACAGACGTCAAATTTTGACACGAATCATTTGAAGGTTGGTACTAAATAAAAATAATATGCATTTAATACTAGCGACGCCATCTATGTGTCAGACCGGGGACTTATCAGCCAACCTATTATAAGAAAAGTTTATATGAACAAGAAAAATAAACATTTGCATTTAAAAATTATATATTTTATGAAAACAAATCAATATTGTTAACTGCTCGAAAGAAATTTTCTTACTTTAAGTAATGAGATCTATTATTATATGATAATCATATATTCTATGGTATGCAAGGCCTCAATTATTCTGAAATAGACCGTAAAAATATGTCCAAATTTTTATCCATAAACATAGAAATAAAATATACTAAAAATAGACGAGGAATAGAAAAACGAGCGTTTCACGACAGTATGGCTTGTTATATCTTGTCGCTACCGAATCAAGCATGCCAACAATGACATAATAAAATGTTGTTAGATTAAAATTTATTTTTTATATTTTTTTGCAGTTTTTTTTCTAAATTTTCTTTGTAACATATTCGTTATACCCTCAGGACCATTCATCCAAAATAAAAATAAGGAAGAAGCACACCCGTAATATACTACCCTTAAAAAACCATTCTTCTATATGCGGTCTCAAAAAAATTTTTTTTAAAAATTTGTAGTTTCTCAAAAACACCTTTTTTTGCCCTGAAAATGGGTTTTTATAGAATTTTTGGATTTTTTTTGGGTCACTGAACACGAAACCGGGGCCATTTTTTCAACATAATGTAATGAAAATCGAGCGTATACTAATAACTGAATAACTTCTGGCAGCTTGACCGTCACACAATATATTTCGAGCTAATCAAGCGCTGCAATTGTTACTGCTTGATTCCGCTTCATTATTGAAGCGTGAACTGAATCGGAATTATTAGCGTCTATATTCAGGCGCCTATACATAGAGACAATAATGGAGGAATGGCTAGAAAAGGAGATTTTTTCCATTAAAAAGTTTTAGTTTCTATCAATAGCCACTTTTTAAGGCAAGTATACACTTTCCTTTTTTGCGTTTACTGCTAAAAGTATTCGAATTAAATTATTAAAAGGTATATTTAAAACAATACCGCTTACAGAGTTTAAAATTTACTGAAATTTAATATTTTAAATTTAACTGGCACTCTACTAGCAGCGAGTATCTGCAGAAACGTCCAATAATGGCTTCCAGTAGTTCACATAGCCCTCTTACTGGCCGCTCAAAAAGGCTTCAATTTAGTGGCCACTAGAAGCCAACTGGAATTTCGTACTACTAAATAACAGCCATTACTGCATGCTACTTAAACTAATATAGGAATATATCCATAACAATAAAAAAACGAGTGTACTTTAAACCACTGCACACGACGGAAGTAAATCTTCTCTAGCTCCATCTTTTGGTGTATAATATGCATGATATTTTTTAATATGCATGTTCTAATTTTTAACGCTAGCGTTCGGCATCAAAGTCCAGTGTTGTACCACTTGTCAACTGGCTCTCTGTGTAAACGTATAATATTTTATATACTTATAAAATGACATTGATGTATGTTGTTATGTTGTTGAAATGTAACTCTCTTTCTCTTCCTATCTTCACAAACTTATATCTCCCTCTCAACTTGATCACACTTTTCGCAATAAGCTTAAGCACACATTTTCGTAAAATTCTGATCATACATTCTCCAGTGTATTCCCGAAGTCAAGCCTGTCTAAAGAAGTTTTACTTCAATAAAATCATACACAGCATAATAATAGGGCACCTTATTCCTTGATGACAGCACCATAATACGACAATTCGCAAACGTATACAAACTAAACACCATCAAGAATTTTTTGTGTATTTTACAGGGTATTTTACTAGAGAAACTGGTAGTAAGGTTTCCTGTTATTTAAATGTTTTCATGTTTCACGTTGGCGTTCTGTTTGTTCAAAATGTTTGTGTCGTTCAGATTACTCACAGTGCCACTTTCCTTAGCAAAAAGTTATCAACATGCGTGACTGCAAAAAAAAGACCTGTTCTCCATTTATTTTATTATAAACGTGTGAGGAGGATATAAACATTATTTTAATATAAAATAGTAAAAGCATAAAGTCGAAGAAAATTCTGTACTAGTTGACAATTCATAAGTCAACTTTTTAGAAGTTTAGATGCATATTATATCCTCCGAAAAAATGTAACATGCGCTACATCTGAACAGCGTATTTAAACCGGTAATTAAATTATTTTTAAATTTAAAAAAATAATTGTAAATGAAGAGAAATTTTAATAAAATAATTTTTACCTATTAATATACAGGTTGCTTTTTTAAGGTGGCATGCTTGAAACTCGAATAAATTTAATCGAAGAATTAACGAATTTTTCGTTTGAAGCATTCTTAAAAAAAAAACATCCTGTATATGTATTACAGTGGAACCTCGATAACTTGAACACCAACGGAAATAAAAAAATTTACACCCACACACACAAGTAGGTCGAGATGCCGAGGATTTAATTACTAAAATTTCAACTTAGAATGACGCAATTATATTTATTCAGCATAAAGAGTCGCCTTTTTAAAACTCGAGTTATAAAGGATAAATACGTACTATTAATACCTCACAGGGAAATAACATTTTGTTTTAGTTACAAAGTCTAAATAATTCGAGATACCGCGTATTTAGGGGCTCAGCGACTTACTGAGGATTACAATTTAAGAAGGCTTGCGTTATCAAGGTTCCACTTAAGTCGTAATCCTCAGTAAGTCGAAAAAAATGGCATGATTCCAATTAAACGTTTGGAAATGCTGAGTTTACGACTACTTTGTTGGCTTTCTGTAGCTTCCAAGATTTGAATATTGAAATAAAGCCCAAGTAGGCAATATAAAAAATTCGATTTTTTAATTTGACTTCAAAGTTTGCACTATACAATTTGGCGTTAAGTTGACGCTAGTTTGTCGACACACATCGAACACAAGTGCTATATATTTTTGCTACTTCATCTAACTCTTACATATTCGCACCGTGCATGGGTTTTATAGGTGGCGTTTTCATAATACACTACTTTAATAATATAATTGTATGGATTGCTTTTATGGCTTACATTGAAAATCGAATATTGTCTAACAAATTTAAAAAGTACTTATGATCATTTACTTTTCAAAAATAATATTTGTGCAGTTTGGTCTCTTATTTTCACAATTTTTAATGCAACAAGTTAATTAATTGTTATTTTCCAATAATTTTATTTTGACATTTACATTTACGTGTAAAAAATTGCATATTAGTCATAACAACACCCTTTAACGCCAAAATTGTCGACTGGAAGCGCTGACGGCGATTTTATACGATGAATACTCAGACACGAATAAGCAACTCGTTTATAACCTATAAGTATGAAACATCTAGTATAGTCCATGAAGCATGTTCTATAACCTTCATGGTATAGTCAATGAAAAATTGAAAATACATGCTGATTTGACGTATTTCTAAAGTTAACTCAAAAAGGTGGTAGACATTTGAAATACACCGGATTTAATTTTCAAATAAAGCTACACCTGGGGTTGTTTCTTTTTTAAATGTCCGATGTACTTTTTTATAAAGAAACTAGCTGTTAAACCCGCTTCGCTGGGTTGTTTTTGCACATTTAAATATCAAAATTGTTAAATGAAAGACTTTTTTTTTAATTCTCTCTGTGTGTACGGAACAGTAAGATTTTTTTGGCCGATCCCAATATTATGTCTACACTCTCTGTGCGTACGGAAAAGTAAGGGAAAGATCGATAGAAACCCATGGAACATTCCAGAATATTCGAGAAAGTTCTAGAAAATTCGATAGAAATCCATAGAACATTCCAGAATATTCGAGAAAATTCTAGAAAATTCGATAGAAATCCATAGAACATTCCAGAATGTTCGAGAAAATTCTAGAAAATTCGACAGAAACCCATGGAACATTCCAGATTGTTCGAGAAAGTTTGATAAAATTCAATTAAAATCCATACAACATTCGAGAATATTCGAGAAAGTTCTAGAAAATTCGATAGAAATCCATAGAACATTCCAGAATGTTCGAGAAAATTCTAGAAAATTCGATAGAAATCCATGGAACATTCCAGAATTTTCGAGAAAAATCGAAAGACATTTGCGCCAGTAGCGCCATCTAGTGAAAATTGTACTATTGACAGTGGCGCCATCTATTGAAAATTATTAGAACTATTTTTTAATCTATTTTCTATGAATTTCTAGATCAGTTTTAATTCCACCCCCACCAAACTCCCTTATTCACAATGCACCCCCACCAAACTCCCTCATTCACAATGGGAGCCTAAGGACTACCCAATGACATAATCCCCTACCGAAGGTCAATGGTTAGTTTTAGGGAAAATCGGGGACATACAAACAAACACTCTCTTTTTATATATATAGATGGTGAGAGAAGGCACTTTTACCACGGCTTTTAATAGGTTTGCCATTTGGTAATGACTATTATTTAATTTTTACAGTATATCTAAAGGCCGTAGGTCGTGAAAAACTATTTCAACAATAAGAAAATTATTAAGATTTTGAAAATACAAAAAATTATTGAATTTCCTAACTTTTTGTTAAATCGTAATAACCCTTATTGGAAGTATGGCAACGTTAATCCGCAAAAGCAGGGCGGATCTTTTTTATTTCCCGAGCCACGAGAATTCTCGAGTCCGATATCTAGAGTTTCTTGAAAAAGTTTCTCGAGAAATTTTTAATAAAACACGATGTTTTTTTCAAATTATTGCCTTATTACAAAGATAGACTGATTGCTGAGATCAATTAAATCAAATGGTACATTTTTAGCTACCATAAATTGCCCTTATTCATTAACAAATCAAAAATAAACAATAAATTAAACAATCTTTACTCGCTCAGATATTATTATGTCTTTTATTAAATCACATAACACCCTTTCCATCAAACAAAGTACCATAATTAAAAATTAAATAAAAAATAGTTGGTAAAATTAAATCAACAAATTTATTAGTACATATTCAGATAACTATTTGGAAAAAATCACAGTATTTTGATTAAACAAATCATAATTCAAGAATCAACTTATTCAATAATCAACAAAAAAATCAAATATTAATTAAAAGATTTTCTCTTTGACTAGGCTTTCAGAAATATAAGAGCATTAACAGCATCATCTGATAGACGGTTTCTTATTTTATTGACAATGTTTCCCGATAACGAGGAAACATGCTCATTCTCCGTTGATGCTGGCTTAATTGTTATTGCAGCTTTGTATATGTTTTCTAGAGTAGGCGTTCGTTAACCAGTCAAATAATTGATATTATTTTTTATTAAATTTTTAGTAATGTGGGTGTGATTGGGTTTTTATTATTTTCAGCTGTCTCAGTGGCTTTTTTAATTGAAGTTCAAATACTTCATTGTCAAGTTTCATGTTTTCTTCATTATCTTGGTTTGCGAAGGAAACTTCTCTGGAGTCAGAATAGGGTATTCCACTATTTTTGAAAAAGTACCTGAAAATGTTGATTTTGCTAATAAAAAGCCACCAAAAATTTATTTCGGAAAAATACACACGCTTTGTTTCCAAAAACTTAAAATTAAATTTTAAACCTTTTTCATACTGTCAAAAACGCGGGCATCCAATTTGATGACGTAATATCGGTATCATTATATGAAATAACACAATTTTTCACAAATAATTTTGATAGATTTATTCAAAGAGATCTGATTATAATAAATATAAATACTTATTATCTATGATTATATTATACCCAGTAGGCTACACTCAACTAACTGAAGGTCTATGGCTCATACCGATATGACATCACAGCAGGGTTTGTCCGCGTTTTAGGTCACGTGATATACAATTTAGAAATAACGATTTTTAATTTTAATATTTTTTTTTAAGAAAAATGTGCTTTTATGACTCGAAATCAGAATATTTAAGTATATTTTTACATAAATTTTAACTTTATTCAAATTTCATAAATTATTTTTAATTATTTACTAACGATAATACCATATTGATATATTTAATCAATATCGTTTAATTGCAGGGTTAAAAAATCATTTAATTTTCATTGTTGTATGTTATAGGGTTTTGTGTTTTTGAGCTACCTTGTGCACGGAATTTAGTTCTCGAATTCTTGAAGCATTGCAATTTTTTTCCCGTCTCGTTTGAAGACAAATTTCTCGAGGTTTCTCGAAGAGAAACCCTAATGAACATACATTTATATATACAGAATGAATTTTTTTGCGTTAAAAATTATAACGTTGGTAATTACATGCAGAATTCTGTTCATAAAGCTTGCAGTGAGTGTCAATAATTTATCTTAACAATTTGCGCTTTTTATTTATTCGAAGTTGGCTGATAAGGACTTTTACCGTTTATAACCAAAAAGCCATTTGTTAAGCCACGCCCCAAAAATTTTACTTTAGAAATTTGTTAAATAAGTGTGTGAATTAAATTTATTTTCTATGCATAATTAAACAGAAAAAAAACCAATTTAACTTAATATTGTTATCTGGACGCTACGAATTCTGAAAATAAACATTTAGCTATCATACCTATTATCTGCTTCTTTGGATCTATTACTACTTTTTCTTTATCTTATTTTCTTATTAATAATTAATTTCTTTTTATTTATGAAAGTGTTAACATTTAACAATTTTTTTATAGGAAGACACACCTGTTCAAGTTTTTTCAAATGAAAGAGAATGTAATGAAATATCCACAGGAGCAATTCTATTAGCCGATGTAATACCCAGTCTTATTATTAAAGTTATAAGTCCGTTTCTACCACAACACACAACGTAAGAAAAAGTACAAGAATTGCTAAGGACCACGTGCTAATTTTGCAAATTCGCTGGTAGTTTTTTTTTTTCAAGTTACCGGATTTCATAAGTTTTCCATCTTAATCAAAAATATCAATGGGTTCCGATGATCCAAACTCATTTATGGACGATATCATCCATCGTACCCATTGAGATTTTTGATCAGGATTCCAAATATACAAAATCCGGAAATATGAGCAAATTTTACCGAAATCCAATTTCCGTAAAATTAGTGCGGGATCCTTTTTTAATTGTTGCGAAAAATGAGTTTTTTTTTATTGATTTTATGTATAGTGGTCGAGTAATTGCATGTATAATACTATCTGCTGCTGGATACATAATTGTGGCATTTGCAGAAACTGAATTTATATCAATATTGGGTGTAATTATAACATCCTTTGCATGTGGACTTGGTGAATCTAGTTTCCTGGCTTATAGTTCCTATTATAATCGGTAAGATATATTTCACTCTTTATAAGCTTTTTTACAGCCGCATTCATAACGAAATCTACTTTTACCTATATTTTACAAAAATTTAACAGCATTTTCTCTTCCAATAGTACTGCTCCAGTTTGTAACTTCCGAAGTACTGCTAAATGCTATCATTTGTTGCAAAACGAAACATAATATTACGTCTAGTGACGTAGAAACTTTATAATTGAACCTTAAATAGAACCTTAGAAAACGTAGAACCTTAAAATAAAAAAATAAACAATTGACTGAGCTAATTGTATAAATAACATATATAGACAATGTTGATTACGCAATCGTTTGTTTTTTTACATGTAAGTAAAGAAAGATAGTCACTCTTAAAGAGTCACATATACATACAGGTCACACGCAAATAGCTGACATTCCCATGTAATACATACTATAAAATTTGCACGCTCACGGGTAATCAGTGATGCTTAGGAAGAAATGTTTCAAACAAAATTTTTTTTATAAGGAACTTTTTTATTCCATGCATATGAAATATATCAAGGTATACTAAGTTTAGTCCCAAGTTTGTAACGCTTAAAAATATTGATGAATGTCTGTTCGTCCGAGAACACAATAACTCAAAAACAAAAAAGGATATCAAGTTGAAATTTTTATAGCGTGCTCAGGACGTAAAAAGTGAGTCAAAGTTCGTAAATAAATAACATAGATCAATTGGGTATTGGGTCCGCAGGACCCATTTTATCAATCGTTAACGGTAGAAAAAATATAAAAATTTGGAGAAATTTTTTTCAAGAAGAATAACACATTAATTTATTGTCTCTAGAAATGTAATATCAACATGGTCTTCAGGAACTGGAGGAGCTGGAGTATTTGGATCAATTTCTTACGCATTACTTACCCAAATTGGCCTTGATGCTCGAACAACTTTGTTACTGATGTTATCCATACCAATGTTGATGAGTGTTTCGTAAGTACTTCAAATTTTAACTAAATCCCTATTGCTGTTTGAAGAAAAAAATTTTAAAAGGTGACATGAAAAAATTTTTTCAAATAGGCCTCTTAATTTTGTATAAAATGTAATCTATTATTTTGAAAGCACAAAATATATATTGTTAGTTACGGTGTTGAAAGTTTAAGATAGCCAAGCTTTTGCAGGATTTTTTTTTAGTATGAAACAAACACTGAACATTCCAATAAAATATACGATATGACAGACTCCACTGTGATAAAATTAGTAAGGGTTACTGTTGCTATAGTTCTAGGTAAGGTGGGTTCTGGTCCCAGCGCAACAGTCTTTTTAGGTCTAAAATTGTTAATGCTTGGCACTTGTTATTTTTATTTAGGACGCAGAGAATATTGAGCGAAGCTTAACCGGTTTAGCCGTTTTACAGATATTGTCGATGTAAAGGTGTCAAAAAAGTCTTCTCCAGCGTTTCAGCTCTTTTTTCAATCAAAATCTGTTTCACAGCATCAACCAATTCAATTACCTTGCCAAGATTCAGGTTTTCTGTTTGAAGTACTCGATTCAAAGACAAAATCAAAGAATGTACCCAGCTCAAAATATGCATGGATACATTACTATATTGCTAATTACAATTTATGTGGAGAGATTCTCAATGGGAGAGGTTTTAACCGCCAAAACCCTTCCTGTGCGTACGCCTGAAAGCGTAATTCAATTAACTTTAAATAACATTTTTCTCAGAAGGATAAATATTCCGATAGCAAAAAAGGCAAATTTTTTGTAGCCCATGGGCGCAATCTATTTATAGAAGGTCCTTCGGTTAATAGGTATACCATGGATAATTAAAAATCCAAATTTATTTTGTTTTAGTTATTGGGTGATTTTATCAAAACCAAATAAAAAAGTTATTAAAAAGGAACCAGTGCCAATTCAGCATCAAGAAACCAACGAAAAACAAGCAGTCCAGTGTAATGAGAAACTTAAAACTATACTTCATAACATACGAGAAAAAGCAGCAAAAATTCCACCATTATTTGTATATATGTTTCCTTTAGGGCTTGTTTACTTCTTTGAATATTTCATCAATCAAGGCTTGGTAATTTTTTTTTTTTTTTTAATTTATTACAACTTATCAAAACCAGTTTGGATGTCACACATGTTTTCATTTTATGTAAACAATATCAGTCATACAATTTCAATAATATTTTGCTTCCTTAGGATTACGGTATTTTTAACAACATGGGTCTAATAATATTTTTGCACGAAAACTCAAATAGAAAGGTAAATAGGTAGTTTTTGACCTGTAAAAAAATTTTCAAGAACATAGGTCGTTTATGTTAGCTGTATAAATTTTCAAAGTAGTCGATATTAAATATTTAACATGCAAAGGATGGGAATTCATACTATTTTGAAGATATTTTTGAACATTTGCAGTTCAAGTTTTTATTGTAGAAAATAGCTTTGCACCAAAATCTAGAAATATGTAAATAAACCAATTAGGGATATTTGAGCCAAAATAGAATGTAATTGATCGTTTAGTTTACGAAAAACAATAAACAAAGATTACTTTTTGATGAATATTTTGTCTAATCCAGAATTAAATTTTATAAACAGAAACGTTGTTTATACGAGTTATTCATTATGCGCATTACGCAAAGCGCGCTATTATTTGAATTAATTTGTAGATAATTTTTAATTTAGTTGAGCGAATGGAATGTACAGATTATACGAGAAATTCATTGAAATTGTTTTTTGATTTGCGTTTTATAAATACAACTTTATATCGCAGTTAATTCCTTTTTGAAAAACTTGATAGCTTTTACTCATAAAACAACAATATAAATAATATACTTTTTGGCAGATAAGCCAAACATGTATATGATACAGCTTTGCCAGGTTTAATTAACTAAACAACTACTACTTGCTTCGAAATGTCGCATTTCTTTAAAGAAAAACACCATTCGAAAAAATATTCCTCTTGGTCGAGGGATTTTGTAAGAGCGTTTTTTCGTGACTTATTGTCTTCGCCTAGACTTCTTCAATCATGATATTTAAGAAAAAAATAAAATTTTTTAATTTTTGATGCCGAAATCGGGTCTTGAAAATAGAACATTTTTTAGTATGCACAAACTCTAAATTTAATTCACGAAAGATAACAGTTGCACATATTTTTTTAAATGTAAAGTAAGTATTTATTAGCAACGTGTGCAAGTTTCAGAGCTCTATGAGTTTTTCTTTTTACCGCGAAAAACCCAGTCCCAAAAGATACACTTTTTCGGGAGCCAATTTCCGCATAAAAAATTAAAGGTTTTGCTAAAATATGATGATTGAAGAAGTCTAGGCGAAGAGATTAAGGCCCAAAAAGAGGAAGAGGGTGCAATTTTTCAGAGGCGGGGTAGCTATTTTTGTGTAACTTTACATGTTTTCCAGAAAATTCGTTCTAACCATAAATTTGATAAAATTTCCGTTGGTTGTCCCTACTTGAATTTATCGAATTCCTGAAATTCAATTCTGAATCGTTCAAACTCTGTGATGTTATTTCAAGTAAAAAACAAAACCCTAGCATTTGTATTAGCAAAATTTCTTAATTAAAGTCTTTTAAATAGTTTAGTTTAACCATGAAAAATAATAATCTAAATTTTTAAAAATCCTACAAAATTCATATAAAATTTTTATATTTTACAGTTTGAACTTGTTGATTTTGAAAATATTTGGTTGAACCGTAAACAACAATACCGATGGTTAAATGTGACCTACCAAATTGGAGTTTTCATTTCCCGATCTTCCGTTAATATTTGCTTAGTTAAAAATATTTGGATATTGGCGATTTTACAAGTAAGTTCTCCTAAAAAAAATGTTTTAATTATTTTTTGTCTTATTATTAATTATTCTAAGTCTGGCTGACATCGCTTTTTGACCACATAACTGCAGCCATATAGGACCAAAAAGGTCTCTAACAAATTTTCTCTACAACTAATAGTTTCAGAGATATTAATTATTTAAAGTTCGAAAAAATCGAAAATGGCCACTTTCAATCTTGAAAAACAATATGATAAATTAAAAATTTGAATGTTTCCAAACTTCTTAAATATTCTTCAAACATCCCTGAATCAAATTCCATAGATTTTTGGGCTATTATTTTATTGTAAGCTCTTCTATTTTAATAAACAATTAAGTGCTTGCATATATTGGATACATATGCTCGCTTCCACTCACACCAAGTATATGTATGCAAACACTTTATTATTTATTAAAAAAGAAGAGCTTACAATAAAATAAAAGCCTAAAATGCTTTGGAATTTGATTCAGGGATGTTTGAAGAATTTTTAAGAATTTTGGCAGCATTAAAATTTTTGGTTGTTCATATTGTTTTTCAGGATTGAAAGTGGCCATTTTCGCATTTTTTCGAACTTTAAATAATTAATATCTTTGAAACTATTAGTTTTAGAGAAAATTTGTAAGAGATTGTTTTTGTTTTAAATTATCCAAATAAATTATCCTAAATTTTTAGTTTTGGCGTGATTGCGTAACAGACAGACATTGTCTTTTATCAGGGGTTTATTTTATAAAATCTCTTAGATACCTCTAAACTATTTCTATGCAACTATAATGTACCACAGCGAAGCGTGGCAGGGTACAGCTAGGACTTTTAGACCTAAAATTAGGGTTAGGGACATATGAAGTGAAGGTTATGTATAACACAATAATTTTTGTATTTAAAATTAAAGTTTCCCAGCGAAGGTAGTTCACGGCTAGTTAATAATAAATACAATTAAAATCATTACCATTTTACTTTTTTAGGGCATCAACAGCATCCTATTTACTGCTGAAACTATGTTTTACATAAGCCCAAGTATATGGATTGTACTATTATTTACAATATGGGAGGGCTTATTGGGAGGTGGTGCTTATGTCAATACATTTTACAAAATATCTCACGAGGTAAGTTACCTTTTTAAGTTTACGTATAATCAATCAAATTTTCATCTTTTCGTTTGCTAGGCATATAAATATCACGAGTATGACAGAATACATGCGTTAAGCAATGCATCTAAGTGATAGGTATTATATAAATTTGTTAAAGCTTCGATATGCGTTGAGATAGTTGTAAGACGCTTGGAGAGTGGGAGTTTCTTAGTTGAATAGATGAACTACAACAGATAAACCACGATACTAGTCGCTTTTGCAATTTCATATAACATATCTAATACCTCTTACTTAGATGCAATGCTTAACGCATGTACTCTGTCATGCTCATGATATTATATGCCTAGATGTAAATCGAACATTCTGTATATGCATATTCACTCAAACAAAACACATAAAAGAAACACATATTAAGTTCAGATTTCGATTAATTATCTTAAAAAATGTGACCCATCATCCTGTATGACTGCGCAAAATTTCAAACCAATATTCCTATAAATAACTACGATGCCTTCATCTTAAATGCGACAGACTGGATACTAGATATAAAAAGTACTTTAAATGGTAACCTAGAATATAAGCAGTTACTACGTAAAGTTTATTAAAAGTGAATATTATCCGCGTGATGCATAAGAGAAAATTTCCGTATGGATTTTGAATATTTTGATCGAAAGTCAGAACAGAATCAACAATGCAACGTACTTAATTTACAAAGTTTTTGTACAATTTATTCTATTTAAGGATATTTGAGCATGACAAAAATTTTTGATTTAAAGGGTCAAAAGGCAGATTTTTACTAAAAGAATATGTGGTTAAAATTTCAAAAAGTCATTGAAAATCGATATAAAATGAAGGAATCTCAAAAAACGTTATATTTTGAAAGCTTTTGATAATTTTCACTTGGAATGAATAAAAAAAAAAAAACTTTTTAAAAGAAAGTAAACATATTAGCAATGACATAAAAAAGAAGAAAACCAAGTGTCTCCATCCATATAAGGGATGTAAGAGCAGGGCACATTTAGGGTTGAAATTATTTTTAATCTTACTTTGATGATGAATTTTAGTATTACTTCATGCAGACGAAAAATAAAATTTTTCGATATGTGTCTTGGTTATCGAAATATCGACAGCTGAATAATTAAACAAAATTTTCAATTTTCAATATTTTGAAAATTACGCCAGATATCGAAAAATTTTACTTTTACTTTTCGTCTGATATCGTCAAGTTTTAATATAATTTATCATCAAAATTGAAAATATATACTTGTTAAATTTGTGCCCTCACTACCATGCATATACATCCTTAACTGATATTTAAAATTACTTTATTCAACTCGAAACTTCTTTGAAACAAATCCTGAATTTATTTTTTATGTCCTAGGTACCTGATGAAGAAAGAGAATTTGCCTTGGGTGCAGTAAGTATGTCTGATTCATTTGGAATCACGTTAGCTGGCTTTTTAGCAATACCAATTCACAATGCAATTTGTCGTCTTCCATTGCCAAGCAGACAATTGGCTGACATATTTTGATGTTTAGACCAAATTATTTAGATACATTTTAGGTAGATTTTTAACGAACGACTAAATTAGAGGTTTTCGCGAAGATTTAGACGGTAAAGAACTGAAAATCTTCTTATAGTCATTTAAGTTATTTAATCTGGATACAGCGATGACTTATCAACGATAAAACTGAAATATATAGGATTGCCAACCCTCTATTATTGGTCTGGAGATTTCAAAAAATTAAGGTTTCTTCAGACACCAGCCTATGAAAAATAATTTGTAGGTTCTTCGATTATTTTGAAAAATATTTTTTTTTCTTAGGAATAATATAAGTATTATCAAAGATAATAAATGAGAAAAGTAGGATTTTTCGATTTTCGCCCCAATTTCCTAGTCCAATTTTTGTATTATATAAATACGTATTTCGACTACCAAGTAGTCATCATCATTATGAATTAGCTTTAAAAAGCGTATGTTACTCATTGCTAATTTGGTGACATCTGCAAAAGTATGTTGGTCTGTTTACAATTTATTCTTTCCAAGTAGCTGAAAATTGTGACGCCAGCCATCATAACAACTATCACGTGATCCTCTTTTAACAATGACATTCGAGTATTTTATCACCTCATTTTGACAATTAAACATAATAAAATTCTTCCAAAAACAAATTTAAAAATTAATTTAAATTTTAAATATTTCATAATTTTTAATTTTGTTTTTGGAAGGACACAATTGTGACATCAGCTATCATAACAAATATCACGTGATCCTCTTTGGCTAATGATACTCGAGTATTTTATCACCTGATTGTGACTTCTAAAAGTAATAAGACCCTTCCAATAACAAAATTAAAAACTTATTTTTAAATTTTAAATATTTTATAATGTTCAATTTTGTTTTTGGAAGGATTTTATTATTTTTAGTTGTCAAAATCAGATAATAAAATACTCGAATAGCATTGGCTAACGAGGATCACGTGATAGCTGTTATGATGGCTAACGTCACAATTTTCAGTATAAATTGTAAACAGACCAACATAATTATGTGCAGATGTCACTAAATTAGCAATAAGCAACATAAGCTATTTAAAGCTAATTCATAATGATGATGACTACTTGGTAGTTGAAATACGTATTTATACAATACAAAAATTGGTCTAGGAAATTGGGGCGAAAATCGAAATTTATTTAAGACTAATAATTTTATTTATTATCACGAGAAAATTATATTTATTTATAACGCTCTTACTACGTGAGAGTTAATAAATTTACTACATACACAATTTATTAACTCTCACGTAGTAAGAGCGTTATAAATAAATATAATTTTCTCGTGATAATAAATAAAATTATTAGTCTTAAATAAATTTCGATTTTCGCCCCAATTTCCTAGACCAATTTTTGTTATAATTTTCTACATACATTGAGCTACTGAGCATTATTTTGAATGCTTTACGAACTGTAAACTTTTAAATATTTTTATATATTTGAATTAATATCTCCAGATTTATGTGGAAAATCTGCTGACTTTCCCAAATTTTGAGTTGGTAACCCTTAGAGCAGGCGCTAGATGAAATTGAGGTTGCAAAATTCTAGGGCCGCATTTTGTCAATTGATTCTTGTTCAGAAAAGTTTATAGATTAATATTCCAGATGTGGCCAGAAACCCTATTTGTCCAATTTTTGTATATCCCTACCCCTCCCCAGAAACAGTTAAATGTCAAGTTTTTGAACCAAAAAAAACTCTACATCGAGGTTTTTTGGGCAATTTTACGTCAAAAATTCTTCTTGTGATTTTTTCCTAAAGTTCACCCTCTTTGAGTTATTAACAGTTTAATGTTTACAAATACTCCAGAAAGGAGTTCAAAGCTGAAAATTAATGCAAATAAATTAAATTTGAGCTTCCCAAAATCTTGAAATCATCTTTGGATCTTTTATAAAGTTCTGAAGAAAGTAATTACAGATTGTAAGATTCTAAAGCCTCAATTTTCAAAAGACCTTTTCATTTCAATTACGATTCATTATTGTTCCAGGCAGAGTAATAAATTGGACAAAGATAAAAATTTTTGCTATTTTGCAAATAGCCTTTCAGGAGTTTTTCTAAACATTAAACTGTTAATAACTCAAAAACTGTGAACTTCAGAAAAAAATCAGAAAGAACCTTTTTGGCGTAAAATAACCCAAAAATCTTCGGGTAAGTTGATTCAAAACATTAACGTTTGACTCTCTCGGTGAAAGGGACGGAATATACAAAAATTGTACTAAAAGGATTTCTGACAACATCCGGAATATTAATCTGCAAAACTTTTTGAACAAGAATCAACTGACAAAATGCGGTCCTCAAATTTTGCACAGTCAACTCTAGCTAGCGCCTACTCTACCTAGAAATATAACAAAATTCAATGAAAAGTTTGAATTATGACGGGGTCATAATATTTTAGACCTATTAGATAGAAAATTATTTTAGCTCCGATAGAGCTCTTTTGTATATAATGTTGATTATTATGTAAATATATTTTTGCTAAGACTATTTAATAAATGTTCTACAAACAATGAAACTTTGCGTTTTTTTATGTGTAAACTACCGACTAAGGCGAGTTCAGTTTTTAACTTCAATTCATTAACTCTATTCTTATTCTGTTAGGCTCGTTTTGATAATATTTTCTATTAGAAGATAAGGATTTGAAAATGAAAAAAATACCGCAGTGGATGGAATAAAAATTTATACCTCTAACACGTCAAATATGAAATAATAAGATTTTTCTACTGCAATTTGATAAGTATCTCGCATACATTACTGATACAATTTTACATACAACAACTCGACCGATTTTGATGATTCTTGGGCCAATCGCTTTGTCTTAACCTTGCGAGTGCTATTAAAGATATGGCAGTAATGGCGTTCGCCATATTGTGAAACAGAATGAATGTTCGTAAGTGGCACACTGGAGACGAAACGCGTCGGCCGATTTTGATAATTCTTAAGTCAATCGATTTGTTTTAACATTGCGAGTGATACTGAAGATATGGCAGTAATGAAAATTCAATATGGCGACCATCACACGCTATATTGCAAAAAATAAAACACTGAAAATCGGCGAACTATGTCAAGTTCACGCGTTTGGTCTCTAGAGCGCCTCAAAGAACCAAACATATATACATAGGCTGAAAATGAAAGTCTACAAACTATGGTAAGTGGAGTATCATTGAATAGGTATTTGAAAATCCTAACAAAAACGGGTAAGATAAGAAAAAAAATTATTTAAAAAATCAAGGAATCTGGTAGAGTTTAATATAAGCTGAAAAGAATAAAGCATGGTTACAAACTTCATGATCACCACTTTTCAATACTTGCATACGCTGATGACATCTGCTCGGTAAAGATGCTGCATCCTAAGAATTCTTTTGGATGCTGTAGGATCAACCGCTGAATGGATGGGCTTAAAGTTTCAACCACCGAAATGTGCCTCACTGCATGTAGACTGTAGACGACGTCGGGAAGTCTATCCCACAGAGTTTACTATTCAAGGAGGAGGACTGACGGTCCTAAAAGAGGGAGAAGAGTACCAACACCTAGGTGTACCCACGGGCTTCCGTGTGGCTCAGACCCCCTTTGAAACGTGAGACGAGAAGACGAGAAACGTGATCTGTCTGTCACCATCAAACGACCTGGGCAAACACCTGAGCGTATCATTGTCCCAGAGACGGCGCGATCCATGATAGTCCGTATGCTTCGCTCAGCACTTCGGGCATACTACCTTTCTAAATTACTAGGAAAACCAGATCAGGGAAAGGCGTACTCATGTACTAATCTAAGGGATGCGAGCAACCACTTCCTGCTGAATGGGCGGTACACTCGATTCTGCGATTATCGCTTTATCCACCGAGCTCGACTCGGCGTCGTTCCATTAAATGGAACACGGCGATTCGGGAACGGGGATAAACGGTGCCGACGTTTATGCTATGTCAATGAGACATTGCCACACGTGCTGAATCATTGTACCATCCATTCAGCGGCGTGGCAACGGCGGCATAACGCCGTTCAAGACCGTCTTGCTCGCGGATCGCGTCTACCCCCGGGTGCTGTCTTAAATATCAATAGACAAGTACCCGGTGTACAGAGTACTCTTCGTCCTGATCTGGTGGTCTTGGATGAATCTAGCAAGGAAGTAAAGATCATCGACATTTGCATTCCATTTGAGGGTGCTCCGGATGCTCTAGAGGTTGCTCGGCAGCAAAAGCTCGAAAAATATAACCAACTTGCTGCTGAGTTAACCACGAAAGGCTACAGAATCTCATTGGATGCATTTGTCGTTGGTTCGCTCGGGGCCTGGCTACCTAATAACTATAGGATTGCGAAGTCTTTGGGAATAGCACCCAAATATACGCAGACCATGGCTCGATTGATGGTGTCGGACACGATCCGCTGGTCGCGCGACATCTACATCGAACACCTAACCAGACAGAGGCAGTACCATGATCAGCCCCCGTGACCAAGCACAAAGGTATTGGATGGCCCGAACACCTGAGCCACCCCCCCCCCCCACCATACATCAGTGTGAAGTTTTGTGATTGTGAATTTATTGTGATTATAAAAACTGTGATTTATGACACTTACTATGTTCTGTTTTTGCGTTTTAAACTACTGTTTTAATATTTTATTTTAAAGTGTTTATTTTAAATGTGTAGTCCTACTTATTTATTTTATATTAGTTACTTTTATTAATTTTATTTTAAATGTTTTTAAATTTGTACTACACTTGTTCGATTATTTCCTGTTTATTGTTCAAATTTTAACTATGTATCTTTTAAAGATTATTTAAATAAAAAGCTGAAAAGAATAAAACAAGTATAGCAGTTTACATAGCGACTTTAACCGTCGGGACCCATTATTGGGAAGATTCGAGCCAGTGTAAATTTTAATGGGTGCCGACTGTTAAAGTAGCTATGTAAGCTGCAAGACATTTTTTTCTTTTCAGTTTATATTTAACTCAGCCGGGTTTTTATTCTATAAATTTTTTTCCCCATAAAATTATCGCGTGCTTTGGTTGGCAATCTTTCGTCAATTTGAGGACACAATCGAACCCAGCTATTTTTACCTATGTGAAATGTTATTTCGAGTTAGTATATCAAATCCATAATGTAAGACATGAAGCTTTATAAAGCCACCGAATATTTAAATTTAAATGCGATTTTACTGGATTTAAAAATTTTTGGTACTTGGAGGTGCCATTAGTAGCTTTATAGGGTAAGAGTGTTGGTAGTTAAAAGGGTAAACTAGAAAAATGTAAATTTTAAGGCCGTCGCACGTAGTATGATCGATCCGCCAACATTCTCGCGAAACCAAGAACCGCAACTGAGCACCGCCACTTTTATTATAATATTTGAATTACAATAAAAAGTATTAATGTATTATAAAAGTTTTATTATAAAAAGTTATTAATATGCAATTAAGCTTGGAATATAAGGTAGCTGTGTATAACAAAATTAATACAAAGTTTTCATGGACTGTTAATAATAAGTCAGTAGATGGAGAGTTCAATATGAACAGTGTATACAGGGTGTTCTGTTATTGACTGCAGATCGTCGGCCTACAGAATAAGCTCATAAAGACGAAGGAAAAAGTCATTTACCAATTTTGGATTTGAGCCCTAGTTTGGGCGCTACAGGTATGGCCAAAATTGATAAATTTGTTAATTCACTGACTATGATTCGATAACCAGCAGCCAATGATAATCAGTAGATATTAGTATCTATCATTTAATAATATTAAACTAAAGAAGGGATATGAACTGATTTCAATTGGATATTATTATTTTAAAAAAACATTTAAAAAATGTTTTTGATTGGTTTGGTCGAATCCTACTTTTTTTATTTTTATTATATTTTTCCAAGAAAACATTAGATTCTTAGTAAAAAAACAAATTAGGTTATAAAAGGCGTTGTTTTAATTTAACGTAAACAATAAAAATTATTAAAACTTAAATTGCAATTGGTAAAAAAACAAATTACGTCAGCATAGGCGTGTTTTTGTTTGTTTACGTTAAATTAAAACCACGCCTTTTATGACTTAATTTGTTTTTTTACTAAGAATCTGTAGTGGCTCTGGCTAATGGACGTAATATCCAAAGTCGGAATACTTCTCGAATAAATTTATACGGAAAAATGTGAATGAAATGAAATGGTTGCACTAACCTTTTGAACGCCTACTCCGGTAATAATCTCCAAACTTCTTCTGGTTTCACCCACGTAATTTGGATAAAAGGATGGATAATTATAGGATATTATAGTGAACTAGTTTGAAGTAGTAACTTGATAAGTAAACCGTTTACCGAACGTTAATTATACGTACGAACTAATAACACATATAGAAGATGAGGACGCACAAAAATGAGGGACACACTGTCCGCTTTAAATTCACAATGAGAACGAACGGTTCGCGTTGACTCACTCTCGATAAGAAAAAAAATTGCGCAAAGGGCAATTACTCAAATTAAAAGGAGACAGAATATCTCCGTTCAAAAAAAAAAAATAGATTTAATTCTCTTTAAACAAAATTTGTGTAAACACCAAAAACCAGGGTCGGATTTGAAGATAAGTTCAAAGTCCGAATTCCGGCGTAAACATTCCCCCCACCTTAAAACACTGTTTTAAAATTAAGTAAAAAAAAACGGAACTCTGTAACTTAATAATAAAAAAAATAAAACCAACAAATAAATAAACTGGTAGATTCAAATTTAGGATCATACGTCCTTAACACTTATTGAGCCGTATGATTCCGTTTGTGAAATCTTTAAAGAATTATTGGGATGGTAGGGGGCACAGCTTCACCACTGGTCTTTTATATACTCCATTTTTGGTTTTGACCGTGGCGACGCGAAACATGTTATCATTTCCCGGAAATACCTCTTCTATTACACCGGTAAGCCATTGAAGTGGCGGTAAATTATCGTTTTTAATTAAAACTAAAGTACCCGGAGTTACAGGACAGGTTGGAGTATTCCATTTTTGTCGCGTTTGTAACTCGCCTAAATATTCTTGGTGCCATCGTTTCCAATACGATTGGACCAAACTATCAAGCAATTCCTTTCTTTGTAACTTATTTAGTGGCTTATCAAGTACATTATATGCGGGTAAACTTTGTAAAGGGGTTAACGTTAAAAAATGAGCCGGGGTTAACGGCAAACCCTCGGCCGCATCTGAAGATTGCCAGACTAATGGGCGTGAATTTAACAAGGCTTCAATTTGTATAAGCACGGTTGAAAATTCCTCATATGATAAAATTTGCTCCCCAATAACTCTAGTTAAGTGAGTCCTAACTGATTTTATCATACTCTCCCAAGCTCCTCCGAAATGGCTCCCAGTGGGTGGATTCAATCGCCAAATGATACGTCGACAAGACAATTCTGAATTTATAGCTGATTGGTAGAGATTAGATTGAACAAATTCATACAACTCATTTAAATATCGTTTAGCACCAATAAAATTTGTACCTGAGTCAGAATAAATTGTAGAACACGGCCCACGTCTAGATAGAAAACGCTTGAACGCAGCTAAAAAAACATCCGTATTTAAATCTGATGCCAATTCTAAATGAACCGCTCGGGTTGTCAAACATGTAAAAAGACAGATGTAAGCCTTTTGGGATCGTACTCCACGATGCCTACTTAACGTTATATAGAATGGACCACCATAATCGACACCGGTATAAGTAAATGCCTTAGCTTGAGATACTCTGACACTGGGTAAATCAGCCATAATTGGTGCGTGTGAACGCGGTTTAGTTTTAAAACAAGTATTACACTTTTGTACACGAAAACGGACCGTTCCTCTCGCGGCTAAAATCCAATATTTTTGACGCAATACGGACAATAATAAATGAGGTCCGGCATGTAAATTGAATCGATGATTATAATCGATTAATAAATCAACAAAATGATCTCTTTTGGGGAGTAGCATGGGATGTTTTTGGTCGTAAGCAATCACCGCATTGACTAAACGACCTCCTACCCGAATAATGTTATCCTGTATGAAAGGATTCAGAAAGCGTATTTTCGGAGAACACAGTTTGTCATTCTTCAATAAACGAAACTCTTCTCGAAAATGAACACGTTGAACACTAGAAATTAAGTAATTCTCGGCTTTGGTTAAATGTGTAGCTATAATATTTTGCCGTTTTGGCAATATTCTAGCGAATCGCAACACAAATACGGTTGATCGTATTAATTTTAACCAAGAACCGCAACGATTAATTAATGAATAAAGAGGATGCTCTTCCTCTTCGAAAACGGGTAACGAAATTGTCTTAGCCTCACAGACAACTTCTTGCGCAATATTTTTTGTAAAGGGGTTTAGAGGCCACTCTGACCTATCACGCGAACACCATGATGGTCCACTCAACCACAACGGATGTTCAAGAAATTCTTTCGGTGATAATCCTCGAGACGCACAATCCGCTGGATTATCGCTACTAGAAATATGATACTACGACGACACATCAATTAACGATTGAATTTTTGATACACGGTTAGCTACAAAAGTCTTCCACTTATGAGGGGAACCATTGATCCAATTAAGCACTACCATTGAATCGGAAAACGCAAACACATTAGTAATATTCACTCGATTCGAATATTGGGCAATAACACACTTCAAAAGTTTTGCTAATAATAATTTCGCACATAACTCTAAACGAGGGATAGTTAAAATTGTTTTAACTGGAGCCACTTTGGATTTAGCACATAATATATGGAGTTGTATGTGACGGTCCGGATCTATAATCCTGGAATATATAACTGCGGCATATGCTTTGGACGATGCATCGCAAAATGCCAACAATTCTAGCGAAGAACCCGTTTTAAATCCAATATGACGTGGAATTTTTATTTGACTTAAGTCGTTTAACTCATTTTGAAAGACTTTCCAAATATTTTGTAAATAATTTGGAATTGGTTCATCCCACTCAAGTTTGAGTAGCCACAATTCTTGAATTAGTAATTTCATATGTAAAGATACCGGAACAAGCAAACCTAAAGGGTCCCAGATACGCATTACAGTTTTCAAAATATTTCTTTTTGTACATTCTAAATTTTCAACACTAATAGAAAAGCTTAGAACGTCGCTATTTGCTTGCCACTGCAAGCCAAGCACCTTCAAAAACTCCGCAGGGAATTCCAAAATTTGATTTGAACGAGCATGATCAGGAATTTCATCAGATAACTCACGTAAATTAGTCGCCCATTTTACTAGTTCCATGCCTCCTGCTCGGAATAAACCGACTAATTCACGATAAATGTTATGCGCGATCGACTTTTCGGCCACAGAACAAAT
Organism: Chrysoperla carnea; assembly: GCF_905475395.1. Classification (NCBI taxonomy): domain Eukaryota; kingdom Metazoa; phylum Arthropoda; class Insecta; order Neuroptera; family Chrysopidae; genus Chrysoperla; species Chrysoperla carnea. The sequence continues at coordinate 10,070,441 of NC_058342.1, forward strand.
TATGTCATCGATATAGATATCACGTAATATTATCTCGGACGCTAAAGGAAATTTTTTCGCTTCATCGTCAGCTAATTGGCGTAAAGTGCGTAAAGCTAAGTAGGGAGAACTCTTAACCCCAAAGGCAACCGTGGTTAATTGGCAAATTTGAATAGGTTCTTCACCAGAAAACCTCCACAAAATACATTGATATTTTTGATGAGGAGGACACAATTCAATTTGTCTATACATCTGTTTCACATCTGATGTCATAGCAAATTGAAATAAACGAAAATTAAGTAGAATGTCAAAAATATCAGTTTGTAATTTCGGACCGGTATATAAAGCATCGTTTAAAGATATTCCATTATCGGTTTTCGCGGACGCATCGAAAACCACTCGTAATGGTGTAGAACTGGAGCTAGCCTTAAAAACCCCGTGATGAGGAATAAAGTAGCCACATGATTTAGGATGTAGACCACTTATGGTCTTCAGATGACCTTCGTCGAAATAGTCACGTATAACTTCCATATATTGTTTTTTAAACAAAGGCATAGAGGCGAATCGTTTTTCTAAGTTTTGGAATCGTCTTAAAGCAGAAGTATAAGAGTCTCCTAAATCAGAAAAAATCTTTCTAAATGGTAAAGCTACCTCATATCGACCACTTACGTCTCGCTTAACAGACGCCGCAAATAATTTTTCGCACTCTAAATCGTCTGCGTTTAACACGGTACCGTTTGGCACTTCCTCTTTATCCCAAAATTGTTGGATGAGTTGATCCATATTAAGGGGAGAGTTAACACAACAATAAGATTGAATAATGTTATTAGTGACTTCAGCTTTCGCTTTACCCATAATAATGAAACCTAACGTCGAATCAAGGGCGACTGGCGAATCCGGACCTGTGATTCGAAGTCCCTTCAGAATGTAGGGCACTAACTCGGCGCCTATCATTCCATCAATCTCACTCGGTCGATAAAATTCATCATCTGCCAAACGCAAATTTTTAAATGTATCACACACTTCACTATCAATCACACAGGTTGGCAACTGATCCGTAATTTTATCAACTATTAAAACATCCATCGTGTATTTAATGTGAATATCATATTTACTATAAAATTTTAATTGAGCTTGTCCGTTGACGCGTTTTTCGGAAACACCAATTCCTGACACGGTCAGACACGCTCGATTCACTGGTAACTTGAGTCTTTGACAACACCTCTGAGTTATGAAACTGCATTGACTTGCACTGTCAATCAAAAATCTAAATAAAAAATTTTCTCCAAAATGAGATACAACATGTACTTGAGCTGTAGCCAATAATACAGTATATTTCGATTGCACTAATTCTGATGTCGAACACAAATTCACCGGAGGAGATGGCTTGGATTCAACTGACACACTCGATGTGGAGGGATTACCCTTTAAAACTTCTGAATTATCTTTACCATTGGCATCTGACTTATGATGAAAATGTAAAAGCGTATGATGGCGTTTTGAACATTTACGACAGCTCGAGTTTGAACTACAATTCTTTACACCGTGATTGGAATGCAAACAGTTGAAACATAAATTATGTGCTTTAACCACATGGACTCGTTCCGTAGGCGTTAAAGACATAAATTTATGACACTTGAATAATTTATGATCTCCCTTACATTTTGGACAAATTAATTTCTCATACGTATTATTACTCATAACATCGGATGAATTTGAATCGGCACTAATAGCAAATGAATGCATCACCGCCTTAGAATTTGCTTGCTTACTGGAATTAGCTGAACCACTAGTTCGACTCAGTATTTTTGCTTGGGTTTTGATAAAAACGGAAAGTTCATTGTAGGTGGGAATGACCCCTTTAGCCAATGACTGTTCAAATAACTTCTGTGTATGCACATCCAATTTTTGTAAGGCAATTGTCATTAAAATAAAATCGGATAACTCTCCCACCTTTACTTCCTTTAAAGCGTTAACGGCACTATCAAATTTTTCAACAAATAAGTTTAAATTTTGACCACTTTCCACTAAAAAAGGTTTGAATTTCAAAATTTGATCCAAATACATAAAGGCTATATGCCGTGAATCTTGATATTTATCAATTAATGAATCCCACATAAGTGAATAATTTTCAGGTGTAGGAGGTACCCCACTACATAAAGCGAGTGCATTGTGAGTTAAACTTCCTAATAAATAACGTAATTTGGAAATACTATCCAATTTTATGTTTTCATGCACCAATGATTTGAAAGTAGCATAAAATATAGGCCATCTTAACGGGTTGCCATCAAACGATGGAATCGTAATTTTAGGTAGCCTAGGAGAAACTATATCCCCAATCGATTTCACCGATTCATTTACTTGCTCGGATTTTTTCACCTTAAGAGAATCAGCTACGGATTTAATGTAACAAAACAATTCATCTATTACATTCAATTCTTGACAATTTGGCTCAAATTCAGGATCTAACTCTAAATTTATTAAATTTATATCATCAACTAGGAGCTTAAACTCATTACAGGTCTCGTTCAAAGTCGAATATCTGATAAGAAAATCATTCACAATTGTCTCATCCGCAATGTTTTGACTTTTATCAAATAATAGCTGTACTCTTTTGAAAAGGGTTTGCTTTTTCGAAGTTAAAACCTTTAATTTTGATTGTAATTTAGCTTCAGCCATTATTGTCAATAATCAGTGACAGCAGGTGTACGTAAACAAGTAATACACAAATAGACTAAATATGTGCATTGTATTTTGTAAACAAACGATTAAATGGTTGATTTAAAATAAATATTATAAGTATTTCGTACACAAAGATCAACACTTTGATTATAGTCCAGGAGCTGTCGATCTAAAAAGTTCCCTCATACCGTGCATATATTTTTTTTAAAGAAAATAGATAGTTTAAAACTATAGGAATTCGAAACGGTAGGTTTGCGTGGTTTTGCAAAGCCGAAAAAATGTTTAAAAAAATTAATTATTAAAAAAATCGATAAATGTTTGTCTCTCATGTTGTGAAATGGTTTGCCTAAAGTATATTCTACAGAAAATTTCATTATCTTTCAGAAAAAATTTACGCAAACCAATTTTTTTAGCCGGGAGAGTCAGGCAAGCCTTTTAAAGTGTGTGATGAGGGAGGAAATTTCTCCCTCATTACGTAACATGATTTTTTTTTTATTTTGTTCCTTGCAGTGTCTACTTTAAGATTATCTTGGTTTGCGGGCTCAGAAACGGCCGGAAATGTCCAGCAAACCAGCTTAAAGTTCATCTACTCTGAACTCATTTTCAATAAATATAAACTAGAATAAATGTTTCGTTGTAAAATTACTATTGTTTTATGGTGATTTTTATTTTTTATTTTCTATTAAATACTTTTATTTTATAAAATTACTTTTCTATATTTTCTTTTAAACACATAATGAAGTTGCTGCGGGGGTGAGCTTCTAGAACTACGATAGTTTCTATACTTTCTGTAGTTTTTAAGAATCTAAGATAGAGATTGTTATTATTTTCGGTCGGAATGTACATACATTTCTCTCTTTCTGTCATCTCTATACTTGAAAATCTACCCGCATCTGCTGAAGGGCACCCAGCATAATACGTCAAGACGAAGAGAAAATATATATGCATTTCTAAAATATTTATGCACGCGAAATATCGAAATATATGAAAAAACCAAGAGCTGCTACATGTCTTCATCCGTATGAGTATTTGGAAAATATTTCAGCAGAAAATCATAATTTCAAGCAAGATGCAATTCTCCGAGACATCATTTGGGCGATTTCAGTTCCTTTCGTGCCACAAACTCCAATGTGGATTGGATTCAACAGCCAGATTTTGATAGATAATAGTGAGATACAAGTAGTCGACTATTTACAGAGTAGACCGACTGACTTCAATAAGAGTTTGAATAACTTTAAGGAAGTTGAAGGAAGCAATAGTCAAATTTTTATATGAACATTGGACAGATGACTCATGCAGCTCTCTTATTAATGACAAGACAATTTTTTTGACAGTTGAGGAAAAATGCTTTGTCTACAAAAATATTGATGGAAAGATATCACGAACCTTAAATGAAGATTATACTTGTTCCCATGAAGAAGCTGACACAAGAATTTTCTTTCATTTAAATAAATGTTCACCCCAGAAAAAAATTTTGATAAGGTCTGTCGATACTGATGTCTTAGTCATTTGTTTAGGAAATATTCATAAATTTACTCATCAAAAAATTTGGATAATCAGTAAATCTGGCTCTGAAATAAATTACATAAGTTGCACAGATCTTGCAAAAGAATTAGGTCCATCACTTTGTCGAGCTCTGCCAGGTTTTCATGCCTTCACGGGGTCAGATTATACTGCAGCTTTCGTCCGCAAAGGAAAAATCAAACCGCTGAATATTTTAATACAAAATAAAGAGTACCAACATATGTTCGAGCATTTAACAGATCCAGAAGATGTCAATAATGATGAAAAAATGGAAATTTTACAGCGATTTACAAATGAAATGTACAATATCGATAAAAATGATGTAAATAGTGCTAGGTTTGAATTGTTCTTGAAGTTTTTCGCAAGTACAAGCGTTAAAGAACAATTTTATAAAGATCTGATTAATTTTGATTCCAGCAACATTTCTCCATGTTGGAAAACCTTGTCGAAGAAAACTTTGCGTACAATATTTGTAAATACAATGTGGCAAAATGCCACTGAACATTTGTGTGTCGTATATGAACCCACTGAATGTGGATGGCAACTGAATAGCGACAATAAGTTAGAACCGTTATGGTACAAAGGCCCAGCGGCACCTTCAAAAGTAGAAGAAATTTTGCGAGCAGAAATTAATACCGAAGAATCAGAGGAAGGGAGTGAAGAAGATAAAGAATCAACAAATAGAAATCATTGGAGTATTGATGAAATTGACTTCGATGATTAATGATATAAACTATGTTTGACTTTGATGATCAATAAAATAAACTATGTTTTAGCATTAACAATTGATAATTGTTTTCACTCTATTAAATTATTAAATCCATCCAAAATAAAATTTCCTATTATTCCTTTAATTATATTTACCCTTTCATTATTTCAAATCGTAAAAACAACAAGACGTCATATCCTATATAAAGTTCGTACTAAAGTATATCAAAAGAAAATATAGAAAAGTAATTTTATAAAATAAAAGTATTTAATAGAAAATAAAAAATAAAAATCACCATAAAACAATAGTAATTTTACAACGAAACATTTATTCTAGTTTATATTTATTGAAAATGAGTTCAGAGTAGATGAACTTTAAGCTGGTTTGCTGGACATTTCCGGCCGTTTCTGAGCCCGCAAACCAAGATAATCTTAAAGTAGACACTGCAAGGAACAAAAAAAAAAAAAAAATCATGTTACGTAATGAGGGAGAAATTTCCTCCCTCATCACACACTTTAAAAGGCTTGCCTGACTCTCCCGGCTAAAAAAATTGGTTTGCGTAAATTTTTTCTGAAAGATAATGAAATTTTCTGTAGAATATACTTTAGGCAAACCATTTCACAACATGAGAGACAAACATTTATCGATTTTTTTAATAATTAATTTTTTTAAACATTTTTTCGGCTTTGCAAAACCACGCAAACCTACCGTTTCGAATTCCTATAGTTTTAAACTATCTATTTTCTTTAAAAAAAATATATGCACGTATGAGGGAACTTTTTAGATCGACAGCTCCTGGACTATTATCATGTACACAAACAATACGTACTCAATAGGTGTGTGTTAAATTAAATACAAGTAACCAGTTTTAAATAACCATTTACTTTACTTCGAAATAAATATTGTAAAAAGTATTTATTCCATCAAAAACTCAATAATGCCCAAATCTACAGAAAAATGATAATGATAATAATACTCAAACAATATAAACAATAAACACCGACTTGAATCCGTCGAAAATTTTGATATTGTGAAACAAAAATATCTGTTTATTCACTCAATAAAACAGTGTTTTAAGTAACTACTGCGCATATCATTGGTATGTAAAGTTGTCTCACTCTCACGTTGTAGACATGCGCACACGATAAAACTATCTCGCAAGCTTGTTTGCTGGCGAAAACAAGTTATATCATTAAAAATATCTTTTCGCGCGTTTTTTACACGTTTTTTACTCCAATTTTTTCTCAAAAATTCGACAATTCTCCGCATAAATCATGCAAAAACGTATTCCCCAGGCTCACAATCCGCTTCGAAGGACCATTAAATGTAGTGGCTCTGGCTAATGGACGTAATATCCAAAGTCGGAATACTTCTCGAATAAATTTATACGGAAAAATGTGAATGAAATGAAATGGTTGCACTAACCTTTTGAACGCCTACTCCGGTAATAATCTCCAAACTTCTTCTGGTTTCACCCACGTAATTTGGATAAAAGGATGGATAATTATAGGATATTATAGTGAACTAGTTTGAAGTAGTAACTTGATAAGTAAACCGTTTACCGAACGTTAATTATACGTACGAACTAATAACACATATAGAAGATGAGGACGCACTGTCCTTGGTATACAGACGCACTATCTGATTACACTACTGTTGTACAGCACAAAAATGAGGGACACACTGTCCGCTTTAAATTCACAATGAGAACGAACGGTTCGCGTTGACTCACTCTCGATAAGAAAAAAAATTGCGCAAAGGGCAATTACTCAAATTAAAAGGAGACAGAATATCTCCGTTCAAAAAAAAAAAAATAGATTTAATTCTCTTTAAACAAAATTTGTGTAAACACCAAAAAGACCAGAGTCGGATTTGAAGATAAGTTCAAAGTCCGAATTCCGGCGTAAACAGAATCTAATGTTTTCTTGGAAAAATATAATAAAAATAAAAAAAGTAGGATTCGACCAAACCAATCAAATACATTTTTTAAATGTTTTTTTAAAATAATAATATCCAATTGAAATCAGTTCATATCCCTTCTTTAGTTTAATATTATTAAATAATAGATACTAATATCTTCTGATTATCATTGGCTGCTGGTTATCGAATCATAGTCAGTGAATGAACAAATTTATCAATTTTTGCCATACCTGTAGCGAACAAACTAGGGCTCAAATCCAAAATTGGTAAATGACTTTTTCCTTCGTCTTTATGAGCTTATTCTGTAGGCCGACGATCTGCAGTCAATAACAGAACACCCTGTATAAACAGTTCCCTACGGGCAATGATGGATGATTCAATCAAATTAAACATAAATAGAGGCTGAACGTTACATTAAAACAGAGATGTTTGTTTTTTTGATATGTTGTTTGCAATTTAAAGGCAATGTTAAATCCAAATTTTCGACCTCGGTAAAAGACCGGATCATGCCGAAAAATAAGAAAAACTTCGAAAATTTTGACCTTATATCAATTTTTGACGATTTTGACCTGGAAAGACTGGTTTATCATCACAAACTGAAGCTTTTATCTTTAAAGAAGATTAAATTTTCAATAATTTGAGATCAAACCGGTTTTTATTGGATCGTTAGTTTCGGAGATACAGCTTTTCAAAGTTGTACCTCCGAAACAACAAAGAGATTCCTTTTCAAAGTCTATTTTTTCAAGTTATGTGTAAACCGTAAGAGATTTAAAAATTTTTAAAATAAAAAATGTTCCTTATAAAAATTAAACAGACTTTCAAACTTTTGTTTGAAACATTTTTTTGTAAACATCACCTGTGTTTACCCGTGAAGGCGCAAATTAGGGTAAAATTTTGGTGTTTATTTTCTTCAAAACTATAAAAGATAGGGATAACCAGTGATGTTTATGAAAAATTGTTTCAAACAAAAGTTGTTAATTTTTTTAAGTTGTAAACTTTTGTTCTTCTCTAACAATTTACACGATGAAATTTTGCGAAAAATCGTATAACTTGAAAAATAGACAAATTTTGAAAAGCTGTATCTCCGAAACTAACGATCGTATACAAACCGGATTGATCTCAAATAGTTGCAAATTCAGCCTTCTTTAAAAATAAATACTCCAGTTCGTGATGAAAAATCAGTCCTTCCAGGTCAAAATCACAAAAAAAGATCAAAATTATCGAGGTATTTCTTATTTTTCGGCATGATTCGGTCTTTTTCCGAGGCCGAAAACTTGGATTTAACAGTACCTCTACATGCAAACAACATATTAAAAAAACAAAAATATCTGGATTGATGGTTCATTGTGTGATTTGATGGGACTATGGATTTGATGGGACTTTTTGGATTGCTGAAACAACAATGCAGTGCGAATTCTTGTTAAATATATTGGTTTCAAATATGAAAAGGATATGTTCAATTTAGTAAATTGATTTTGTGTGGAATAATCAATCTTTGCAATATAAAGTATGGCAAATTTAAAAAAAAATTCACATTGTGTATTATAATAAAATTAATTCGTATCCTCTGTATGATGTACATTACACGTTGAATTAAGTATAAACCTTTGTCCTTTAAAGTAGGAAATTTACTATCAATTACTCGCCTATTTTCTGGGAAAATTCAACTTCAAGTGTTTTACGAGGTACGAGGTGAGGCGAAGTTTTGGTATCACCTCGCCTCGCTTATTTTATAATTATCATCACCTTGGCTTCGGCCTTTGTAGAATGTTTACTTCTCTCACCTCGCCTCGATATCAGCCGAGATAGAATGTTGACTAGCCTCGCCTCGGCGGACATAAAATTTTAACCATCTTTGACTTAATTTTCATGAATGTAGATAATATGGCATAATATGGTAAAAGGAACTCGTTAGAAAACAAAAGTCTCTAAAATTTGACCTAACTAAATCAAAGTATCAAGCACAGTCATGTATAGGACTGTGGTATCTAGATTAAACTCTCTCTTTCTTCCGAATTGTTTCTCTGTTTTTCTGTCCCTTTATATCATGTATATGAAATATATCAAGGTATACGAAGTTTAGTCACAAGTTTGTAAGGCTTAAAAATGTTCATGTTATGAACAAAATTTTGGTATTGGTGTTGATAAAATCAACTTATTGGTCCATTTTCCGGTTGTCTACCTGTCTGTCTGTCCGCCTGACAACACGATAATTGAAATTTTTACAGCGTGCCCAGGACACAAAAATTGAGGTCGAGTTCATAAATGAGCAACATTGGGCCTTGGGTAGTGAGCCGTAGGACCCATTCTTTAAACCGTTAGAGGTAGAACAAAAGTTTAAATTTAAAAATTGTTCCTTATAAAAAAATAAACAACTTTTGTTTGAAACATTTTTTCGTAAACATCACTATTTACCCGTGAGAGCGCAAATTGTATAGTATGTATTATTTGGGAATATCAGTTATATATGTCTGACGTGTATGAATGTGTAATGTGACAGAGTAATCAACACTGTCTATACATAATGTTTCAACAATTAACTCAGTCAATTGTTTGTTTTCACTTGTAAGATCAATGTTTTTAACCACTGTTTATTCGTAGAAAAGTGTTGAAAAGAATCAAGAGTTAATTAATACTAGGAGAACCCGTTTTAAAAAAAGTTTCATTTGAAATATCTTTATTTATAAAAACTGTTACATTCCAATCGTGTTTACCTAGTACACTTATTATTTAACTCATTTGTAAAGTATAGATATATTTCGTTAAAATTATTTATTATTTGTCTAGCCTGTTTTTTTCTAAGTTGTACAATTTTAGTCCAAGAGTATATTTTTCGCCTGAAACCAACATGATAAGCTTGAAAATGAGGGGTGATTCATGGAATTTGATAAAGGAATAAGGTATGGACAGAAAAAAAGAGAGAAATAATATTTAAAGATTAATTGAGTTAATACATTAGAAATTTTGAGCTCTTCATTTGAAAGTTAACATTCGCATTCGCGAATATTGGTAAAAAACATTCGCACTCGCATATTTTCATTCGCGAATGTACAAAATGCAACATTCGTCCCATCACTTATACCTATACAGAATATAAAAATAGTAAAAAATAAATAAATAAATTTTATTTGATTAAAGACTTTACAATCTTTTTACAAAGAGTTCCCACATTAATCAACGAAAATAAAAATTATTCGAAATAGTAAGAAAATAAAAATAACTCAGTTATAACATTCTATGTGCACATAAACAAATCATAAGATATAAAATCTTAGAGACAAAATTAAAGAAACACTTGCAGCAATAACTTTTTATTCATTTAGAAGGAATGACCTAATCATCAGAATTGTTCGAAGGTGATAAAAAACTCTTTTTAATATGGGAAATATTCTCACTAGTACCGTTAAGGTATTAAAAGTGAATTTTCTGAAGAAACTTTCACGCTCATACTCATACACAGGGCAAATAAATAATAAATAATAAAGGATTTCGATTTCATTAAGGTTACAAAGAGTGCAAATGACAGCCAAATCAATTACATAACTTATTTTGATGATCACGATACGTAAAATGTGGTTGTTACAGGTACGAAGTTGTGCAAAAACTCGAATGAATGACAGCGGGCTACGGAAAGCCAAATATTTCTCGAACCCATCCCTGATTATCAGGTCTTTGTATATCCAGTTGTGACATGATAAAGTAATTCACGGTCTTGTAGGGCATAGAAATTTTGAAAATTTTTAAGGATTGTTCTTATGCAGGCTTGCAAAATAACGTCATTATTTAATAATTTCCCAATTTAGAAGACAGATATTTCCAAGTCAAAATTCAAGAAGAACTTTTTGATCTGAATCAACTCTTTATTTAATTTATACCGCAGATCTACCGGTCGATGACCCAAACATAACAGTTACATTTTCAGATGATACCGCGATTCTATCGATTGATGTAGATTCAAATTCATAACATTCGTTGTATAAGTGGCGTATTCAAGTTGAGATGAAATCCGTTCATGTAACGTTCACTTTGAGAAAAGAAAAGTGTCCAGCTGTTATAATGAACGGTGTCAGTTTTCCACGGTCAAATGAAGTCAAATATCTGGGTATACACCTTGATAGAAGACTTACTTGGCGTAAACACATCTGGTTGAAACGAAAACAGCAAAACTTGAAATTATCTAATTTATACTGGCTCCTGGATCAAAATTCTAAGCTAGTATTGAACAATAAAGTGTTAGTGTATAAACCAATACTTAAACTTGTGTGGACCTATGGCATTCAGCTATGGGGAACTGCTAGTGCAATAGTAATATCGAAATCCTACAAAGATTTCAATCAAAAGTGTTGCGAACAATTAGTGATTCCCTGTGGTATGTGTATAATGACGATATTTACCGAAGTCTCGAAGTGATCACAGTGCGTGAAGAAATTTCAGTGCGTTTCAGTGATAGATATCTGGCACGCATTGAGCAGCATCCAAACTCTGAAGTGATCAAACTCTTGTACAAGTGTGAACAGACTAAACAGACAAAACGTGTTAGATTTAAGATTTAGGTTTTAACAAAATGTGTTAGATTTAAAATTTTGCTAAAATTTAACATTAGATTAAGCATATTAAGGTGATCACCAGTGGGTAGATTACCGTTCAAGTCAACCTTTCAAGTCACTCGATCTATTTATAGCTCTTTTAAAAACTGATAATAGAAAAATGGAATTAAAATTTAAGATGTCACTAGAGTCAACTACGTCAAGTAAGCCTTTGAGCTGTAATACCCAATTGAGCTTTGGTTGACCAGAGTCGTAAGTATTGGCCAGGTTAAGAAGCCAACTAAAACAGAGTTTCGAATACCTTTCATTACCCATGAGCGTAATTTTAAGCAACCAAGAAAGTGCTGTCTTTATTGCTCTAAGAGCCAACGGTGAAGTACCTGTTTCAACAACTACATAATTTGATACATTGCTCGAGAGCTGAAGGGTTTGTTTAAGAAACTCTACTTGAACGCATTCAATTTCAGTTAAATAACGCAGACTCCATACTGGGGAACAGTATAATAAAGTATTTAACAGGCATGAATGATACAGCTGTATTCTAGCTTCCCAAGAAATGTTTATATTAGTACTAGCTTGATACCCGCCCGCTTCACTGGGCTTAAAAGTAAAAACAACCGCTTTATAGCCCCCAGTTTTCAACTTTTTAAATTTTAAAATAGCCATAGTTCATTGAGTATGAATTGTGACATTTACTGCTTGAAATTTTTACAGAAATCTTTAATTTATCGTCCAAAATGTTGATCACAGATGGAGCAGAATTTGAGAATTTAAAATAGTAAATGTCAGATTAAATTTAATTTTTTTAACTTTTTTTTAATATCTATATCTTTATAATTTATAGCTCATGTGTGAAAGCGTAACAAACAAATAAACAAACAGACATGCTTACTTTCATATTTATAATATATAGAGATAATAAACGAACCTTTTTCCTTCGAAAAAATTGTTTGCTGGGTGTATCGACTTGCGTTTTTTTGCATTGGCTTCAGAAAATTATCCTAAAAAAAGTCTATATGGTTTAGAGGAAATTTTTAAGTTTAACTCCCGCGCTATTGGAGTGAAAGGTGTTTAAATCGTAAAGTATATCAGATAGAATCAAATAACTTTTAAAAGATTTTAAAAAGGTCAAGTAATCCAAAATATAAGACATTTTTATTACTAACCTCTTTTTAGGGGTCTAAAAAACTCTTAAAATGAAAAGGGCCATTTTTTTGAAAATTAAGAGTTTTAATAACGAATTAGGAGGTTTTTGGGGTCGCTGATTTCGAATTTTCAGTAAAAATGTTTGACTTGTTACCCCCTCCCTTCGTTTAGCTTACATAAGTAGTCCCCGAAATAAAAAATACCTTTTTTTTCTTGAAAATTTAAGTCGTTTTAAGGCATTTAAGATGGTTTTTAAAGTTGCAGATCTTGAATTTATGAACAAATTGATTAAATTTTCACCCCCCCTTCTTTAAGCTTACATAAATAGACCACCGAAATAAAAAATACCATTGCTTTGAAAATTTAGGCCTTTTTAAAGCATGTAAGGTGGTTTTCAAAATAAAAAGAAATGCATTGTTCCTAGATTCGATATCAAAGACACAAAAAAACATTTTAAAATCTTGAAACAGGATAAAAAAGAAAAAAAATGGTGATTTTCAATTCATGGGACTCCCAGTATGGACTAAAAAAGAGGGAGCAGCGAAGAGAGGTGCATAAAAGAGTTTCTTAATAAAAAAATATTAAATTTTGGGTCAATTTAGCATTTGAAGCTTTTTTAATTTTTTTAAAAGTTATCTGATTCTATATGATTTACTTTACGATTTAAACACCCATTACCACAATGGCGCGGAGTTAAAATTAAGAAGTTCCGCTTTAAACCATATAGACTTTTATTAGAATAATTTTCGGAAGTCAATGCAGAAAACTGCTAGTCGATACACCAAGCAAACAATTTTTTCAAAGGAATCAAAAAATTCTAGGTTCGTTTATTGTACTATATAGCCAATATTAGAAAACAGTCTAGAATGTTAATTAAATACGATAGGCAAAGATAAAATTATAAATTGTTTTTGTACAAAAAAATCATATGATCATTTTTTCAAATCATTTTTTTTTTAAATGACCAAATAAGGTAAAAATATTGTTTTTTTTATTAAAAAGTCAAAACAGGGACATTAAAAAGGTCTATTTGTACCTTGAGGAGAATTTGTTCTTCCTTTTTAATTATAAAAAAATTATATTATATTAATTATAAAAAAAAACTTTATTATTTTATTGAATTAAATTTACAATTTGAAATTTAAAGAATTACCATGACAATTTTACAAGTAAGTCAACTGTTCCAAGTTATGATCAAATCAACTCTGATTAAATTAATTGAAAATTGTTTTAAAGAAAACTTTATTGATGAGCTTGTAAAATTGTGCCATTCATTGTACATCCTGCCTCGTGCCTAATTTTATTAACAAATTTATTTGTAACATACTAATAAATGATTATTAAGCATTTTGCTGAAAGTGAATATTTGACTTTTTATTGAAAATAATTTGAAATAAAAATAATTTATAATAATAATAATAAAATAATGAATAAGAATATATTAATTATACGTATATCCTTTATATGTATATGAAAGGATGTAACTCCGATGATGGTGTGAGGGATTCATCCATAAAATGATTGGCAAAAGTAGAGTCTGACTTTTTCAATCGTACAGAGTGCCAATGCTCCTCTTTTCTTGTGTCAAAAGACCTCCGTGTTTGACCTATGTAGACATTTTTGCAATCATGGCAATTTAATTTTAAGAACCCTGATTTTTTCTTTTTTTCTACCACGTCCTTATTTTAAAAGAAGGTTGCCTAATTTCAAAGCAGGCTTAAAATTTTTCGAAAATTTTTCCAAAATACGTCAATGTTTTGAAATAATATATTTCTTTGTCTTCTGTAGTGTGTCAGTGAATTTTTGTTTACATTTTATACCAAAAAATAATAGCCGGAGAGCTGAGTTTTGAGTACATATTTGAGGCACATAGGAAAATATTAAAGTTGAAACCTGCGAATGTGTGGATGGTGAAATCGACAACATGGCTGGGAGGTTGGGAGGCGTTAGTGAGCTATGAAATTTTTAATTTGCAATTTATCCTATGTAAAAAATGTTCTTGAGGCACTTTTGAACACCATTTTAAAGACTAATAATGAATCATACGAAATATCATCGCCTGGCATGGAGGCTAAAAGAGCTTGGCAGATGATTTAAATAGTGCAGTTAAATAATGTATAAATTCAGGGTCGGCTTTGGATTTTTTTACCGATTTTGATCTAACATGGCTCATTTTGTTCGTAATTGCATTTAGGAAACGTTCGCTACCCCCTTTTTGGGAATTTATTATATAATTTATGCCCCAGAGTTTCCGAAACGATTTTAAGATAATTAACGAGGATGAAAATACCAATCTGAGGGTTTTTGGGGATGCTGAATCCGAATCTGGCCATAAAAAATGTGGTATTTCAAAATGGCGGCCGAATAATTCAATTTTTAGCTACTAATTAAACGAATACAAAGATATAATATTATTATCCTGGAGTTTTCAAAGCGGCTGAATCCGTACCCGGCCATAAAAATATGAAATTTCAAAAGGACGACAGGAAAATTCAAATTTTAGCTACTAAATTAAAACAAATATAGAAATAAATATATACTTATTCTGAGGGTTTTCGAAGTCGCTGAATAATAATCTGAAATTTTATAATGGTGGCCGGTTGAAGCTGGATCCAAATATACTCAAATAATGTGAAAATTCAAAATAGCGGCCAGAAAACTCAGTTTTGCGCAAAAGAACATAATTTGAAAAACCAAAAACACAAAATTAGAGAAATTTTGCACTTAAATTATAAAATTCTGGTTATTACACAGGAGTCGAAAGGGGGCTTACAATTAAAAATTGAATCTTCTGGCTGCCATTTGGAATTTTCAATTTAAGTACATATATGGATCCAGCGATCACGAAAATCCCTTAGGTAAGATTATTTGTGATAAATTATCTGATAAATTCACTTTGTATTTTTTTTTTATATTATGAGCAAAAAGGGGTACTTTGACTAAAATTAGAATTTGTCGGCCACTATTGTGAGTTTTCAAACTTTTTTAAGTTCAGGTTAGTATTCAGCGACTTCGAAAACGTCCAGAATAATAACACTTTCTCAATGGGCCTGTTTTAAATTAGTAGCTGAATTGAATTTCCCAGTCGACATTTGGAATTTTCACATTTTTTATGGTCAGATTCGAATTTGGCGGTGTTATAATTCAGGTTGGTATTTTCATCGCCATTTATTATTTTAAAAGCATTTTAGGAGTTTTGAGGCATATAAGTCGAATTCCCGAAAAATGGACTAGGAAAGAGTCACCAACTAGTTTTAGGAGCTTTTCTTAAGTGCAATTACAAACAAAATGATCCATGTCAAAATCGGTTAATTATCAAAAAACTTTGATAGTCGACCCTGAATTTACATTCATTAACAGCACTATTTAAATCATTTGCCACGCTATTTAAGCCCCCACTAAATCATGCCAAGCGATGATAACTCGTATAATTGAATATAAGACTTTAAAATGGTGTAAGTTTCAAAGTGCCTCAAGAACATTTTTTGCATAGAAAAAATTGCAAATTAAATAATGCATACCTCACTAACGCCCGCCAATCTTCCAGCCAGATTTCACCATCCACACATTCGCAAGTTATTAAATTGAATGTTTTTGCCATATGCGTGAACTTCATTTTGTCAATTGTATGGTTTTTCCTCGAGAAATTTGTCTTCAGTCGAGCCGGAAAAACAACTGAATGCCTCGAAAACTCGAGAAATAAATTCCCTGCCCTAGCTTAAAGTAGCTAAAAAAAACAAAACCCTACCTGAAACTTGACAATGAAGTATTTTAACTTCAATTAAAAAAAGCCATTGAGGCAGCTGAAACTAGTAAAAGAAGCAATCACACCCACATCACTTAAAATTTAATAAAAAACAAGTGAAAACAAACAATTGACTGAGTTAATTGTTGAAATACCATGCATAGTTAGTGTTGATTTCTTTATCACATTACACATACAAACATGTGACACATACATAACTGATAATCAAGTATAGTACATATTATAAAATATCCGCCTAATTGGCGCCCTCACGGGTAAACAGTGATGTTTACGAAAAAATGTTTCAAACAAAAGTTGTTTATTTTTTGAGGAACATTTTTTATACTTGAACTTTTGTTCTATCTCTAACGGTTTACAAGATGGACCTACGGACCCAAGACCCAATTGACCTATGATGCTCATTTACGAACTTGACCTCACTTTTTACGTCCTGAGTACGCTGTAAAAATCAGCTCGATATCTTTTTTCGTTTTTGAGTTATCGTGTCCACAGACGGACGGACGGACAACCGGAAATGGACTAATAAGGTGATTTTATGAACACCTATGACAAAATTTTTTTCCTAGCATCATTATTTTTAAGCGTTACAAACTTGGGACTAAACTTAATATACTATGTATATTTCATATATACATGGTATAGAATTACAGTTAATTGAGTCTACTGGGTAAAGAACGACTTCTCTAAAAATAATGTACAAAGCTGCAATGACAATTAAGCCAACATCAACGGAGAATGAGTGTGTTTTCTCGTTATCGGGAGACATTGTCAATAAGATAAGAAACCGTCTATCAGATGGTGTTGTTAATTCTTTTATTTCTGAAAGACTACTTTGTAAGAAAAAAGCTGTGAATTAACATTTGATTTCTTAGTTGATTATTGAATTATGATTTGTATGGTTATCTAAACATGCTATGTTAGAAATACTTACATATTTATCTAAGCGTAGGTACTAGAAATTTTGCTCATTTAATTTTACTAATTATTTTATTTTTATTTTAAGACATTATAATAGCTACGCGAGTATAGTTTCTTTAATTTATTGTTAATTTTTGATTTGTTAATTAATAAGTGCAATTTATGGTAGTTAAAAATTGACTATTTGATTTAATTGATCTCAGCAATCAGTCTAATTTTGTAATAAAACAAAAATTTGTAAAAAACAAAGTGCTTTTTTAAAAATTTCAAAATTTCTCGAGATACTCGACAAACTCGAAAAATACGGCTCGAGAATTCTCGTTCCTCGGGAAATAAAAAAGGTCGAGAAATGAGAAACCCTAATCTTGTACATAAAATTATATAGATTTATGTTTTGGATGTTACCAGAAACCCTATTACTCCAATTTTTATAAATCCCCTTCCTTTCCACAGAAACAGTCAAATATCTATGTCGTGAACCAAGTAAAAAGACGTTATTGACAGTTTAACGTTTGGAAAAACTTCAAAAAAGTCATTTTATACGCTGAAAAACAATACTAAAAAATTAAAATTTTTAGATTATAAAAAAAAAAAACCCTAATCCATTCATATTCAGTTTCGAAAGGACTTGGAAATCTGATACCAAACTGTTTGCGACTTGATGTGATTTCAAATTAAAATTTCTTTAAACAACCATTCTAGTCTGCTGCTAATTGTTGGTTGCATATTATTGTTTTTCAACATCCTAATTTTAACTTCTGTCAGTTCTTATAAGAACTTTGAATGAGAAAAGTGATCACTAGTCAAAAATCTTCATTTAAGTATACCCAATGGCAAAAAATTAGAGAAATATATACAAAATTTATTACACTTACCACTTAAGATAGGTTAGGTTATATTAGCGGCCGAGGAAGGACACACTTAGGCTATAGAGCCCATTGTGATACCATATATGTGTTATACCACCTTTCCACTGATAATTTCATTTATCAGCTCCTCAATTTCAGGGTCTGAGTGCATATAACATGCACTACACACCAGCCCATCACAACTATTAATTAAATTAATTTTGTTGCGACGGCGGGAATCGAACCCGCTACCCTAAACATACCGCGGTCGAAATGAGTTACGCCTTAACCAACTGAGCTACTAGGGCGACCACTTACCACTTAAATGTCAAATAAATCTATATTTAATTCTAATATATTAAGTTTATTAAGTTTATTTAACCTCTTTTTATTGTCAAGATGATTAAGCACACATTTGGGTGCATTTCTAAACGATAAACAGGGTGTTCTTTTTTTAAGTTGGCATATGCTTATAAAAATAAGGTTTATTCAAACAAAAAATATTGGGTCTATAGAGGCTCATCTTAAGCAAACATAATACTTAACCCAGATTTTCAGGTTCAATGGACTCATTCTATTCCACACCTGGTAATAGATAGATGAACACTTTAAATTAGAAAGTTGTTAATTAATAAAAAGGGTAACAGTTTTTGTTCGAAACATTTTTTCGCAAACCATACAGTGTAAGCAAAAATGGACGAAAAGGTTTACCCTAAAATTGATTTTTCGTATATCTTCTGCGAAAAGTAAGCAATCTTCGAAAAAAAATTCCCCATAAAAGTGTTTTCCTTTATAGATGATTGGTTTTTTTTCAAATTGAATGAAGAAACGCGCAAAAAGCTATGATTTGTAGTTTCGCATAAGGTCTTATAGGGAGCTTTTGCTATCAATTACAGGTCTAAGTCTGCCTTTTTATAAAGAACTTTCTATTTAAATTGTTCGTCTAATATTTGTCAAGTATGAACTAGGGGAAGGTTTTAATTGAACCGGAAAACTTAGATGGAATTCAATACCCGTATAAGAGATGTGTCTACGACACTTATTTTTCGTGTTTCTAGCATACGTTAACTCAAAAAGCACCCTAAATCGTACTATTAGACGCACTTAAGCTACGATGTAGGTATTATTTCGTACGTAGCATGGTTAAAACGCTGTAAAAACTCAATATTATGAACATTTTCAGTACCCAAAATTGATCATAGCAGGATAGAGAGAATTTTAAATAATTCTAGGATTAAATTGAAATCCGGACTCACAGAAGTCGGATATGTACCAAACTTCTTTCTCGGATTGTGATAAATTTTATCTTGGTCAGACACAACGACGAATGGCTAAAGGAACAGAACATCGAACCAAAAAATAGAATAATAATGTCCCCTGATAAGAGAAATTATTTTCTAAAGACATTTGAGAAGAAATGTGGATAGAATATTTTACAAAATTATACAATGTTTTCTGAATTTTATTTTGTTATTTTTGTGTTCCATATTTGAAAAAATGACTTTAATGTTATTTTAAATTTTTTAGAAATTAAATCATTTTAATTACTTAATAATGAAAAATAATCCAAGCTAAATACATCTGATATTAATAATTATTGGAAAAAATAAGTTGCAGGATCGGACCCATTTTTTTGTGTAGGACTAAATGTGTATAACTGAGGAAAAATATTTAAAACAGCTGAATTTAGCCGGAAAGGGGTGCGCCGGGGGTGGAAATAGGGAGCAAGTGGTTTTTAGCGATTTGTGGCTAAAGTATTAATTATATAGAAAAAAGTTAAATAGGAAAGTTCTTGGCAATAAAAAAATACATAACTTTTGTGCTTTCCATTTTTTCACATAACCTCAAATTTAACGAGTAAAATGTAAAAAACTAATTTTTTTCTTTTAGCGTTTCTTTTTTAGAAAAAAAAAATCGGAAAAACTGGATATGTTGAGGAAACGTTTTGTTTTTTATTACCAACAAATTGTTTTTTGATTTTTAAAAAAAAGTTAAATAGTTTTTGAGATATTCAATTTTTTGTCAAAAACCACCCCTTTTTTCAGCTGGATGAACAATATATTTTTTTTCATCGTACAGTGTTGACCATGGTCTCATTTTCTTTGTTAGGATGTATATTTTCATTTAAAAAAGTAAAAACATATCATTGCAATGAAAAAACATTGTTGAATTCGCAAAAAACTAAAAATTCAATTTTTTCATCTATACATTTTTTCAATGTCTATGATAATTATACAATTAAAAATTAAAAACGTTATAATTAATATTTTTGCTATCTGACATTTTATATATAAATATTAAACAAATTTTCATTGTCATTGCTAGAATATTAGCTTTTTAAATATATGTAATTGAAAGAAAAAAAGTAAAAATTTTAGAATTTGGAACAGTTTTATATTTTTAATATTATACAAACTTAACAAACTCCTCAAATTATTTTTAGATGACCTTGACTTAGACTTTTATTTTGAAAACGTATGACCTTGTAAATTTTTTTATGATTGTTAACTCGAAACTTTTGAATTATGAAAGAGTCCATTTAGGTCAACAAGACTTACAATACCACTTACTTTAAGTCAAATATTTTTTTCATCACTTTTATGTATTTTTACGGAATCGTTTTTCAAAAAATTCGAGTGGGGGAAATATCCATTTTGTAGCAATGTAGCAAGGGATTGAGTTTGAAGAAATCAGAAAAATATAATTGAATTTTATCTTTACATCACATTAAAATTTGAGCTCCTGGCCGAGTTACAGCATGACAGGGGGGGGGGGTTGTAAGGTATTAATTTATTTATATTTATTTTAGTATCTTAAGAATACTGTGTCGAAATTTCATTGTAGCAAAATTGACGAAGTTATGAGTATATTTAAAGCTATTGGATTTTTATACCCACCCGTTATACATTTTACGTATAAGTCGAGCAGAGCAGGAAGCAAGACAAATTAAGGATTCATCGTAGACAAGAGCAAACAGGTACTTTAGACATCATGGATGATAACAACATCCTTTATGAACCTGAATGTTTTATACCAGATTTTTTAGTGTTTAAAACTTAAAAGCGTTTTCCCCACAACTCACGTTTTTAAAGCCAATGCTCCTCATAGCTTCAAAACTACTGCACTGAACCTTTTGAAATATTTCTGTACATAATTTACGAGGCTCTACCTGGGTAGAGCTTCAGATGATTCAGCACCAAGTTATGAGGGGCACCGCAATTCTCTGTTTTCCGAGACACGTCCGAATAATCGCAACCATTGCCGTATTTTTTTTTTTTTTAATATTTCTTGGTTAAAATTTTATTCAATATTCTTCGAATATCATACTTCAATGTACCATTGGTTTTAATAAACAGATTTTAATGTCGTCACAAAAAATTCACAAAAACAAGCCTTTTTTTGTTCGAATTAAAAGGTTAATTAAATCCCAAAGTTTCAGAAATTTTGAATCCACTACTATTAAATCCCAAAATTTCAATATACAACACGAGATAATTAATACCTAAGTTTAAAATTTTGACAATTAACGTCAAAATTAATATGTCAAAAACAAAACGACGTGATGCTATTTCTTTTTTATTCTAAAAACATTCCTGTAAACTCTCCTACTTTTTTTTCAATTCTTTCCAGATAATTTTTTAATATCATAAAAAATAACTAGGAAGACTGAGTTTTACATGCTTTGACCAGTGAAATCGCGAACATTGCAGCTGATTATCTCACGATCTAAACGAACAAAAATTCTTCAACTTCGGAATCTCACAGCTAACATTACTCTGAGCCTGTGAAAAAATAGGCCAAATCTGTCAGCAAATGCTTTCATGCTAGAAATACCTTAAACTGATAAAAAAAGGAGTATTTGTAAAAAAATTCAACTGTATTAGGTGTACAATAAATATTTTTATTTTGAATTTGATTTAAATTCCGATACAAACATCTAATCAAGTATTTAAATCTAGACTAAAAATAAAATTCAATTATCCTACTAAAAAGAGGATAAATAATTCTGCCCAAATCAAATTCAAATCAAAAAGGTTATCCAGTCAAATTGGCTATAAATTTAGTAAAAAATCCTTTTTCATAGGCTTATCAAAAGTTTCAATGGTCTCGAAGCTTTTAATGCACAGTTTTCGAGATATTTGAGGTCAAACATAGGTAACATATACTCACAGAAAGTTGAAACATAGGTAACATATACCCACAAATCCATATATTTTACGTAATATTTTGGGGGGTCGGGAGCGGTAAACTCTCTGGAAAGCTTTCATACTATCTTTGATTGATATTTCATTCCTAGCTTTACACACAGAGTCTATGCAAAATAGACCGAAAAAATTTTTACAACTCGGTCTGGGTTTCTATTGGAATTCAAAATAGTAATTCGTTCATAAATTTTTCTTCTGAATCGAATATTATGTCATATATGCGGTACTGTAAGTGTACGTATATTATTTCCTATATTTGGACATTGGCCCAAAAACTATACCATTTAAAAATTTTGGCAACATCGTTTTAAGAAGGATCTTTTATTAAATTTCCAAACAATTCCATCAAAAGGCCTTTTGCATTAAATTTTTGCAGAATATTTTGTTCTATTAACAAAAATTAAGAAATTAAAACTGTCGAACTTGAAACGATAAACCTCAATATAATATAAATAATCATTAAAAAAACAACATCTGTGTTTTTGGATCCTTACTAAGCTCTTTTTAAAGCTTAAGATGCAACTACGATGTTCTTTTAATCGAATGTGTCGTTTCAGCAACAGAGTCAATTCATATCAAATCAACACAAGATTTTCCTGATCATTTGGGAATTTAATGATTTTCGACATTTGGGTAAATCTAATGTAGAAATCATTATAGAGTAACCAGGAAAATTTTTTATCCAATTCAAAACCAATATTCGGATTTCGAATTTCTCTATTTCTACGTAATATTTTATGTTTTCATACTTAAAAAAATAAATGTAAAATATGTTCCTTATAAAAGAATAAACAACTTTTGTTTGAAACATTCTTTTTGTAAAGATCACTGTTCACCCACGAGGGCGCAAATTAGGTGCAAGTTTTATAGTATGTATTATATGGGAATATCAGATATGTGTGTGTGGCTATTTAAGAGTGGATATCTTTCGTTACTTACTTGATATCAAGAAAATAATAATTGCGTTATCAACACTGTCTTTACATGGTATTTCAACAATTGACTCAGTCAATTGTTTGTTTCTTTGCACTTGTTTTATTTGCTTAACAAAAAAGAAGAAACAGAAAAAATAAATAAAAAATATGAGTGATCTTCACACCCAAAATTCCTTACCGTGACCAAAAAATAAAGTAAATAACCATCAGAATAGTCGAAAAATAAATGATATTGGAAAAAATCGTGAAAAAAATTTTGGCCCTGCAGGTCGGAGACACTTGCTTCGGCAAAAATAGCGATCAAATAATATTGGACCATATGCATCTTAAAGTTCACTGGAGCTTAATTAAGCCTTGATAGTAGATCCTAAAAGAACCATATCAACAAATTTCCATGCACGCAAATATTGTCTTTATTCTAAAAAGATTTCGCGTTTTCTTTTTTTTTTTTTTTTGTACATCTATGAAAGTGTAAATTTCCAGGTGTACCATCATCACCCCTTTTTGCAAATTAATAAGTTGAATTATTATGAAACCGTCATTATTTTTTAAATTATACGAAAGTAATTATTTTCATGTGATATGGAGGTAAATTAATAAAATTAATTTAATGTTGGTCCCTTTACAATTTCAATATAACTCGCTAAGACGATAGATAAAAAAATTATACAGTCTGTCGCATTTAAGATGAAGACACCATGATATTTTCTTTATTTATAGGAATATTGACTTAAAATTTTGCACGGTCATACAGAGGAATATATCAATTTTAATGGGTAAAAATAAATTTTGATTTTTTCCAAGATCAATTTTTGTATTATATAAATAGGTATTTCGACTACTAAATAGACATTGTCAGTATAAATCAGCTATAAATTATTTGTGGCCAATTTGGTGACATCTGCACAGGCGTATTTTGGTGTATTGACAATTTATACTTTCCAACTATCTGACAAATGGTAATGTCATCTCCGACAACATCGATCAGGTGATTAATGTTTGGTCAAAGATTGTGGATCACGTGATCCTTTTTGGCCAATGTTATTCGAGTATTTTATAACCTAATACACATAAAATAAAAACTGGAAATGACCTAGCTGTTGAAAGTGCAGCAAATAAATTTAAAAAAAAAAAAATTAAAAAATGAATAATAACAGGAAAAATACCGACAAAACATCTGAAAATGTATATTTTCTTAATTTCAAATTAGAAATTATTTAAAATTTTGTTATTATTAAGGGTGGGTCATTTTAATCTATAATGGCTAATAGCTCATTTTGTACTTAACAAATCAAAAAATTACTTAAACAAAAGTTGCACAGTTTGGTGAGGAGCATCATGTTCTGACATCTTATTGGACCTATTTCTTCGGGTTTCTTTTATAGCCAATTTAGATCCTACACGGTAAGAGATAACTCTTCAAATTAGAAAGTTGATCCTCATGAAAAAACTACCATTTTTCATCTAAACCATTTTTTTAAAATCGTCAGCTTTCGGAGGAAATGCTATTTAGAAATGTGTTATTATTGCATTTAATCGAAAAAAAATGCGCTAACTACAGAAAAATGCCTTAGCAGAAAGTTGTGAAGGGCATTTCCTCCGAAAGCTAACGTTTTTCGAGATGTTTTTAAAAAAAATTTTTAAAAAATTGTTAGTTTTTTTATAAGGATCAACTTTCTAATTTAAAGTGTTATCCTATCTCTTATCGTTTAGAATCTAAATTGACTATGAAAGCAACCCATAGAACTAGATCCAATCTGATGTCAGCACATGAAACACCCAAAACTCTACTCTTATTTTTTGATTGGTTAACTACAAAACGAGCCATTAGTCATTATAAGTTAAAATTACCCACCCTGTATGTTTCCAATTCCAGTTAGCTTCGTTTACCATGAAGTGACTTAATTTCTTAATTAAGCCATTTTTGTTTCGCAGGTAATAATGATTTACAAGTTTTTCTGATTTGTATGTTTGTTTTAAATTAGATAAAATAGGGAAAAATGACGTGCATTTTACACATTGTTCCATAGCATACTAGTTAAAAAATTAAACCTTTATAACTAGTGTGAAAGGTACAAACTGGACAAATTGATCATTTAATAGTGTTATGTATTCAAAAATTTCAATAAACATGTAATAATTATGAGTGTGGGCCAAAATAAAGAAAAAATTAAAAATGCGAATTTTGTCATGAAAATCATTATATGAGTATATAAACTTGTCACTTTGTAGTAGACTGAGTTTAAAATTCAGATTTCGGTTAACTATTTAAAAAATGTGACTCATCACCATGTATGACTGTGCAAAATTTCAAATTGATATTCCTATAAATAACGAAAATATCAAGGTGTGTTTAATTGAAATGCGACACACTGTATATTATAAATTATATTAATTGAATTTATATTAGGTTTTTGGTAGTACATACTATAATACAATAAATAATTTAATATAATAAAAATTATTTTATTATTGGTGTATGACTACAAGTTATATTTATATGTCGTTCATTTTCAAGAGATTAAATTAATTTGTACAAACTTTCTTTATAATAATTAATACCATGGTTTTATAAAATACAAAATTTTTATTAAATTTTATAAAACCATGGTATTTATTTTGTTATATTTATTATAAATAAGTTTTGTATCCATTAATTCAATCTCTTGAGAATAAGCGAAAAATTTTGAGATATAAATAAAACTTGTAGTCATACACCAATAATAAAATTATTTTTAATTATTTATTGTATAAATTATATATTGAATATTCTTGAGTGCTTTCAATTTTCTCTAAAACGTTGTTCAAATTTAGATTTAGTTTGCACTTTGAATATACAGTCAAAAATCGTTTATAACGATAAATCGGTAAATAGAGCGAATTGGCACCGTTCAGGCTTAATCCAAATGTAAATACACAAAGGAAATTCATCGTATCCGCTGATTGATTATTAAACAGAATTGGAAATTGTAACCAAATTTTATAAGCGTGCTTGTTTGAATTTTGGAACAGACCTATAATACTTCAGTGGGCAGGCAACAAAAAATGGAGTTAGGTGGAAATAAATCTGAAACTAATGAAACTTTGGGATCTTGTTCAGAGATGGTTAATTAACATTTTCTGCAAAATTTTTTAAATCGTTAAGTCTCCTACAACTTTGAGTTTTCAAACATGTGTATATGTCCATTTGTTACCAAAATATGGCGCTTAGAAAAAATTCACTTTTCAAAATTCGCTAGATGCCAAAATACGCAGAATCCGACCTTATTTCATCTGTTATACCTGTACGATGAAATGGTGTTGCACATATGGTTCCGGTTGCAAGCACCAGCTTTGAAAATATGAAAATTAAAAATTGCGGACGAACAATTTTTAGCTATAAGCGTCCTTTTACTACCGATAATATAAAACGCGGTTAAAATAAATTTATTTAGAAAATAATATTGTTCTGAGAGTTTTCGAGGTTGGTGAATCTAAATCTGAACTTAAAAATTATGAAAATCCAAACTAAGGAAAATTTAGTTTTATGTCAAATAATCCTATTTTTACCAATAAAAAAAAAAAAAAAAGTCCGATCTCTTTTTAATTCTTAAAAAGCTTTTAGACTAGTCATAAAATTGTAAAAGCTCTCCGTAAGTTTTACAGGCATTTCAATTACTTTTTAATAGCAAATAGTCTTTTCCCCTTATTTCGATCTTGCTGAGTCCGAATCTACTGGTTGCCCAACCGAAATCTCGACCGGAAGTGAGATATTCAAGATGGAATGCGCCCAAAATGTGAAATTACACGTTTTTGAGCATTAGGAACTCGAAAATATACTTAAAAATTATAAGTTAGGATGTGTTAGGCGATCAGTTTTACAAATTTTGACTTTAATACAACATTTGAACTTAACTTTTAGTTCATGTACAAAATGTAAGACAATACTTGGTGAAACAAAAACGAAAGCTAGCAGGATCTTACAGAAAAATTACCGGTGTGTCTCTCCAAAATTGAGACAACTGCCGTTTTAAGGGAGCACACAGTTTTACATACGGCACATTTGCTTTTGCACAACTGCCGTTGTGTTATAAAGGCTCTTCCAGTGATAAATAACAACTGTTGGACAACTTAGTCGTTATTTTAAAAAATACTAACCAATAATTTTTGTAATTGTATTTTCAAGTTCCCCGTGCTCCAAATCGTCAAGAGTCAAGGAAAAAAGGAATTGAGGAAAAAGCGAAGGTCAAAATTTTTTCCTATTTCCCCCCTCCTCTTTTGGCACAGGGTCCTCGAGGCCGGAAACTTGCGAAAATGTTATTTAACCATTCCAAATTTTCATTAACTTCCGACTAATCAGCAACTGAAACTACCTGTCGATTGGCCTATAATACGGTTATTTAAAACGACCAATCATCATTAGAATTAATCGTCTATAAGGACCAGCATACACTGTTTTAAGCATTATTATTTATTAACTTAATTTTGAGTATGAGTATATTAACTTTCCGCATCAATGTGAATTAGTTGCCAGTAATTATTATGATAAAAGGATCTGCTTTGTTGGCTCTTTCACTAAAATCATTCCTAAGAAGGAAAACAAAGCTTTGTCTACTAAAGCAATCTGAAACTCTAAAAGATCTCTAGTACGATCCATTGATATTCTAGTTTATTTTATGACGATCGTTTTCTCCTTTATCCTTAGTGAATGTTTATTTAGTACAAAAAGTCACCAACTCCTCTAGAATTCCAGAGAAATAAAAAGTAAGATACAAAGGTAAACCTTTTACCTCAGGATAAAATGATCCCTCGTTGTTTTAAGTCAACTATTAGAGCTATCTAGTATAATTATCTATAGATGGCTTCCACGTGATCAAATTAAATGTTCAACAAAAACTTATGGCGAAATATAAGCTATTTTGTATTTCGTAGCAAAAATATTTTATTGCTTATGATCTTTGGTAAGACATTTTGGTTGTTTTACTCTTGGCTTCTGTTGACTTTTAATAATATTATAACACATTTTGATAGGCGTAAAATAAAGATCAGATTTATGACGATATTTAAATAAAGGGCCCAATCCACGGGGAAGCGACAAAAATTTGGAGCGGCAACTCTTTAAAATATGATATAGTGTACTCTCGATAATCGAGACTCCATAAAACCAGGGCTATTCAGAAAACTGGGATTGTTTTGAAAAATTCATTCTAATTTGTAATTAAAATGAATCACTGAAAAACATCATTGGAATCTGTGTTTTTAAGCGAAACTGTACATATAATACATGTACCCTGTATACAGGGTGCATTTTTAAGTTGGCATATGCTTGAAACTCAAAAATAACTTTTATCGATAAAAATACTGCTAGCGAAAAATGTTGGGTGTGTGGGCGCACATCTTACGCAGACATTAAACTCCATAAATGATAATCGATAGATGAACACTTTAAATTAGAAAGTTTTAATTGATTTAAAAAAGTTACATTTTGAGTTGCATCCGCAAACCGTACAGTTTAGGCAAAAACGGACTGAAAAGTTTTACCCAAAATAGTTAGTTTGTATCAAAATTCTTATTTTGTATAATTGTTTCAGCAAAATTCGGGCATTCTTCGTGCAAAATTTTTCAATAAATCCAATAAAAGTGATTTTTTCTATAAAGATCATTTAATTTCAAATTGAATGAACAAACGCGCAAAAAGCTAGAATTTTGCTATCAATTACTATCTTAACTATTCGTTTTTTTAATAAAATTCGGTTTTAAAAAAAATGTTTCAAAGTAAAAATGTAAGTGTATTTATAAATAACAACTTTCTAATTTAAAGCGTCCATCTAATGTTTGTCAGTTATGAACTTAAATCGAATTCGATGTCGGTATAAGATATGTCCTTTTGAAACTAATATTTTTCGTTTAAAGAATTTAATTTATTTACCGAGTTTCAAACATATTTCAATTTAAAAAAGAAAGACATCCTGTATATGAAACGAGTGTAAAGGGCGGCAAATATTATTTTTGTCCGGAGCGGATAAATAGATAGATCGGGCCCTGTTTAAATGTGTCGTTACGGGTGAAATGATCCCCTTTATATATGTACGTTAAAATTATCCCTATTTTGAGTGTAAAATTATAATATGTAAAAAGATCCCCCATCATGTGGCGGGTCTTGATTGTGTTGATTTAGATTATTTTACCAGTGATTTTTGGTTCCATAGTGATCGTTGATGCAATGTTAAAGAACAATTAATATTTTATGTGAACAGTTTAGTAAAAAAATGCAATGGGATAATTTTGCCCACCTCTTCTTACAAGGGCAGTAAAATCATTCCTTTTGAGAAATATTGAATAGTAAGAATTTAATCAAAAGAAATTGGCATGCCAATATTACAACACTTGAATAAAATAACCAAAAATATTTCATAATCCAAAATGAATGCCTTAACGAAGTTTACTTCTAAATATTCCCCCAAGAGTATTTGCACCAACTTGATTAATCTCTTCATATTCAAATGGTTGCAATGCTTTCTTACATCGTTCGTACCACTCACTCACATTTGAAAATTTAGAAATGTTAAATCCAACAGCCTAATAACAGAAAATTGTTTATAAAAAAACATCCGTTCCATTTGCAATTTAAAAATTTTTCCAGTTAAAAAATTACCTCAGCAGTTGAAACTGATACGATAATTGTTATATCTGCAATTGTCATACCAAAACCTGCCACCCATTCATAACTCTCAAGTAATTTGTTTAGTGTCTGCAATGCTTCTTCAACTTTAAGCCTTTGGTTTTCATCAGGCTTGGCTCCAGCAAATGCAACAGGAATCTATCAAATTTAGAAAAACTTTTAACAATAATGAGAAAATATTTCGCACATACCTTAATTTTAGACGAAAAAAGTGTAAAATAAATAATTTTTTGCACCTCAACCTATTGGGCGGCGAATTTTTTAAAAAATGTTCTGGAAGGTGCAAAGATCAAAATCTACATCAAACTTAGCGCCGCTAGAAACTTTGGTCATTTCTATTGGCCAAATAACAAGTTTTTGAAAATTTAAAACTTTGAATATATTTAACAAAATGAGCCAGAAATTATACTAGGGGGTTTTCCGAGCCCTAATCACGATTCTCAAGTCGCAATACAGATATATTCCCCTAGCACCGGTCCTGGTTCCGCTGATCCAAAACAAAAATATTCTGTAAATATTCAACAAAATGGATTAAAAAAGTACATGTGAGTAGTTGGGTCGCTGATCACGATAACGAAGTCAAACTGTTGATACTTCCTCCTTCCTGAGGTAATTTGCCCCCCGCTAGCCCAAGATAGCAACACTCAACTTAATGTAAATATTCTACAAAAAGAATCGACCCCAAAAACTTCTGAGTATCTTTTTTGGTCCATTTTGTTGAATATTTACAGAATATTACTATTTTGGGCTAACGGGGTGCGACTTATCCTAGGAGGATGGGGGAAGTATATGAAAATTCTGACTTTGAAATCGTGAACAGAGAACCCAAAAACCCCGACTATACTTTTTTGGCCCATTTTGTTGAATATTTTCAAAGTTTCAAAAATCACCCAAGAAATCGATTCCAATAATTGGCATGTTTGGCCAATAGCAATGACCAAGTTAGATGTAGATTTTAATCTATGCACCTTTCAAAAAGTTAATTTTTTTAAATTGACCCAATGCAGAATGACGTATATTTACAATCTATTATTGTCTCTATTAAGTACTAATCCCAAAAGCGTGCCAGAATAATATTTTTACTGAGAATAAACATAATTTATATAAAAAAAGTTAAGATGCGTTTTTGGATAAGCTATCAATTTTTCTGGTATAAACATTGAAGTGTTAAACAAACCCTTATCACATTAAGAGTTTGAAATGGCGCTAAGCTACACTATTAAAACTTTACTTACTGTTTACTCAAATGATGGAATTCTAGATCATTAACGAGATATTAAACATTTAATATTTCTGTTTACTTACAAAATAATTTACAAGCCTATTGTATAAGGTTCCTATATCGAAGTATAGCCTTTGATCGACCATAAGTCTCTGTTGTGGATCCTTTGGATATAGCGAGTCATTTTCTGCATACATATCCACCAAGTAACTCATTATGGCTCGACTAAATAAGAAAGTGAATATAAATATTATGTATTTGTTTTTCTTAAGTATTAAATAAAAATAGTTATCCAATATAAAAATTAATCAGCTGAATATTTATTCGCCGAAGCGTTTTGAGACGTTTTTAAAAAGACGATTTTTGCATTCGATTTATGTCACATTTTTATAGTTTCGAAAAAATATTTCGAACAAAGTTTGTGTGTTTTATTATAGTAACGAATAACTTTCTAATGTGAAAGTATATATTTCTCATTTATCAGCTATGCACTTAAACAATGTTTTAGATGACCTTCAAAATCAAGTTCGAATTCACCATGTGTAAGTTCCTTTCCAGTGAGACAACTTTTGCTTGTGTCATTTTTCCCAAAAACTCTTTGTTAAGAAATACCCAGTTGGGTCAATAAACAAAGATAGTCTAAATAAATGTTTTTACATAAAAATACTATAATATAATTGAAAGTGTTTAAAAATTTTTATTCTTTGAGTGTAGATAATTTAACATTCTTTTTAAAAAATATATTAAAAATATAAAATAATAATAATGGAATCAATTTTACCTTTCCCAAGCAACAACTCCATTGTCAACAATTGTTGGTATCGTGTGTTCTGGATTTAACTAAAAATACAATTCTTAATCAAATTATAAACCATTTTATTTGATTCAAAACCCACTCAAGAAAGATATTAAACCTTAAAAATCATTGATGGAAAATAACTTTTAATCATAATTTGAAACAAATTATACCAATGTCACCCTCCACAGCATCCCCAAAAATTCAAAATGCTGATATTTTTCTATTCATTAAAAAAGTTGGTACATGCTTACAAATTTTTACAGATAGTCAATAATTACAAAGATATGAACGTGGTAAATTAGCGGTAAAATTACAATTAAGATAAATAGACAACTGCCTTAGGGTCACCCAACAACATCCCTAAATTTTGTTTAGGGTCACCTAGCAACATCCGTAATATTTCTCAAAGTTAATCCATTAAAAATTTTATGGATATTTTGCTCTACTCAATTTGGGAGCTTCCCAGATAGAAAATTGGCTAGGAAGGCAATTCAAAATGAAAAGTTGACGGTGGACTAGTTTTCCAAGCTTTGGTATATCAGCTCCTTCTTGTATAACAGCTTTTACCAAGACTAATAAATTAAAGTCTGGTTTGCTAGAATGTTGGTATTGTTTTGACAACAAAGCTTGGACCAATGTTATCATTTAATGAATATGCAAAACTGGACCAATCTCGGTTTCCAAGCTTGAACGAATACTCAACAATCTCCGACCAGGCTTGAACTAATATCGACTTGAGAAACGCTGATTTAATATTCAATTTTGGATCAGGTCACAGAAAAGTAATTTTCTCAACAAATTATTAGATTTAAAGTAACTGGGTTAAATTAATGGGCTCTATAGCCTAAGTGTGTCCTTCGTGGAGAGCCAATATAACCTAACCTAACGTAACTAGGTTAAGTTATATTGGCTGTCTACGAAGGACACACTTAGGCTAGAGAGCCCATTAGGCTATGGTGATACCATTTATGTGTTTTACCACCTTTTCCGCTGATAATGTCATTTATCAGCCCCTCAATTATTTTGAGAGGCTGACTAAGTATTATTCGACAAGCCTTGTCTTGCAAATCCTTGTTCACAGCCATTAAATTCAGCCTTTGGCCAAGGCTAGTAAACCAAGCCTGTAATTATTAGACTTGGTCGAGGCAAACCAAGACTTGATTTATTCATTATGCTATCCACCTAGCATCGATTACATCGTCAGCATTGGATATCCTTTATGGGTGCCGCAACAGTCGTAAAGTGGAAGATAGTGAACGGTTGGAGAGAAAACAGATTAATTACAATGCTCCTTTGTGTGCTTGCATTTTGAAAGGATACATATAAAACTTATCTATTTAAATTCCAGTCTTTTGGTAGTGTGTAATAATTTTATACAGTATTAAAAATAGTTTGTTAAAATAGATGTACTGAATGGCGACTATGCAATTGGTTTTGTCGATTTTCAAGGTTATTTTGTATCTAAGTTGAAAATTTCAAAAGTAATACTCATTTTTGATATCGAAAATGAATCGAACACAAAGTTTGTAGATCAAAACATGTATATATGACCCGGGGTAACATCATGTATAAAGGTCACGAAAGTTAACTTCAAAGACCTTAAAAAACGACTAAAATCGGCTTCCAGGTATATTTCAAAGTATCGTAGCGTAGAATAATTATCTTAAAAATAATAAATTCCCCTATAAATAAATAGTGAGGGCTTCAAAATGTAACTTGAAATCAACTTTCATCGTTTTTTAAATTCATGTGAAATCTACTCGTTATAATTATCTATACCTTTATTTATTCTGGTTTAAAATCTTTGTTGATTAGGTCGATTTTAAAAATATGGGCCTTCGGTAAAATAGAAAATAAACAATAGCAATATCCTACATTACGTTAGCAATAATTGTTAACTCATATTCTCTCATCTCTAACTATCCTCGCAAATTTCTAAACAGCTCTTAATTCGTAATATAATATTCTTTTTTTCGATTTTCCAGTGTCTAAATTGACTGCGATATGCCATTTTAAAAAAGACTCATCTTGTAAACCGTAATAGAACAAAAGTTTCCAATTTATTTCAAATAAATTTATGAATTATTAAAAAAAATAATCAACTTTTTTTTGAAACTGTTTACCCATCACGGCGCAAATTAGAACAAAACTTTGGTGTCTATTTTCTCCAAAACTATAAAAGATAGGAAGTTGAAAATCTGCAGGTAGCTTCAATTAGTGATCTTGTAAAACATTCTAGAAAATACTTTTTGAAATTTTCGAAATTTTTGAAAGTATTTTCTATACACCCTAACGAGTTAACAGTGATGTTAATAAAAACATATTTCAAACAAAAGTTGTTTATTTTTTGTAAAGAATAACTTTTAAATTTAAACTTTCGTTCTATCTCTAATGGTTTACAAAATAAGTCCTTTTTCATTAGATTGAATAAGCAAAAACTGCATCATTTTAAAATTGGCATATCTCGGTCAATTTTGAAGCAAGAAAGTAGAAAACCCCAAATGTTCAGAATTACTTTAACTAAAACTTTTATTTAAAGTTTTTTTTATTTGATGCATTATTGTTTTTATTGCAATTTGTAAAAAACTCATAAACTGTAATAAACTTTTTTCCTTTTAGATATTTAGTTTCATTGTACCTACTATTAAAGTATAACTTCAAAAAATAAGCTTTCATGTTCTTCGTACAGTAAGCCGATTTCCAAAATTTATTATTTGTTTGCAATAAATGTCTTAATAGTTTGGGAAATAATGTCCAGATAAATTTAACTGCTACTACACTCGTTTGTGGGCGTATATGACATTAGTAATATAGAAATCTTTTAAAAAATTCAAACAGTATAAAACAGTCTGAAATTAGTCTATACACAATAAACAGCAAAATATAGTTATTGAAATAAATACCACGATACTCGAAATAAAATTGTATCTTCTCTCGCCCAATTAGCTATGGTATTAAATATACTAAATACATTTTATGCTTTTATTTTGAATGATTATTGACAGTAGTCTACAGACCGAATATCTTAGAACGATTGTACTGAAAGGCCACATATTTAATGCTTACTGTATGATATTTGATACACAAATAACCGTACTTTAACAAATTCCGCATTCATATGTTCACCTTCTGTTATATTCAATAGTTTTAAATTTAATTTAACACCAACAGCTTTTGCAGTTAACATAACAGCTCTACATGGCGGACTAGGTGGAAAATAATATAAGTCGATCATTGTGGGTATAACTTTTGGTTCTGTTGTACTGCTAAAACACAATTATTACAATCAATTATAAAAAAGTTTAATAATTATCAAACATATTTTTAAGTGTAACTAGACAACGTCGTAATTTGAACAAGTGAAAACAAAACGTTGTTTAACGTTGTTTACGTTTAATTAAAAACACTCCTTCTGTGATGTTATTTGTTTTTTTACTAATAATCTAATGTTTTCTTGCAAAAATATAATAATAAAAAAAAGTGGGAATTGACCAAACCAATGAAATAATATAATAGTTTTTTTTTAATGTTTTTTTCAAAATAATATTCCAATTGAAATCAGTTCATATCCCTTCTTTAGTTAAATATTATTAAATGACATTTACTAATATATACTGATTATCATTGGCTACTGGTTATCGAATGATAGTGAATTTGCCAATTTATCAATTTTTGTCATACCCGTAGCGCCCAAATTAGGGCTCAGATCCAAAATTGGTAAATGACTTTTTCCTTCGTTATGAGCTTATTCTGTAGGCCGACGATCTGCAGTCAATAACAGAACACCGTGTATATTGTTTCTAAGCTAATTTGCGCCCTCAAGGATAAACAGTAATGTTTAGGAAAAAATGTTTCAAACTAAAGTTGTTTATTTTTTATAAAGAACATTTTTTATATTTAAATTTTTGTTCTATCCCTAACGATTTACAACATTTTCCAGTTATCGTGTTCACAGACGGACGGTCAACCGAAAATTGACTAATTAGGTGATTTTATAAACACCTATACCAAAATTTTATTCGTACCATCCATATTTTTAAGCATTAAAAACTTTGGACTAAACTTACTATACCTTGATATATATTATATATTATATACATGGTATAATAATGATCGCATATACAAAAATTTAAAATAAACAATTTTTGTCCATTATCGTCGATCCTTTCATTCCATATATAACACGAGTCCTTACTCCTTTATCCTCTATTATATCTCAAAGTACCCTTTTAACTCCATAACCCTCTATTAATGCCTATTGAGGTCTTCGTTAAGGAAATTAATAAAAGCATCATACCATAAAAAATAATAATAATTTTGACAAAAAGTACAGGTCGCCCTTCAATTTTGTTCATTTCAAGATTAATTCAATAATCTAAAGATTTTAAATGTAAGTAATACAATCTTCCAGTACAAATCTGTAACACTCCTTTCATTCCGTTCCATTCCTGCAAAGTTGGCTTTTCAGTAAACAAAATAGCATGTTTTTCATGTTTATCCACAAAGTTCAAGGTATCCTAACTCAAATCACCATCATAATCGGTTCAGTCGTTTAGTCGTGGAAAAAGGCAAACATACAGAGTTACTTTCGCACTTAAAAAAAACACTGCTCATAATTTCGGGAATCGTATCACGAACTTTCACATGCTGTCTGAATAAACTTTACATTACGAAATATAAATATAGATTAGAAATATTAATTTTTAATGATTATGATTATAGACTTCGTATAGACTCTAACTTAAAAACCTGACAGTCTTTTCTCTCGCTTCATGTATCACACCCACATACAGGCTATCAGACCCCTCGCCTTCTCGTATTATCTCTATGGATTAAAATGTAGCATTTCATGTGTTCAAGTTCTAGACATATAGAGATAGACCCCGCTGGTAATGGAACTATCATGTACGTGAATACGATACCTCGATAAAATGAGAACGCGTTCTATCTGGAGAATCTATCCTTGCCTTTTATGTGAACTTTTCATATACATATAAGTAATATTTATCGTGTTTCGTGTATATCATTATCGTGATTGTTTGTTTTCAGTTGTTATACAATATATATAAAATATATCAAGGTATACTTACGGTAAGTTTAGTCTATGTTTGTAACGCTTACAAATATTGATGGTACCAACCAAATTTTCACCTAAAGAGTCCATTTCCGGTTGTCTGTCTGTCCGTCTGATATCAAGCTGAAATTTGTATAGCTTGCTCAGGACATAAAAAGTGAGGTCAAGTTCGTAAATGGCCCACATAGGTCAATTGGGTTTTGGGGCCGTAGGACCCATCTTGTAAACTGTTGGAGATAGAACAAAAGTTCATTTGTAAAAATTGTTCCTTATAAACAACTTTTGTTTGAAACATCTTTTCCTAAACATTACTGTTACATTTTATTTACCCGTGAGAGCGCAAATTATACAGTATGTATTATATGGGAATTTGAGTTAATTGTGTGTGACATGTATTTATATATGCTTGTCTATCTCTCTTTACTTATATGACGTAAAAAAACAAACGATTGCGTAATCAACACTGTCCTTACATAGTTTTCAACAATTTACTCAGTCAATGGTTTGTTTTCACTTGTCTCATTTTATTTCCAAATGCATGTTAAAAGGTAATATTAACTGCAAAGGTCAATTACAAACATGGAAAGTTTATTTTATATTAAAAAATTAACAAATTAATATAAACTTTCACAAATATATAATTTAAACAAATGTGTGTGCGTTTCATAGCTAGCTAGTGCTGGTATGCGTATTTTACAGTCCAAAATCCAATGTGATAAATGTTTTAATTTGTTAAATGGATCTGGTAGTAAAAAATCTAAGCTGACTCTCCAAAAAAAATTGTAGTAGTCTACAATTTGGATCTGATGGCGTAAAATTTGTAAATGTACAGAAGAAATTCTGAATATAATCGCCGGTTATTCTCGATCGGTTCGAGCAACAAATTTTTCCGTTTTTTTACCATCTCCGTCGATTTTACATTGTCAGTTTTACAGACCTATAAAATAGGCCATTTAGTTATTCTACATGCACGTTATCCATACATTTGAGGTACCAAACAGTTTCGAAAATTTTTAATAATCTTTCCACAATATGGTCAAAATTGCTACCCATTAGTTTCCAGTGACTATTATGTTACTTGGAGCTAGTTGAATGTTTTACTAAAATCATTCTTCTCCGAGGAAAAATGAAACATCAGTTATCCAAAGAAAGACAAGCATTCTTTGGTGTTTTGACTGTCGAACTTAGAGTCACCAAATTAAATTCTAGTGACATTTCTCTTTGGAAGATACTTATTCCAGAGAGATAAAATATACATATCACTTATAGCGATAGCGGATATAATAAACATATTTTTACCGCCCCTTCAATATCATACAACCGATTTTGATTTTAATTCAAGTTTTTTTTTCAAATAATACGCCCTACAAAAATTACTCCCTGGCTCATTGGTCTTAAATCCGCCACAGTGAATTACTTACTTTTGTTGTACAACAGCTACTGTTTCAATGCACTGCCCCAGTTTTACAAATAATTTCCAAATAATAAAATTGGTTTTTCCAATAATATCAATAAATTTAATAATCTATAAATATAATATAAAATCGT
Source organism: Chrysoperla carnea (assembly GCF_905475395.1). Lineage (NCBI taxonomy): Eukaryota > Metazoa > Arthropoda > Insecta > Neuroptera > Chrysopidae > Chrysoperla > Chrysoperla carnea. Next base: position 10,108,924 of record NC_058342.1, read on the forward strand.
TCAAAAATGTCTGAAACAAAAAAAATTCATATTAAAATTCACTAATAGTTAATGTTCATACCGTGCAAAACTTGTTTTCATTGATTTTTCTTTAATTAATTTTCTTAATGTTTTCGGTATTTTTGAGAGACAAAAGTAAGTCAATATAATTCATTACTTTTTTCAAAGGATAAGTATTGTATATGTTTTTCAAGAGCTGCATCTCGAAAACTACCTAACGCACAGAGTTGTAATGAAATAGTAACAAATGCTTTTATTATTAGGCGCCCTTAGTCAGGCACGATTGCTGTATTATTAGCCTGGCGCAATTGCTTGTCAGGCACAAACTTTGGGAGATATTTAGCAGAAACGGAAAGCAGAACGGGAACTCTGGAGCATAAAAGTCTAATTCTCGAAAACGGGAAGGGTCACAATAATAATTTAAAGAGCTTTTTATAAATGCAATTACGAACAAAATGAGCCATGTAAGAGCAAAATCGGTTCATTATCAAAAAACTTAGTTAGTCGACCCTGATTTTAAATTCATTAACTGCACTATTTAAATCATATGTCACCATTTAAATCCCAACCAAATCGACTTTCATTATGATAACTCTTATAATTGAAACTTATATTTAAAATGTTGTAAGTGTCAAAGTTTCTCAAGAACATTTTTTGCAGAGGAAAAATTGTAAATTAAACATTCGTAACTCACTAACGCTCCACAATCTCCCAAGCAGATTGTCGATTTCACCATCCACACATTTGCTAAGTTACCAAGAACAATATTTGCAATGTAGCTCAAATATGTATTCAAAAAAGACACTCAGCTCTTAGGTTATTAAGAAAGGGTGTGTGCAAAGAGAATGATCAATAAATTTTTTAAAATATTTAATCATAAATTTTCGGGCTTAAGATATTAAAATTTTAAAATCTTATGACCGAATATATTTTGAAATGTCAGTTTGTGATTATATACTTGTATCAACTTCTTTCTTTTTTTTTTGTTATAAGAATCTCAAACTATATTCAAAAATTTTAAAATAATGCATTTTTGAATGCATTTGACTTCGAGGTGAGACAAAGTTTTGGTAGCAAGACCACCATATTTTTTGTAACAGTTCACAACAAACTATTTAGTATTTTATCAACCGTAATTTATACCTGTGAATTAATAATAAAGTAAATTTCTGTAAACTAAACTACGTAATTCAGTTCTCTTAGGTTTCCCAAATTTTATCCGAAATTAGAAAAGATTTTTCATTTAGGTAGGTTTCCGATAGGGAATTTAAAGTCATTGTTTTGTTATGATATTAGCTCGAACTTTCTATTTCTTGTAGTTTCGAAGAAAAGCTTTGGAAACTATTTATGTCGGGCGTATGACGTACGCCGTTCAGGGGTTACGAAATTTTATAAGATGCATATACACGTATTTTGAGTGTAATTTAGAAATAATAATAAATATTAGTAAATAAATAATTGATATTACAATTTTCAGGTATTTTAACGAATTATTAAATTTTTATTTAAAATTAATTTTTTTTTTAAATATTGTTTTTAAATTAAACTTAAGAATAAGATAATAAATTTTCCTACCTTTGAAAAATTGCTTTGAGGGTATATCTTACTAACGTATTTAAAAAAGTTTGAAAAAAACGTTTTACCTACCCCAAGATTTCTTAAATCATTCGTGTTCCCAAAACCGAAACTTTAATATAAAACAAATATTTGAAGTAGTAGGGCTTCATTGTATAAATTTTACATATTCCATGAAGTACGCGATACCCCACATTCACGTTTGAAAGGAAATACAGAAAATTAATGCCGGATCAATTTTTATTTCTTTTCAAAGTAAAAGTATTGATAACAATAATGGATCTAGATTAAGTTTCCCGTTTTATAAAGCATTTTTTACATAAAAGAGATTACAAAAAGAGTGGTGTTTTTAAAGCGAGGACCGATTTCATTAATTTGGAGACGATTCTGATAGGGAAAAACAGCTTTAGAAGAGATGACGGTTTAGAAAACCCATTTTTCAAAAACAACATCTATACATAGTATAAAAGAAATATCTGCGTTTGTTTCTTCAGTCCGTCTGTCTGTTTATCTACTAACTCCTTTTAAACTACTCAACGGACTTTGAAACGGTTTTCACCAACATGTAGATAATTTTTTTTAATGGATTTCATGCAGCGATAAAAATAAAAATAATGCTAAAAATGAATTCCTCGACTCCAAAAAACCCCGGATGTGTTTTTGCCTTTTTGGTACAACATCTGAATCATTTTTTGAAAAAACCCTACCCTGATAAATTGGGAGGCTCGAAATTCATTTTAGAGGTATAGTTTCATGGACGAAAATACTCAAAATGATCCAAAGAACACCGTCAGGGGTTATGCAACATTGACTTATTCGATTACCTACAAATTGACCCGCCCTAATACATACAAATACACACACACACATTTTTAGCTTGCTTTCGCGAAGCAAATGCCTTGTGCTTACTTGAGGTTAAACCGATTGCATAATTGATGATGCCTACTTTAGAGTGCGAAAATTTCCTGTATTATGATATATTAATACAAATTTCTCGGAACCAAAAAAACTTTTATTGTATGTTATTATATCTCACGTATTTTGTCCGATTTGATGAAACTTTTAATTTAGTGGCAATTTTCATTTTTTTGAGGTTTATCGAATTTTAGAGGAAAACTGTGCGTCGGACAAAAAAAAGTTAGGAGCTAAAAAATTGATATTTAAGCAAAATACGTTGTTTAAGATTAGTTGCGACCTTTTATCTTTAATTATTCAATTGTCATCAACAAAACAAATTTTTTATATTATTATTATTATATCTCACGTATTTTGCAATTGTTTAAAGAAATTAACCAATAAAAAAATTAACCAAGGGTTTAACGACTTTCTAAGATATTTTTTGAACTTCTTACTTTATTTGAGAACTTCTCACTTTATTTTTAAAAAAATTTTTATTTGACACCCCCGCCCGAAAAATAAACGGCTTAATAACAAAATGACTCAGAAAAGTCGTATCCAAATGAGACATAAGGCAAATAAAAGATAAAAAAAAGACAAATTTTCTGTCCGGTAAAATGCGTCCGGTAGAATCGGAGATCGACCACTATGCGTTTGGTTGTTTATTAATTTATTTTCTTTTGTAAATCTTTCATGGAGTGTGCAAGTAGTGGAGTTTGGTTGCTGTTTGTGGAAGTGGGTGGTAAAAATGTGTAATGAGTATGAGATGCTTCTATCCTTTTCTAACACATTCTACAATCCATATAAGCTCTGGCTTAGTGTGCTAAATGATGTAAGTTGCGTTGTGCGTGAAAATATCGAAATTTTCGACAATTTTTCAGCTTTTTTCCAGAATGTTCTAAAATATTCCAGACCTTCCATGATATTCCAGATTTTCCCAAAATGCTCTAGAGTATACTCGGATATTTTACAATGTTTAAAAGGAACCTAGTTCAGTCGTGCTAGATGAAAATATAGCTGATTTATAAAAAAATTCCTAACAGCGTGATTACAACAGGAAAGGCTAGAAAAAGCGACTAAAAATACAGGGTAAAATGTTCAGGAGCTGAATGTTTGCGCAGTCGCAGGGGTGGGGGTTAAACGGATGAACCAGGGTTTTTTAAGATTTAAGATTTACGGCGTATATACTTCGTAATATCGAAAAAAGTTAAAGAGAAAAGTTTTCGATAATTAAAAAATCTACTACTTTTTTACGTAACATTGTTTGACATTATCTCTACAAAATGATTATGATAAATTTATATAACTTTTAAAATTCGGTGTAAAATACCTTTTCATAATATTATTTATAATTTTTTGAAGTCAGAAAGTAAGTTTTGTCATTAAAGTTCAATAAAATTAATAATAAATTTAAAAAATGTATATTACAACAATGTAACTGTTTTTAATTTTAAATTCACATCTTGAACTGTTATCGGTTGTGTATTAAAAGTGTTGAAGCATAGTAAAGTGCAAATAGGGAACTGATAGCGATACAACAATAGTCAAATCTAATTGTAAATTAGAAAAACTACCACGCACCGAAGGAACTGCAAAGCAATACTCGTTTAGAGCATACCTTCATCTTCAGAAATGGTAGAAAAATCAGAACAATCCGAAAATGATTTCGAGGGACAAATTCAAAATGACGAAGAACTAGATAAAGAAGAAGAAAAAGATGAAGAAGAAGAATTAGAAATAAAAAAGTTAGATACAATTAAAAAATGTTTAATTATATCTAACTTTTAAAAATGAGTAAAAAAAACGAACTGTAGATTATATATATGTATGAAATCCTAAATAAACAAAATTGAATGTTATGTATATTTTTAAAATTTATTATTTATTTTGTTGAACTTTAAGGACAAAACTTACTTTCTGGCTTCAAAATGATATTCATGGTATATAAATACGATATTCATTTCGTAGTATAGAAAAATTGTTAAGAAAAATAATCGATTTTTCAGTTTTTTCAAATTAAACGAAATTTTTTGCTTGAGTAGTATGTTTTTATAATAATTTTGAAGTCATCACGGAAAAAATGAGTTTAGGAAGAGTTGTCTGTAGTAAAAAAAATACATTTTTGAGTGATTTGAAAAATATGCTATTTATATCGAAAATCATAAATTTCTTTAAAATTACTGAACCTAATAAAAAAAAATATAGTTAAGGGCAACATCAATAGCTTTAACCATACCAAAAGACATCAGGTTTGAATTTGTTTTGGCGGAATTAAAAATTTAAAATTAAAAGAAATTGGTTTTTATTTCGTTTTTCTCAAAAATTTTGAGGCTATGTAAAAAAATATTACATACAAAAGTTGCAGACCTTTTAATTGTCGAGAACTTTTCCATTTCCAAAAAATCATGGTTGGCCCCTTTTAACTCCCACCCCTCCGCGACTGCAAACATTCAGCTCCTAAATTTTTTACCCTGTATTTGTAATCACTTACTCTACCCTTTCCCGTTGGAATTACCCTGGTAGGAATTTTTTTTTCAAAAAAGGTAGCTCGCCTACACAAACTATGAAAATGAATGATTGTAGTTGATCCAGAATTTTCTACAATATTCTCAAAATTCTATGAATGATCTAAGAAATTCCATCTTATTATATGGAAACAATGAAATCAATCTAGAATATTCATAATATCGAGAAAACTCTAAAATATATTGAAATGTTCAATATGATTTAAAATAATTTTAGACACTAGACGTTATAATTTTAGTCATGTTCTAGATGGTTTCAAAAATTTCTAAAAAATGATAAAATATATTTAAATGTTTTAAATCATTTAAAACTTTTCTGAAATAAAATAACAGTTCTAAAATTTATTAAAATTTTTAAAATCGGTTAAAAATAACTAATTTCTATTCTGGAATATACATAAAGTAATTCCGTACAGAGTGTCAGCGAAATTTAAATTTTAGAGCAGTTGTGCATTCTAGAAATTTTTGGCTCTAGAAATTTCGATTACTGTCAGTAGATATATACAAGTGAAAACAAACAATTGACTGAGTTAATTGTTGAAATACCATGAATAGTAAGTGTTGATTTCTTTATCACATTACACATACAAACATGTGACACATACATAACTGATAATCAAGTATAGTACATATTATAAAATTTCCGCCTAATTGGCGCTCTCACGGGTAAACAGTGATGTTTACGAAAAAATGTTTCAAATAAAAGTTGTTTAATTTTTGATAAGGAACATTTTTTACATTTGAACTTTTGTTCTATCTCTAAGGGTTAGCAAGATGGGTCCTACGGACCCAAGACCCAATTGACCTATGATGGTCATTTACGAACTTGACCTCACTTTTTACGCCCTGAGTACGCTGTAAAAATTTCAGCTCGATATCTTTTTTCGTTTTTGAGTTATCGTGTCCCCAGACGGACGGACGGACAACCGGAAATGGACTAATTAGGTGATTTTATGAACACCTATGACAAAATTTTTTTCCTAGCATCATTATTTTTAAGCGTTACAAACTTGGGACTCAATATGCTATGTATATTTCATATAAACATGGTATAATAAGCGGCGGTCAACTTGTGCGATATATTTAACTAGCTTCGTTGCTAGTTATAAAATAAAATCTTTTTGTTTACCCTAATTATATTTCTTGTAGGACCATATCACTTTGATTATTTAATTAAATTTTAAATTTTAAATATTAATATATTTGTTATTTTACAAAAGTATCCTGTATCCGATATTTAAAACCAAATAAATATAACACTTTGTAATACTTAACTGTTGATCGGAAAGTAATGATTATGGTGGAAAAATATTTTTCTGCATTATTTTTATAACATAAATATATGTAATTAATCACTATGATTAGTTTTATTTTTTATCAAGGTAATAAAGCTCTGTATATTCAACCCTTCTTCTGTTAAAATAAGAAATGCCAAGCTTGACGATAGTACTGGTCAAACCAGCCTTGTTATTTCAATCCGTTCCCAAGCCTTCACCAAATCTAATGAATGTAAGTTTTGATTTGTGAGTCTCGACCAAGGCTTATAACCATATAATAAATCAAGTTTTAGTTTGCCATTCCATACCCAAAGTTAACTAAACATTAAAACTAAGTTTGTTATTAACTCATATTTATGTTATAACTTCTATTCCCGTTTATGCAACAAATGATAAATAGAAGTTATTGTTCTCGAGTCAGAAAAAAAATTTTAATCCCCTTCACATTTGGGGATATTATGTTTCAGAGTAGCTATCCTGATTATCCATATAGGTACAGAACCAAAATATAAGAGTAAATTTTTTTAACACAAAATTTTACCAAACTTTAAACCGAAATAGCTCGCTTGAATAGTAGTACTTTCTTGTTTTGGAATCTTTTGCTACAAAATCATCCTTGCCACTTTGCATGGAGGATTGAAAGGGTCAGAAATGTTATTCCTAAATTTTATATGAAGTTAAGAAGCGTAGCAAAATTTTATAAATTATTTTACTTAGTTAACATCACTCGAAAGCTTGTTTATTACAGTCTTCTCTCTCATTCATCATGTCGCATCCATTTACCACCAGCAGATCCCTCGCGCTCTCTATTAGTCTAGTTAACATCCACGATTTTTTCTAACTTTTTTGTATATTCTCCGAAAATTACGAAATAGGTGTCATTCGATTTGTAACTTTATGTAGAAAGTTTACTGAAAAAAATGAAATGGCGCTAAAAAAAATTGCAAAAGTTATAAACAATTAAGTGAAAAATAAAATTGAGGGTTCAGTTTTTTTTGAATAACTCAAAAAATATTGAAAATTTTCGAAATCTGAAAAAAGATCCAAAAAGATGAAGAAATTTCCTAAAATAAAGTTTCTGCTGCCGAAATTGTATCTTTAATATTTATAATTTTTACAGAGCCTTGAAAATAGCGCAAAATATGACAAGTTTGGCTCTCGCGCGCGTTCTGTCTTTGAGACCTACTAACAAAAAAAATTATTTAAACATATAAAATATGAATATTAATAAATAAAAAAATTAATGTATTTTTGAGATACATGAATAAACAATAATCTGTGATTGAAAATTTTTTTTCCTAATTTTTGCATTAGTTATGTAATTGTTAACTAACAATTTTTTCTATATAGAATGTTAACATAAAATCTCCGATAATTATTAAATTAAAACCCCAGAATTTTTTTCCCTCCGTGAAGTTATTCTTATTAAGCTTACCGTTCAAATAAATTACCGTTTTTTAAATTTTAAAATTTTGATTTTTCAATTTGTTATTAGCACTTGAATATTAACAAATGAAAAAAAGTAATGAAAATAAAAATAATATTTCAAATTTTTTACAATTGTTTTTTAAAAAATTGCTATAAACAAATACATTGTTTATGAGTAAAAAATTTGAAAAAATTATTTTTATGTAGCTTTTAACTATAAAAATTAAAACAATTAAAAAATTTAAAAAAAAATAATAATATTTCTTAATATTAATAATTAGTAGCTAAAAGAGATTGTTAATTAACAAACGCATTTTTAAGCAACAAATAAATTTTATTAAGAAAAAATTTTTTTATTTTAAATCATAATTTGTGTTAATGAACATATTGCAAAAAAAAAATTTTCGATTTACTCATAAACAATGTATTTGTTTATAACAATTTTTTAAACAACAATTGTAAAAAATTTTAAAAAATTATTTTTATGTAGCTTTTAATTATAAAAAATTAAAACAATAAAAAAATTTAAACAAAATATTTATTTTCATTACTTTTTTTCATTTGTTAATATTCAAGTGCTAATAACAAATTGAAAAATCAAAATTTTAAAATTTAAAAAACGGTAATTTATTTGAACGGTAAGCTTAATAAGAATAACTTCACGGAGGGAAAAAAATTCTGGGGTTTTAATTTAATAATTATCGGAGATTTTATGTTAACATTCTATATAGAAAAAATTGTTAGTTAACAATTACATAACTAATGCAAAAATTAGGAAAAAAAATTTTCAATCACAGATTATTGTTTATTCATGTATCTCAAAAATACATTAATTTTTTTATTTATTAATATTCATATTTTATATGTTTAAATAATTTTTTTTGTTAGTAGGTCTCAAAGACAGAACGCGCGCGAGAGCCAAACTTGTCATATTTTGCGCTATTTTCAAGGCTCTGTAAAAATTATAAATATTAGAGATACAATTTCGGCAGTAGAAACTTTATTTTAGGAAATTTCTTCATCTTTTTGGATCTTTTTTCAGATTTCGAATATTTTTTGAGTTATTCAAAAAAAACTGAACCCCCTATTTTATTTTTCACTTAATTGTTAATAACTTTTGCAATTTTTTTTAGCGCCATTTCATTTTTTTCAGTAAACTTTCTACATAAAATTACAAATCGAATGACACCTATTTCGTAATTTTCGGAGAATATACAAAAAAGTTAGAAAAAATCGTGGATGTTAACTAGACTATATGTATAATATTCTATGGAACAAATATACCACAGTCCATTAAAATGTATAATAAAGTTGGTATCTTTTGCTTCTCCAATCAATGAAAAAATCAGCTGATTGTAACAAGTACGGCTTACATTTTTTTAAATCGTGGCGCTGACATCTTTGCGTTAAAATCGAATACCGACATAATATATTTACAAACACATTTGAGTGGAATTTTGAGAATGGCTAGTACCAATAGATCAATTATTTAGCACAAACGATGTCAAATCAATAGATTACAGTATTTACGTAATATTGAAACAATTAACTAAAACTTGGAAGTGTTTAATGTACAGAGATAAATAGCGTATATAATTATAGTATTATTCGTTTCCATAGCAACATATTTCAAACATTATATAATATTTATATGATAAGAACATGTATGTATGACAAATTTTGTTTTTATAGGCTAGGCTACGCAATACTATTATGTCCGTGCAGCCAATAACTGTAATACAACTATTGGCCGTCCGATACTCTGAGCTCTGATATTCCTAAAGTTACAGTACAGTAATTTTTAATCCAGGCCTTAATTTTTTCCTTTTATAGTCTACTTTTTTGTTGATAAGGAAATTATTTGGTAATGTATTATGATACAGGAGCTGGCAACGTTGGCAAAACAAGAATTTTATTATGGCTGATTTTATGATATGTTGTTCTTCTTGCTCTTTCAGTGAGAGCTTGGGCCATCTGGCTGGCGGTAGTGGATGCGTTTAGTACTGCGCCGCCTAAATCCTAAATTTTAAAAGTATTTTAGTATGTCTGTAATTTTAATATTATGTTATTTAAGTATACAAAAACCTAAAATTAATTTGCCAGATGTTAATTCGGATAGTACTGCATGTGTGGAACTGTTGAATGATAATATGGTTAGGTTGTTTATAACAACGGATTATTTATATTGTCGTGTTAATTTTAAACACAACAATAGTAAATGTTATTTTAGCATAAATAATCATAGAAAACTAATTTAAATAACAAAATATAAGTCAAGTTTCAATTTTCTCTTTTACAATGTGATACTCCCGGAATTGCATACATAAGTAAAAACTCTGCTCATTATTCCGGAAATAAAAAACACATTAGATATTTACCATAAAAAGCAAGTCTTTTAGAATTAATTAGAAAAATTTTAAAAAGAAAACATATCGTGTAATTACCTCACGAAAATCTACGGTATCCACTGCTTCTATTGGTATAAAATATTTTAATAATTATAACACCAATTTAAAATGATAGTTTAAAATAATTAAAAGAAAATAACTAATTTAAAATAGCTTGCATAAGTTTTAAAATGATTTATTTATTCATTACAATCAATATTTTTACATGTAGTATGATAAGCTTAACAGTAAACTAAAAAGCCCTTAACAATGGTGGTGATTAGGTTTGTTCAAAAGTCGATTTTTTTTGTTCATATTTTAGTTCTAGAGGCTGTTATTGTTTAAAATAAAAAATTTATTAAATGTTTCTTATTTTTTGATTAAAATAAAAAACTCCCGAAATAATGTACATTTACCTTACTTTTTAATAAGATAACATATTGTAGGTTAAGGTTAGGCTAGGCACTATATATAAACTATTTCAAACTTGAACTTCGTGTTAGAATAACATGTGTAAAATGTAAAATGACTTTATAATCAACAGTACCTATATATTTAGTAATAACTAAATGAATTAACAGATATGTTAATGTTCACGTTCGATTGTACGAAATACTCCAACCCCTTAAAAACAAACGTTATTTGTCGTAGTAAAGTACATGTAAAAATTAGAGTAATTACTTCGAAACTCAATTGAAGTCGACAATGTAGGCTTCACGTTACTATTAGATAAATAAACATCTCTAAAAATCAAAAATTATTTTCAAAACATGTGAACACAGACAATTGAGTTAATTGTTGAAATACCCTGTATAGAAAGTGTTGAATATCAGTGCTTACATTATTTTTTTTTTTAAATTGTTGAGTTTAAAAAACCGTGTTCACATATTAATTCTATAATATTTGGTTTTCGAAAATTTCGAAAATATTCTAAAGTAATTTCTAGAAATTTTTTTTTGTTTTTCGAGAATGTTTCACAAGACTACTAGTTTAAACTACTTGTAAATTTTCAACTATCTATCTTTTATTGTTTTGGAGAAAATGGACACCAAAGTTTTGTCGTAATTTGAGCCCTCACGGATAAACAGTAATGTTTACGAAAAAATGTTTCAAACAAAAGTTGTTTATTATTATATAAGGAACAATTTTTACCTTTAAACTTTTGTTCTATCTCTAACTGTTTTCAAAATGGGTAATACGCATCTAAGACCCAAGTTCCAATTGACCTATGTTGCTCATTTAACTTAGCCTCACTTTTTACATCCTGTGCCCACAGGCAGACGGACAGATAACCGGAAGTGGATTAATTAGGTGATTTTATGAACACCTATACCAAACATTTGTTCAAAGGATCAATATTTTTAAGCGTTATAAACTTGGGTTGAAACTTAGTATACCTTGATATTTATTTCATATATACAGGATATAAACACTGTATATATTAGATTGTTGTGTAGAAAGTTGAAAAAGGCTTTAATATTAACTTTGATACAACTTTAAATTTTATTGTCTACAGCTTTGTTTATTATAAAAATTTCAATTTGATTAACATTAATCGTAATATTCGAAATTTTACTAAAGATAATTAACGCATTCCTATCTCGTTAATAGTATATACTCTAAATCGAGTGTCAACTTTCTTAGAAGATTTCGATATTTTCTTCAGTATAGTTTTGGCTGCTTCCCGACATTATAATCTAAAAGAGAGACTCGAGTGCGTACTACCGTGGGACAGCTTGTAATTTAATAAAATAATATAAATTTTATATTATGCATATCACTTCCGCAAGTTTTAAACATTTTAAAGTAACTTAAGTGTAGAAAGATTCCTAGTGATGACAGATTAACTATTGTTGTACTCCGCTACCTTCTTCGGAAGACGGCTGCACAGCTCAATTAAGTATATCTATATTGATAACGGACCCATGACCGGATTTAAATTTCTGCCGCCCTGGGGAACTGAAGAAAATGCCGCCCTATGACTGAAATTTTATTTTAATAGTTTTGATATCTTATTTTTTAAGAATTAGAATAACTAATTAATTGCAGAAAAAAGAACCGCTTCATAACGAGCTGACCATCTGGTTGCAGATAAAGTTTTTAACGCAATTCTTTTTTCAGTATGAGACTGTAAGACTTCCCAGCGATGTGTCGATGCAGGAAAATAGTTGTATAAAGTTTGTATTGTATGAAAGAATGACGCAGCTTCTGGGGCGCATTCTACTGCGTGAACTCCAACTAAATTCATAGAATGAGCAGCACAAGGAGCATGTTCTGCAAGATATAATTTCATGAATTCTTGCCTGTAAGCCCGAATAAATCCCTGATACATTATTCGCGTTATCATATGACTGACTTCGACAATCTGAGAGATCAAGATCAAAAAACTGAAGAACAGATAATACAGCAACTAGCAAATCTTCAGCTTTATGTCTAGAGTTCTCAATAAACATGAGAAAAAAAATTTTTTTAATTCTTCAAAAAAAACTATATTAATTTATCAATTCCAGAAAAAAAAGTATCAAATTTTATTTATTCAAACCTTTATGGAAATAAATTAATTTTATTTTAATAGTTTTCACTTAAATTTAATATATTATAATATACAAAATTTTAATTTGATACATAATGCATAAATTATATTTCTTGAAAGATAAAATGTTTATTTAAAAGAATTAGTTAGTTATATATTGTATAGAAAATGTTTTCTCACTTTCAAAATTTTGCCGCCCTAGAAAATTTGCCGCCCTGGGCACTAGCCCCGACTGCCCCTAGTGTAAATCCAGCACTGAACGGACCACTTTGGTCATGACATCTCGTGGGTTAAAATCAAACTAGTTTTAATGTGCAGTTTTAATCAATAAATATGAGGAATAAATTAAATAATAGCCTTTCTTATTTTATAACCTGTATTATATTATTAATTATCAATTTTTAGTCACATTTTTTCCACTATCAAAATCAACATTTAATATAAAAAACTTGCTTTTTAAAGGACGAATATACCATGAATGTTTTTTTTTTTTTTACATTAGTATCACAGCCATTTCTAATTGCACTTGTTCATAGTATTCATGTCATTGTTTTGAAAAAATATTATCACCATCTTAAGCAAAAATTTTTTTTTTGGTTTTTGAAAAAAACCAACGCTTTTGTTGGTTTTTCTATTGACATTTTTTTTTTGGCAGTATAAGATAAAATCTTCTAAAAAAATCATTTTTTATTATATTATGACAAAAAAAGGTAATAGAATAGTAATAAGCTTCGATGAAATGCTCAAAAACATTTAAAGTTAGAAAGTTGTATACTTGTAGCAATAGAACAAAGTGTCCGCGACATGCTTGCATTTTTCGTCTAAATCCGCTTTCCATGAACATAACTGTTAAATTATTTCATTTTTTGTCACTGATAAACTTATTCATGTGGTCGATCTTTTAATTTAACACTTTACAAATAGAGAGCTGAGAAACATCACTTTTTTCATTATTTTTATCACATTATATAAAAATCAAGTTTCAATAATTTTCTCAGCATTTCTAAAATTCTTCTGTCCTGTATTTGATCAGAATCAATTAAAAATTTCATTTAGATGAAGCATAAATTTATTAAAAGATAAATGTAAACAAACTGTCAAAACCTTGCTTACACACAATACGTAGCCAATTTTTTTAAGGTACAACTTCGGGTCACTTATCAATTGAGTCGTTGATGCTTGATTATTTTCCTACCTTTTGGAAAGCTGCCATAGTGCTAGGGCTCTTCGAGGGATAGCTTGTAATTTAATAAAATTATATTAATTGTAAATTATGCTTATAGCTTTCGGAAGTTTTAAACATTTTAGGGTATATTAAGTCTAAAAAGGTTCCTGATGATGAAAAAATAACTAATGTTGACCTTTGGAAAGCTAGCTCTTCGAGGTACTTCTTGTAATTTAATAAAATAATATAAATTGTATATTGTGCATATCACTTCCGGAATTTTAAACATTTTAAGGTAACTTTAGAATAGAAAAGTTCCTGGTGTTGATAGAATAACTAATGTTGTGCTCCGTTACCTTCTTCGGAAGACGGTTGTACAGCTCAATTTTATACAGACCTATTTCACAATATTATTATTATTTTTTAAATGAAAGTAAATGTCTTGACAAAAACTCATCAATTTTTGCCTAGGATCGATTATTCTGTTATGTTCAGAGATTGCAATAACTTTGAAGCCGATCTTATTTTGCAAGGTTCATATTTTTGTGACGCACGCTTACGGTAAAAGGAACGGTCGTAAATAAAATTACTTTTACAATGAATAAAATGCATATTTATTTTTTATCACTAGTACATTTTTTAAAATCCTTCAAAGTTCAAATTATGTTCGTTTGGAACGTTTATTCGATGGTCCGATCAAGTTTGGGCATCTGAGTCTTCATCACTACTATAGATGACTTCGTTCGGAAGCTAAGGTCGGTGATAACTCGTTCTGACACTAGGTCCAAACAAAAATATATCGATCCTAAGAAAAAATTGATGAAGACCGAAATTGTAGGAAGTTTAATTCCTAAAAAAATTCGGTGATAACCATTTTTCAGGTAAAATTAGAAATAAACTAGTAATGTAACAATCAAAAATTGACAACCACCTCTTTTCACGTCTTAATTGAAAAATATCAATCCCAAGCAAAAATTGATAAGGACCAAAATTGTAGGAAATATAATTTCAAATAACTTTGACAATAACCATTTTTCGTGTAAAATTTAAGATAAACGAGTTATTCAATAAACAAAAATGCAAACTATGTCAACACAGTGTTTGAAATTATGTTAATACTTTCAAATCTATTAATCATCATTCTACTAATTGACATCACAGGTCAGTAACCGATAAAAATTGTTTTAAATTATTTCAAAAATCGTAACTTTTTTACAATTTTTTAATAGTGTTTTTATTGTTAAAAATGCGTAATTTTCGAGTTATAGGATCTACTCGACCTATATTTTTATACAAAATTAACAAAAAGCATTTCAACTTTTCAGGAAAAAGGTTTATTATATCTATATTGGGTCGTTGAGGCTTGATTATTTTCCTGACCTTCGGGAAGCTTTACTCTTCGAGGGATAGATTTCAATTTAATAAACTAATATAAATTGTACAAATATTTTTATTTAAGTAAAAAATATAATTGATGAAAAATACAAATTTGGTAAAAACATTACGTCTATAAAATTTCAAAATGTAGGTATGTATTTAAAAAACATTAAATTTATAATGACATGGCAAAAAAATACTTTCTTTTTTTGATATTTACAAGATATTTATCAATTTTTATATGATTTATTTATTCGACTATCCACATCCACAATTATGTATTACATCCTCGATAATACGACGAACGAGCACGAATAACACTCAAATATTGATCCATTTCAGAATTTAAATCATCCAGTTTCGATGATAAAGTTTTTAATTTTTGTTCTTTTTCTCGAGATTCTAATGATAAATCTGAAAGAATAACATTTCATAAATTAGATACGGTTAAAATGAGTTATAACGACATTGAAGGGATCGTATTACACTCGCCGGCACAGAATTCCGCAAGCCGGAATTCAGCTCTCAAAAAAGGTGATGGGCACGGCACAGCATCCGAAAATCGGCCAAATGCAAATCGGGGTATGAACTCGCTCATGATCGATATAGTGCATTCCTACAAAGGAGATGTTTACCAAACATATGACGCTCTTACCAAGATTTTGTACAGAGAATTTGTAAATTAATAAACCTGTAAAATGTTAGTTTGTTCGCTCAAAAAAATTACAAAAGTAAATGTGCGTTTGTTTACACATCACAGTGTCACATTTAGACTCTAAACAATATAATAGTACGAAAAGGTATAATAATAGTACGAAAAGGACACTTTGTGTACTATTTATGATGTTTTTTTCGAATGTATTAATAATAGAAACGGGCTCGTACCTGTTTATTTTCGAAAATTGATGGTCCTACGTTGACAGTGGAAAGCGATCAAAATAAACTCCTTCTGGTCGAACATTTGGGGCATTTTTCAAAAATTAATTACAAAATTTAATTAAAATTATATTTTTAGTTAATAATTAATTTTTTTTTATTAAAAATTTTTAGTAATTTTTAAAAAAAATGCCCAAATTTTAATTCTGCAATTAATGCTAAGGAAGTTAATAAACTCTCCCGCCGTTTCCGAGGAAAAAGTTTATCAATTTTAAAACTTCAATTGCTAATAACTAGAGAACGGATAAAGATACAGGGTCGAGTTTTGGCTCAAAATACGTATTTTTGAATTATCTTTAATTTATTGTTATCAGCGTAAATCAACAGTTTGCCCATAATCCCAAGAAATGGCCTTTTTCAAAATTTTTCAAAACATCTGCCAGAAAAGATCCGGGATAAATTTTTGTGCAACTTTTTTAGATTTTTATTTTTGATAACATTTACGAACCCATCCCCCATGGCCACGAAGTGTGTTCCCCTAGTTAGGGTACTGAACTATTCTTCTTGTTAGAACTGTAGGTACTAAAATTTCCGACAAAATGGTTTTCTACTTTGTTGCTAAGGCAAAAAATAACGGATAAAGATACAGTAATTTCAAGTCAAGTGCCAATTTGTACGATAACGGCTCGGCGATATTCAGACGATTTCTCTAGAGAAAAGAATAAATTTGCCAATATCGGTTTTCAAAAATGCCAAATGAAAATACTTTTTGCACTCGGCATTCACTTTTTAATGTTATAAAAAAATCAAAAATTTTCTCCATCCTCGACGCAAGGCGCTTGGGCATGATTATAGCTTTTGAGCTACATTTTCAAAAATCGAAAGAGCATACTTCGATTGAGCTGTATAAGGTTAAAATCGGAGATACAGACATCTGAATTTAGGAAAATTTTTTTGATAAATCTATTGTGTCGAAATTCTATGCCAGTGGTTGTATTATGATCGATGTATGATAGTTGATTCAATTTTATGTCTCTAGTGATTATTTCTCATAATAAAATGCCACCAGGAGCTAACTTAGTGACTTTTTCACTACACGGGAGCCCCTAGCATCATATTAATTACTGGTAATTAATTCATCCTAATGAATTTTTAACAACTTTCAACCAATAAAAATTATCGCCTCAAACAAGCGGACTCAATTAACTCTAAATATACAATTTTTGAAATTTCTGTCCACTCAAACTCTAACGCCTAGTGACCGAAATATCGACTATGGTTTTGCCGTATATTGGGTCCAGCTGTGTTAAGCTGATCCAAAGCCCTCCGACAATGGATGTATACAATGGTTTTCAGAAAGCCCCATAAAAAAGAATCACATAAGATTAAATTGGATAGCCCACCGAAAACTTAATCGATTCTGAGAGAGATAAGGCGCCCACTAAAATAGTCTCTCCAAACTGTCATCTCATTTCGCGTGGGAATGAAAGATCATCATGAAGAATTCGCTTCACGGTATAAACAAAAAACTGCATGCAAATTGTATGTTTTTGAGTGATCTAACGAGTCTCCCCCACTTCTTGTGCATAGTGTGACCACATTTCAAACTCCCGTGAAAGTATTCTTCTGAGACACAGTCGATATACAGCAAAGAATGCGCTGCATGAGCAGAATGCGAACAGGATCGGAAGGTTTCTTGTATGGAAATTAATGGAAAATAGATCTCTACGTCAAACGGGCGTTTCACTAGAGTCCCATCTATTAGATCTTAGATTTCATACAATAAACAACACTTTGAATTGCTCTTTCGAATGAGACTTCAGTTAGTGGCTGATCCAGCCATATGGGCATGATTGGCATGCCCATCACCTAAATAGAGTAATAATATAATAAAATTTAAAAAAAAGGCTTCAAATAGTTAGTCTATTGTTCCTAATTTTATACTAAACCCCCATCTGATAATTTTTGGGGGAACAATTATTTTGTTTAAAAATTCGTTTAAAAGCATATAGGTATCAAAAATCGAAAAAATCATAGCAAAATCGGTAGAAGAGTACTTTCGGAAATCAATTTGCATAACTCTATCAGATTCCGTTATCAATGATTTGAGGCAAAGATTGCCTCCGGAGGTACTCGACCAATTTCAGTTGGTAGTCTGACTACCTGAACCAAATGTTGGTGTCAAAAACTTGAATATCGATATCCAGGCAGTGAAAAAAGTGATTTACATGTACCGGCGATTCATTAATGATAGTGAATCAACTGTAATAAATGAATACTGACTCTGGATAGCCAAATGGAAAACTGAATGTCAAAACAACTCCGCCATACCAGAGTCGGTAGCTCATCTCATCGAAGCATGCGACCAAAATTTGTACCCTAATATAAAAATGTTCTTACAAATACTGACAACTCTTTCAGCGAGCCTAACTCTCGCAGAGAGACCATTTTATATACTTCGCGGGGTAAAATCTTGTTTGCGTGCCCCAATGGGACAGGAAAGATTATTCGAGCTAGCTCTCCTAAACATATGGATGTCGATGACATTATCAACGCAAAAAAAAAAAAAACGAAAGCTTGAATTTGTTATTCAAGTGAGTACCCAACTAAAATTATTTAATGTAAAATGTATACTAGCGTTTTATTTAATTTAAAGAAATTTCATCAAAAATTGTTCAGTAGTTGAGAGTAAATGTGACGACATTGTGATGCGCAAACATTTACTTTCGTAATTTTTGTGAGCGAACAAATTAATACCATACAAGTTTATCAATTTACTAGTGTCCGCTCCACGACTTTGCCCACGATGGACAAAAAACACTGCATAAAATATTGGCCAGGCCGTCATATATTTTGTAAACATCTCCTTTGTATGAATGCACGTAATAACAACACTCAAATCGCCATTAAATATGAACTTACCTTTTAAATAATCAATTTTGTTGGTTATATTTTCGTTTAATTTAGTAGCTTGTTCGAACAATTTGTTTGCTCGCTCTTTAATATTTTGTGAATATTGTACTTTTTCAGCTAATGATTTATTAGCTTCCGAATAATCTGATTGTAATTTGACAGCATCAGCTTTTGCTCTATCAGCTTCTTCAACAATTTTTTTACCATCTGCTTCCACATTTCCTGCATCAATTTGGTTTTTCAAAAAGTTTGTTTGAACGGTTCGCAAACGTGAATCTAATATTTCAACTTGATTTACAGACTCTCCAGCTTTGTTCTTGGCCACTTGACTTTCATTTGAGATATCTTCTAAATTCTTTTGTACATCTCTAATGTTTTGGTTAACTTTTTCTGATAAGTTTGTAATGTTTTCTTGTGAAGCGTTTGCTTGCGCCAATGATGCTTTAACAGTACTTGCTCGTTCCAAAACATTTTCAGCATCGTTTCTATTTAAAATTGGGTAAAAAATTATAGGCAACTGTAAATAAGTGAAAATAAACAACTGACTGGGTTAATTGTTGAAATACCATGCATAGTGACAGTGTTCATTTCTCACTCATTTGTTATCTTACGTCATGTAACTAAAGAAAGATAGTTACTCATACATAACTACTGTCGTGTATGACACCACACGATTGTGGTGTCACGCACACATAACTGATATTCCTATGTAATACATACTATAATGTTCTAACTTCTTTTGCACCCTTAAGGGTAAACAGTGATGTTTACGAGAAAATGTTTCAAACAAAAATTGTTTATTTTTGTATAGGGAACATTTTTTACATTTAAACTCTTTTTCTGTCTCTAACGGTTTACAAGATGGGTCCTAAGGACCCAATTGACCTATATTGCTTATTTTCGTTTTTTAGTTATCGTGTTTGTGGACCGACGGACAACCGACAATGTACTAATTAAGTTATTTCATGTACACCTATACCAAAATTCTGTTTGTAGCATCAATATTTTTAAGCGCTACAAACTTAGTGTATCTTGATATATTTCATATACACATGGTATAAAAATGCAATAATAAACAATAGCAGTAGATATTTATATTTTAAGTGTTTATCTTGGTGTACGAAAGAAAGTGGCCAATCTACGGGGGCCTCAAATACTGCATATAAACTCTCATTTTAAAGGATCATCACAAAGCTCGTTTCTTACAATTTCAGAGGATGCCCTAGAGAGAAGGTTTATATGAAAAATTTTTTAACAGAATTTCTCCTTGAATTTTGGTTGAGAGCATGCAAAGAAATAAACAAATGCATGTTGCCGGCGGAAAAATGCGTACTGTCAGTGAAGGAGTATGAGTAGATAGCTAATATTAGTCTCAAATTATTTTAATGTTCTGAAACTTCAGTCACCAAATTTTTTTTTTGAAAGAGGGATTTGAAAAATTTTGAAAATTTTCTTTTAATATTTTGATTGTGTATATTAAATTGTCATTAAACGTTCACATGGTTCACCCTGTACTTGGGAATCAAGTGAACTGCTTACTTACTTGGTTTGAACTGCATCATCATAAAGTCTTTTAGCGTAACTAACATCATTTTCAGTTTCACGTAAAATTGCTTCAATATCTGTTAATGTTGTGACAGTTTTCGTAATTTTATCAGCTAATTGTTGTATATCTTCTGGTTTTGATGATATTTTCAACGTGAAAATCTAGATAAAAAGGAATCATGAATATAAGACAAAACTGTTTTTTTTTTATAATAAGTAAAACTGCTTCGTCCGAAATATATGAAAAATCGCTGTTGTCAAGTGTTAGCTTTTGACTTGTAAAACAAAAGTTTACATAAATGTACAGAAAAAAAGGTGATTTCGAAAAAATCCAGTTTTATGCAATTCACTAAAAACTAATCATTTTAGCCCAATAACCAGAGCAAAAAAGTAATCTAAATCCAAGTCGGCAGGGGGAGGGGGTCGAGCTTCAGCCTCCATCTTGGAAAACATGTTTTATGAAATAATATCTATATTTAACCGTGCATCGTACGATAAAAATAGTAAGGATCATTTTTATAAATTTTTTTAAAAATTTTTTTCTGTATAATGCACTGGTTTTTCTTTATAGCGCTCCAAACTTATGATACTTAAATGTATGAGATGTAAAACATATTTATGTTGTCTTGCGCGATTTAGTTTCAAAAATACGAAAGATTGGCAAATTTAATCAAAACATACCAACCGATTGTGATTTTACGCTATACTGGTTTGGGCAGAAATATTTTAAAATGCACTTTTTTTGAGGAAATTGCAAAAAACTGCTGCAAAACACGAGAAATTCTATGTAAAAGTAAATTTTTATGAAAATACGAACCATTGGAAGAATCAGAATTAAAAGTAGGCGAGTTACCTTTTATTGAAAAATAAAACCTTACAGGATAATTTCAACGGGAAAGAGCTGAGAAAGTGATAACAAATACAGGGTAAAAAACTCAGGACCTGAATGTTTGCAGTCGTTAAAAGGGATGAACCAGGGTTTTTGAAGATTTACGGCGTAAATACTTGTTGTATCGAAAAAAGTTAAATAGAAAAGTTATCGATAATTAAAAAATCTACAACGTTTGTAAGCAACATTTTTTACATAACCTCTACAAAATAAATATGATATATTCATATAACTTTTAAAATTCGATGTAAAATACTTTTTCATAATATTATTTACAATTGTGAAGCCAGAAAGTAAGTTTTGTCCTTTAAGTTCAATAAATTAATAATAAATTTAAAAAAATATACATAAGATTCAATTTCATTTAAGATTTTATACATTTGTTAAACAATATTTTTAATTATATCTAACTTTTTTTATTTGTATTTCTTCTTTTTCATCTTTTTCTCTTAACCCATCTTAATTTTTAATTCGTCCAAATCATCAAGTTCGAAGTTTGTCACGCAAAATTAGAGCAATTATTCCAACCAAAACACCATCTTCAGGTATTCTCCAACCCCAATCCGTAGCTCTACGATTTGCGTTTTGTAATATATCAAACAGCAATAGTCAAATCTAATTTTAAATTAGAGAAACTACCACTTACCGCAGGAGTTGCAAGGTTACACTCGTTTAGTGCATATCTTAAACTTCAGAAGTGGTTTGGCAACAACATAAATCCTACGGATTGGAGAAATATCGTAAGATGGTATTCCATTTATATATATTAATTTATGTTCCAAGGGCCACGGTTCGGATTATTGTTATAATTCTGAGAGACAATTCTTCGAACTGATGATTTGGATTCATCGGAAGAATCTGAAAATGTAGTGCAATCTGAAGAAGAATTCGAGGGACTAATTAAAAATGAAGACGGGTTAAAAAAAAAAAATATGAAGAAGAAGAAGAATTACAAATAAAAAAATAATTATATATATTGTATCATAAATGTATGAAATCTTAAACGAAATTGAATGTTATGTATATTTTTTTTAATTTATTATTAATTTTATTGAACTTTAATGACAAAACTAACTTTCTGGCTTCAAACAATTATAAATGATTTTGTAGGGGTTATGTAAAAAAATGTTGCATAAAAACGTTTTAGATTAGCATGCAACAATATCAACAAGTATTTATGTCGTAAATCCTAAAAAACCCTGGTTCCAAGTTTTTAAGTTCATAATTTAATTAATAACTTTTTATTTATTTGCAAATTAATTGGCAAATTAAATACCTATTCAATGACCCCCCCCCCCACTTAACATAGTTTGTCTATTTTTATTATCAGCGATTTTTGGATCTCTTTGTCACAAAAAAATGCATATTTAAGTATATATTTTCTACGTAAATCTATAATATATTTGGTTCTTTATGGCCTTCTAAAGACTAAACACGTGGACCGATTTTAATGATTTTTCCGTCAATCGATTTGTCTGTTTAATAGCTATTCAATGAACCCCATTTAATATAGCTAGTCAACTTTAATTTTTTTCATTTACACAATATGGCGTCTAGTGGTCGCCATATTGAATTTTCATTACGGCCATGTCTTTAGTGACATTCAAAAGATTAAGACGAATCGAATAATGTAAGAATCATAAACTGATAAACACATTACCATTCCTTTGCATCGCGAAGTCGGGTAACAAAAAAGAATGTATTTTTTTTAAACACATTTTTCAAAAATAACGTAGTTATCCAGTAAATTTAAACATCCGAAGGTACAAAAATTCACATCCGGCTGAAATTTGATAGAATTGATCAAAACACCATCATAAATGAAATCTAATTGTTCAATTCGACATGTTGAAAAAAATTTTACGCGAGATCAAAGGTCACAAAAACGGGTTCTTTCGCGATTTTCAGCTAAATGGTAAGATTTCTCACAAAATTCGTTCAGACGAAAATTGCAGATCAGATAATTAAGTGTAAAAAATTCCTCAGTATTTTTTCTCCTAAGAGACACCGTCTCTGAGATATAAGTTGGAAAGTTGTAATCGTCATATGATTTGATGAATGAACATACAATTTTATGGCTTACATTGAAAATTTAATAATATTTTCTAAAAAATTTAAATAAGTAATTATGTGAATTTACATATACAAAATTATTTATACAATTTCGTAACTTATTTTCATAATTTCTAATGCAACAAGTTTAATTTATTGCTATATTTCAATAATTTGAACTGGGCATTTATGTTACCATTAAACATGTAAAGAATTGGAAATTAGTCCTAACAGTCACCTTTACAACCTCCGGACCATGTAAGTAATTGTATATGTGTAAGTTAAACTGATCAATAGAAAAATATTTTTAATCGTATTTCAGCTTCAGTGATGTACGTGGCGTACGTATACATATTATGACGATTGCAACTCTTCCAACTTTTTGAATCGTTATATCTCAGAAACTCTCTTAGGAAAAAAAATATTGAGACATTTTTATATTTAATTATCTGATTTACAATTTTCTTTTGAGCTAAATTTATGATAAAACTTACCATTTTGTTGAAAATCACGAAAAACTCGTTTTTGTGACCTTTGACCCCACTTACATTTTTTCCCACGTCTCGGATCGATGATGTCTTGTTACATTTCATTTATGATAGTGTTTTGAGCAATCCTACCAAATTACAGCCGGGTGCAAATTTTTGTACTTTCACTCATATTTTTTATTTAATTGAATCGGATAATAAAGTTTACAAAAATTATTCTGCTGTTCTGGGATTTTTCTAATACCCCGCTTGTTAAATATACATGTAAAAGTTGGTTTCACTTTTCACTTAAAAATATGTCTAATAATAAATGATATGATATAATTACCTTATTCACTAATTCTTGTAGTTCTTTGGGTGAATTTTTACTTGATGAATTCAAGTTTTTGATTTTATCGATGGTTTCTTCAACTTTTTGTAAATGACTGCTAGCTGTTCTATTCGTCTCTAAAGCTCTATTATAAGCATTTGTGACTTCTTCGTGAGCTTTCGCTGTGTCACTATTAATTTGAGAAAGCTGAAAATAAAAATTTTTTTAAAGATAAATTTTATAATAAAAATATCCCAATATTGTTCAATTCATAACAATTAAGGTAGCACAATTGTGTAGCTTCATAATAGTTAGGTTTCACTTTTGGTTTATAAATACATAGTTCAGGTGCATAATGTGCATACAAATAAATTTTTAAATTTCGAGTCAACGAGATCTTTTAAATAATTATCTGCTTGCTTCGTTGATATAGCCTCAAAAATCGACATATTTCGATGGCTTTTCAAAGTTTTTACTTGTAATTGAAAATTAAGAATAGAAAAAGCTATGTAAAAGAAAGTAATAACAACTTAAGTAATGGCATATATTAAATAAAAACTGATTCCATCGAGAACAGGGGCAAAATTACGATAAAGCAACCAAGATAGTGCGCCGAGGCCAGCTTAATAAAAAATTTTATGAACTTTTTATTTTGCCGGTTTTTTTTTTGGAGCTGTTTTGACTAATAATCGAGGAAATAAAACCGAAAAACATTCTAACTGAGAAATTGACTCCTCGTCAGTAGAATTATATGGGAGGATATTTTATTTGGAAAATGTTTGCATGAGTGTACTTTAACAAATTCATATTACATGCGATGTTGTACTTTTTCGATTTAACCCCATAGGGTGGGGCAGAATTACCCTACTTCCGGACACCTTAATCTCTTGTAAAACTATTGTATTTTATATTATGAACAATTCCCAGTAATTTTATTTTCTTGAAATTTTTAACTAGCCTGATTGTTTTCGAAATCTAAGCATTTGAAAAAATAAAATGTGGATTTTCACCGAAAACTCGTTATTGTGCTAAATAAAGATTTTTTTGTGGTTCTGGTCAAAAATTTCATGTGAAAACTATATGACTTTTTATTTTGAACAATTCTAAACTCTTTTTGACTCTTAATATTTTTTACCTTATCTCACCGTTTTCGATATATAAGCGTTTGAAGAAAAAAAAACGTGTTTTTGCAGAAAATTTGTTATTGACTAAAATAAAGATTATTTTGCGATTTTAGCCAAAAATTTGACTTGAAAACCACATGACTTTATATTTTAGACAATTATAAAGCCTTTTGGACTCTTGACAATTTTTGTCTTACCTCGCCGTTTTCGATATAAATAAGCGTTTGAAAAAATAAAATAAATTAATTAATAATATGTATATTTTTTTTATGTATAGCTGAAATTAAGGATTAAAGACGTGTTTTTTTAAACGCTTATATATCGAAAACCTTGAGGGCCAAAATTGTCAAGAGTCAAAAAGTCATTATAACTGTCCAAAATATAATATCATATGGTTTTCGAATCAAATTTCTGACAAGAATCACAAAATAATCTTTATTTTACGTCAATAATAAATTTTTAGCAAAAACACGTTTCTTTTTTCAAACGCTTATATATCGAAAACGGCGAGTTAAAGTAAAAATATCAAGAGTCAAAAAGTTTTTAGAATTGTTCAAAATAAAAAGATATATAGTTTTCACATGAAATTTTTGACCAGAACCACAAAATAATCTTTATTTTCGTTAATAACGAATTTTCGACAAAAATTTGTGCTTTATTTATTGATTAATATTGTTACTGACATTCTAAAGAAATTATTTATTTATTGTAATGTATGCTGTGCCGTGCTCATCACTTTTTTGAGGACTGGACCCGCGCTTGCCCATAAGGATATGAGTAAAGTTTGTCAAATAAATATTTATAAAATCGATCGTGAACTATTTTCTTACCGAGAACAGTGTTAGCAACCTCGGAGAGTTTTAAATTCAATGGGTAAAATTTGAAAAAACTTTTCCTGACTTATTCTACTCTATTTTATGTTTTTCAGCTTTTATTTGACGAAAAGATGGCTTTGTGTTTGAATTATTGAAAATTCGAAAATGTCGTGGCAATTAAAAGTTTTTTAAGAGTTTAGTTGCATTTCACTTGTGTTTGTAAAACATTGCGAGTATATCATAAGTACCATGACTTAACACAAATTTTTGATTTACAAAATTGTGTTTCTTTTATTTTGCATTTCCACGATTATAACGAGTGATTTTTTATGAAATTTTTATGTTAAATTATGTTAGAACTCGGCGAAGCTAGACGAACAGTAAGAATAAAATATTTCAATATCTGACCTAGAAATATATTCGATATTCGAAAGCCAGAAAAAATGTAATCATACTTTTAATCCTATGGTTAAAAAAATTGTTAATATTTTACCTTGCGTACGCAAGATTTCTAACGCTTGTAGACGTAACTGAATTTCGGCCACAAACATTGAGTTCTTGAGAAACTGTTTCGAAAAAAAGTTGTAGGCATTTTTGTGAAAAATAATTTTGTGTTTTCTTGAACAGATTATGAAGGGCAAAACGAATTTGGCAGAAATTCGAAACCGCAAGCAAAGTTTCTAACACTTTTAGCCCTGAGAAAGTTCCCAGACACATGTTTCTCACACCAAAATGTCTTTTTGGGCGTACCCTATTACCTCCTAAATTATTGACCATTTATTATGGTACACCCTGTTATTCTTTGCACATGCAAATGAAAGCTAAAAATCATTTAAAGATTTCCGAGAATTAGTTAGCCGTGCATGGCTTGAACAAACCGTACGTTAGCCTATAGACATATTTTATCATACATCTTTGTAAATTCGAAAGATAGGAATAAAAAACGGCCGCATAAAATACCCTGTATCAAAATCTTTGAATGTATTTTTTAAATGATTATCATTAGCAAAGTTAAAATGGATTTGCTCAGAATCTTTACACAGAAAATAGAAAATAAAATTTACTCACATTTCGCAACAACTCTTCCGATTTTAATTCCTTATTCTTAATAACTTTGGCAGCTTCGTTCGCTAGAATATCGGCATTATCAACTTTAACAATAGCACCTTCATCACACGTCGATTTACCACAAAAACCACAACCCGCTCCTCCGCAAATCGAATCACATTTACCACCCTCAAGCACACCTTTTCGATCACAAATATCCTCATTTAACGATGTGATATTATTTAAAAGTCCATCCAAAGTTGTTTGAATATCATTTAGATTCGATTTAGTTTCATCGAATTTCTCTTGTTTCGTACGATTCACTAACGATTCAGCCGCAATGCAATTTTGTTCAGCCCTTTCGATTTGTTGACGAGACGCCGCCACCTCTTTTACTATATTATCAACTTTTTCTTTTGCTTTTTCAGTTAGGGCAAGAGCTAATTCTACATTACCCTCTTGGATGCTTGTTGCGTTATTACGTAGTTTTTCAGCATTTAATTTCAATTCTTCAGATTGAGGTTTCAGTTCATCCAAATTGAATGTACGTATTGTTATATTTGTGATAATATCGTTGACACGTTTATCGGCATCATCTACGTATCTTTCTGTTTCGTTAACTTCGCGTTGTTTCAAATCAAGTTGATTTTGTAAATCTTGTGCATCCACTAAACTATCAGAAGTTTTACTTAAGAATTCTTTAATATTTGCCAAAGAATTTTCCATTGAATCAAATTCTTGAGTGTATGCACCAGGTGTACCGACTTGGATAGTGTTTTTCACTTCTTCGATTAATTGTTTTGTTTGTTCTGTAAAATTAATAAAAATAAATATCAAATTGTTGATCCACACTTTTCTCCATGACCATCTATTGCCACCTTGGGACGTTGTGATCGTAAATAGCTCTTAGTCTCCAGTTAAATAAAAGTTTGGTACCGGTGATTGGCAGTGGTGTGCATTGTATATAGACAGAAAGACACTGCCTACCCTAAATAATTCAGATAAATATGTATAATCTTGTACTGATATATAATATTATTTATTTACGAGTACTATCAATAAACAAAAAATTTTAACGGATATCATCTATAATTCTATACGGCATACAGATTAATAGCAAGCTCGTTCATTCAATTTTAAGTAACTTCGCAGTGCGCTCCTGAGAATACCTGGGAAAAGACAGAAACTATTCGTACCTAAATGTTTATATGTGAGCCATAGCAACAGCCATACTTGTGAACGATTTAAGTGTGTGTGCGTTCGTATAAGTACAATAAAATGCCTTACATACGAACGCATAAATAGTCACTGTTTAACTACATAACAAATTACGACATTTACCGAAGTAGCTTCGTTTCTTATTCATTTAAGTACCTACACCTACAATTTTGATTGATCAGTTGATCTTCATAATTATTTAATGATCAGTGATCTACACACATAAAGCACTATTACTTTTTCGTCATTGTTTTTTATACTGAGTCGAGTCGCCAATATTGATTGTTTTGGGTTGTTTTTTGGTTATATTATCAGGTGTTTATGATTTTAACGTTGATAATAGACAAAAATAGATAATATTCACTACGAAATTTGTTCAGATGGCGTGTGTATAGAAAAAAAATGCGTTTTCAAAACTCATTTCGATGACAAAAGACAAGTGATCGTTAAAGGTCGTTATACATCGGATTTGCAATTAATACAAACTAAAGGTAAAGTCAATCGTAAATTCAATATAAAACAATCTGATTCATATTATTGACTAACAGGTTCCAAACATCGATATTGAAATCAATCTGAAAACACTTAGAAAGCTTCTCTTAAGTATCACTCACATCTTTGGAAAAAATACGTATACTCACACAACCATCTTTTCACTGCTATAATTTAATTTTTATCTATAAAGTCTATAAAATCAGCCATCTTTGAATATTTGTGGTTACAAATATCTACATCATTATATTATTATTACGTGATAATAATATTTAAACAAAAATAGGCACTTAGTGATAATATTCCTTCCCCTTAGTAGCATTGCGAGGTTTATGAACGATCTCATGGCAGGAGTTGAGACATTAATCGGGTTAAAATCCATTCAATTCACTGAAAATATTCCAAATATAAATCTTACCTTTTCGTTGATCCAATATTAAATCCCAGTTAGTGAAACATTCACCACACGGAGAACAATTTGGTGCACTGCCCAAGAATCCTCTTGCACATTTATTACATTTAAAGCCACTGATACCAGTATTACAGATACAAGAACCATTTACTTGATCACACTGTAGTTTTTTGGATCCAGAAGGATCGCAATCACAAGCTGTACAAAAGAAGATTTATATTAAATTTTAGTTGTGAATTTTTTAATTTTCATTACTAAATTACTTACGGAAACATTCAATGGTAGGGTTACCCCAATGATTTGCTGTACATTGATTACATTGACGGCCTCCAAATCCGGGTTTACAATCACAATGTCCATCATACTGAAACCAAAAAATAAGCTCATAATTTACCAGTCATTATCCATTCGATTCGCTGGACATTTAAACCAGCAGCTACTAACAGAAATTTTCCGGCTGATTGATGATATAACGGAGGAAATAAGGCTTTTTATCCGGAAATTAAATGCCTGTCAGTAGATTTTTATAGGAGTCGGTGGAAAATGTTTGCTTGAGTTTACTTAACAAAATCATATTAAGATAATCATAAAAATGTAATATTCTAATGAATTCGAACTTTCATATTCATTAATCGAATTGTATTTTCATGTACATAGGTCTAATGTTAAAACAGTATCATTTTCACGTTTTTTCCTCTTATATTTTGACTCAATGACTTGTCAAAATATTAATTAAGGATGTGCAGTTTGTTTGTTAAACATTGTTCAGCCATTATTTTTTTTCAATGATTATATTATGAAAGAAACGCTTCACTCTTCATATACAGAATGTTTTTTTATTTTGACATATGCTTGAAACTCAAAAAATAAGTTGTATCAATAAAAATGCTTCAAGTAAAAAATGTTGGGTCTATTGGCGCACATCTTACGCAGGCATTAAAATTGATCCAGGTTTTCAAGCTCAATGAAAAGTTGACTCTATTACATGCCTGGTAATAGATAGATGAACACTAGATGAACTACTTCAAATTAGAAAATTGTTATTAATTAAAAAGATAATATTTTTGTTCGAAACATTTTTCAACAAACAGTACAGTTTAGGCAAAAACGGGCTGAAAAGTTTTACCCAAAAATTGTTTTTTCGTATGTATTTTGCGGAATCTAGATACTTTTCGAAAAAATATTCCAAAAAAGTGGCTTGTTTTTCTATAAAGACCATTTTTGTTCAAATTGAATGAAGAAACCCGCAAAAAGCTACGATTTGTAGTTTTTTAAAGCGTCTTATAGGGCTATTAAGCCAGAAGACGTTCCAGTTATGGAGGTTTCTCACTTATGCAGGTACCACTTAACCAAGTTTCACTGTATTTAACTTTTTGTATACATCCAATATAAAGTGTGCGATGCGTTTAAAATCATGTTAATATAGTTTTTTTTTTCAACCACCATACACTAACTATAGACGTTTCTATTCAATAATAAAATGTTTTAACTTTGCATTATTATATCTCAACAATTAAACGGTCAATTATTGATTTTTTAGTATTTTGAAAATATTTGACGAATAGTTTTTTTTTCTAGAATTAAAAATTTTTTTAAAAACACAACTTTGTCTATGCGTTCCCTGTTAATTATCCGAAGTTCAATTAAATTTATTTCGAGTTAGAGACGGTCAATCAACTTTAAACTTTTAGGATAATTGTATTATAATATTTTCAAGAAGTATAAAATATTCTGACATCATGCCCACATAGCCTTAATCCTTTTCATGAGCAGGGTCGTAACGTGGGTAGATAGCGCCGGTGGTAAGTATTTAGATTGCGCCTTATACATAATGTTCGATTTACATCTAGGCATATAAACATCACGAGTATGACAGAATACATGCGTTAAGCAATGCCTTTAAGTGAGAGATATTATATACATGTGTTGAAGCTTCGATATGCGTTGATATAGTTGTAAGACGCTTGGAGAGTGGGAGTTTCTTAGTTTAATAAATTAACTACAACAGATAAGCCACGATGCAAGTCACTTTTGCAATTTCATATAACACCTATAATACCTCTTACTTAGATGAAAAGCTTAACGCATGTACTGTGTCATACTCGTGATATTTATATGCCTAGATGTAAATCGAACATTCTGTATATACAGATCAGCTCTAACGATTTTGATGAAAATTCGTATACAGATAGTATGTATCATAGGAAATTTAATTAGATTGGGGACATCCCTACAGAAACTCGGAAACTGCGAAAAACAAAATTTTCCCAAAATATTTACGTAGTAAAGTCACCTTTTAAAATTATCAGATAATTGTATATCGTTAGCAAGAATCAAATCACTTGTCGATTTTTTTTTTTTAATTTTAGAATTACAGATAGCACTTTTAGTTCCGCTAAGTTTAAATTTTAAATAAATGCTGTTGGTGTATACACAACATACTTTTTGCAGAGGACCCGATGTCTCTTTGTGCGAAACAGATTAGGTCTTTCCTATCTCCAGTATATTAAACAAAGGTAAATGCCTTGTTAGCTTTGATGGCAATACCTTTAATTAGATCACTGATACTTATTATGATAGATGCTTCATAAAAAAACACTCATAAAGCAGTAATTAAACCAGCGCCAAATAATTAAACTACGAGTCAGAATCATTATAAATTTCCGATATTTCATTAAACATTTATTATTATTATTAGTTATTCTGAAATAAATCATAATATGTTTAAAGAATAACTTCATTTCCATTTTTAAGGAAAGCGAAGTATACAAATATTTATAATTTAGAAAACCCGCCCTTTATTTTGCAATAACTTGGGGGCCAATAAACATTTTTGCTGAATCGAGATTTAAATGCAAACCTGGAAATACGAAATAATTGCTTTTTTTATGACCTAAATGATTTTTACTAACTTTTTGTCTTACGTACAAAGCAAAATTTTGGTTTGCGCTTTAATTTCTCTTACGCCGGTGGAATATGCCTCATTTGCCACGCCCTAGTTACGGTCATGCGATTTACATATAACGTAAAATGTAAAAAACAAACATTTTGTTTTGCGCTTCAATATCTGTTGCGCCGGTTGCATGTGCTTTATTTGCTACGGCCATGTTAATGAGGATAATAAACCTTTTTACATGTTAACCACTCTCTCAAAAAACTCATAAAGTAAAGTTTTACTAAATACATACCACATTACACTGTTCTGATAAGGAGCCGACAGGATCACAATCACAAGGTTCGCAACCATTTCCTAACGCTAATCTCCAATGATTTTCTTTACATTCATTGCACTGTAATCCAATAACATTTTTCTTACATGGACATTGACCCGTTATACGATCACAAGGTCCAGCATCAAGATCTGTTCCCAATATATCACAAATACATTCCCGGCAGTTCTTTTCGTTTACAGCATCGCCATAATAACCAGATTTACAGTGTTCGCATGAATCTCCATCCGTATTAAATAAACAACGTAAACATTTCCCGGTTGTCGAATTACAATTGCCAGGTCGAAGTATATCTATGTTATTGTTACACTGGCATTCTTCACAAATTCCACCAGGTATTTCTGGATGTCCGAAGTAATTGTCAGCACAAACATCACATCTATAACCAGCATATCCGGTATGACACTCACAAAATACATCAGAAGTTGTTGGTTCCAACGCACAAGAATCTGCATGGGAATGATCACTACCGATCGGTCCAGGACAAGGGCATGGTCTGCAAGGTAAGTCAATTCCAATTCTTGGATCACCGTAAAAGCCTCTATTACATTGTTCACAATTATGCCCGAATGTTGAATCGCGGCA
Source organism: Chrysoperla carnea (assembly GCF_905475395.1). NCBI lineage: Eukaryota > Metazoa > Arthropoda > Insecta > Neuroptera > Chrysopidae > Chrysoperla > Chrysoperla carnea. The sequence goes on from NC_058342.1 coordinate 10,142,084, forward strand.
GTTAATGCAAGCACCAGTCCGAGAATCACAAGTATCTGCATGACCATTACATTCGCAATGCTGACAATCCGGGAATTTCCAAAATCCTGGACGACATTGATCACATTGCCGTCCGTATGTATTGGAATTTTGACATTTACATTGTCCAGTAATTGGATCGCAGAAATTATCACGTGAACCTTGACCAGAACAATCGCAAGCTACAAAAATAGGAAAAATAAAATTACTTGTCTAAATAGATAGAAGAGAGTTGTTTTTGCACCACAATTTGTAAGACTATCCTGTAAAAAGTTAGAAAGTCTAAGCCATACATTAAAGGATGTACGAACACTAATGCAATTTTAAATAAAAAGCTTGATTTTTGTCAAATATTTCAAATATGATGAGATCATACACTCTCACATACGTTGATAAACCTTTACATCATAAGTACATAACGTATACCTAACAGAAAAATTGTTTAACTGTTTAAGGGCGTACGAGCACCAATTTTGGATAAATGCTTGACTTTTTTTTATATAAGTTGGACTAAGTCTAAATCAATTCTGAAAGCTTTAGGGGGGTTGTCCGATTATATAAGTAAATAAATGACTTCAAAAGTAGGCATATTTAACATTGGTTTTGTTGTAAACGGTAGATGGAGAATATATTTTCATAGATTAAATTAAAGTTAAAACCTTAATAAATTGTTGAAAACAGAAAAAAACCGTTGTGACCGACTAATTATGGATGTGTGGCACGGTAGTATGGCGCAAATTTAAAAAATTATATATTTCCAATTTTGATGATGAATTATGTTATAATTTGGCAATATAAGAAGAAAAGTAAGAATACAATTTTTCGATATCTGGAGTAATTTTCAAAATATCGAAAATTGAAAATTTTGTTTAATTATTTAGCTTTTGATATTTTGAAAACCAAGGCAGAAAAATTTTATTCTTATTTTATTCGTCTATATTCATGAACATCATCATCAAAGTCGAAAATAGGGTACAAATAATTTCAACCCTAAATGTAAAATTGTCTTGGTGCTTGTACTACCTTAAAATATGTATTATGAAATTATCAATTCATGCATGAAACAGGAACAAAGAACCAAGGAAGAAAATGTTTTATAGTGAGCATAGTTCACATTTTAAAATATGTCAAATCGGTAATTAAATTCTATCACGTAGAAAGTGATAATGAGACGAGACAATATCGATGTCGTCCAGGTGGTTAAAGTTAACCCATCTGTTTTCGCTGGTACAACACGAAATTAACAAAAAAATTTGATTAAAATAATAAATTGGAAAAATTATACATTGTCTTTTTTAATTCATTTTAACTATACATTTTGAAACAAGTGACCACAACATACATTTTGTAACCACTTTAAGACGGTGATAAAGCTGCCATGAAATGCTAAGCGCAAAGTTGCATCGAAATATTAGGCATATGACGGTGTCCTAATTCATTCTCTCCGAATAATAAAACCGAAAAAATCAACAAAATTAAGTTTTTTATTTTATTTAATTAACGTTTCACATCATTTCGTCGATGTTCAGTGTTGGGTTAACCTTAACTAAATTTTTTTAAGTTGTAAAAGCATTTTACTTCTTCTCCTTTTGTGTAACCAATTTGCGCCAATATGAAGAAAAAATATTCCTTTTCTCCCCTCAGAATTTTAAAGCCACATGCTTGGATTTCTCAAATTATTTATTTAAAGTAGTTTGTTACACGAATCACTTAAATTTGACCGCACATTTTTTTAAATATTTATTCGAAATAAAATAGATTAAAAAAAAAAACCGATTTTTTTACCGCGATATATAATTTAAGTTATGCAAAAATATATATGGATTAACGAAATCGCAAAACTTACGATAGAAAAAATTCAAAACGATTTACCGTATACTTTTTGTTTGATTAATTTTTTATATTATTATCATCTGGGTTCTATCTCTGTTGTGCGCGCAAATTTGAATTGTAAAAAATTCCTTAGATTATATATAACGCGTCTATGAATGGTATCATAATTAAATGCCAACAAATATAAATAATATATATTAGTCCTGTCATTTTAGCATTTTAAATACAATTTTTCAGGAAAGTGCATAGATCAAAATGTATATCGAAATTGGTGCCGCAAGAAAGTTTGGCCATTGCTATTGGAATCCATTTCCGAGATGGTTTTTGAAAATTTTAAGACTTTAAAAATATTTAACAAAATGGGCCAAAAAATTATACTCGAAGGTTTTAGAGTTCGCTGATCACATTTTCGATGTTAGAATTTCGAGATACTCCTCCTCTACTGGAGTAATTCTCTCCCGTTGATCCAAAACAGCAACATTCCGTAAATATTTGACAATAATATGAATTTTGTCAGAATATATCGGAATACTAACTTCGAAATCATGATCAGCGACCCAAAAACCCCCGAGTATACCTTTTTGTCCCATTCGTCCAATGTTTACATATTCGTTTATTTTGACATACCTTTACATCCTTCAGGACCAAAACCATAAGTACCTGGAGCACATTGATCACATTGCCTTCCTACAACTTTATTCTTACACTGACAGAATCCTCCATATTTTTCACATAGTTTACTTATAGATCCAGTGTCGTTACAATTACATGCTAAAAAATAATTATAAAAAAATTTTACTTTAGATAGATGTTATTTTGGTTTATGATTTACAAGGTCTCCAAAAATTTAATTCGAGTAACTGTCTGCTCGCAAGAACAGCTATTAGACAATGTGTAAGCCCGAGAATAAACTACATTGACACAGTGCAAGCAATAGTGAGTTGGCGTACAAAGTTGGGACGAATGCTGTATTTCTTACATTCGCGAATGTACAATTCGTTTCAATATTCGCGAATGCGAATGTTCAATCGCTCGTAAATTGTTATGTATTCACTTAATACATATAATAATACAGTGAATAAGCCGAAAAAAAAATGCCGATAGTGGAAAAGCTGGGAAACAGTACTGATTTTAATGACTCTTTTTGTAACGTATTTATAGGACCTCAAGGAATATTCAGCCAACTTAAACTAATCATAGAGGGGCATAAGGCCCAAGGAAAATATGTAACACAAATTTTTTTTGAAATGCTAATTTTTGCTTAAAATTGTCATCTAGTAAGTTGTTTTGGTCGCTGAATACGAGTCCGATGTCAGATTACACGGATTCTGTCACGTATTCCGAAAATCGTGCCATTTTGGCACAGAATTTCATTTTTTGTCATAAAATAAAACACATAGTATTATTTTGGCACAAAAAAATGTTAAATATGCCGTTGAAAATACTAAATTTTACATTTACACAATTATATCACGAAATAAGCAGTTTCTAGAGACAATGATCAGAAAAAATTTTTAATTTTTAAATACAGGCAAAAATGGCACGATTTTCGAAATACGTGACAGAATTGTTGTAATTTGTCATCAGATTCGTATTTAGCAACCAAAAAATCTACTGGATGACAATTTTAAGCAAAAAATAAGCGTTTAAAAAAATTTTGGGCTACATATTCCCTCCGCTAGAGTCCTATGTCCCTACATGACTAGGTTAAACGTTACAAAACGTTTCATTAAAATCGGTACTGTTTCCCAACTTTTCCATGCATCCCGGCTTATTAACTGTACTATAATTCTTCATTAACGTAAAAGAGTCGTATAAGGCCATTAAAAACAAACCATTCATTTAGTTTTTTTTTTTTAATTTGAGGTAAGTTTGCTATAGATAGGGAATTGCATCTGTTAAACAGTCAAATTTAACTATGATATTAAAAATTGATATAAAAATACGAGTAAAGCACATATTAGTGAAGTTTGAAGTTTTTATGCGATGATATAAAATAATGGTGATGTTTTGTCAAAAACATTCACATGTTAAATAAAATTCGTTAAAAAATATGCGAATATTCGGCACATCACTAGTATATAGTAGTACAAGGACAGACATTACCATTGTCTAAACATATCATGGGGGTAACTATCAATGCAAGTAGGACAGCATCTGGTGTACGAGCTTCTATAAAATTTTATGCTTTACTGCCCAGCCGCATTCTGTCAGCACATAACATAATAGAAGTTAGTGTTCCTCATTCTATATATTGGTCTGCTCTTCGGCTTTTTTTTTAGAAAATTCTATTTAAAGAGAGATAAAACTTACGATATGCTCCATTGAAGATTTGCATACTTGTACTCATATGGTATTTTTTACAAATTTCAGGAATTTGATTTTTCAGAACATCTTTGTACGTAAATTTACAATACTTCTCAATTTCACGGAAACGTGTTTCACTCATATGTGGATCTCTATAAACTGGTAATCGATCTATTCGTGGTATTAATACTAGAGAATCTATTAATATCGATGCACTTGGTGTATCTGTTTCAGTTTTGTAACGTTTTAATTCAATTTCCACTAAGTAATTTTTATCAGTTTCCAAACATGTTGGTGGTAAAATTACAACACTCCGATACGATGGTCGAAATTGTATTGGTGCATTGTCATCAGATGGTTTTGTGTTTGCACACGGGCCATTTGGATCTAATGGCTCGGGTCGAATTATATGTACGACAGCATTTTCCCAAAGATCTGGTTGCTAAAATCATAGAATATATTAATTAAATTAAGGGATATTTTAAGTTTTTTTAAAAATCGATTTTTTTTTTTGCATTTTTGTAGTATTTAATAAGTTTACACTCTAAAAATACACTCTAAAAATTATAAAGTAAAATTCATATAATTTTTGAAGTTTTTTTATAATGTGGGTGGAGTCGGTCACTTCATTCTCATTCAAGTAACGATAGTGTGATCAATTTTACTGCCCGATTAATTATAATTTCTCACACTGCCGCTGCCAGGGCTCGAACCCTGTCGATTCGCGTGACCACGAATCCGGTCTAGCTTTTTTATAACCCTACGTAAAAACGAAGAACGAACTAATGATAGGTAAGTATATTCACTGAATGATTAACTGTCGAAATGTTGTATATTCTATGAATAAAACACAACATATTTCGACCTAAATAAAATATCCATACAACCTTTTGTTGAACAGAAAAAAATTTGTTAATTTTACGAGCACCAAGGCAATTTTACATTAAAAGTTTGATTTTTTTTAATATGAAGTTGGACTAAGTTTAAATCAATTTTGAAAATCTTAGGGAAGGGACGGTTGCCCGATTATTTAAATAAATAAATGAATTTCAAAATAGGCTTATTAAAAACGTTGGTCTTATGATAAAACGGTAGATGGATGATATGTTTTCATGGATTTCCCCAAAACTAGTCGATGGAAATTTAAAAAAAAAAAAAAATTTAATTAAGGATGAATACCATGTCAAATTCGGGTAGTACATCTAATTAATTTTTTAATTAATTTTTATAGAGAATCATACATACTAATATTTTTTTTAGTAATTATAAGTAATTATAAGTATGAAATAATTAATATTGTATCTTTAATTAATTATTTATCATAAAACAAGTATGTAATTTGACTTGAAATTTTCATAAAATAATGTCCTAATGACATTTAAATGACATAAAAGTATGACTTTCCCAAAATTGAACTCAAATATTTCTGCAAAAACCACGGTAAGGACCAATTTTTTTTGCATAAAATAATTCTAAAAAGTGCATAGTTTTCAAAAATTAGTTTTTTTTTTACTTGAGTTCAATTTTACGTATCAAATTTTTTAATTTTGTTCTAATTTAAACTACTTCCGGCAAAAATAACCCGGAGTTAATGACGCTTTCAATTTCGATTATTTCTCTTAAACCCACGGAAAAGTACTATTTTTTTCCATGTAATCGAAAGAGTGGAGTTTATTCTTCAACATACTTTAAATTGAATAAAATGACTTCAAATTTAATATTGGGTATTCATCCTTAAAGCTAAAACTTTAATAAATTAATGACAACAAAAAAGCCGTTGTGTTCGAGTAATAAAGGATGTATAAGCAAGGTAGTGGGAACACAAATTTAAAAAAAATTTATATTTTCAATTTGGATGGTAATTATGTTGAAAATTGAAAATTTTGCTTAATTATTTAGCGTTCGATATTTCGAAAACCAAGGCATATATCGAAAAATTTATTTCTTATTTTTTGTCTACATTCAAAGTTGAAAATAAGGTACAAAATAATTGATTGCTAACCCAAAATCTAAAAATTTCCTTGGTGCTCTTACTATCTTAATTTGTTTGTAACAATTGAACGATCAAAGATAAAAGATCGGAACTAGAGTTAAATGACGTATTATGTTAAAATCTTAATGTTAAAATCTTAATTTTATGCTTCTCGCTGTTTTTGTTCTTTTTGTTCCTTAAAAATTCCAAAAATAACAAAACAATGAAAATTGGCACTAAAAACTCGGCTAATTAGAAAAAAATAATAATTTCATTTGATTTACCTTTGGTTCATATCGTATAACAGTATCATATTCCATGGTTCTCGGTAAATTATCAACGTTGAATCTTAATTTTGAACCTTCTTGTAAATTTTTAAAACCTTTACCAGTCCATGTATTTTCTCGTCCATCTCTAAATGGTTCACGTATTATTATTTGACTGTCCTAAAATTTTAAAAAAATTATTAATTAAATCTTTTAGTTCCAACGTATGAAGGGGCCTGTAAAAACAATATAGTGGATGCGGAAACAATTCAATTTGATCGGATGAATGCGGAAGATATAAACTCAAGAGTATGCATTTCTAAAGAAAAACGAAAAACCTGTCGTCAAAAGATAAGCTAAAACACCAAACCATGTTATTAATTGTCTTTTGGCGGTCAGATTTTCATTTTTCTTCTGAGAAGGAAAGTGAGTTGTTAAATTAGCTCCAAGTGACATTTATTTCAGGAAGATAATTGTTCCAGAGAAATGAAATGTGCATACCGCTTATGACTACTATTAAATATAACAAAGATTGGGGGCACTCGAACCCGATTCTTTGATGTTCCAGCCTCTGTTTTGACGACAGCGCTTTCTTTTTTCTCGGAGCAGATTTTACTACAAAAATCATCTATTTAACCTTTAGCATCAAAATATTTATTGGCAACTGGTAAAGATAAAATAATAAAAATTTCAAATTTTCTAATAAAACAATTGAACACAAACAATTGGCTCAGTTAATTGTTGAAACACCATCTATAAACAGTGTTGATGACGCAATCGTTTGTTTTTTGACGTCACGTAAGTAAAGAAAGATATCCACTGTTAGATAGCCACACATTCATAACTTACCATATAATACATACTATAAAATATGGAACTAATTTGCGCCCCCGTGGATAAACATTGATGTTTCAAAAAAATGTTTTAAATAAAAGTTGTTTATTTATTATGAGGAACATTTTTTACATTTAACTTTGGTTCTATCTCTAACGGTTTACAAGATATCTCCTATGAACCCAAGACCCAATTGAAGATTGATGACAATTGATGTTGCTCATTTACGAACTCGACCTCACTATTTACGTGCTAAGCATGTTATAAAAATATCAGCTTGATATTTCTTTTCGTTTTGGAGTTATCGTTTTTACGGACAGACAGACACACAACCGGAAATTCAATAATTACATGATATTATCAACACCTATACCTACCAAAATTTTGTTGATAGCATCAATATTTTTAAGCGTTACAAACTTGGGATTAAATTTAATATACTATGATATATTTCATAAGTACGTGGTATAAAAAGGACTGGTGCTACTAGAGATGAATCGTGAGGTCCATCTGCTGAGAAGTTCTAGATAGCAGTTGCTTCATCGTAGACCTTTTTAATTCGCCACTGATATTTACTCAATCATTGAGGATGATTAGATATTTTTTCTAATACGGGAAACTCAACTTTCATCATTAATATAGATATAAACTTACCGGACTTCCATCAGCGTCTTCTGCCTCATAAATAATATGTTCCAAAGAGGGTGCATAATAATACTGTTTAGGTTCATCGCAACGTCTGCCTTGAACGTTTTCTCGACACCTACATTGCCCAGTAATAATATCACAATTATTGTCAAACGCGCCACCAGGATCACAATCACACGGTTGACATCCATCTTTGCGTGTTGACAAGCCCCAAAATTCCGGTAAACATTGTTGACAATCACGTCCGGTTACATACCGTTTACATGTACACTCGCCAGTATTTATGTCACAACCTTGATTATCAATTGTACCTAACGTATTACAGGTACATGCTTCGCAGCCATCTGGATTTACTGATGTAAAATTCCAAAAACCATTTTTGCATGTATCACAGCGACGTCCTTCAACATTTGCTTTACAATGACAGCTGCCTGCTTCTTGATTGTTGATTTCGTCGGTTAATGAGTCGCAGATTCCTTGATCCAAAGATCCACTTGGATCGCAATCACACGCTTTAAAGTAAAAAAGTAACTATTATATTAAAATATTTTACACCTCCCAGAAATACAGCCACAAACAAAAAAATGAAATTGTACAACTCACTGTGGGGAACAAATGGAAGAATAAAAATAAGATTACATACATTTCCTCTTCATTTCTTATTATAAAATGGTTTTTATTGAAATGGGATTTTTTTTGAAAACATTTAATATCTCCATAAAAAGGCGGAGAAGGAATTTGGAGAGTTGACATAACCAAAAGACACCAAGCGAGTTCATAGATCATCATAGAGTTCATAACCCCTCCTCTACATCAAATATATAAGAATATATAATCCCAAGGGAAACTCACTAACAGACTGACTGACTGAACTATACAAATTTAAATGGCACTTCTAGACATGAAGAAGATGCGTTTTTTTGCATATGATGCGGATTTGCTTGAAATCTGCGGGAAAATCAGAAAACTTCAACTTTTTCATTGCAACCTCCCGGAAAATCGAAAAAAGATCCACCATAATTACGTATTTCTGTTCTTAGCTACATATTAAAAAGTCTAATCGAAATACTTAAAATTTTTCATCGCTTCTCGCAAAAAAAAAAAAAAAATGAAAAAAGCATGCCTTCAAGTTATCCTTTTAACTTCTTTTTATGCTAGAAAGATTGGATTTTTTGCATTTGGTGGGGAATTTCTTCAAACTAATTAGGTTATTCGATAAACTTTACTTTTTTCATCGCCACCACCTTGAAAATGGAAAAAAATCATTCCCAAAAACCACCCATTTACTACTTTACATGTATTTACTTAGTTAGAAAAGTTTCACAGAAAACCATTTTCCTATCTAATTCAGTGAGATTAGAGTACTCTCTTTCCGCACTGTTTTTGTGGTAATTCCTTCATATAGTTAATTCTCCGTTACGAGCGGCAAAATCTACTTGTCCCATACAAATGCTTCTTTGTTTCTTAATGAAGTAAATTTTGTGCATTCAATAAACCATAGGAGATGCTTACCGCTACCTGCCTCCCCTTCGCCGACGCCCTTGACAATTAATAAATAATATACTCACGTAGACAAGCATCTGAATCTTGGATTCTTCTGGTCGGATCCAAATAATAATATGGTTTACACATTTCACAATGTATTCCCATTGTGTTATGTTGACAGCCATCACATACTCCCCCACTAATATTTCCACTTGCTTGGAAAACGGCCGCATCAAAATGGCAACTTTCCGTGTGGTTGTTGCAATTACAAACTGAAATAAAAAAGTATATAATTTACAAACATTTCCTAATACAGGGTGTCCCTTAATCACCAGACCACTTAGAAATTATGAATTCCTTTCGCAATTCTAAGACAAAAAATCATTTGGTTATCTTCGAGTTGACGCATCTTTAACGATTAAGATATCAATTAATTACCTTTTTTAATTTTAAGAATTTCTCAGCTAATATTAAGAAAACTTAAATTTTTGTAAGAAACATATCTTTTTAAATATATCTTTATAAATTATAGCTCCTGTGTTATTCTGATGTAGGAGCTATATTGTTCTACAGTATCATTCAAATCCATTCGGTAGGAAAAACATTTGTAGAGAAACATATAAAATATATAGGGATAGAAATTGGCTTGGATTGGTAAGAATGATTTAAACAACCCGTTAAATTATGCATAGAGGCAAGCATAGCCGGTATATAATCGAGATTTTAAGAAAATAGTTCAGAATTTAAAGAAAAAAATAACCTAATTATTGTAACTCTCAAATGTGACATGCCCTGTATGTTTAAAATATATACCTATGTGTTAGCAGTTATAATTAGTTTGATACAATCATTCATCGTCAAAAATTTCACAATTATAATATATCAGGATAAGAAAAATAAAGCTACTTACTCTGACAGGCGTTACTCTGTTTTCCGATCGCAGGTTGCCATGGTAAATCATTGTAAAAATCTTCACATTCTTCGCAATTAGCACCTTTTGTATTGTGGACACAAGCACATCGTCCATGAACCATATCAGGTGATCTTGATTCAGTATCATCTAATGGCAGACACATACTTGCATGACCATAACATGAACACGAACCTCGCACAACCATATTTGTTATAGCATAATAATATTTCTCTTGTATTTCAGCCCTATCGTCTAGTAAATCATCACCCAAAGTATGTAATTTCGTAAAATTTATACGTAAATTTGTCATTTTCAGTAAGTCTTGTACTTCTGGTGTATACGGATTAGCTGGTGCCAGTGATTTTAAAAATGGTGGCAAAACTCGGAAGATTACTTCACCGCCAGTTGATGGTGAAACTTTTGAATATCGTGATTCACATATTACGTCTGTGAATTTTTTTATTGTTTCCGTTGGTACACCTGGGAAACTTTCACGACAATCACTCGCAAAATATCGATAAACTTGCCAAGTTTTACCGAAATCATATGATCGTTCGATTAACATGGCAGCTGGTCTAAATGTTTTAAATACGATGATTAAATGTGTGAAATGAAATTCGGCTTCCATATTTAATTGAATGGTTACATTTTCTTTACCATTTTCTGATTGCCACCAAGATTCTTCTCTAGTTCTGAAACAGAAAAAATTATAGACATTAGGCTTAAAAAGTTTAAGATAGTTCAATGACTATCTTCTACATAGTATTTCTGAATTCAGGCAAAACCATTAATAAGGGTCGTAACGAGGATAGATAGCACCGGTGGCAAGTATTTAGATTGCGCCTTATATACAATATCGATATCGGCTCTAACGATTTTGATGAAAATTCGTATACAGATAGTATGTAACATAAAAAATTTATTAAGGCTGGTGACATCCCTGCAGAAACGTCAGAAAACAAAATTTTTCCAAAATATTTACATAGTAGCGTCACCTCGTAAAATTATATTGTAATATATAATATTAATTGTATATCGTTGGCGTGAATCAAATCACTTGTCGATTTTTTTTTGAAAATTTGACATTTTACAGATGGAACTTGTAGTTCCGATAAGTTTAAATTTTAAATAAATGTTGTTGGTGTATACTTTCTGCAGAGGCCCCGATGGCTCTTTGTGCGAAACAGATTAGGTCACCCCTATCGCCAGCATATAAAGGTAAAGGTCTATTTAGCTTTGATACTAATGCCTTCGATTAATCATAAAAGAGCACTTATTAGTAATAAAAAAGCAGTAATTAAAACAGCGCCAAATAATTAAACTACGAATCATAATCATTATAAATTTCTGACATTTCATTAAACATTTTTTATTAGGTAAGTTATTCTGAAATAAATCATAACAAGTTTAAAGATTAACCTCATTCCCAATTTTAATGAAAGCGAAGTATATAAATATTTATAATAAATTTAGAAAATCAACTTTGGTGCCAATAAACATTTTTGCTGAATCGAAATTTAAATAGCAAAACTGGAAATACGAAATAATTGCTTTTTTATCACCTAAATATACACGGTTAAAAAATTTCGCAAACCATATTAAATTATTGTGTGTTAAAAATTAGATCGACATTTTTCCAAAAATACAAGTTTAAGGGCAGTAAAATAAATGCAATCGATGCGATCAAAAGCAGCGCGCCTTTGTATAGATAAAGGCGCTCTAAATAGACATACATATATCAACTTAAGTCATATACCACAGTTTAGTGCCGGAGTGTTTGCTTTTATTTATTTTTTTATATGTTTATATAATTTCGGAGTTCGGAGAATTCTCTATAGTATTTTTTTCTACAAATTATGATATTTATAATATTGTAAATTAATGGGAGCCTTTAACATAATTCGTTACTAACCTTTTGTTTTACGTACAAAACATACTTTTTGTTTTGCGCTTCAATTTCTGTTGCGCCGGTGGCAGATGCCTCATTTGCCACGCCTTAGTTACGGTCATGCGGTTTATATATAACGTAAAATGTGAAGTTTAGTATATAGCACAACAAAATTTAATTAAAAATCATGGTAATAAAGAAAAAATTCAATTATTTAATTTTCCACAGTTATTTATTAATATGTAAAAGCATGGTACCAAAAAGTCGACCTCACATTATGGGGGAAGTTGGGTGGGGCGCGTCTACCCCCTATTATGGTGGGTAGTTGGGGGTTTTAATAAGTTTTTTACAAATTTCAAAAAAACTATGTATCAAAAAAAAAAAGTTCAACTAAAAGTTCAAGCTGATTTATTTGTGCACGTTTTTTTTCGACTTTCTAGCTTCAAAATTGACTGAGATATGCAAATTTTAAAATGGAATTTTTTTGCTCTTCAATCAAATGAAAAAGTATCCAACTTGTAAACCGTTAGAGATAGAACAAAACTTTAAATGTAAAAGTCATTTCTTATAAAAAATTTAACAAGGTTTATTTGAATCATTCTTTCGTCAACATCACTGTTTACCCGCGAAGGTGAAATTTAGAAAAAACTGTTTACTCCATTTTCTCCAAAAGTAAAAAAAAGTGTGTTGAAAATTTTCAGGAAAACTTCATCTAGTGGTTTTGTGAAACATTTTAGAAAACAAAACAAAATTCCAAAAAATAGATATTTCGAAATTGTCGAAAGTATTTTTTTTTTTTTTTAATTTTCTAGAATGTCTCACAAAATTACTAGTTGAAGTTATCCTGAAAATTTTCAACACACATTTTTTTAAATAGTTTTGGACATAAAGGCTACCAAAGTTGTTTCTTAAGTTGCGCCCTGACGGGAAACAGTGATGTTTACGAAAGAATGATACAAATAAAAGTTAATTTTTTTTATAAGGAGTAACTTTTACATTTAAACTTTTGTTCTGTCGGTTTACAAATGGATACTTTTTTGATCGAAAGAGCAAAAAATTTTATTTTAAAATTTGCATATCTCGATCAATTTTGAAGCTAGAAAGTAAAAAAAAAAAAAAACAAAAATGTGCACAATTAAATCAACCATAACTTCTAGTTGAACTTTTTTTTAAATTTGATACTCAGTTTTTTTTTTTAATTTGTAAAAAACTGATTAAAACCAACAACTACCCTCCAAAAAGAGGCTTAGGCGTAACCCTTGAGAGATCAAAATTTTGGTACGAAGTTGTTATTACAACCTAATAGACAACTGTAGAAAATTTTAAAGATACATCAATTTTTTTCTTTTAGATATTTAATTTAATTGTACTAATATAGTTTTGTATATCTATTTATTCATTATTTTTATTTCATCCAGAAAATATAAATAAATTGTTAACCGAAGTGGGTGGATAACGGTTATTGCAGGCAAGTTATTCAAACTATTTTTCATCATGCTAGGTTAAGTCAATAACAACAAGAAACTATTTTTTCCAGAAAGAGAATATTTCCTCAGGTCAAAATAACAATTTTTTAATAATTTAATTTTGAAAGGTACAGAAAAAACTGCCATATTTTATCGATTTAAGGTATGATTTGAGACGCTGCACTTGAAAAGAATTCAAATATTGAATGGTTCGAGTTAATTTTTAATCGGTCCGGCAATGTATTTTCGTAGAAGTTTAACACCGCCGACTTAGAGGTCATGGAAACCATCGGGAAAATTAAAAAGCGCGGTTCAAAAAAATGAGTATTCATCAAAATTTTGTTTGGAAGGAGATATTTGATAAAATATTGCGATGATCCAAAAATCGATCCTGTAAATGTGTCAGAAACAAATCGATGTTACGGTATAAAGATTCAAATCCGGAAATATTATTCAATTTAATCACTCTGTACAATCGAGCGTTGAGTCTATTTCGACGCGAGTCTCGCATTTGATATTCACATTTTGATTTTCAATGTCCATAGTCAATAGTCTCAAGATTCAAAATCAATAAATTTAAACAAATGTAGAAACAGCTTTAACAGCTGATTAGTCAGTGGAATGCGTTTCATAAATGACTGTAATTAATTTTAGCATGGTAAATTTTTGCAGGATTCCGTTTAAAACATGCTCCTGAACGTAAAAGTGCAGGTTGTCGATGGGTAACTCGGTAGGAGATTGTTTAAACTAATTTTTTTAAACAAATAAGTAATATTGACGGAATCGCCTCGGAAAATTTTTTATCATATCACTGGGGTCAAAATTTTCAAAAAAGTTACTTTTTGTTTTTCCTCTAAACCTTCAGTTTTCGAGTGATAAATTCTTTAAATTTGAAAAAACGGGATTTTTACGATTTTCATCCCATAAAAAGTGTATGAAAAAATAATATTGTTAATATGTATGAAATTTTTTTTTTTAGTGTAAAGCTTACTCAACAACATTCCGCAAAAATTTTGAATAAATGCATTTTAAGTGCTTGATTGTTAATTGTTAACATAGCGCACGAAAAATTATCCTGCAATAGATTTTCTGATCTATATATGCAAGAAAGATGGGATTTTCAACAATCGATTCGAAATAAAGTCAAATTAAGAGAAAAGTTCGAAAAATTTCCTTTTCCACAACACAATCCCCCTGAAAATCTCAAAAACCATTTTTCCAATTTTCCGGGGGGTTGGGTTATGGAAAAAGAAATTTTTCGAACTTTTCTGTTAATTTGACTTTATTTTGAGTCGATTGGTTAAAATTCCATCTTGCTAGTCCATGAAAACAGAAAATTGTTATTGTTGGGTGGTTTTTCGCGCGCTTTGTTAATAATTAATAATCAAGCATTTAAAATGCAATTAGGCCAAAATTTGCGATGGATCCGAAATGCGATATGTCCTATGTTGCTCATTTACTTACTCAATCCCACTTTTTACGTTTTGAGCACGCTATAACATTGTCAGCTTGATATCTCTTTTCGTTTATGAATTATCGTGCTGACAAACGAACGGACAACCGGAAATGGACTGCTAAGGTGATTTTATGACGTATTACACCTATACCAAAATTTTGTTCATAGCATCCATATTTTTAAGCGTTATAAACTTAAGACTAAACTTAGTATACCTTGATATATTTCATATATACACGGTATAAAGTCAAAAAATTCAAATCAATCTTGCGTTTTTTGTTTTTAAAAAAAACGCAAGAGTTTAAAAAAAATCATTTCAATTAGGACCAAACAAACACCTTCGAAAATTTAATACAACGCATAAAAAAAGTTGAATGCTATGAACATACTATGGCTACGAAATATTTTATACCGAAATTTAAACAGTTAAGGTAGTACGAGCGCCAAGGCAAATTTAGACTTGTAGTTAATTATTTGTACCTTATTTTCAACTTTGATGATGCATTTTTTTATAACTTCATGAATTTAGAGGAAAAATAAGAATAAAATTTTTCGATATCTGCCTTGCTTTTCGAAATATCGAAAGCTAAATAATTAAAATTTTTAATTTGAAAATTATTCCAAATATCGATAAATTTTATTCTTACTTAATTATTATTCTTCTTAATTTTTCGTCTTACATTGTCAAGATATAACATAATTCACCATCAAAATAGAAAAAAAATATTTTTTTTAAATTTCTGTCCTCATTAATGTGCTCATACGCCCTTAATTAGTCGAACACAACGGATTTTTTTGTTTTCAATAATTTATTAAGGTTTTAACTTTAATTTTAATTTTTTTGAGAAATCTGTGAAAACATATCACCCATTTACCGTTTTCCCATAGGACCAATAATCGGACACCCCTCCCCTAATTAAAGGGAGCACCCCCCCCCCCCCCCTCAGAATTGATAGATATAACATAATTCACCGTCAGAATAAATAAAAAATATTTTTTTTAAATTTGTATCCCCATTACAGTGCCCATACATCCTTAATTAGTCGAAGACAACGGGCTTTTATTGTTATCAATAATTAAAGGTTTTAACTTTAATTTAAATAGTTTTTTTTTTTAATTTCCACCTACTAGGTTTGGGGAAATCTATGAAAACATATCATGCATCTACCGTTTTCCCATAAGACCAATATTAAATATGGCTACTTTTGAAGTCATTTATTAATTTAAGTAACCGGGCAACCTCCCCTAAAATTTTCAGACATGATTTAGACTAAGTCCAACTTCATATAAAAAAATCAAGCATTTATCCAAAATTGCCCTGGCGCTCGTACGTCCTTAAACAGTTAAACAATTTTTCTGTTAGGTATGCGTTATGTACTTATGATGTAAGGGTTTATCAACGTATGTAAGAGTGTATGATCTCATCGTAATGTTTTTTTTTTTTTTTTTTTTTTTTTTTTTTTTTTATCTTTCAAATTGAGAAGGTCTTTTTATCAAACAGTCATCCCACTTTCCGTTTTTGTTTATCTCAGCAGATGTGGCAATCGCATATTGTACAGTGGTTCTGTGTAAGTAGTAAATAGTTATTACTATGTTATAATATTTCTATCTATGAACTAATAAAACATTTGGTTTGACTTATAACTACTGACTATTCAATATATTTTTACTTAATTTTTAATACATTACAAACAGTTACTCGCCAGATTCGCTGGATAGTTCAAACTTAATAATTTAAACAAAAAGTCTTCAAAAAAACAAAAAAAAATTGTGTAAGATAGTTTGTTACTCAAATCACGGAATAGTCCGGGCAAAATTCGTCTTTGAACATGGTTAATTTTCGCATGGAAAATTTTTGCAGGGTCTCGTTGAAACATGCTCATGAACAAAACTTTTAAGTGCAGGTTGCCGGTGGGTAGCTCGGAAGAATGACTAATATTGACCGAATCGCTTTGTAAACACTTTTTTTCGAGTAAAAAATTCGTAAAATTTAAAAAAACGCGATTTTTACGATTTTCTTCTTTCAGAAAACCTGTGAAAGGTGGTGCTTCACTGTTAATTGTTAAGAGAGCGCGCGAAAAATCACCCAAAAATATCGATTTTCTGTTCTATACATGCTAGAAAGATGGGATTTTCACCAATCGACTCCTAATGAAGTTAAATTAACAGAAAAATTAGAAAAATTTCATTTTCCACAACGCAACTTCCCGGAAAATTGCAAAAACCGTTTTTATAATTTTCCGGAGGGTTGCGTTGTGGAAAATTAAATTTTTCGAACTTAAAAATGGCTGAAAAATAACTAAAAAATGGAAAGCGTTGGGAATTTGAGACTCTAAAAACGCACTTCTTGGAAACCAACTACATATCGTAAACGCTCTACCTTAATATTGAATGGCTGAAGAGATGCGCAAAGCTTTTATTTTTAAAAGAGAAAGTTACAAATTTCTGATTAGCCCAGGCATTTGAACAGTCTCTCAAAACCTTATCAATCGTGTTCTACGGATTATAAAAACGAATTTATAGCATATCTACACTCTTTTCCAATAATTGTTGATGAATCAGTCTTTATTTCAGACACTTTGTATAAATTTAAATTTTCATAACAATATTTTAACACAAAAATTCCAGACCTCTGCAAGCTCTTTAACGTAAGTTCAAGAGGCCAATGTCCATTCCCAAAGTTGAAAATATTCAATACAAAATTTCATCAAAATTGTTTAAGCCGTTTTGCCGTTCAAGCCAAACAGACAGTACAAACAAAATGACAGAGTTAATTTCGCATTTTTAAAATAAATATGGATAGTATGCATAAAAATGATTATGCCTCTTCATCAAATTATTTTACAATGCTTTGCCTCATTTTGTTTGTTTTATATACAATCGTGAGTTTTATCAAATAATACAAAAAAGGGTTCAGACTAGTGATGAGACGAATGTTAAAATATTCGCGAATGTTAACTTTCAAATGAAGCGCTCACAAATTCTAATGTATTAAGTTAGTTAATCCTTATTAAGTTAATATATTATTTCTCCATCATTTTTTTTCTGTCCACACCTTATCTTCCTTATTCCTTTATCATATTCTATGATTCACCCCTCATTTTCAAGCTTATCTTATTGGCTTCCAACGAAAAATATACTCCCGGACTAAAATTGTACCGCCTAGGAATAAAATAGGCTAGATAAATAATAAATAACTTTACCGAAATATGTATTTTAAATGAGTTCAATAATAAATGTATCAGGCAAACATGATTCGAATGTAACAGTTTTTATAAACGTTTTCCTAATACTGAAGGTATTAATAAGAAGTGAATCATTAACTGTAAAGATGAAACTATTTAAAAAAAGTGTTCTCCTAATAAATATTTAATAATATTGGATTTTTTTCACCTCTTTTCTCCGAAATTTGTTATTTTTTAGTCACGAGTACAGGGTAACCATGGGTTACGTTATCCACGGGAGCGAAAATCCGTAATTGCATTTGTCCGACATTCAAATTTAACAGAGACTAAAAATATGGTATTCGCATCGTTTTTTGCGAATGCAAATGTTAAAAAATATACGAATCCGAATTCGTCCCATCACTAATACAGACAAATTACCAGGAAAACGTAATAATTGTTCATTTTAGCTTACAGTCAAATATACTAAAATATCGCTGTAATATAGACAAAAAACCGTGAGCAGCAAAGCTCCCTCACAAAGGATATATATATATATATATATATATATATATATATATATATATATATATATATATATATATATATAAGCTCCCTCATATTAACTTTTTATTTAATGCTTCTAATTGTTCCAATTTTATCTTTTAAGCCCGTTTATCTTAGTGAATAAAAATTTCACCCACGGAATCTTACGAAATAAGCTGAAATTTTGTACAAACCTGCATTTGGATAGTACAAATGTCGTGTCAAAAGTCACATACGGTCACGTGTGTACGTCCTTGGATATTCGAGGGCAAAGGTAACAAGAATCAGTTTTTTGAGAATGTCTCGTTTCTCATGTCTCCAATCGTATTTACATTTATTATAGAAGTTGTAGAGAATAAAATTATCCACCAATTTTGCCTTATTTTTTGGAAGTTGAACTGTTTTTGAAATAGAGGGCATAGAAGATTAACGTATCTCTACGTCTCAAGATCTGCACAGAGCAAATGTAAAAAAAAAAAGTTTAAAATATGAATTCAGTAATACAAAATCCTGGAAGTAAAATAAACAAAATCATTACTTCTATGAAAGAGATTGATTTTAGTTTAAAGACATGCATTTTATTGATGGAAAATAAAATTGTACTTATTTGGAATATATAACAGTGTAAATAAAGCGAACCGATGGATTAAAAGAAAATTTCTTTGCGTTTGCTTTAAATAGAGTATTTGTTTATTATAATCGCATATCTATCATGTCTAGTTCATATGTGATTGAGCCAACTACTTGAAGATTGTTGTTACTAACTTACAGAAAGTTTGAAATAAACTGATTGGATGGAGTGCCCAACTTAACGTACTTTAGTGCAGGGTCAATATTTATAAATATAAGGTTTTTAATAATTATTTTAGTATATATTTATTTTTATACCTTGTATATACAATATACCAAGGTATACTAAGTTTAATCTGCTTTTGTAACGCTTAAAAATGTTTATGCTATGAACAAAATTTTGGTATAGGTGTTCATAAAATCACCTAATTAGTCCATTTCTGGTTATATGTCTGTCTGTCTGTCGTCTGTCATCACAATAACTCAAACAAAAAGATATATCAAGCTGAAATTTTTAAAGCGTGCTTAAGACTTAAAAAGTTAGGTCGAGTTAGTTAATAAGCAACATTGGTCAATTGGGTCCTGGGTCTGTACGATCCACCTTGTAAACCGTTAGAAATAAAACAAAAGTTTAAATGTAACAAAATGTTTCTTATGAACAAATAAACAACTTTTGTTGAAACATTTTTTTGTTAAAACCACTGCTTATAGTATGTATTATACTGCTTTATAGTATGTATTATATGGGAATACTAGTTATGAATGTGCAGAATGGATATTTTGTCAATACATGATATTTCAACAATTAACTCAGTAAATTTTTTTTTTCTTCACCTGTTTATATAATTATTTTAGTAGATATTTATTAAATGCCTTATATTTATTAAAATTGACCCAACACTGAAGTATCTCTTCGTCACAAAATCTGCACAAGTTGATTATGCAGTTTTATTAATTCAGTAAATGGTCTGTATTATATCCATACCATTTTTGTAATACAATTTTCCTGGCTATCATTTATAAAACAAAACTCGTAAGAACAAAACTTTATCACTAAAGTCATATTTTCCCCTCATTTAGTGATATTTCATTGTTAGATGCTTTTTATTAAAAAGGAATTTTTGTCATTCAAATAATGAAATCCCTATATATTATAAATGCCAAAACCAGCCAATGTTTTTAATAAAACTGTACAGAAATATAGCTCATAAATTAGAATAACACATGAGCTATAAATTAAAAACATATAGATACTAAAAAAAAAAAAAAATTTTTAATAAATTTAATTTGACATTTACTATTTTTACAGAAATCTTTAATTTATGGTTCAAAATGATGATCATAACTCTGATACATCTGTGATCATCATTTTGAACCATAAATTAAGGATTTGTAAACATTTAAAATAGTAAATGTCACAATTCATGGCTACCTTTTCTGATAAACTCAATGAATTATGACAACTTTACAATTTAAAAAATTGAAAACTGTGCATCTCTTTTAGCTGCGTAAAACGATCCCTTCAAATGTTATGGAACGGTGATAAGTGAGATCAAAAGAGGTGGAGGCAATAAAGTGGTGGTTTTTACTTTTAAGCCCAGTGAAGCGGGCGGGTATCAAGCTAGTGTTTACATAAAAGAATTGAAGAGGTCGCTGGAGATTTGTCATAACAAAATTACACATCCATAAAATGAACTCAATTTACATACAAATTTTAAATTCCATTAATTCAATTAAGAGTGCGTGCGGAGGTGCGAAAAGCCTTAAAACCATGATTTTTTTTTTGGTATAAAACAGGGAGAACGGGTACTGAGAAGTTGACACCGGATACAACTTGGATATTAACTCAAGTTACATACTAATTTTCAACCTTCTAGCTCAATTTGGAGGGACTGTGTAGGTGTAAAGATTTAAAAACCGAGAAAAATATGGTTTTCTGTCATAAAAAAGGGGAAAGAGGGACTTGGGAAATTGATACCCCAAAAATGACATCATTGACACAATCAAAACCTACATTTCTAATCACGTAGCCACATTTGTACTGATCAGATCAGACGTCCTCAAAACTACATAATGTTCTAGAGGTCATGAAACGAATTTGTAACACAACTCCATCGCTTCCTGTTGACCTTCGATATAGAGCAAGTCTATATTTTAAGGGAAAAATAATACATGCTATAAAACAATGTTCTAATCTAATTTGCGCCCTCACAGGTAAACAGCGACGTTCACGAAAAAATGTTTCAAACAAAAGTTGTTAAATTTTTATATAAGAAACATTTTTTTTAACTTTTGTTCTATCTCTAACGATTTACAAAATGAGTCCTATGTTGCTCATTTGCGACTCACTTTTTACGTCCTGGACACACTATGATAAATTTCGCCTTGATATCTTTTTTTATTTTTGAGTTATAGTGTTAACGAACGGACAGCCAAAAATGGGCTAATTAGGTGATTTTATGAACATATATACCAGAATTTCGTTCGTAGCATCAATATTTTTAAGCGTGATTAAATTTAGTATACCTTGTTATATCGCTCTCGAGCTTGATATAATAATCACAAACTACATCCTGAAATATATAAGTTACGTATTCCGCAATTGATGGATTATTTTAATGAATTGACATTAGTGTTTTTATATTTGAATACTACACTGAAAAAAAGGTGGTCGCAACCTCATATCGAGATCAAATATGGCGAATGGTGTCACGAATGTGATACAACTACCGTACGGGGTTGAGTCCAACAATTTCAAATATTGTTGTTTTGAAATGCAACAGTTTTAAACTATAATTTTTTGATTGATTCTACCACTTATAAATAGCTGCAACCTTAATATAACGAATTCCTCGATTTAACAAGTTTTTCATAATCCCCTTGAATTGTTCATAAGAGTTAATGTAAAATATACCTCTAGATTGCGAACAACCTATTTATAACGAATTTTCAACTATAATAAAAAACTAAATTATAGCTCCCCGGAAAAATATCCCTTAAATTACTTTTGTTCAATTCTTCATTCTTTTTTTGACCCACCTATTATTATAACTTGTATATATGTAATACATATCAAAGTGTACTAAGTTTAGTCCCAAGTTTAGTCCCTAAAAATATTGATGCTAATTAGTTCATTCCCGGTTGTCTGCCTGACAACACGATATATGATATCAAGCTGAAATTTTTACAGCGTGCTCAGGACGTAAAAAGTGAGGTCTAGTCTTCGTAAATGAGCATAAGTCAATTGAATCTTCGGTCCGTAGGACCTATGTAGTAAATCATTAGAGATAGAACAAAAGTTTAAAAGTAAGAAATATTCCTTATAAAAAATAAACAACTTTTGTTTGAAACATTTTTTCGTAAACGTCACTGTTTATGCGTGTGGGCGCAAATTAGGATAGAACTCCAAAACTGTAAATGATAGAGAAGTTGAAAATTTGCAGATAGCTGCAACTAGAGGTCTTGTTAAACATTCGTGCAAACGAAATAAATTCTGGAAAGCACTTTAGAAAATTTTCGAAAACCAAATAATTATGTTGGTTTTTTAAATTATTCTTATTTATAAAAAAGTTAAAGAAGCACTGATTTTCGACATTTTCTATACAAGGTATTTCAACAACTAACTCAGTCAATTGTTTGTTTTCCCTTTTTTTTTTAAAATGACATTGAAAAGTTGGTTTCTCAGTCAAGTAACCTTTTGAATTCTAAGCAAAAATAGACTCTTAATTTCAATCTAAAGATCCTCTGCATTACGGTTTTTAATTTTTATGCAGGTCAATAGAAAACAATTCATATCATTATATATATAACAATTCATATATATATATATATATATATATATATATATATATATATATATATATATATATATATAACCAACATGTGATTTAACCTTCTCACACTGTATATATGACATTATTAGTTAAACATACAGTATAAAAAAAGCAAAAAAAAAAAAAAAAAATTCATATCACAATTATTAATTGATCGTACACCAAAACTTTATATATTATTATTCCATGTATATATGAAATATACATAGTAGGTATATTAAATTAAATATATATCAAGGTATATGAAGTTTAGTCCCAAGTTTGTAACGCTTAAAAATATTGATGCTACGAAAAAAATTTAAGTATGGGTGTTTAAGTATCGATAAAATCATCTAACTAGTTCATTTGCGGTTGTTCGTCCGTCCGTCTGTGAACAGTATAACTCAAAACCGAAAAAAGATATCAAGCTGAAATTTTACAGCGCACTCAGGACGTAAAAAGTGAGGTACAATTCGAAAATGAGCAAAATAGGTTCATTGGGTCTAGGGTCCGTAGGACCCATCTTGTAAACCGTTAGAGATAGAACAAGAAAGTTTAAATGTAAAAAATGTTCCTTATCAAAAAATAAACAACTTTTGTATGAAATTTTTTTTTGTAAACATCACTGTTTACTCAAGAGGGCACACATTAGATGAAAATTTTATGGTATGTATTAATATGGGATTATCAGCTATGAATGTGTGACTAAAGATTTATGGGTAATGTGATAGAGTAATCAACACTGTCTATACATGGTATTTCAACGATGAACTCAGTCAATTGTTTGTTTTCACTTGTTTTGTAGGAAATTGAACGTTCTAAAAAAATGTCTGACATTTTTTTGGTAAATCTCACCATTAAACAAATATTGGAGGTTAAAGTTTGTTATTTTAATACAAATTTGAGAACTAATATAGAAATTTTTTTATATATATTTTGAAGCATTTCTGTTGGTAAAAACTTTAATTTGTATAAATTTTATCAAAACTCATTAATCAAATTGAAATTTTCCGATTAATTAGCAAAAACTAAAAACTAAGTATTGCGTTAAATTTGGTCAGTTAAATGTTAAACTGAAGGATAAATTCGTGTGGGGTATTATTGGAAAGGTCTTATAAAGAAAAGGAAAGAAGGGAAAAATTAAATAATATTCTTACGCATTCCATCATTTGGGATATTATTGAACAGACCCTCATACAAGTAAAATTTGAAACGCACTTGAAACGTTTCTAAGAACACTTTTCATTAAGTTACCATTTTCCTTAGAGCCTTCTCCAAACTGAACCGATTTTGAGGATCATTGCCTTTTTTTAGTTGTTCTGGGTACGCAACCCTTAACCCGCACTTGAAACGTAGCTAAGAAAACTCAACTTTCACAATGAAAATTGTGAAAATTAACAGGATTTTCGAAGAATAAAAGTAACCAAGGCAGATAGAATATGAGTAACAAACATATCCAAATTTCAAATCTATAGAGTAAAGGGTATAATCACAGTGCTTGAAATTCAATTGTAACTTTAACCTTTCTTATCTGAAAAACCGCTTTTCTTTATAAATATTTTTTTCCACCAATGAATATTTAAGAGAAATCTTAAAAAAATTAGAAAGTTTCAAGCCAATCAAATAATGATTTCACGCCATTGAAAATTGTGTAGAGAACCATCTTAATTGAAAGATCTCTCCAAATCTTTAATTAACACAATCTTTTCGAAACAATTTTCGTGATGTATCCATTTAGTATTACTACTAGAAGTTAAAAAGAAAATCTTCATCTTATAGTAGACTCTGTGGTGATACTACCCGGTCTCGAATTCACACATTTTGCTTCCTATTGAAGATTTATTTCATATAATACATATCAAATATAAAATAAGAGTTCATAAAACTTTTACCCGATTACATTTATTTTAGAATATCCTGTTTAAAGATAACTGCTGATATTTTAATTAACTCAATCATTATTGTTTGAAATTATGTACGATTCTTTGTAAATTAGTTAGGGGAAAGTCGTACAAAATGATAAATCTTTGTTTTAGGTGATCTATCAAAGCCATCTATTACATTTATCGATTCGTTGTGTGCGTAGTCATGGTGGGGATAATAAAATCGATGCCAGCGCTTTAAGTGAAAAATTTTGGAGATAAAGTGGGCTGTTATGACTAATTTGCAATTATTTACATGTTAATGATATAGAAACTGTCAAATTAAAATGATTGAAAAACACTAATTAATTAAACTTAATGCATTAAAAATTGTGAAAATAAGAAATCAAATTGTACAAATATTATTTTTCAAATGTTAATTATCGTAATTATTTATTTAAATTTGTGAAACAAGAATATTAAATTTTAAATGTAAGTTTTCAATGCAATCCACACAATTATATATGCATCCATTAATTCTATAATTAAAGTAGTGTATCGTTGTCATGGAAACGAAATTCACGCTCGGAGCGAATAGATGTCTTCCACGTGATCAAATTAATCGTTAAATAAAGATTTATGGCGATGTCAAAACTATTCGGTGTTCCGAATAGCAAAAATAATAATTATATTCATCAAAATTGAGAACTTAGATAATAATTATCTCGCGTTCTAAACGGTCAAAATTTCAAAACTACACTGGAAAAAAAAATTAAAATAATGACAACCTCATCCCGCAGTTGGCCGTTTCATATTAAAATAAAGAAAAAATAGTTTTAAACAATTGCAGCTAAATATTTGCATTTACAACCGAATGGGATTGAATTTAAAATATGAATTCATTGATACAAAATCACTGAAGTTAAATAAACCAAATCATTACTTCTATGAAAGAGATTGATTTTAGTTTAAAGTCATGCATTTTATTGATGGAAGATAAAAATCTTAGTTGGAATATATAATCGTGTAAATAAAACGAATCGATGAATTAAAAGAAAATTTCTTTGCGTTTGCTTTAAATAGAGTATTTGTTTATTATAATCGCATATCTATCATGTCTAGTCCATATGTGATTGAGCCAACTTCTTGAAGATTGTTGTTACCGGTTAACAGAGAGTTTGAAATAAACATATTGATCATTTATATAACATTTACTTTTTTTTTTTTGAATATATTTGTAATTTGTAATAAACATCGATAGCGTAGTTAGTTAAGCTGCAGACATTGGACATAAAAATCAATGGTAATCCATATGTTGCTGGTTCAAATTCGACTTGAAAAAAATTAGTTTCTTTTTAAACAAACCTATTAGCGAAATAAAACTTCTATTTTTTTAAACCTGCTCGTGTAGTTGTGACAATCACATAACTATTTTGTTATAATATTTATAAGTGGTAGAACCAGTCAAAAAAAGATGGTTTAAAACTATGTTGCATTTCAAAAAAACAATATTTGAAATTTTTTAGACAGTTAATTATTTTCTTACAAACAACTCATGCGATTGTGTCAACTTCACAACTCAACTCCGTACGATAGTTATATCACATTCGTAGCAACATTAGCCATATATGATCTCGCGATGAGGTTGAGACAACCTCATATCGGTTGATATTAGGAATTTTATTTCAGTGTAGATTAGTTAATTTTCTTTAAAAATATATACTGCCCATTTTATGAGTTTTATTAATTAGCGATTTATAAAATAAAGAAAATAAATAATTTTTGCAGTTTTTCAAATTCAGTCCTTTAATATCTTTTAAATGGTTAGATTAGTGGGAAAAGTATCAGACAGCTGTTTTGTAGAACATTCAACTTACTACAAAAATATGTATTTATACCATGTATATATGAAATATATCATAGTATATTAAGTGTAGTCCCAAGCTTGTAACGCTTAAAAATATTGATGCTACGAACAAAGTTTTGGTATAGGTGTTCATAGAATCATCTAATTAGTCTATTTACGGTTGCCCGTCCGTCCGTCTGTAAACACGATAACTCAAAAACGAAAAAAGATATCAAGCTGAAATTTTTACAGCGCACTCAGAACGTTAAAAGTAAGGTCGAGTTCGTAAATGAGCAACATAGGGCAATCGGGTCTTAGGTCCGTAGGACGCATCTTGTAAACCGTTAGAGATGGAACAAAAGTTAAACGATCCTCATAAAAAAAAAAAAACTTTTGTTTGAAACATTTTTTTATTAGTGTTTACTCACGAGGACACACATAATATGCAAAGTTTATAGTATGTATTAATATGGGATTATTAGTTATGTATGTGACATGTATAGGTATATGTGTAATGTGATAGAGTAATCAACACTGTCCATACATGGTCTTCAATAATTCACTCAGTCAATTGTTTCTTTTCACTTGTTTCATAATTGGTTAAGGTAAAAATGAAAACTTTGGTGAGGAGGACCTACCTAATATTAAATATCTCATATTTGGAGACAATTTTCTAGAGGTGCATAGCAACCATTTTTTCGATATCGAAAGTGAAGGAAAATAGTCGATTGTTTTGAAAACCTAAGTGTAGATGTAGATGCGCATCCTCCCCCCCTCCCCCTCTGAATTTTATAATGGCGCCGTCTTTGGCTAGTTTTATAAAAAAATCAATTGAATTTGGATAAACGAAAATATAAAAAATAGTTGACTTACCCTGGGAAATACTTATAAACAATATTACGTATTTCATGATTATATTTAGGATTTTTACGTGTGCGTTCGTTTGATTCACAATAAAAGCATTTTTTCGAATCTTTTAAATGCGAAACAATACAAAATTTTTCATGTCTTTTGACACCACATGTCGATGATGCCCACAGTTGTTTTTCTCGACCAATTAATAAATTACCGGTTGCAGGATAACAGGATTTTTGTTCGCATGGATGTTTATTTGTTGGACTGTAACCTGTAACATTAAAAGTAAAACAACGTTAAGACATGAACACAGTAGCTTAACAAAATTTAATCTTTATTTTTTTATGTATGCGTACTCAGTCCGAATGCTTTACATTAATCTTATGAACAACAATCAAATATCGGCACTTATTTAATATTGTTCGCTAAGAATACTAACTAAAAAAATAATATAATTGTATTATATTATAACACAGAGAAATAAGACAAAAAACTGCCGCTTTGCTTAAGGTCAAAGGTCGCAAAAAAGGGTTTTTTTCAAATTTCTCGTGAACTATTAAGTTAATGGTAATTTTAGCTATTTTAAAATTCGTTTGTAAGTTAAATTTACATAAAAAAGGTTCTCAACAAATTTTCCGTAGAAGTTCTCAAGATTTTTGGATGAAAAAAATCAAAGATAAAAAAAAAAAATTTTAAATAAAATATTTTTAATATTTAAAAAAATTTAAAAATTTGTGTTTTTTAATATTTTTAACTTATATTAACTTAAATATATTTTTTATATTATCCAATCAATAAGTCATTACAAACCAATTTTCTAGGTTATTTTGGCAAATATTTAGTTTAATTTGCAAAATTTAAGTACCACAGTTTCTCAATTGATTTTTGTTTAGAAAAGCCTATAGATTAATATTTCGGATTTGCCACAAACTCTATTAACCCAATTTGTGTATATTACTCCCGCTCTCCAGAAACAGTTAAATGTCCATTTTTTTAACCAAATAAAGCTACCCGGTCTTGTGGGTAGTTTTACTTCTAAAAAGCGCCTTGTGATTTTTGCTAAAAGATCTCCGTTTTTGAGTTTTTAAAAGTTTAATGTTTTGAAAAACTCCAAAGAGGTTATGTTAAAAGCAGAAAATTAATGCAAATAAATTAAATTTTTGAGCTTTATAAAATATTAAAATTATCTTTGAAAATATCTTATAGGGGTTGCAATGAAAAAGATGCAATTTTTCGAAGTTTTCAAGTAATTCCGCGTCGAAAGCTGAAAACCGCATCTTTGTAGCATGTCTAGAAGTGCTATAGGTAAGTGAGTCCGTTAATTTTAGTTCTAGCTATTTAATTTTTTAGATGAATCTTTCTAGATACATCGTTGCGGCCTGAGCAAAAATGTTCGCGTCAAATAATACAAATAATAAAACACATTGTTTTTGGTATTTCTCGCAGAATTCAATGGTGTTCTTATTTTTTGCTTTTTCCAAAAATTTTAAGCAATTTGTCAACAATAATAAAAAATTGGTTGTTGCAAAATTAATTTTTTTCTTTTTTCGTATTTTCGAACGTGTTCTTAAATCGTTGGTATATTTATAAAAAGTAAAGATGTAAAAACAAAGAAAGAGTCATGAATGAATCCGGTACGATGATTTTTTGGAGCACATTTTCCATTAAAAAAAAAAAAAAAAAAAAAAAAACGGAAAAACTTGAATATCTCAAAAAACTAATTGATAGTTTTACTTGGAAAAACTGTGGTTATTAAGGACACAAACAGATATTTTTTTCATAATTGTCATTTAATTTGGACTATTTTTGGAGAAATGAGAAAAAAACGGCTTTTCACACCATTCTTTTTGAGGTTAAGTTAAAAATGGTCTATATAATAGTTCTAGATTTTGGCGTGAACTAGAACTTTTCTATCTGATCGCATCTTTAGTCAGAAAACGCAGTATTAAAAGCAAGGTAAGGCTTATACGGAAATAGGCTTATTTTATATTCTTTATAACCTCCTTCACCATTTCTAATCGTTTAACTGCTGTTTCAAATTTTTTTGAGTAAAATTTTGTTAACATATTGGTCTATAGCGCCTGCTACAACAAACAAACACATATATAATATATGTAACGCATAAATTTAAAATTTATACAATAAGTGTATACATACTAGATAATGCTGCCAACTTAGCAGGGTAAAAATAAGCAACTTTTGTTTTAAACATTTTTTCGTAAACACATCAATGTTTACATGAGAAGGCGCAAATTAATAAAAAAATTTGGTGTCTATTTTCTCCAAAACTATAGCAGATAATGAGTTGAAATTTTGCAGGTAGATTCAACTAGTGATCTTTTGAAACATTCTTGAAAAACGAAAGAAAATCTGGAAAATTATTTTTCGAAAACCAATGATATTTAGGAAAAAATTTTCCAAACCGAAGCTGTTTACTTTTTTATGATAAATATTTTTTACATTTAAACTTTTATTCTATCTCTAACGGTTTACAAGAAATTTTGCGTAAAATCGTGTAACTTAACAAAATAGACAAACTTTGAAAAGCTGTATCTACGAAACTATCGGACCTATAAAAGTAGGCCTTATCTCAAATTTAGCATAGTTTAAATATTAATACCACAACTTTTGATAAAAAAACAGTTCTTCCGAGTCAAATCGGTAAAAACGGTTTGTCTTATTTGTCGGCATGATCTGGTCGTTTACCGAGGTCGAAAGCTTGTATTTTACATTGCAAAAAGGGCTCTACAGTCTAAGTGTATCCTTCGTGGACAGCCAATATAACCTAACCTAACCTTACCTTCATTGCAAAAAACAATAATACTATTTAATTTTTTAATAAATTAAATATATTATTTAATTTTAATAAATTAAATGGTATTTTTAATAAATCAAATTTAAATAAGTAATTTTTTTTTAGTTGCGCGTGTACTGAATTATGAAATTTTGCCAAATTTAGATTGTATGATACTCTCTAAATTGATTAATGGGTATTATTCTCCTATTTAGGAATTGTTAATATTTTTTTCATTATAAAAATAAATTGTTTATATAATCTTTGAACTGTAAGTATTATATCTTAAAAAACTTTAACTTTTTTTAAAAATTTTTTATCAATGCGTTGGACAATTCGAATTAAAATATGAATTTCATTAAAAAAAATTATTAAAAAACATAAAAAATTTGTTATTATAGGGTCATTCCATATCAAATCGACAAATTTCAAAATAACAGGGCGCTGGCAATTTTTTTTTCTTTTTACTTAAAAAACAAGTCAATGTATCAAAGTAAATTGTGCTTTGTTTTTAAATTTCGACATTTCAGTTTTTAATATTATTTTGACAATTCAAAACAAAAAAGTATCTTACAAATTTTGACTAAAATGAAAAACCAATATTTTTAATATTACCAAAGTTCTTAAATATTTTTCAAATATCCCATAAAAAAGTTCCATTGCGTGTTAGCTTATTATTTTATCGTAAGCCTTTCTATTTTAATAAATAATTAAGAACTGCATATACAGGGTGTTCTATAACTGTCTGCAGAACTTTGGCATTCTTCGCTTCCCAGTTATATACAATTAAAAATGAAAATAATAAAATACAATTATTATAAACAAAATATTAAAATTTTTAACATAATGGAGATTCCGGGAGTGGGAGATGTTTATTGGAAACCTCCTCTTTAAGAATCTTTTTATAAGTTTCCAAAATATTAATATTTTATGTAATATTGGCGAAAAATAAATACCTTTTTTTCACCTTTAATTGTTTATAAGTTTTGCAATTTTTTATGTGCTAAAAAACGCTTCCAACACATTTTTCTAAACATCATTTCGAATCCAACAAGCTATCACACTTATTTTTACGACTTTTATCTCTATATTTCACCAATTTGAACTTGTTGCCTAGATTATACGATTTCAAAAGAGTTAACTAGATGGGGTGAATGATGCATTAAAAATATTGAAAAGAAACTCTGACCCAAGTGATTTCTTTCTTTTGTTTTCGAGGCTACTTTAAACGGTTATTTTGAGCCTTGAGATTAGCGTCGACAAATAGGGATGAGAAGATAACGGTTTGGAATGATAAATGAGAAATCAACATACCAAAATGTTTCTTAACTCAATATATGGTTGTGGCAAAAATTTTTAAATTTTTCTCCCGCTGAAATTATCATTGAATACATTTTTGTGAAATATTTTAAACAAAAGTTCATTCATAAAGATAAAAACCATTTTATTATAGTAATTTTGCCTTAAAAATGATAAAAATGAGAATATTTGACCCTTCACCGAATTATGAAATGATAAGAGAACTATTTTAAAGTTATACAATACCGGCTTTTGTTTTAAAAAAAATCAAAAAATTTAATACTTGGTATCGAAACAAAATATTTTAAAACTTACAGTTTATTTATATACTAAATCACTGGCGACTGCACAAAAGAAGTTTTTTTTAAATTATAAATAATTTAATTTTTAATCTCGTCTTCAATCCACTGTTAGTGCATTCCACACTTCTATTCCCGTTTCGCATTTTCTTTTGTTGTTTATTCTTTGTTCTTAGCTATTCGCCCTATTAGCGCACTTGGTTGAGGTGTAACCAATTCCGTCTGCGGTATGCTTAGCGTAGCGGGTTCGATTCACGCCGTCACAACAAAATTAATTAAATTAATAGTTATGATGTGCTGGCGTAGGGCATGGTACATGCTTGAAGGAGGCACACTCAGCCACTGAAATTGAGGAGCTGATAAATGAAATTATCAGCGGAAAGGTGGTAAAACACATATATGGTATTACAATAAGGTCTATAGCCTAAGCGTGTCCTTCGTGGACAGCCAATATAACCTAACGTAAACTAACCTTGTTCTTAGCTAAAAAAATAAGATAAAATTTTCAGAAAATTCGTAAACAGATAGTATGTAACATAAGAAATTTAATTAGATTGGTGACATCCCTGCAGAAACCGCGAAAAACAAAATTTTTCCAAAATTTTACGTAGTAGCGTCACCTCGTAAAATTATAAGATAATTGTATATCGTTGGCGTGAATCAAATCACCTGTCGATTTTTTTTTTGGCAATTTGAGAATTACAGATGACACTTTTAGTTCCGCTAAGTTTAAATTTTAAATAAATGCTGTTGATGTATACACAGCAAACTTTTTGCAGAGGCTCCGATGGCTCTTTGTGCGAAACAGATTAGGTCTTCCCACTGTCATAGCACTCAAAAGTATTTTTTGTTCAATGAAGCTGTGCAAAAGTGGTTTTGATTGATTTTGCTAGTTAAGAGTAGTTTTGACTGGCTAAGAGTTTTGACTGCAACATGTATAACAACCAAATAAAGATTTAAAACAGAAGAAAAATTTTTAATTATAGTACTTGAAAAAGAATAAATAATTTAGAAATAAAATGTAACAAAAAAACCAAATCATATGAAAAGAAAATAATCAACTGACAAAACAGTTAAAAGTACTTTTGACCAATGAAGCTGTTAAAAAACGGTTTTGACTAATTGATTCCGTCGAAAGTAGTTGTGGTTGCTCATATCAGTCAAAGCACTTAAAAAGTTAAGGAGATTTATAAAATTAACTTTAAATCAACAGCGACCCAAAAATCGATTTTTCAATTGCGAGTCCCTATTTTTATTCCGGATTTGGAAAGATTCATTCCAAACAATTTGGTATAAGAGCTAGCAGCGCCACGAAAAAGTTGATTTCAAGGCGGCTGGATTTTGATGTGTTTGAATATGTGTGATGCAAGAAATAACCTATGAAAATTTCACTGTATAATAATGTACGCAAAAAATAAATATTGAAGGTCAAAGGTAGCGAAAATAGGTTTTTTCAAATATGTCGTACACTATTAACTTTATCGCAATTTTAGTTATTATAAAATTTGTTTGTGAAAACTAATAATAAACTAATTTTACATAAAAAAGGCTATGTACAATATATCTGTAGAAACAATAGTTCTCAAGACATGTGGCAAGAAAAATACCAAAAAAATATTTAAAAATTAAATATTTAAAAAAAATATTTATAATATTTAAAAGAATTCTGAAAAATTTTTATTTTATCGGAACTATGTTCCTTATCGCACGTTATAATTTGTTTGCTGGCTGGGAGGTAAAACCAAAAAAGGTGCAACAATTTAAAACGATCCCAAATCCCGACGAATGTTACCTAGGAAACTTAAACTTTTTTAATCGATTCAGTTTTCCATGAATTTTGAGAATATTTTGAAAATATGTAATTTCGAACCTGTCAATTTATATTTTTGTCCGTAGTTTATGTATTTCATTCCAAAAAATTAGTTGTGAGTTATCAGAAGAAGCTATACACAATAGAGGTGATTTAAAGTAAGAACAAGAAAAATTTATGTTATGTATATTATAAATATCTTGATCAAGCCCAATGAAGGTAATGTACGCATATATTGGGCTGACTACTAAATCAGAAGTATGTCTTTTTTAAACTAATATTACAACTAACTCATAAAGTATAGAGTTAAAGTAGCTTTAATATTTAATTCTTTAAACAATAAAATTAAGTATTTGAAGTTCTTAAATTAATACTTTTAATTTTCAGAATTACCTCAGTTATGCAAACAGTATCGTGAGAAAAAAAAACCATTTACAAGAAACTAATTACACCAAACCTGCAAGGTAGCATACTACAAAACTAATATTTTTAATTAATTACACATACAATCATTTATATTTTCAAAAAATCTTGTTGTATATTTTTCATTTCTTTGGAATTGTGTTTTTTTTATAGCAAATCGACTACAACTCACACTGAATATTTTAAAAAATACGACAGAAGAAAAAGCACAAAATGATCTTACAAAATTGAAAATGAGAATTATCAATCATTCAAACCAGCAAAAAATCAAAGCAATTCTGAGTAAAGAAGTAAACTCTAAATTTATAATAAACGCAGTTACGATAGGAACATAGTTCTAATCGGGTGTCCCAAAATCCTTCTCGTTTTTTTAAATATTTTTTTAAAAATATTTTTAATTTATAAAGTTTTTTTGATATTTTTCGTGTAGTAGAGTATGCGACTTACTCTAACTTTTCTCAGTTATATATTTCGAAAACTATTGCTTCTACGGAAATTTTTTACAGAATCTTTTAAGTGTAAAGGTAACTCTCAAACAAATTTTATAATAGCTAAAATTGCTTGTACAAGTAATTTATTTATTTATTGTTCATTGAGAAGGAATAATGGCGTCTGAAAAGGACTTACCCGTAATTGACGAGTACAATAAGAATATATATTTAAGAATATACACGCACTGGCCAGTATATTTCGGACCGATTCACCAGTATGGCGTCCGTTTATTCAGCACTGACCAGTATACTGGTGATTATTACGAAACACACCCGGGATATTTGAAAAATAACCTATTTTCGCGACCTTTGACCTTGAATATTTTATTTCGCGCACACGATTTTGCAATGGAATTTTCTCATTTCTTGAATTCGAATAAAAATAATCCTGGTGAAGAAACTTCAATTGGGTTTTTTATGCAGAAAAATCTGAATTTTCTGGGCAAATATTTTCTAGACGGATTTTTTATATATGATGATAGACTGAGCTAATATTTAGAAGCTTAAAACAAATTTATATTACATAAAAAGTAATAGATACGAATTATATAAATACATTTCTTATGTCGAATCCATGTTATCTTATTTACTGACATAATCATGAGTCATTTATCAATTACTTCATACCACTAGTCGGTCGGAAATCGTTTAATGTAAAACATTCGCGTGACCTTCATATTATAAAAAAATTGGCCATCGAATATATTCACATGCCCATCAACATACAAATATTTTAATCGGACTAAGAGAGCATAAGATCAATTCATTTTTAGTTTCACAATAGATCATACTTTATCAAAATCTGACTCATTTGGATACAAAGCTTAATTTTTTTATATGAAATTGGATTAAATCTAAATCAATTCTGAAAATTTTAAGGGTGGGGAGGGAGTGGGGTTGGTTGTCCGATTATTTAAATAAATAAATGACTTCAAAAGTAGGCATATTTAATATTGGTTTTATGGTAAAACGGTAGATGGATGATATGATTTCATAGATTTCTCCAATACTAGTCGATGGAAATTTCAAAAAAATATTTAAATTAAAGTTAAAACCTTAGTAAATTAATGAAAACCAAAAAAAAGCCCGTTGTGTCCGACTAATTAAGGATGATGAGGTGTCCGACTAATAATATTTTCAATTTTGATGATGAACTATGCTATAACTTGACAATATAAGACGAAAAGTAAGAATAAATTTTTCGATATCTGGAGTAATTTCAAAATATCGAAAATTGAAAATTTTGTTTGATTGAAAAAAAAAATTCTTAATATCAACCGATATGAGGTTGTTTCAACCAATCAGAGCAAATATGGCGAATGGGGCCACGAACGTGAGACAACCGTACGGGGTTGAGTGATGAAGTTGACACAATGACATGAGTAGTTTGGACAACTTAAGTTATTTTTGTATTAAAGTAATATACTGTCTAACAAATTTCAAATATTGTTGTTTTGAAATGCAACAAAGTTTTAAACAATTTTTTTTTTTATTGGTTCTACCATCTATAAATATTACAACAAAATAGTGATGTGATTGACACAAGCGCATGGGCAGGTTTATTAGGTTTATTTTAAAAAAAAATTACATTTCTTCGAGTCGGCTTTGAACCAGCGACTAATGGCTTAATATTGATTTTACAGTATAAAGGCCAACGCTGTACTAACTGGGTTACCGACGGTTGTTGTATAGGTATAAAAATATGTTATTTATTATAAAAATAATCAATAAGTTTATTTCAAACTCTCTGTAAGTTAATGCTAACAATCGTCATGTAGTTGACATAACCGCACATTGGCTAGCCATGACAGGTATGTGTTCGTAGAAACCAAATCCTATATTTAAAGCAAACGCAAAGAAATTTTTTTTAATTTGTCCATTCGCTTTTTTTAGACGATTAAATATTCCAACTGAGTAAAATTTTATTTTAAATCAATAAAATGCATGACTTTAAACTAAAATCAATCTCTTTCATAGAAGTAATGATTTTGTTTCAATAAATTCATATTTTAAATTCAATCCCATTCTTTTGTAGATACAAATATTTAGATAGCTGTACTTGTTCCAATCATTAGGAAATTGTTTGAAAGTTTTTTTTACTTTATTTCAATATAAAACGGCCAACTTCGGGATGAGGTTGTCATTATTTTAATTTTTTTCAGTGGACTCACAAAGGCACGATACTGGTATAAGACACATCTTATACCGGCATCGAATTCGATCTAAGGTTTCAGGTTCTAATAAAATATCACTCTGATTCATAACTGACATTAACGCTTAGCATTAGATGAACGCTTTAAATTATAAATTTGTTCTTTATAAATACGCAAACATTTTTTTCATTTTTGTAAACCGAATAGTTAAAATAATAATTTATAGCAAATATCTTTTTATGCGTTTGTTCATTCAATTTTAACTAAAATGGTCTTTATTGAAAAACGAACCACTTTCATTTGATTTATTGGAAAATTTTTTTCGAAAAGTTCCTACATTGTAGTGTTTGCCGAAAATTGTTTTACCAATTATGGAGTAGAGTGAGCTAAAAATTTAAGTCAAGTTTAATGTCTGCGTCAGATGTGCGCCTACATATTCAAAATTTTTATCGAAAAATGTTATTTTACAAGTATCAAGCATATGTCAACTTAAAAAAGAAGACACCCCCTATATACAGCGAATATGTATTAAAAATAAGGTTTCGCTTAAATACAAGGATTCCAAAGGTTTTTTATACCATGTATATATGTAATATATATCAAGATATACTAAGTTTAGTCCCAAGTTTGTAACGCTTGAAAATATTAATAATACCAACAAAATTTTGGTATAGGTGTTCATAAAATCAACTAATTAGTCCATTTCCGATTGTCCGTCCGTCCGTCTGTGAACACGATAACTCAAAAAACAGAAACATATATCAAGCTGAAATTTACAGCGTACTCAGGACAAAAAAGTGAGGTCGAGTTCGTAAATGAGCAATATAGGTTAATTGGGTCTTGGGTCCGTAGGACCTATTTTGTAAACCATTAGAGATATAATAAAAAATTAAATACGAAATTGTTTCTAATGAAAAAATAAACAACTTTTATTTGAAAAATTTTTTCGTAAACATCACTGTTTACCCGCGAGGCCGCAAATTGTATAGTAAGTATTATATGGGAATATCAGTTATGTATGAGTGACATGTATGTAGGTAGGTATGTGTACAGAGTAATCAACACTGTCTATACATGGTATTTCAACAATTAACTCAATCAATTCTGTGTTTTCACTTGTTTGCGGTGTCTTATTTTATTTATAAATTTTATTTATAAATTATATTAAATTTTGCCATACCATCCCATTTTTGCCGCTCCGTTACGAAAATAAAAAACTATCCTTATTTTTTAAGCCTTTTCTTATTTTTTAACGGAATTCTCTAACTTTCCTGGTGGAATTTAAATTATCGTTATTCAGTTTTTCCAGTAATGTAACCAACCTTGATTTATTAAACTTATTACAAATAATTAAACAAGCAACACTGTCTATATAGGTATTTAAAGAATTAACTCAGTCAATTGTTCATTTTCACTTGTTTTATTTCAAAAATAAAATCATTTGACCCAATATGTGTCTTATTTCAAAACATGGTTATAAAAGTATTGTTTAAATTTTATGCGATTATAAAAAGGATTACAGGACAAATTATTGTATTTTTACAACGCAAGTGTCGTTTGATTCTTCACTGCATTCTATTACAGAACATGCGGGAACTCAGGTCAAAACAGTATCACCAACATTTAAATTCAAAAAATATTTTAAGCAGTTAAAAAATATCAGTCAAATTGATGAAATATAGAAATACTGATCGTAAAAATTTGTGTCATAGCTCGTTGAATACGGAATGATGTCTAGAAAAAGCATTTTTCAGCATAGTGTAGGAGGAATCGGCGCATGAGTACCGAAAACTATTCCACCTCAATTTTTTTATGCGATCATCTTCAAATTGCCCTCCTTATGATATAAATGCATGTTGCCAGGGCGCAACCCGGTGCCATATTGTTTAAACCGAAATTGCAAGGAATTGTTATTTTTCAACCGGACAAATTTTTTTAATATTCTTTATTGAAATACCAATAAAAAAGGTCCTTTGACTTTTCACGATAAAGTTAATATTTTTAAGGATATGAATTTTTAAAGTTTCGAAAAATCTCAAATTTGGGTACTTTCGACCCATGAAAAATATATTAAAAAAAAAACATAATGTCTAAGTAATATTTTTTTTAAATTCTTTATACAATTGTTAATAATATTGTTAAAAGAGATTTTAAAAAATTTCATTGTTTATATCTTTTTTTTAATTGTTAATTCCGCGCCCTCAAAGGTATGCGTTGCGTCGGCTTCTATGTGTCTTGAATCATTATTTATCAATTATCTTAAAAACTATCAACTTTATCAAGATTGTTAAGGAGAGCAATGTTATTAATAATTAAATTGTCTACAATTTGTTTTAAATAAATTTTTTTCTGAAATCAATTTTTCAAAAGTTATTTAAGCATAAATCGAAACATGTAATTAAAATTACTTTTTCATCAGTTTATATTACTTTTTTGTTATTATCATAGTAATTTTTGCATTTATATCAACAATAATAAGATATAATGGTATTTGACAATTTTTTGAAATCACAATTATTTATAAAAACAATCACATTGAGGCTGATACTCGAATTTTTTGTCACGCTGCTTATAATATTTAGTTGAATTCTGAAATAATAATTCACAGTGTAGACACTGATGTTTTTATACTATGTATTTATTATTGGTCCCGGTTGAAAAAAAGTGGTTGTTCCGGACTATGGATGGAAATTAATAATAAAAAACGCTTCCTTTCGTGTCACACAGCAGCTGATTCTCTAACATACCCGGTTTGTGAAGTTTTACCTGCTTTACACGCATTTTACAATTAAAAAAAAGATATAAACAATGAAATTTTTTAAAGTCTCTTTTAACAATATTATTAACAATTGTATAAAGAATTTAAAAAAAATATTACTTAGACATTATGTTTTTTTTTTAATATATTTTTCATGGGTCGAAAGTACCCAAATTTGAGATTTTTCGAAACTTTAAAAATTCATATCTTTAAAAATATTAACTTTATCGTGAAAAGTCAAAGGACCTTTTTTATTGGAGATAAAGAATAAAGAAAAATATTGGATAAAGAATATAAAAAAAATTTGTCCGGTTGAAAAATAACAATTCCTTGCAATTGTTTAAACAATTTCGGTTTAAACAATATGGCACCGGGTTGCGCCCTGGCAACATGCATTTATATCATAAGGAGGGAAATTTGAAGAGGATCGCATAAAAAAATTGAGGTGGAATAGTTTTCGGTACTCATGCGCCGATTCCTCCTACACTAGCACCAAAAAAAGTATTTCGTTTTTCGCCAATATTTCACATTATATTAATAATTAAGAAATTTAAAAAAAGATTCTTAAATAGGAGAATTTTCATTTAACGCTGAAAATAGATCTTTTTGTGTCATTTTTAGATTGTTGTAATATCTTCAAAAACGAGTTATTGTATTGTATAAATGGCCGACTTATACTCAGGTTGCGGGTTCGAATCCAGGCAGCGGCAATGTGAACAATTATAATTAATGGAAGCTATAGAATTGATCACATTGTAATTCAATTACAATCGATTGTAATTCACATAAAATGTTGTAGTTATATTACTTAGAATGGTAAAACTATGTTTTTTTTGTAACATGGAGTGTACATGCAGTGAAACGAATGTTTTTAGAGAAAATTTAAGGTATTGTAACAATAAACTATTGCTAAATGGATCAACCAATTTTGTTTATGTCTATTTTTATTAATAGGTAATTTGATTGATAGTGTTCTCAGCTATTTTTCAATTGTGCGTTTA
The DNA here is from genome assembly GCF_905475395.1 of Chrysoperla carnea. Classification (NCBI taxonomy): domain Eukaryota; kingdom Metazoa; phylum Arthropoda; class Insecta; order Neuroptera; family Chrysopidae; genus Chrysoperla; species Chrysoperla carnea. The sequence continues at coordinate 10,182,853 of NC_058342.1, forward strand.
GGGATCCGTATCCGATAACAACTAGAAAAGAGATTATGATCTTCTAACGGATGAGCAGATTTTTCTGAAAGATAGCTTTCAGGAACGTTTCAAAAGATTTTTCTTTGAAAGAAAAAAATAAAACAAACAAAATCGGTTCATCCGTTTAAGGAGCTACGATTTCACTTAAAATCGATTAAACCTGACTTTATGTCAGGGGTTTCTTGAAATTTTAAATCTGCTTATTCGAAGATCATCACCTTTTTTCTAGTTGTTATCAGCCCTCAAAATCTAGCCTTCAAAAAAGGCGTTGGGCACGGCACAGAAGAGTATGAACACGCTCATGGTCGATATATTGCATTCCTACAAAGGAGATGTTTACAAAATAGATAACGCCCTGACCAAAATTTTGTAGAGTATATTTGTAAATTAGAACCTGTAGAATGTTAGTTTGTTCGCCCAAAACAAATATTACAGAAGTAAATATGCGTTTGTTTACATATCACACATTTAGACTCTAAACTACTGAACCAATTTTAATGAAATTTTTACAACTTCAAATAAAATTAAACGTCAGTATATATTTTACATTAAATAACTTTATTAAGATTCTTATTTAAATAACAAATCTTTTTTTTTTTTTTTTCGAAAGCGTTGATAATATCATCGACATCCAGATGTTTAGGAGTGCCATTCCGAATAATCTTTCTTGCCCCATTAAGGCACGCAACCAAGCTTTCTCCCGTATAGAAAACGAACTCTATGCGATAGCTACGCTCGCCAGAAAAGTTACGGTACAAATCCCGGTCGCATGCTTCAATTAGACAAGCACCTACTCGGATAGGGTGGAATTGTTTTCCATTTAGCCATCCAGAGTCGGTATTCATTTATAATAGTTGATTCACTATCATTAATGAATCACGGAATCTAATATAGGGGTATGCAAATTGATTTCCGAAAGTACTCTTTTACCGATTTCGAGGGTTTTTATTTCGATTTATGGAACATCTACATGCTTTGAAACAAATTTTTAAACAAACAAAAAATGTTCAGACCCAAAAATTATCAGATGGGGATTTAGTATCTTTTTAAAATTGTACCATATGGGTGGATTCGCCTTTGAAGTACGGAGCCCTGAACGCACAATTAAAAAATAGCTAAGAACACTATCAATAAAATTACCTTTGAATAAAAAAAAACATCAATATTGATTGATGCAATAAATATTTAGATTGATTGATTGATGCAAGAAAAATTTAAAGAAACTTCCGACATAAAACCAGGTCTGAACGATTCGTTTTGTGACATTTTAGCTACTCAACTCGTTTGTGTATGCTTCAAAAAGTTCTGCATCGATTAAGCTCAAATTTTAACACGATATACAACCTGCTTCAAGGATTGTCATTATTTATTTTTAACCTATAATCATAATGAATGATATAGTCTAATACCTTGGTACTAAAATGGAATAACCACGATTTTTCAAAATTAAAAAAAATTTGGGGAACAAATTTTTCTAGACTGAATGAAATCTTTTCAAAAACAAACAAAAATCGGGACCCATTGAAGATTTGACGAACGATTTCTGAGATATCGACTCAAATCGTAAACGTGGTATGATATCCCAGAATAATTTCTTTAGACCATAGGTTATTGAGGGTAATTAATAATAATTAAGACCCAAAAACTAAACATAAGATGAGTAATTTTCGTAAAATCTCCAGAATTGCATCGAAATATGTAATAGGTTTTCGATTCAATATTGCCAACTTTCAATTCTCAAACCCACTAATCAGACGATAGAAAATTACTAAAAAACCACAAACATTCATTTACAAACATATTTTGCTATTACATTTTGACGTGGGTGGAGTCGGTTACTACGTTCTTATCCAAGCGACGACAATGTGATCAATTCTACCGCCCCCATTAATTCTATATTGTTCACACTGCCGCTGCCTGGATTCGAACCCGCGACCTAAGTCTAAGTAGACAAACGATCGGAGACTAGCGCCTTAGACCGCTCGCCGACTCAGGCTCTTCTGGCTTCTAAATAAAGATTACCCTGGTGAAAAAAACTTCACTTGGATTTTTTAAGCAGAAAAACCTTTATTTTCTGGGGGCTACAGTGGTTTTTTACAAACGATCGGAGACTAGCGCCTTAGACCGCTCGCCGACTCAGGCTCTTCTGGCTTCTAAATAAAGATTACCCTGGTGAAAAAAACTTCACTTGGATTTTTTAATCAGAAAAACCTTTATTTTCTGGGGGGCTACAGTGGTTTTTCTAGGGGCTACAAAATCACTGTAGCCCCCAGAAAATAAAGGTTTTTCTGCTTAAAAAATCCAAGTGAAGTTTTTTTCACCAGGGTAATCTTTATTTAGAAGCCAGAAGAGCCTGAGTCGGCGAGCGGTCTAAGGCGCTAGTCTCCGATCGTTTGTCTACTTAGACTTAGGTCGCGGGTTCGAATCCAGGCAGCGGCAGTGTGAACAATATAGAATTAATGGGGGCGGTAGAATTGATCACATTGTCGTCGCTTGGATAAGAACGTAGTAACCGACTCCACCCACGTCAAAATGTAATAGCAAAATATGTTTGTAAATGAATAAATAAAGATTAACAAATAATGATGTGGGTGGCCTCTGTTATAGGCGTATATGTCAGAGAAACGGAGGTTAAACTCCATTATTATTATTATTAGAAGCCAGAAATGACGAAAAGTTAATTACAAAATCGTGTGCGCAAAAAAGAAATATTCAAGGTCAAAGGTCGCGAAAATAGGTTTTTTCAAATATCTCGTAAACTATTAAGTTGATCGAAGTTTTAGTTAATATAAAATTTGTTCGTTAGTTAATTTTACATTAAAAAGTACAAAATTTCCATAGAAGCAATAGTTTTCGACTCGATATTTAACTGAGAAAACTTAGAGCAAGTCGCATACTCTACTACACGAAAAATATCAAAATATTTTATAAAAATTAAAAATATTAAAGAAATAAAAATTAAATTAAATTTTTTAAATTATTTTCAATATTTTTTGTAAATATGTCATTTTTTTAATATTTTTCTGATATTTTTTTCAGCCAAATATCTTGAGAAGTATTGCTTCTACGGATATTTTGGACAGACCCTTTTATGTGTAAAATTTAATAACGAACATGCTATAAACTTAATAGTTTACGAGATATTTGAAAAAAACCTATTTTGATACCTAAGCCATGATTTTGCAATGGACTTTTCATAGGTCCTTTCTTACATCCAAATAAAGATAATCTCGATGAAAAAACTTCACTTGGATTTTTTAAGCAGATCGACTTTGTAATTGTTTTATTTTTCTAGGCTATAGCAGTGTTACCAGATTATTTTTCAATTTTTTCACAAACTTATCATAAATAATAGTCAAATATAAAATTATTTACCCACTTAAAATATTTTTAATAAGAGTAAAACCGCTGAGTTGGCAAAACAGATTTTCATACAGGATTTTCTTATTTAATCCAATTTATGGATTTGTTTCGAAAGAAATGTATAAAAATTTGAATTGAATATACGTCTTCCTTTGGGTAAAAATCAGTTTCAAGAATTTAAAAATATAAAAATCAAGTAATTTTAACGATTAAATAGTTTTTCAATAATTAAATTGGAAAACGATGAATTTTAAGCAAAAATTCAGAAAACATCTGCTCTTGTAAAATGACCCAAAAAAACCCAAAAATATTTTCATTCGGGTCAAAAAAAAGCTTAATTTTACAGTTAAAAAATTAGCCCGGCAAACTCTTGACACAGGACATCCTCCGAAAATGAGTATGCAAAAATAGTTCTAACTTCTTTTAAAAGTCTCGACTTTCAGAATGAGATCGTAAGTTGTATCAGCTAAATGAAATCGTAAGTTGTTGTAAAACTATAATTTGATAGACCTCGACAAAATTGTACGAAAAGTAAGTAAATTTTCAATACCTAAGTTTGCGAATATATCGAAACCTGAATCTGAAAATAAAGAATATTGTACATTGAAAAGTTTTAGTCCTTCTTTTCGTCCAATATGTTCGAGATCTTTTCAAAATAATCTTTAAGTTTAAAAAAAAAAATAGAAATCCGAATACTTCTTTGAAGCACTATCTAAGTAATTATTCTAACAATTGGGCCAATAAAACACAACAACTAATACCAAAAATTTAAATTTCATAAAGATAATTAAAATTATCACTTACCTTTTCTGGAAGACACTTGTGGTAAATCTCTACCCAATGTATATTGATGTTTCTGTCCAAAACTTAAATCTGGAATTTAAAAAAAAACATAACATAGTTAAATAATAGTTATTATGAAACATTAATTATGAAACCGTACCTAATTTTAAAATTATTAAAAATACAGATGCATAAATTAAATTTGGTTTCTTCATTTTCATGAATCTGCAATCGGTGGGCTACAAGAAAAAAAAACATTAAATGAAAAATATTTTTTTAAAGAGTTATTATTTACATTTTGTAAATCAATTCAAATTTAGTCTACAAACAATATTCAATAGTTATGTTTTATTTTAAAATGAATTAAAATTATTTGATATACATATATGAAATATTTATTTACTAACATTTAATAATAAATTTACATGAAAAAAAAACTTTATTTGAGATGCATTGATTCTATCTGAAGTTTCTTCTCTTCTAAACAACAAATCTCACACTACTTCACTAAAACAACCAACTAACACAGTCGTCTGAAGACTGAAGACTGAGTTGAGAGCAAAGATGTTCAGTAGCAATGCATTATTGTGGCCATACATTACATACACATACCTACTCATACAAAATGTACGGAGAGATTTTAAAAACATGTGTATAAAAAGACTCTATAAAGCTGACCGGGCCAATCCATTCCAAATCGACAAGTCACATGATAATTTGATGTAGGCCAGTACTCCTATTTGGAGAACAATTTTTTTGAGGTACACACTATGCGAATATGGGTTCTTAATGTTATCAAAAACAAAATTTAAAAAAAGGCGATTTTTGGGTTTTTGTAAAAAATAATTTAATATTGATTTAAATTTAGTATTGATTAATTAATAATTGATTTTCGCCGATAACATTTATTGGGAAAGTTAAAGATAATATAAAAATACGCATTTTGAGTTAGGACTCGATTCTATATTTTTATACGTTCTCTAGTGATAGGCAAGTTTCGAATTGGACAAAATTTTTTTCTTGGAAACGGTGGTGGGGAGGGGGTATAATAATAGTATGAGAAAGTAGCACTTTTTATGTACTATTTATGAGATTATTTAAAATTTGTATTAATAATATAAAAGGATCTATATCTATTTCCTTTTGAAAATTGATCGTCGCTGACAATTTATGGTGTTAGCGACCGAAATGAGCCCCCTAGGTCCAAGTATGACTTAATATCTACAAAATATGAAAAAATCATCTTTTTTTATTTACTTGCTTGGCAGTAATTACAGAATTAACATCTGGGGCTTTTTTAAAAATTATTTAAAATTACATTTTTAGTTAATAATTAATTTTTAACAAAATTTTTTTAATAAAAATATTAAAATTATTGAAAATAAATTGCCAAAAATGTCCCAAATGTTATTTCTGCACTGCCAGGAAAGATATTAAACAAATTTGATATTTTATAGATATTTAGTCTTACTTTGAGTTGAGGGGGCTCCTTTGGGTCGCTAACATCCTAAATTGTCAGCGACGGTCCATCAATTTTTATAACAAATAGGTATAGACCCGGTTCTAATATTAATACAAATTGGAAAAAATATCACATATAGTAAATAAAAAGTGTTACCTTCTCATGCTATTATGATTACTCCACCTCCGATGTTTCCAAGAAAAAATTTGTCAATTTGGAAGCTTCAATTGCTTATAACTAGAGAACGGATTAAGTTACAGGGTCGAGTCTTAGCTCATTATATGTATTTTTGAACATAATATGTATCGCCAACTTTCCCATTTAATGTTATCGACAAAAATCAATAGTTTTCTTAAAAAATAAACCCAAAAACCACCGTTTTTTCAAAATTTCTTAAAAAAAGGTCGTTCCGGGGCAAGTTTTAGTGCAATTTTTTTGGATTTTTTTTTTGATAACATTGAGAATCCATGATCGTAAAGTGTATACCTCAAAAAAGCGAATCTAGTTTTTTGGCTGATAGGGGTATTGGCCTAATGATAACTAAATTTTTTATCACTTCAAGTGAAGAATTCTTACTGCATGGACAAAACTTGATCCGCTGTTGAAGCTGGTTAAAAATTCATAATTTTTTTTAAGGAGATGCTTTTGTCGCCAATGTTAATTAAAAAAATAGTAGACCACAAGGAAAAATAATTTTTTTATAATAGTTTCGTACCTAAAAATGAATGAATGGGTTAAAGTAATTAAAAGTAGGTTGATAATTGCCTTATTTAATATTAAATATGCTTCCATTAGATTAGGTTAGGTTATTTTAGTTGTCTACGAGGGACACGCTTAGGCTAAAGGGCCCAATATGATACCAAAATATGTTTTTCCATCTTTTCCGTTGATAATTTCATTGACCAGTTCCTCATTTATTTTGACAGACTGACCTCTTTCATGCATATACTCTGCACTACACCAGCTGATCACAACTGTGACTGCGGGAATCGAACCTGTCCTAGGCATACCGCGTACGGAATTGGTGAGGCTTTAACCAACTGAGCTACTATGGTTGACTTAAATATGTTTAAAAGAGATAAAAAATTGTATTTATTTTTTTTGAATGGCCTAAATAACTTCAAATTTGAAAAAAAAGTGCCCATCCTCTGATTTACGAGCTGGCCGATGCCTCTAATGGGATCGAGCTAGCACGGGTACGCGGATTTTAGTCCTTACGTTGTTCCCCCTGTGATCAATGAATTTATTTACTTATTCAAAAAAACTACGGTGTTACGTAGATTAAAGAAAAACTGTTATTTTTTTTAGCATCTTCGAATGGATGAACGGGTATGTACCGTACGTATAAAAATGCTTTAATTACGTTTTTTTCGGTTGTTCTAGAAGCATTTTTAAGAAAAGTTACTAAAGCGCTTTACCGAAAAGTGAAGTTGATTTTTGAAAACCTTTAGAAGTATGTAAAATATAAACGTTTAAAACTTCTAATTAAACAAAGAGGATAATACTTCATTCGTGAGTGACGTCATTACTGAGTATCACCATGGACATTGCAAACAAACTCTGTGTTGCAAGAAAGAAACGGGCAACAATCTTTAAATGCATATAACTTCTTCTTTTTTTAATCAATTTTAATTAATTTTCAAATTCAATGGCTTATATAGCCCAAGTGTGTCCTTCGTAGACAGTCAATATCAGTGGCGGATTTACCAGCAGGCTGAGTAGGCTGGAGCCTAGAGCGGCAAATTTTAAGGAGCGGCAAATTTAGTTCATAAATTTTTAATTTCGATTGATAAAATTTAGAAAAAATTATAATACACACAAAATACGAATTTCAAAAATTATAGAGGAATTAAAATATTCAACAAAAACCGAAATATAGTCCTATATACAGTGCTAAATAATAAATATCTCAAAATCTCTGCATAAACAATTGCTAAACGCTTTTGATTATAATATAATGATCATGAATTTTTAGAATATCGCAATAGCGATTCCATATTATAGTCGAAATTTAGTTATTTTTACATATTTTCTTCACTGATAATTACTATAATTTTTTCTCCGTGTACCTAATAATTATGAGATCTTCTTACACAATTCAATCTTGATACAATATCGATGGTCTAATCATGATTGCGACAAATTGTTCAGGTGAAAGAAGCTTCTCTTGCTTGAAGAGAGTAAAGAACTACCTCCGATCGACTTTAAGTCAAGAAAAGCTAAACGCTTTAGCTCTCTTGTGCATAGAGTCAGAGCTAATAAACAAGATTTCGTACGACGATATAATAAATGATTTTGCGAATTCAAAGTGTCGCAAAATAGTATTGTAATGCTTTTATAATTTGACTTGAATTATAATACTAACAAATAATTAAGAAAGGATATATTTATTGTGTTGTTTTGTAACTGTGAGTGTAATAATAAATATTTATCAACGTTCGCCAAATCTAGATTTTTTGTGTAAGCTTTATTCCTATTACATAAGTATTGTATAGTTTTAACACATACCTTAACTTACTTTAAAATTGGTACATGTTTGAGATATTTTTTGCATAAAATATTGTTTTTTGATAATTCTTTGCTGTAAAAATAATCAAGGATCTAACACGGTACCATAGTTCTCGATGATACTAACCATACGGGAAAAGTTGATGTAATGAGGATAATGGAGCACAAATCATTAAGTTGCAATTTTATTGATAGATAATTGATATGATTGTGAACTAAGATATCAAAATTTAGAGGCGGCAAAAATTGAATAGCCTACGGGCGGCAAATCTCTAAATCCGCCACTGGTCAATATAACCTAACCTAACTTAACCTAACTTTCAAGTTTTGTTATGTTAGCAGGTCTACTTTTACATTTCAAACGTTCAATTCTACAAAAAATTGTGCGATTGTAAATTGTATTTTGTGAGGATCTAAAAATTACTTTCCGTACTGCTTGTTTAACATTTCTAATTGGTCAAGATTGGAAACGTAGGCATAATTATTTCAATAGTTTTAAACAGTCAAAACTTCTGAAACTTTGGGATTTAATAGTAAGCTCTATTAAGTTCTTAATTTTCCGTTAAATACTGTCGAATAGCTTTAGCATAGGAACTGCTAATATTATGCTGGAAATACATAAAATCATTGTGTAAAACTTTTCTAAAAAGTTATGAAACTTACACGAACAACACAGGGCAGTACAGGTAGTATTATTCAAATTAAATACTTTCAGTTTTTCTCAACAAAGTTACAAAAATTACTATTTTATTGTTAAAAATCTAAAACTTTAAATGGTTCGGTTGGGTTACTGGATGTATTTTAAACAAACTTTTAATGACAGAGAACACTATATACACTAACAAAGAATTAGTCAGAAATAGGCCTATTGATGTTTTATGGTTTACTTTTATGTTCATAAAAGATCTATTTAAAGTATTAAGGATTCCGTACTTAAGTCATTTATGTGCAGAGACAATGTTGAAATAAAAAAAAAGTAGGTAATGTTTTTAATATATCAAGATAGATCCTCAAAATGAAACATTTTTAAAAATTAACAATTTCAAGAGTTAAGACGCAAAATACTCTTTATAAAAACAATTCATTGAAAAAATTTTTGAAGAATTTGTTACAAATTGAAATTTCACAGAGAGAAATTTGGAAAAATCCCGAAAACTCAAAAATTTCTCAAATTTCGTTTCATTTCACATATAGAGACTCATGGCTAAAAATAGTTTTCCATATCCGACTGCGAAATCGAAAGGTAGTAGTTCACCGTTCCTTTAAAAAGTCAGTTTTTATGGTAATCGGAATCCTGACTTTTTAGAACTCTTGCGTTAAAATGGGTGACTATTGGAGAAAACGGATGTATTATCGTAATCGATATCTATCTAATATTTTCTTTGTGCAAAGAAAATTGTTGAGTTTTCATTTTGATACATAATGTTAATGATGTATAATAATTTAAAAGTTTGTTACTACATAAAAAACGATGTTTATTAATCTATAAAGATAATATAAAAAAAAGTGTTAAATTATTAATATGTTTATGAATAAAAGTATCCATCGCATATACGCCTTCGCGTTCCATACATGTACTTGTTCTTTTACAAAATTTTTTAAATACACTACATATCTCGGGAGTGATTTCTTAAACCGTTTCCCTTAATATTAAATGGTCTACATTTCTAAACGATCATTAACATTCCAGTCGAACTTTTTCAGTTTGTGGTACCCTGTACATTTGATGTTAAGAGTGAATAGCTAAATGATAATAATTTCGAAAGTAGAGATTTTTATAACGAAGAACTTTTTTTCACTTACTTTATAATAACAAAGTTTTCCATATTTAGCCGACTAAATTAGACACCTTGTATGCATAAATCAGGGTTCGAAAATATCCGATAAATATCAAAATATCGGATATTTTTGATATGTATCCGATATATATCCGATATATAGCAAAATTTTGATATTAAAAAAAAAACTAAAATGTTTTATTTACTTAGGCACTTCCAATCAGACAAATGAAATCAAAACATAAAATATTCTTCTAGATCAGACAAAATCAATTAAAAATAATAAAATTTTTATAAATAAAAACCAATTTAAAAAAAAAAAAATTTTATAAATTGTTATCAGTCAATGGTCATACCTACACTTAGGTAACAAAACAATAAACATTACAAAAAATAGTTCTAGTCATCAGTCATTCGTAATAAACTGTTAATTATCCAATTAAAAAAAATGTCGTTTCATAATTGTGCTTGGTTTGACTGCAAGGAAGATAAAGCTACATCATCTTCCGATTCTGAATCTTACTTAAACTTACTCTTTAGAAACGAACTTTTTCTGACACGACACGATTTGAGCTTAGTATTAGTAGGTTTTAACTCTACTACAATGCCATCAAAATTTGGGAAATAGAAATACGCCAAAAATTACTAAATAATATTAAATTTTTTAAAATCATTTTTGTATTGATATATATCATAAAAATTCACGTGATATATATTGGATATATATCGGATATATATTATGATATATATATCCATTGATATATATCCTCGAACCCTGATATAAATACAGGGCATACTTTTTCTATAAATGCGTTTTCTCAACTTCACGTTTTCCCAATTGGTTGCCCTGATAACTCGATGTTAAGTTTATCGATTTTGTTCTAGTTGTCTATTGTTCTATTTTGTTTTGTCTTTTTAGTTCGACTTTAGTTTCTTCAATTATTCTGTTTTTTTTAATAACATGTTGGTGTGAAGTTTTCGAAAAAATACAAACAAACAAAATTTGAAAGATCGTAACATATTTTTATTTTAATTTTTTAAAATTTTGCCCAGTCAATAACTGTTAAATAATGAATGCTTTATGATTGTATTTATATTTTTAATTTAAACCATCAGAAATTTAGATATTAGAGCAGAAGTTGAAAAACTTTTTTTTGCGACAGCTACAGGGAAAATATGACAATAAAATTGACAAAAAAAAATTTTTTTTTATAATCTTAAATGTATATATACAGTGGAACCTCGATAACTCAAACATAAAGGGAAATGCAAAAAATGTCAAGTTAAGAAGTTTTTTACTCGACAAGTAGTTCGAGATACTGAGGATTTCATTTATAAAATTTCGACTTAGAAAAGCGCGATTGTATTTTACTAACTATGAAGTCATTATATTTTACTAATTACGACTCACGGAGTTTGCTTTTTGAAATTCGAGTTACAGAGTATTAATTTGTACAATTAATATCTCGTAGGGAATAAATAACATTCTGTTCGAGTTACTAAGTCTAAATAATTCGAGATACCGCGTAGTTATGGCTTCAGCGGAACGGAATAACAAATTTTTCAACTTAACGCGGTTCCACTGTATAATAATAAAGCAGACTGTATATTATGTATAACTATTACATATTTTTTGAAACTTGAACCCGAGATTTCAGTTTTGTTTCCTCACCAAGGTTATACCCTAGGTCCCCTTAAGTTCGTTCCAAAAATGTTTGACTGTTTATCATAAATTTTGGATAAACATGTTTAACGAAAGTTAATATAGCTCCTAACATGTCGTAAGTAAGTAGGTATCTTTAGAACAAAATAGCATGTCATTTTTGCAAGTATTACCGAACCTTTAAATTTAGGGTATCATTCCAACTTAATAGCATTAGTTTTTAAATATAGTATTTTGTACAGCATTTTGAAAACATATTGAGATTTTTCCATGTGTGTGGATTAATACTGCATGACTGATATCAGACAAACTTTAATTTGAAATATTAATATTTCACATTCGGATATTTAAATTTGTATTTCCTTTTTTCAAATGACAAATAAATTTTCGTAAAATGTATGTTTATGACTTTATAGCACCAGTTTCATGCTTTTATTTAGAAAATTTAATTAAAAAATTTTTCAATTACAAATTTTGCCTTGTCAAGTATGTACGAAATATTATATCAAGGTATACTAAGTTTAGTTCCAAATTTGTAACGCTTAAAAATATTGATGCTACCTACAAAATTTTGGTATAAGTATTCATAAACTCATCTAAACAGTCCATATCCGGTTGTCTGTCTGTCCGTCTGATATCAAGCCGAAATTTTTACAACGGGCTAGGACGTATAAGTGTGGCCGAGTTCTCAAATGAGCTCGACCTCATTTGCGACATAATATTGGGTCTTGGTTCCGTACGACTTATTTTGTAAACCGTTAAAGATAGAACAAAAGTTTAAATGTAAAAATAAAAAACTTTATACAAATAAACAACTTTTGTTTGAAACACTTTATTCGTTAACATCAATGTTTACCCCTGAGAACTACTGTATTTTAAATTTATACGTTACAAATATTTCGTATATGTTTGTTTGTTCAATTCACTGAAGAAGTGAGAGGAGAGATACTCTAATTGCTTTGTGTGTAAGAATGGCGGTCTATTTTTACTTATATTACATTGTGTAAAAAACAAACGATTGCGTAATCGTATAATTGATGAAATAGCATGTATATACAGTGATTAATCATCACTGTATATACATGATATTTCATCAATTAATTCAGTCAATTATTTTTTTTCACTTGTCAATTAAAATTAAATTTAAATTATAATATCGCTCTTTTTAATCGTTTTGAACATGAACATATTGAACGCTGCCTAAATTTCTGTCTCTTTACAATTAAATGATGGTTAGTTGGTAGCACCTATAATTCAAAATATGTTTACAACTTTCAACTGTAAAAATAGGTGCTGCTAGCTAATCAATCATTAATCAATTACTGTTCTGTTTATACTCGGGCTTGAGACACACGTTCTCAACGCCATTTTCAAAGTTTACTTTAAAAGTTTAATTCAAAGTGAATTTCAAATCTAATTTCTGGAGGAGAATCATATTCTCTCCAAACTAATTTCGAATCAATTAAGAGTGTTTTTTCATATAATTCTATATTTTTCGTCTTTGCGTAATTCACATTTCAAATTTAACGGTTTTCGGTAATGATATTTTTGAGTGCTAATCGGGTGTTATCTGTAGTATTTCAACATTAAACTCAATTTAAAATAATCAGTGTAACAATATTAATGTAATGTGCTTTTTGGATGTTATTGGCAAATTTTGAGTGCATTTTTTTTTTTTTGTATGGTCGAAGTTATCAACGTGGTGCCGTGTTTAACGTTGCACAAGGCATGAGGTTTGATTGACTCTAAAATTCTCCCTTTTCCAACTTATTTCCCAAACAAACCTCATCGTACTAAATCATTTGGCCATCAAAACACGTAAGTACTAATTTCATTTTTCATACAGTCCATTAAGTCAGTCAGTCTCATTTTTGTTCGGGCTTTGCCCCTAGAATTAATTAAATGGCTCTTATATTCTTCGGCTGAAAAGGCGCTGAAAATGAAACCATATTAAGTAAGGCTAAGATCGAATTAGATGGAAGCAAACAATCAATCTATTAGACCGGTTAACCCTCAAGGAATCAAAGGAAAATTTAATTACCGGACTGAAATAGAGAGAACAAAAATAGATTGAATTCCTAAAATAAAAATTATTATATGTTTTGTTTTCCACTCTTGAAATGAGCAATTTTAATAATAGCCAAAATGGACACTCAAATGTTTTTTTTTTTTTTTATTGTCAAATAATTTAAATTTTTTTGAAGTTTACGTGAGATTTTTCGGTTATTACGATTCCCGATTCAATGAAATTTGGTGAGATTTTCTTGGAAATGGAGCTGCTTTCCAAAGTAGGACCTAAATAAATTTTTTATACCGATTGAAGTAGTTACAAACTACTTATTTTTTTTAATTTTTAGGCCAAAGAGCACCATTTCTACTCTTAATTTTAAAAATTCTTACTGTCAATTCTTACACGGTAATAAATGTATGGCATTTACTACAATGCTGGTATATTAAATAAGGCTGTCCGCCAGAAGTATTGTGCGTATCACCGACCAATATGTGCTAGATGTCCACAATGCATTGACTCGTTCGCCTTAACTATTGCTAATGTTACTATTCCCTCAATGGCCAAATCAGTATGGCGTTCACACCGATATATATTACCAGTGAGATCAACAGAAATTTCTAATCGTGTAGATAGATATATTGATGCTTTAAACAAAATTTTGGTATAGGTGTTCATAAAGTCACCTAATTAGTTCATTTTCGTTTGTTCGTCATCACGACAAATGAAAACGAAAAGAGATATCAAGCTGATATTTCTATTGCGTGTTCAGGGCGTTAAAAGTAAAAGTATGAGATAGAAGTTTAAATGTATAAACTGTTTCTTATAAAAAAATAAACAACTTTCGTTTGAAACATTTTTTCGTAAATATCTTTTGTTTTCTTAAGTCTCTCTTTTCTCCAGAACTATAAAAGATAGAGTTGAAAATTTAAAGGTAGCTTCAAATAGTGAGTTTATTGATTCTAATTTGATATTAAACTCATCCGATAATATCAAGGGGGTCAATTTACGAGACAAAATTTTTCTTTGTTAAAAAATTGCTTTCAAAACATACAGATTCAAAAAAATTAAAAAAAAATTAATCACAAAATTTTCGGGGAAAAATGGCCACTATTTTGCCCTACGGGAATTTTTTTAACTTATCTTTTTATTAAAATAATACAAGCACAGATATTCAAGACGTACCGTCTATACATATAAGATACTAGCTCGACACGTAAAGAACTACGCCGTGCGGTATCCATGGCTAAAAACAGTGATAAGCAACAACAGTAATTTACGTGATTTTATTTATCGGCAATTTTATTACAGATGTGGTATATGTGATGCATAAAAAATATTTGTTGTATGTATAACAAATGTTCGCTATTGTCAAGTAGTGTATAATTAAACTAAATATCCAAATGGAAAAGTGTACAAAAAATCGCTCCAGTATGGTGGGGAGAGGGTTTTTGCCTCATTTTTTGAAGGGTAGTTATGAGGGCTTTAATTAAAAATAAAAGTTCTAGTTTAAATGTGCACATTTTTGTTTGTTTTTCGACTTCTAGCTTCAAAATTATATATGCCTTTTTGCAATGGTGGATTTTTTGCTCATTCAATCAAATTAAAAAATGTCCATCTTGTAAACCGACAAAGCTAGAGCAAAAGTTTAAATAAAAAAGTTATTTCTTTTAAAAAAATAAACAAGTTTTGTTTGAAATATTTTTTTATAAACTTCACTGTTTACTGGTAAGGGTGCAAATTAGCACAAAACTTTAGTGGCCATATTTTCCAAAACTATAAAAGATAGGGAGTTGAAAATTTGCACGAAACTTCCACTAGTGGTTTTTTGAAACATTTTCGAAAAAAAAATGTGCACAATTAAATCAAATTAAAATCTTCAGCAACCTCCCCCCCCAGATGGGGGTTAGCTTTAAAATGAAGATGTCATTTTTTTTAAATGATGTGCGAACATGAAATTGTGAAAACATAATAAATTTTTATTGACAAAATCAATATACAAAATTGATGCGAAGAAAAATTGTTTAAACTCTGATTTAAATCGATATGTTTTTATTTTCTACTAGTACCTATATAAAATTAAAAAATAAAACTTTTTATTAATTTTTTATTTTTATTTTTTGAGAATAAACCGAATACTTTTCGTATAAAAGCTACGAAAATGGTCATAGCCGGTCTGCAAAAAGTGCGCCAAAAAATGCATATCCAAAGTTGCTAATCGCTTAGCAACTAACAAGCATTATAGACTACTTTTAAAAATGAGGGAAGGCCAATGAGTGAGATTGAAGGCACTGGCATAGTCTCGACAGGCACAATTAAAATCATTAATAAAAATGGACAACGAACAGGATGGAACTGTTCCATAGTTTATCGCCGGTAGCTGTAATTTGGTTTATGTCACAGGTAAAAATATTTCTTATACTATACTAGTAGATCCGGACATCAGTCATGAAGACCACCTTATACTTCAGTCTAAGAAACACGTGGCCGGCTATGCTAACACCAAAAATTGAAAAAGTAAGAACAATTGAATTGCGTTTATTACAAAATAAATTTAGGTTATACCTTAGCCTCAGGAACACGTGGTGGTTATCTTATATGAAACGTTTGTATTTTTAACATAGCGCCATCTATTGAATACTTACTCAATCCAGCTAACAGATATCGCCATCTGTTCGAATCGTTTGGAGATAACAGATAATTGTGACTGTCAAATAATAGACAAATATTTTGCAATAAAATATAATAATTCTCAATAAAATAATATTGCGATTATAAATTGAAATGTAAGGTATTCTACGTTTCAAGTTGCATCAAATTGCACACGGTGTGCAAATCAAATTTAAAATCGGTTCAGTAGTTTAGAAGCCCATAGCGAACAAACAACGTGACACGTAATTTTTATATATAAAGATGTATACTAGTGATGGGACGAATATTCGCATTCGCATTCATATTAGCGTATTTTTTAGCATTCGCATTCACAAAAAAACGATGCGAATATTTTTGACAAAAAATCATCATCTTTTTGTATTATAAATTGCAAAATAACCCCAAACTTCACTAATATGTCCTTTACTCATATTTTTAGAACACTTTTTATTCACTATTAAAGTATGTTGGACAAATGCAATTATAATAGTAAACTACCTCAAATTAAAAAAAAAAAAATTAATTTTGCTTTTAATGGCCTCCTACGACGGACATGTTACATTCGAATCATGTTTGGCTAATATACTTATTATTTTACTCATTTTAAATATAGATAGACCTACTTTTTCTTTAAAATTATTTATTATTTGTCTAGCCTGTTTTTACTTAAGCGTTTCAATTTTAGCCCGTAAGTATATTTTTCATCAGAGGCCAACATGATAATTACCTTAAGGTATTAATATATAAGAGTATTATTATATAAGAAATATATAATAATCGCTTCATTTGAAATTTAACATTCGCATTCGCGAATATTGTAAATAAACATTCGCATTCGCGAATGTACAAACTTCTACATTCGTTTCATCACTAATGTATACACTGTGGAAAAATTTTCATGTACTCGTATACATAGACGATCTTATGTTCTATAATACGGAAATAAATTATTTAAAAAGAAAATCTCTTTATTTGAAATTATTATTTTCAAGTTCATCACAAAATAAAGTGAAAAGTTTTCTACATCTATCTATCCAATTAAATTTTCTATTTGCAAAATTTATTTATGCTATTTGCATAACCTTAGAATACTTATAATCTTTAATAAACTTTGAAAAATTTTCTAAAATATTCAATTTAAAAAATTACATCCAACTTAATTATTATAATTGAATTTTATAAATAAGTTAACTAATGCTATAATTATTCTAATGTGATGTATCAAATGTAATGTAATGGATAAATCAAAATTTATGCAAGACAAAAACCTTACTATTCAAGATAAGAACCTTATTATATGTACATATAAGATAATAACCAGGTTATTTTTGTCGAATATACTAATTAAGTTTATTTATGCATTCAGAGATGGCATTAAATTCCATGGGATAAAAATTTACATTTACTTGCGCTGTTTTACTGAGTTAATTGTGAGTGAATTAACTGTTGAAATACCTAGTATCAAAAATGTTGAATATCAGTGCACGCAATGTTTATAAATTAGAAGCGATTAAAAAACCAATACGCTTTTCGGTCGCAATTTATTTGGTATTCGAAAATTTCGAAAATTTTAGCAATTTTTTTCCATAATTTTTTTAAAATTTTTTAGAATGTTTTACAAGACCACTAGTTAAAACTACCTGCAAGTTTTCAACTCTCTATCTTTTATAGTCTTGGAGAAAATGGACACGACAGTTTTGTCTTAATTTGTGCCCTCAAGCACACAGTGACGTTTACGAAAAAACATTTGTTTATTTTTATATAAGAAACATTTTTTACACTAATACTTTTGTTCTATCTCTAGCTTTTAACAAGATGAAATTTTGCGAAAAATCGTATAGCTTGATAAAATAGACAAACTTTGAAAAGCTGTATCTCTGAAACTGTCGATCCTATAAAAACCGGCTTGACCCAATTGACCAATGTTGATTCTTGACAAACTTTTTTCGCTCTGAGCACGATATAAAAATTTCAGCGTGATATCTCATTTCTTTTTTGAGTTATCGTGTCTACAGGCACTGGAAGTAGATTAATTAGGTGATTTTATGAACACCTACACCAAAAATTTGCTCGCAGAATCAATATTTTTAAGAGCTACAAACATGGGACTAAATACAATATACCTTGATATATATTACATATATACAGAGTATAATAATATAAATAATAATAATAATAATAATTCGTCCCACTCTCGAGACGAATCTTTCTCTAATTCCGGTCTGCAGGTCTCATCTTCGTCACCTTATCTCTTCTATGCAGAAGGCTATCATTATAGGTACCCTTCGTACATTGAGATCCCATCAGACTGTCTTCAAGTAACAGCCCTTGAAGTTTCTTTTTCTATTTTTTTTCTTTCTTTTAGTAGGTTCCACATCGCTGCGGTGCAGGGACGGAGCCTGCTTGACCAGAACATTAGACGGACTTACGTACCACTGACTCGGAAGACAGACGGACCAACGGACGTCGCGTGGACTGACGGACGTACAGACTACACGGCCACAAGTCAGTGAACTTTCTACAAAAGACGTAGCTGCCTTGTGAAGATTTATGTCTCTCAAGGAGATGGGAGGCTCTGGGGTGTAAATCCTGTATCCTCTCTCCCTCCTTGGCAGGCATGAATTCGTTAATATATCTTGAAATTATAATAATAATAATAATGATAGGGTTTGACCTCCATTTATCTGACAAATTACGCCTATAACAGAGGCTACCCACATAATTATTGGTTATTCTTTATTTATTTAATTTCATACATATTTACAATTACATTAGGATGTGGGAGGATTCGGTTACTTCGTTCTTATCCAAGCGACGACAATGTGATCAATTCTACCGCCCCCATTAGTTTTTTTTTTTTTGTTCACACTGCCGCTGCCTGGATTCGAACCCGCAACCTAATTCTAAATAGACGAACAGTCTAACGCCTTAGACCGCTCGGCCATTTAGGCTCTAATAATAATAATAATATTTATATTGATGGGCGGGTATGATTTAAACGTTTTAGAAAAATTATAATGATTTAAAGATACTTTCTGTTGGAAATAAATGTTTGCGAAGAAGGGCTTGCGAGTTATAACTTAATTAATCATTAATTTACCAAGGGACGCAAGACTCTGCGACTCTCTAAAAACACACCACAGTTTTATCCGCACTGTCAATTAACACTCTAAAGTAGAAAAATATTTTTGACTTGTAATAAATTTGATTAATTGAATTTTCACATCCAAAAAAATATTATAAGAATTGACGACGTCGCTTAACGATGTTATTTTCCAGGGATGAGCAACTACTCTCGAGACACATGCGGGTCTTTGAATTATTATTTGTGGCTTTCGATAAATTTACCCGAGTTCTCTTTTCATTTTTGTGTTATTAAATTTTTAAAAATTATTATCATTCCGTGTGCGTTTCAAAATGTCTTTTAAATTACTGACAACAAATATGAAAGACTAAGTGCAACGTTGAAACAAATTTTCATTGCCGTCGAAGTTAGAATGATTTGTCTCACCGAAAACTGCGTGAAAGAACATAAACAGTGGCGTAATCGACCAAATCCAGACCGATTTCGAATTTGTAAACTTTCATTGCAATGGAAAATTGACATTGTGCTCTGAAGAATACAAATTGTATCTCTCTTGCTACGGATATAATTTGTAATCTGGAATCGAAATATCCTGGATTAAAAAAGACTGCCAGTCGAATTATATCAACATTTATATCAACGTACTTATATGTGAGTCATTTGATTCCATTTTAAAATTTGTAAAATCCAAACACTGATCATTATTAACTAATCAGCATCTGAAATAGTTACTGAAAAGTATTGTCACTCAATTTTAAAGAATTATCAAGAGAAGTTAAATAAATGTAATTCATTTGTAATATTTAAATTCAATACCTATACTTATTTTTTTATACTTTTATTTATGTTTTCGATACCTTTTTGCATAACTTTTAAATACTGAGATTCTCAGATTATGTCTCAAATTCTCAGAAATGGCTCGGACTATCGAGGATCATTATACTCTTTATTCAAATTAAGATGAACATTTCTGTGGGCTGTTTTATGCATTTTGTTAAAATATATCCCCTTCAGGACCCACAATAAAAATATTTAGCTAGATAATAAAATTATTATTAATTAGCTAGAACGGTTTCCATTGCTTTGGCAATCCTCTTCAATAGCATTACTTAAACCTCTTAAAATCAAAAATAAATTACCAAAATACGAAAAATTAAATAACGTAGAATCATAGCAACGCCCTGAAACAATAATAAAATATAATATATAAAATATACCCTTTAAATTAAAATAAAATTATTTACGAGAATATGATTCGAATAAAATAAATGTTTATGGTACACTCTCTAAAACAATATAACTGCCTGCCTTCACCTGAATTTACACAATAAAATATTAAGTTTAAATATAATAACATCTTCAACACGAATAGTTTTTGATTCCTTCATTAACGTTCTTGGCTTAGTGCAGGTGAATCAGACAGTAAACTGTTTAGGCAGGGTGCTTGATCTGGTATTTACTAATACTAATGTAGTGGTTAAAAAATCGAATGTTAATCTTGTTAACGAAGATAATTATCATCCAACTCTCAATATTTATGCGTATTATCAGTCTTCTCCTGATCATAATCTTGAATTCAACAGTATTGAATATAATTTTTCCAATGGTGACTACGAATCAATGAATAATTATTTACTTCATTATCCGTGGAATACTATGTTTAATTTATCAAATGTAGATGACTGTGTTAATTATCTAAATAGCATCCTTTCATTAGCTATTGATGTCTATGTGCCGAAAATTGTCACTAAAAATTCATCCTTGTATCCCAAATGGTTTTCATATGAACTAATTAAAAAAATACGGCAAAAGAAAATGTATCACACTCTCTACAAACAAAGCACCAAAACTGAATATTATAACAATTTTTCACATCTCAGAGCTGAATGCAAAAAGCTATCCGCACTTTGCTACAATAGCTATCTTGAAAAAACAGAAAATTCAATTCAAAATAACATAAAAAAGTTCTGGAACTACATAAATTCAGTAAATTCAAATACAACTTTGCCTTCGATTATGTACTACAATAATGATACTGGTCATAATGGAAACGAAATTTCAAATCTTTTTGCAAAATACTTTGCTTCTGTTTATGAACCCAACACCGCAGTATCGTCAGTCTCTAGATCTACAGACAATAATTCCAATATACACATAAGTAATTACTATATTTCTTTTATTGATATAGAGGTTGCAATATCAACATTAGATAAACGAAAATCTTCTGGTCCAGATAATATTTCTCCAATTTTGGTGAAAAGTTGTACTTCTTCTCTTCTTCCTGCTCTTCACTATATTTTCAATCTGTCTTTAAAAACTGGAATCTTTCCTACATCTTGGAAATATAATTACGTCGTTCCTATCTTTAAGACTGGCGAAAAGTCCTCAATTTCAAATTATCGACCTATTTCCATCCAGTCCGTATTCCCAAAACTGTTAGTCTTTATAATATGTGAGAAACTGTGATTTACAATTCACTATCATACCTCAACAACATGGTTTTTGTCCTAAAAAGTCAACTATTACCAACCTTCTTACTTTCCAAAATTTTATTTTGGACAGCTTCAACTCTGGATATCAAGTAGATGCAATATATTTAGACTATGCAAAAGCTTTCGATAAAGTAAATCATTCTTTACTTATTTCAAAATTGATAGCCCTGGGTATCTCGGAACCGTTTAGTAAATGGTTGCGCAGTTATCTAACAAATAGACAGCAAATTGTAAAAATAAAATCCTTTACATCACTCCCCTTTCATGCTTCTTCCGGTGTCCCCCAGGGATCCCATTTAGGCCCTCTTCTATTCCTTATGTTTATAAATGACATTTCGTATATTTTTCCAGATTCCAATTTTTTACTCTTCG
Source organism: Chrysoperla carnea (assembly GCF_905475395.1). NCBI lineage: Eukaryota > Metazoa > Arthropoda > Insecta > Neuroptera > Chrysopidae > Chrysoperla > Chrysoperla carnea. Next base: position 10,205,040 of record NC_058342.1, read on the forward strand.
CTGACGATCTTAAAATATACTCTAGAATCTCTTCTATTTCCGATTGCAACAAGCTTCAATCGACATTAAACAATCTTATTGCTTGGTGTTCCTCAAATTATCTTCATTTAAATATTTCCAAATGTTCTATTATTTCCTTCTCTCATCTTCATCAGCCAATCCAGTTCTCCTACTATCTTGCCAAATCTCCTCTCGTTAGGGTAAGTTGTATCAAAGACTTGGGTGTAATATTTGATAGCAAGCTTACGTTTAATAGTCATATACTTACAGTAAGAAATCACGCCATGAAAATGTTAGGCTTCATAATACGAAATTCGTACAACTTTAAAAACCCTCTTAGCTTTGTTGTTTTATATAAATCATTAATTCAACCAATTCTTGAATACGCTTCCCCGGTGTGGAATCCTACTTACCTTAATAACAATACACTCCTTCAGTCTGTTCAAAATAAATTCCTAAAAAAACTTGCCTTCAAATCTAATCTAATACCCGACGATAACTCCTATGCTGTCCTTAGAAATATGTACAACATCCCTACCCTCCAATCTAGAAGGGAATACTTTGATATTATTTTTATATTCAAATTACTCCACAACCTCATCGATTCCCCTGAACTCCTTTCCCTTTTACAACTTCAAGTCCCTTCTATTACACTTAGAACTCCAAAACTATTTTACATCCCACCTCAGAAATCCAATTACATGCTTTCTTCCCCTATGACCCGAATGATGTTGAGATGTAATGACATAGGCATTAGTTTAGATCTGTTCAATTCTAGCACAAGCATTATAAAATTCAAAAATATACTTCGCACTCATATTAGCTAAATTTGTTACTGTTATTAATTTATATTTATATTATTACATTGTTCATAATTAATGTTATTTTCATAATTATTGTTTTTGTTATTGTTATTGTTATTATCATATTTATTTTAATTGTTAAATCTTGATAGTTTTTACATTTTTCTATTTCTGTTATTTATTTCTTACTACTTGCACATAAATTTTTGTATTATTTTGTGAAAATGGATTTGTTCCGTACAGTGGCGGATTTAGAGATTTGCCGCCCGTAGGCTATTCAATTTTTGCCGCCTCTAAATTTTGATATCTTAGTTCACAATCATATCAATTATCTATCAATAAAATTGCAACTTTATGATTTGTGCTCCATTATCCTCATTACATCAACTTTTCCCGTACGGTTAGTATCATCGAGAACTATGGTACCGTGTTAGATCCTTGATTATTTTTACAGCAAAGAATTATCCAAAAACAGTATTTTATGCAAAAAATATCTCAAACATGTACCAATTTTAAAGTAAGTTAAGGTATGTGTTAAAACTATACAATACTTATGTAATAGGAATAAAGCTTACACAAAAAATCTAGATTTGGCGAACGTTGATAAATATTTATTATTACACTTACAGTTACAAAACAACACAATAAATATATCCTTTCTTAATTATTTGTTAGTATTATAATTCAAGTCAAATTATAAAAGCATTACAATACTATTTTGCGACACTTTGAATTCGCAAAATCATTTATTATATCGTCGTACGAAATCTTGTTTATTAGCTCTGACTCTATGCACAAGAGAGCTAAAGCGTTTAGCTTTTCTTGACTTAAAGTCGATCGGAGGTAGTTCTTTACTCTCTTCAAGCAAGAGAAGCTTCTTTCACCTGAACAATTTGTCGCTGGTGTACAAAGAGCCATACGAAGTACTATATCCAAGTTTGGATAAATGCTTCCTAGATTCTGATCTCGCAGAACTTTTTCTTACTACAAATAAAATAATTAACTGATAAAATGTATCCATTTTCTAATCCGCAAATTGTCTAACTTCATATTTAGTAGAGGGAATTTTTTTATTGTCATGTTGCAATCGTTCAAATATCAGTTATTCGATTGATTTAAACAAAAAGACTATACTTATTCTGAATCTCTATAAGATATCGAACTAGTTTTTTATTTAATAAAAATTAGTCAGTATTTTTTACGCATAAAGAAATAACTTTCTGGAATAGAATTTGACAATTTGCAAACTTGCTACTTGCTGCCGCAATCATGATTAGACCATCGATATTGTATCAAGATTGAATTGTGTAAGGAGATCTCATAATTATTAGGTACACGGAGAAAAAATTATAGTAATTATCAGTGAAGAAAATATGTAAAAATAACTAAATTTCGACTATAATATGGAATCGCTATTGCGATATTCTAAAAATGCATGATCATTACATTATAATCAAAAGCGTTTAGCAATTGTTTATGCAGAGATTTTGAGATATTTATTATTTAGCACTGTATATAGGACTATATTTCGGTTTTTGTTGAATATTTTAATTCCTCTATAATTTTTGAAATTCGTATTTTGTGTGTGTATTATAATTTTTTCTAAATTTTGTCAATCGAAATAAAAAATTTATGAACTAAATTTGCCGCCCCTTAAAATTTGCCGCCCTAGGCTCCAGCCTACTCAGCCTGCTGGTAAATCCACCACTGGTTCCGTAAATAAATAAATAAATAAATAAAAAAAATCCTAAGATAGGATTATCGTTGTGAATAAAAATATAAAAAACAAGGGATTAAGCCTGAAATACATGATTAATTTAAATAATAAGCAAAGTTGTACATATTAAAATAAAAACCAGAAATCAAAAAATTTAAGAAAAAATTAAATTACCAAAAAATTACAAAATTTTTTATCCTCAGTGTACCTAAAACAGAATAAATAATTAGAATTAAAAAGTCCTGTTACAAAAAAAATCAAATCAAGTTAAATGAAAATAAGCAAATTCAAAACATAAAGAAAAAACAGAAAAAAGAATTGACCCGATGTGCCATGTTAGATGTATGGCCCTGTACCCAAATATCGCGCTATCACATATTTTCTGATAAACAGCAGCAATATTACGAATAAAAAAAAAAGATGAAAAGGGAACAGCATGATTCTCCATCCCTTGAAATTAAAGAGAAACATAAATTAGTCTCATACCACCTTCGACTCAAGTAACATTAATTAAATTAGTCTCGCAACACCTTCGACTGAAACAACATCAAAATGAGTCTCCTTCCGTCTTCGACTCAATGAAAATGCACGCCCGCCGTGCTTTAAGCAGAACTGAACTGGAAAGTTTTGCGCACAATATATTCTACCACTTTATGGAAAATTGCAGCGGAACTAATGTGAATTAATTAAAATTACGAAGAACGGTGACAAAATCAAAGACGTTGTTTCAAACGACTGTTACTTTGACTATATGATGTAAATATTAGTTCCTGCGATTAAATAATGTATTATGTGTAATTCTACACTGTAAAATGTTATTCTGTAATTGTGACATATTACATATTTTTTTTTTGGAAAGTCTCACAATTTTCTGTATCATTGTATGGTGTAAGACTTTTAGTCCACTTCTAAAAATGTAGCGCATGTCATAATAACTTCAAAAAATAAACAATCAAATTTGAAAATAATTATATATTTATCTTCGAAAAATCTGGTTTGGTTTTAGAATTTTCTCTGCTCTAAGAAACGAAAAATTAGGATATAAAAGATGCTTAAGACAGTCACTTTTTTTCCACCAGCTATGTTTGATAAATTGCGTAATCATATATCGACACTTTACTAAGGCACTAAAATAATTATTTTTCATATTTACTACTTCTTAAGATTTTTTAAAAAGTAATAGATGACCATATCGCAAATAACAGAATCGCTACACTTTTCCAACCGATTTGGCCAGGTAACCTTTTTTTTTCTTGAAATGTTTGTGAGTGAACTATATGGTTTAAAGACATTGTTCTTTCCTTATATTAAAGCTAATTACATTTGTTTTAACATCTTTGTCCATTATTTCACCCATAAAACGTTTAGTTTAGGGGTTATGTTGAGTAAAGCAAAAAAAAGGGCAAATATTTTGAGGTTTTTCGAGTTCTGTTAAGTTAGCACAGGTCTTTCGAAGCTGCACGCTACCAATAGTGGTCATAGCAATTTATAAAAAAAATCAGAACTAGCCGCTTTCATGCGATTTTAATGTTCGATATGACTGGCCTAATATATAGATGAGTATTTCATTGTGTCTGTACACTCCAACCTCCTCTTCTAAGATAGAAGAGGAGGTTGGAGTGTACAGACGTGTTTGAAGTATACTTGTTTTCAATCAAATTGTTAGCTTTATTGCAAAGTTTTTGAAAAATTAAAGTTGAATACACATAATCATAGTGACAGTGGATAATATACGCAAATATTTTTGATAGTTGTTCTAAAAAAGCTGAAATTAAGTGAAAAGTTAAGTTTTTTTCGTTTTCGAGTTTGTTATGTTGTATTTTATGTGACATAATATTTGATAAACAAGCTTTGATAGAGGAGTCTGTTATACTTGTGTATTATATTGTAGTTTAAACTCACGTGCTTGGTGGCTTAGTGGATAGTGTATCAGCTTCCCACTGACAAAACACTCACTAATGAGTTCGAATCCTGCACGTGCCCATTGAACATTTTACGTCATAATTATTATTTTATTTTTTTTGTTTTCTTTTTTTTTTTGCTTAATTCCGAAGTTTTTAAGAAGAATTTTTATTTAAATTTTGGGAACGCCGTAATTTATATATATTATCGCCGTTAATTTATACTTATATTTATATGTATGTGAAAATTCTTAATTCAGTGACTTTAAACATATATTATGGACAAACACAAAATCAGTGAATATACTAGTTAACTGATTACCAACGGCCGCTTGTAACGTAGTAAAGTGCTGGGCATCTAACAGAGAACAGAAGTACTTTGAAGACCATACATCTTATTATTATAATAATATATATATATTTTTTCAAAAGAAACCAATAATAAATCATGGATGAAATTATGAGCATGCTTCGTAAAATTGAAAAAGAATTAGAAGAACAAAAATTAACTATTCTACATTCAGCAGAAAAGGTTACTGAACAGGTTACTCAAAATATAAATATTATACTAGAGAATAAGTTTCATGAACTGGATGTTAAATATGATAACTTAAAGGAAAAGTTGGAAAATCAAGAAAAGAGGTTATATTTCCTGGAAAAACAGTCACGACAGAGAAATATTATACTTTTTGGCTTGGAAGAAACAGAAAGATCATATAAAGATTTAGTAAATATCGTTATTAATTTTATACATAGATATTTTCAAATAGATCTACAACAGCGGGACATTCAGGAAACTAGGAGAATTGGGAAAAAAGGGGAAAAGCATAGACCCATTTCTATAACATTCACAACACTGGGCGTAAAGATTGAAATCTTTAAAAATAGAAGAATACTGAATGATACTACGTATTACATCAAAGAAGATTTTCCCCCACATATTTTAGAAAAAAGGAAGGAATTACAGGAACTAGCAAAAATTGAAATAGAAAAGGGTAACCTCGCCACTATTAGGTACGACAAACTGATAATACGCTCAAAGAATAACGACCTACCAAGCGGAAAGAAAAGAGCTCTCCCAATATCACCGGAAAGTATAGCGCCTACACAAATGAAACAGCAAAACACACAAGCTAATAAAAAAAAATAAAACACAAACACGCCCACGGAGATCATCTAGTTTATCAGAAGGAATACTTAAACCTGGAATTCTAAATTACTTAACCAGCAAGAAAACCGATGGTACACCGAAAGAGCAACTAGACAAAAATAATCATTAGCAATTATCGCCCCCTCCTCCTAAGGCGACAACCATTTATGTAAACCACAACGCTAGATCATTAAATCTTCCAAGCCGGTTGGTCACCGTGGAAGATCACGACCACAACCCTCCAAGGAAAGAAAGAGAAATAAACAAATACTAAAGAAAGATGGAAGGCCTTGGAGGAGGCTTTTACCCGCAGGGGGTCCATGTATGCCATGACAGGGCAAATGATTTGAAGTCGTTGAGTTAATATATTGTTTATTGAATAATATGTAATTATAATGAATTAATATGCAACTGAGTTATTTATATAAATTGTATTGAAAAAAAAAAAATTTTTTTTTCATCAAAAATTAATTTAAATTAAATTGTATAAATTTATATTTTATTTTAAAAATGAATTGTTTTGGCTGCATGGAATTAATAAAGCTTTATTATTATTATTATTATTATTATTATTTCATTGTGTAACTGATTTTATTAGTACTGATAATAACGTTAAAAATGAATTTGGAATTAAAAATTTTGGATTTTTTTATTGTCGAAAATAATACTCGTAAAGTTGATCAAATTATTCAAAATATGTAATAAAAAGTGATAGATTACCGCCTAGGCCCGTGAGGCCCGGGCCTAGGGCGGCATAATTTGGGGGGCGGCAAATTTTTCAGAATGTCAAAATTTTAAATCTGATATAATGTAACGACAATACATTTTAAGGATCTATTCGAATTTTTTTTTATATAAAATTACAAATAAATTTCTATTGTTATGTAGTCAATTGTTGAAGATCAATTTTATTAAAAAGTTAAAACAAAAATCAATTTATTTAAATCTCGCGCTAACATGTCGCGTAACAAGCGAATGATCTTCAACAAATTGATTACATAACACATTTAAATACAAAATATTATATTTTGTTTACTTACTATAATAACTTTTGGCGCGAGTAATTTACCTCCAAGCTGAGAAATTATATTATCACTCTCTTAAAATCTTCTGTATACATCACATCCTAATATACATTTGACTCGAACGCTGAATAATTTTGTCATCTATTATAACTGATCATCATTTATTATAACTGATACATCAAGTCACATTTTGTTGTAAAAATACCAATTGTAAAATCTGAAAATAAATTGTAAACGACAAAAGAAGAGACACATTATTTCAATAAAAGTTTCTTACCTGCATTTGAAGTGTTTAATTTCATCGTTGTCTATCATCCTTGTCATCCAGCTACAGCCGTAAAGGATTCTCATCAAATTATTTAATAAGTTTCCACAAATAAGCGACATCGTAGCAGATCTGGAAGCTCCACATGGAATAAGGATAACGAGCTAAATTATACATCTCGTGTACGGGTGAGTATTAGTTTTATGAAATATATTATAAATACCTGTTGCGATTCGAAATAGGATTGTTTCGGTACGGATTGCTGCGCTATATATTTGGGACGGATAGTTCATTGCTGTCACCAAATTTATCACTTGATAATATTTATCACCTTTAATCATTTGATAACATTCATCACGTTTAGATTCATCACTTTGAATTGCATTCTGTTTACACGTGTTTACAAGTTCATTGCTGTCACCAAATTTATCACTTGATAATATTTATCACCTTTAATCATTTGATAACATTCATCACGTTTAGATTCATCACTTTGAATTACATTCTGTTTACACGTGTTTACAAATTCAAAATCTAAATGTCACATCTGTTGTATGAATAGTACCTATTCATGATAAAGTGCATATATGTCAATGGCAGCATAGAGACGAAACATCACATTGTGACTTCTATATATATATTCCACAAAAAATCTTAGATCATTTGATGCATCAAACGACTTCCGCCAATGAACAAATAATTAATATCGAAGCAATTATTAGTTTAACTGACACCAGACGAAAAGTAATATTGTTATAATATTACAATTGTTGTGTGGTTTACACTTATCCAATACTAAAGCTACGGACCTCAAAAGCACGTGGTGAAAACGTAGCACAATTTTTCCACAACTTTCACCTTTAAATTATAAGTTTTCGCCAGGGCCATTACTCTGTCTAATATAAAACGATTTTAACATACGAACCACATAACAAATGGTAGCATCGCTCCGTAAAACAAATATTTTCGTCATTGTGATTTAAATACATCAATTTAAATCACAAATCTTAAAATCACAATTTGAATATTTGCAAAAAGCATAGCATTTGCAAATTTTCGAACAATAAATGCTTCGAGTTATAAGTAAATAATAAACCACATTTTCTTAAAAAACCCTTTTATTTCTCTCTCTCTTTATTTTCCAAAAACAAACATACATAACAAACACATAATTCTTTATTATCACACCTTTTTTTGCGATTTGTTTCTGCTGTTGTTGTTTCTGTTTTAGGAAAACCATTTTCACTCATTATCTGGTATTGCATCCGATTCGTGGAAATCTGAAAAGGAAATTACAAGCTGAGACTACAATAGATCTTACAATTTAAGGAAATAGTCACCATATTCAAATTCGGAATGTCAACCAATCAATCAAATGGCGCAGTCCCACGGACTACACCAGCAGCTCAACACCAATCAACCTTCAGCACACCACCATCACAGCCCATACCATCTTGTACACCACCAACTGTTGTGACACAGGTACCAAGTGCTCCAATTAACGCAAACTTAATATATAATATCCACTCGGACGGTAGACTATCTCCGATTAGGCCGTGGCATTCGAATCCAACAGCTCCACCTATGCCCCAATTCCTTCCAATCCCCCCCATTCCTACACGCAGTCAATTATATCCTAGTCTAAATCATCCCAATTTACCAAACACAAATAATAATAATATCCCCACTCCCAATTCCACGAGTGAAACCAATACGCCAAATCGCCGAGTGAGCCAGCGTGAAAACATGGTGCAACTGATGGCAATTCAAAACCAATTATTAATAAACACACATCGTGAAATACAAAATCTCTCAGAACCTAATTTTCATCCAGATATGTCTCAGTTATGTCAATCTATCCCAAAAACAGATGGTGATAATCCTATGCAGTTTTTAGAATTTATAATTAAAACTGAGAAAATTGTAAATCTCAATATTTTGCCTATCAACAAACTTATAAGGGGCTTAGTGTCAAGAACTGATGGTGAACTACAGTTGTGGTTATCCAGGCTAGCGACATCATCAAATGATTGGATTCAAATCAAAGCTAACCTGTTAAATAATTTCCTATCTCCCACACAAACTTCGCGTGTCATCTTGACCAAAATTTTCAGATATCAAACCGTAAACGAAAGCTTAAAACAATATATTGTCGATCTAGAGAATACCGCCAAAGCACTAAACTTTAATGACGAAACACGCATCGTCACACATATCCTAGACAGCGCAAATTCTAAATATTTACCCTTGTTATCAACCATTTTTCCTCCTCCAGCTACGTTCCGTCAATTGTACGATATCGCAAAACGTGCCGATGAAAGCACCTCTCGTTTACTCGCAGCTACTCAACGCGAGACTCCTAACAAGTCATAGCAACAACTAACGACTGATAAACTCGAGGCACCTCCACCTAAAGGCCATAAATTGTTTGCCTCCTTGTCAAATAGCCACGAGTTTAAATATTCTAATAAAATACCTTTCATTAAAATTGATGTGTTAGGGCAAAAATATCAATGTATGATTGACACCGGATCATCGTACAATATCATCCGTTCGGATCTGGTTCCAAAGCTGAAACATAAAAAACACCAAATCAGCAAAACCTTCAAAAAATTGACAATAGCAAACAACACCAACATTACCATTAACAAAGTTATCAATTTAATCATCAAAATTGAAAATTACACATGGAAAGTTCCGTTCCTCATCGTCAAAAACTTACCATGTTCATTCATCTTAGGCAATCATTTTCTACATAAAGTTAAAGCTAATTTAAATTTTCAAACTTGTAACTTTACGATTCCTAGTCGAAGTTTAAATATTCCCATCATTTTCAACTTTAACGATCAGCTCCACCTAGTCCTTGAAAATACAGCCAAACTCCGTCAATCTGAGCTCGAAAAGCTTGAAGAATTAAAACAATCCTACAAAGACGTTCTATGCAATAAAATCGGTCATGCTACAAACCATACGATGAAAATCCTTCTAAAAGATAGAACTCCTACGTATAAACATCCATACACAATGGCTCCTCCAAAAGCAGCCATTCTTCAAAATATCATAGACGATCTTCTTCAACAAAATGTCATCGAAAAGTGCACCAGCAGTTGGGCATCCCCAACATTTCTTGTCAAAAAACGCGATGGCAATTACAGGATCGTCCATGACTATCGAGAGGTTAACAAAAAGATATTATTCGACCCATATCCAAGCTCTCAAGTACAGGATTGCTTTAATTCGTTACATGGTGCAAAAATTTTTTCGAGTCTCGACTTAGTATCCAGCTATCATCAAATTGCCTTGGACAAAAACTCTAGAAACATCACAGCTTTTGTCACCCCACAAGGACAATATCGATAGTTAAAGGCTCCACAAGGACTAGCGAACTCATCCCAAGCTCTAAACAGAATTATGATGGACATTTTCGGAGATCTTAAATACAAATTTTGCATACCATACGCAGATGATCTTCTCATATACTCAAAATCCATCGAAGAACACTTCGATCATCTCCAAGAAGTTTTCGATAGGTTAAAATTACACGGTCTGACTGCGAAACCTGAAAAATGTCGTTTCTTCATGACCCGCTTAAAATACTTGGGTTTAATCATCGACGAGTTCGGCCAATCAATCGACATGTCCAAAGTTCAGGCCATAAACGATCTTCCTCCTCCAAGAAACCTTAAACAACTTCGTAGTTTCTTGGGCATGACAGGATACTTCATGAAATTCATCGAAAACTATGCCGATATCTGCCTACCACTAAATAAACTTCGACAAAAACATACAAAGTTTGAAATAAAAGAAGAACATCTGCGAGCTTTTAATAATCTAAAAGACAAACTTACCTCTGCACCAATTTTAAAATTTCCCGACTTCTCCAAACCGTTCATTGTTAGATGTGATGCTAGTGATCATTGTATAGCTGGAGTTTTACTCCAACGTGTGGATGATGTTCTCCATCCAATCGCATACACATCCAGGAAATTATCACCAGCAGAAGCCAAAACCCACATCTATGAAAAAGAAGCGCTAAGTTTGATCTCAACTATAAACAAATTTCAAGATTATTTACAACATGCCAAATTCATTGTACAAACAGATAACAATGCCCTATCATACCTCTTTAAGAACTGTAGAAATATAGGAAAATTAGCTCGTGGCAATTGACTCTATCAAACTTCCAATTTGACGTAGAACACATTAATGGCTCTATTAACAACATCGCCGATGCCCTGTCTAGGCTATACTCTGACGAAGACACGGAACAAACTTGCATAAACCCAACTAGCTTTCTATATGAGGACGCTACACCAGAGGACAAACTCTTATTCTTAAACGAAATGACTAACATTTTTCCAAACATCTGCACAGCTCAACTCTCTGACGAGAAGTGCAAAGACATCACGCTCCGACTGAATAACGGAGATGATGATGTACAAAACTTTTCTCTTCATCGCGGACTTCTGTGTCGCAAAACTGGGAAATTGAAAAAAAGACGTATTTACGTCCCAGAATGTATCCGTGGAAACATCTTACATTATTTCCACGATAGTCTTTTGTCCTCCCACCAGGGCCCAGGGTGTAGTAAAAACATATAGCAACATCTCCAAACGTTTCTCTTGGGAGAATATGTACAAAGACGTTGTTTCATACGTCAAGTCCTGCGACACTTGTCAACGGTACAAAATCTCCACGAAACCCAAACCTACTATGCAAGCACAAAATCCATCCTACGTTTATCAGGCTCTGCATATTGACATTCTTGGTCCACTACCTATGACCAAGGATAAGTCCTGATTTCTGTTAGTAGCCGTTGATAGCTTCAGCCGATTTTTGCAGACCTTTCCTTTAAAAACCTGCACGTCGGCTGCAATTTGCGCAAAACTGGAAACATCCTTTTTAACCTTTTCAGCACCCTTTCAGATGTTTTCAGATAATGCAAGCTATTTTAGATCTAAAGTTTACAAGGATTTTTGCTATAAATGGGGTATTCGTGCCAGATTTTTATCGCCATATTCTCCCTCTGGAAACAAATCCGAAGCTATGAACAAGGTCCTCATATCGAATGTTAGCACTCTTCTACAATCAGCATCATCCGGTCATTCCACCTGGGACAAATTTGTGAGTTTCGCGACTTTCGCTTATAATAATTCATTTTCTCCTGTTACCAACACCACACCAGCTTCTATATTTTTCGGTAGAACCTTGACTTTTCCTCTTGACCATCTATGGGAAATTCATGATGTTCTACCACTAACAAAAAAGCCATCCGAAGAAGTTGTAAAACGTTTTTTGGATACATCATTAAAAACAAGGAGAAAATACTTTGATCGCGGAAAAAAATCTCACGGTTTCAGAGTTAATGACCTGGTGATGCTGAGAAAGAAACAGGTATCTGTACATGGCATTTCAAGCAAAAAGTTCTCAGAAAAATACCTAGGTCCGTATTTAATTGTAAATTTTAAAGCCAAAAATACAGCTGTTTTAAAAAACACTTCAAATGGACGATGCTTGAAATGCCATGTCATGTTCATAAAGAAATACCACAAACGTACCCAGTGACCATATAAAATATTGGTATTCCCCTTTCCACCAGGAGCCCTTCACCTTCACTCCTTTTTCCAGGTCACCCGAGCGGTCGAACACACTTAAAAATTGAATCGACCAAAACTTCAGTAGCGTCACGCACTGGCTAGCCACTTATTGTTAGTTCACCATCGGCTATAAAATACAAGAGGGGGGTACGTGTTATGTAGTCAATTGTTGAAGATCAATTTTATTAAAAAGTTAAAACAAAAATCAATTTATTTAAATCTCGCGCTAACATGTCAAAGCGAATGATCTTCAACAAATTGATTACATAACACATTTAAATACAAAATATTATATTTTGTTTACTTACTATAATAACTTTTGGCGCGAGTAATTTACCTCCAAGCTGAGAAATTATATTATCACTCTCTTAAAATCTTCTGTATACATCACATCCTAATATACATTTGACTCGAACGCTGAATAATTTTGTCATCTATTATAACTGATCATCATTTATTATAACTGATACATCAAGTCACATTTTGTTGTAAAAATACCAATTGTAAAATCTGAAAATAAATTGTAAACGACAAAAGAAGAGACACATTATTTCAATAAAAGTTTCTTACCTGCATTTGAAGTGTTTAATTTCATCGTTGTCTATCATCCTTGTCATCCAGCTACAGCCGTAAAGGATTCTCATCAAATTATTTAATAAGTTTCCACAAATAAGCGACATCGTAGCAGATCTGGAAGCTCCACATGGAATAAGGATAACGAGCTAAATTATACATCTCGTGTACGGGTGAGTATTAGTTTTATGAAATATATTATAAATACCTGTTGCGATTCGAAATAGGATTGTTTCGGTACGGATTGCTGCGCTATATATTTGGGACGGATAGTTCATTGCTGTCACCAAATTTATCACTTGATAATATTTATCACCTTTAATCATTTGATAACATTCATCACGTTTAAATTCATCACTTTGAATTGCATTCTGTTTACACGTGTTTACAAGTTCATTGCTGTCACCAAATTTATCACTTGATAATATTTATCACCTTTAATCATTTGATAACATTCATCACGTTTAGATTCATCACTTTGAATTACATTCTGTTTACACGTGTTTACAAATTCAAAATCTAAATGTCACATCTGTTGTATGAATAGTACCTATTCATGATAAAGTGCATATATGTCAATGGCAGCATAGAGACGAAACATCACATTGTGACTTCTATATATATATTCCACAAAAAATCTTAGATCATTTGATGCATCAAACGACTTCCGCCAATGAACAAATAATTAATATCGAAGCAATTATTAGTTTAACTGACACCAGACGAAAAGTAATATTGTTATAATATTACAATTGTTGTGTGGTTTACACTTATCCAATACTAAAGCTACGGACCTCAAAAGCACGTGGTGAAAACGTAGCACAATTTTTCCACAACTTTCACCTTTAAATTATAAGTTTTCGCCAGGGCCATTACTCTGTCTAATATAAAACGATTTTAACATACGAACCACATAACACTATGAAATAGAATGGAATTTATTTTCTGATTAACTTTTTTATTTGTGAGTGCAATACTGATAAAGTATTGCACTCAGAGATTTTGCTCAGACGAAAGCAAGAAAGAAGATGTTTAAAAATTAAGTTATAATAATAATAATAATAAAATTTATTTGTTTAAAGATTTTACAACCTTTTACAAAGAATTCCTAGACATTAAACAACAAAAAAAAAAAAAAAAACACAAAAATATATGTAAGAAAAACAAGAAAAAATCAAACTCAAAAGAACAGAAAAAATAAAAAGTATACAATCATATTAATTCATAACGGAGAAAAAAAAATATATATATAAATTCTAAACCTAGAATGACAAATTTCTTCATTCATTCAAAAGAAAAGACCTTATCATGAGAATTGTTTGTAGAAAATAAAAAACTTTTTTTATATGTGAAATAGTTTCACCGTATAACAAACCTTCCAAGTCCCAAGTCGTAGAATTGAGTTTCTTGAAAAAACCGTCACGCTCAAAGTTGTAAACAGGACAAACAAACAACAAATGATGTAAAGTTTCATGAACATTTAAATTGCAAAGAGTGCATGTGGCAGCCAAATCTATAACATAACTGATTTTACTGAAAACAACACGCAAAATTTGTTTGTTCGAGGTACGGAGTTGTGCAAATACTCGAATAAAAGACAGAGGACAGTTAAAAGTTAAATAGTTCTGATATCCATCCATTAAAAATTAAGTTATACATTATATTTTAAGAAAACTGACTGTTGTTTATGTTGTTAATATTTATTTGTATTATTCAACAATTGTATTTTTATGAAATAAATATTATATCTAAATAATATAAACGGATTCAAAAAAATAAAATCTTATCTTTTAAAAAGGGCGGCTAATCAGACAGGGCCTAATGCGGCAAAATACTTAATCCGCCACTGGTAATAAAAAGAGTCTATTGACTATTTGGGCGTTTCAAGTAATATTATAAAGTCGGTTTCAAAGCATTTGCTGAATAATTTAGTCGAAATAATAAATTGTAAGTTGCTTGTTGAATGAGAGAAGTTTTCCAGATCGTGATCAACTGTGAAGAGAAACTCCTCTTCAAAAAAGAATTTAATAATATGAATGAACAACGTTTTGCTGTCATAGATTATATTTTTACGATAGTTAAAAAAATGTTTGAAGTAGCTGCTCCATTTCTTGATCTGTCTAAGACTCTTGATCGTGTGAATTATACTCTATCCCTATTGACAATTTATGCAAACAGTATTCGCGTTCAATGTTAGAAACTCTTTGGGCCATATTTAGATATCAGTCTGTTGAATTAAACATAAAAGGCAAAATTTTCTTGTTATAGTGGAGAAAAATCAGTTCGGGACTACCTCAAGCACTTGTGCGTTTGCACCTTCATGCATTGAAGGAAAATATACAGAAAAAGATTAAAAATTCATTGTCGCCGTCTGCTCTTTTTACCTTATTTCTATACGAAAAAATGTATGTCTCACCATTAAACGTACAGTAAATAGTCTCTTGACGTACAGTAAATTGACTCTTGCTTTGTCTTTCAAGCTGTCAACACCTTGTTATTGTGCATAAAAAAAGAGTAATTTTTAATAAAACTTTTAACATCATTTCTCATTTAATCAATTAATTAGCAATTGTAATAAAAAGTGATCAATCTGCGGGTGTTGTATTATGTTCTGTTTAATCTGTTTTGGTAAAGTTTTTAAGTGTTCAGAAAATATTTTAACATAACATTTGGTGACCTTCAACAAATTTTTATTTTTTACAATTAATCTCGTAATTTTAGAAATGAAAGATGCAATTTGAAAAATCAAAGTTATTCTCATAACTTTGTACAACATACATAGTGGCGTAGTGGTTAGAGCGCTGGCATGCTGCGTAGTGTAGTTCAGCTGTACTGGATTCGAATTCACCATCGGAAATATAATGTATTTTTTTTCTTCTTCTTCTCCTCTTATTGTCTGTTAACCATCAAAATATTATTCACTATGGAGTCCCTTGAAAACAAATTCGATCTTCTATTGTCGAAAATGGACATGTTGAATAAAAATATTGAAGACACTAACACAAAAATATCAACAATCTTAGGTGAAATATGCACTATCAAAGAAGAAAACAGATCTTTGAAGGAAGAGGTTTCATCTCCTAATTCGCGTTGTGCTTTTCTTGAGGCAGAAATTAAAAGGAAGAACATTATTTTCGATTTGCCAAGAGATTTCGTTAACAATAAACAATTAAATTGAATCATACTAGACATTTTAAATCACAAAATAAACATCACCTGCTCCATAAATGATATTGAAAGTGTTTACGAAATAAAATTTCACCGCGATGGATTTGTACGTGTTCTAGTAAAATTGTCAAATTCGAATAAAAGAACAGAAATTCTTTCACAGCTAAAACAATGAAGCAAAGAAGAGCTCTACTGCCTCTTCTTCGTCAAGAGAGAGAGAAGGATGTACGTGCGATTTTAAGATTTAATAAGCTCGTAACTCCAGAGAAAATATTTTACTTTGAGAAAACAAAATTAAATCTTATAATAACGAGCAAGCTAATAAAACCGAGAAAACTTTCATCCTTAACGTCTCTGGCAGTGAAAGAAAATCTTCTTCGTGTTCGAAAACGGAATCTCCAAAACCGAATTTACCAGCGACTAAAAAACGAAAAAAAGTTAAAAAAACCAATACTCATCGTACAGATTCTATACGAAATTTTTTTAGTTTCAATGCCAACAATGCCAAAATTCTATCTACTCAGAGCGGGCCTTCTTCAATGTGGTCATACGGTTCTGAAATGTTGAAGGTTTGGAAAATATGTTTAATGTGTGTGTTATGCAAAATGTTGATGTGTGGTGTATTTGTGAGACGTGGTCAGTGTTGGAAAAGTTTGATCTGCCTGCTTCTTTTTCAGACTACAAATTGATTGGATCGGGTGCAATGAAAGATAAGTGTAAAGGCCGGGCCAGTGGTGGTCTAGCCCTTTTATTTAAAAAAATCTGTTCAAGTTCTTGATACGACTCAATGGTGGATCATAGTTAAAATTAGCATTAATAGTTTTGAATTTATAATAGGAAATGTATATTTTAAGCCTAGTTTAAACTTATTAATTGCATTAGAATCGCTTCAAACAGTTGTAAACAATATAAACATCGAATTTCCACGTTTGTTACTTATTTTGGGACGTGACATCAACTGTAGGGTGGGTAGTTTGGGCCAATTGTTTCCCGAAATTTGTTCTAACACCAATTTAGATTCTGATCGAACGTCCTTGGGCTTAGTACAAAATCGCAGAGGGAAAGATTTAAATAATTTTATGGAACTGAATGGATGGGTTTTATTAAACAAGAGGTCTTTAAGTGTTTCACCTGCTGAATTTACATTTTGTAGTGCTGTTGGTAAAAGTACTATTGATTTAGTGTGGTGTCACACAAACTTTTTGCACTTCATCAAAAATCTTGCGGTTAACGAAATTTCCCTATTTTATCACTTCCCAGTAGAACTGACTTCAACTGTTAATTATAACATCTCCGTATCCTGTAATACTACTCAGGCAGTCAGCAGCTTAAGATGGGATCCCACGAAAACAAATGAGTACAGTCAGCTGATGTCGGTTGCGTCAAGAATTTCTCTAGATTGGCAGTTACCATCCATTAATGTTCTATATGTAAATTTCTTAAATGCAGTTGATGAAGTTTGCTCATATTTGAAACCCAAATTTGATTTAAGGTTGCAGTCTAACAAGACTCGGTTCTTCTGTAACTGAATATTTGTCTCAGAAATCCAATTACAGGAAGTTATTGTTAAACAAGAAGATCAACTATCATACTCTTATTTCAGAAAAATTATCTTTTGTGAAAGACACTCGTGAGTTTTGGAAGACTATTAATTCATTTAGACCCAAAAAGAAACTCGATGAGTGTATTCCAATACATGAGTGGGAGAGTTTTTACTCCGATTTATGTCAAAAATCATTAGAAAAAGACAACTTCATCTTCTTCTCGGACGCAAGGCACCCCTACTTGGATAGTGATTTTTCACTTGATGAACTATGTGAAAGCATCAATAAGGCGAAAGAAAATTAAGCCCCTGGCAAAGATAGCTTGACTTACGAGTTTCTAAAAAATCTTCCCCAAAATTGGATTCTGTATCTGAACTGCTGGTTCAATAAACTGTTGAGCACAGGTGACATTCCCAAGGGATGGTCACAAATTGTCCTTACCATGATTCATAAAAAGGGAGACCCAAACAACCCGGAGAATTATAGGAGTATTGCTCTATGCAATACCACCTTAAAACTATTTACAAACATACTTCTTGAACGTTTAACACCTTGGGCGGAGGAAGCTGATATTCTATCACGGTCATCACGGTATGAAAATCAATCACGCTTTAGCAAAGGGCGCGGATGTACTGATAACATTTTTATATTGAATTCAGTGGTCCAATTACATTTACGGTATCCAAAAAAAGGTAAATTACGGTACCCAAAAAAAGGTACTATATATTCAATGATTTTAAGCGAGCATTTGATACGGTCAACCGACAACTGTTGTGGCATAAGCTGTATCGTTATCTCAAAGCGATTTATGGTAACGCAACCTTCTGGATAAGAGCCAAAGGTGAATTCACTCAAGAGTTCCATCTTAAAGAGGGTGTACTACAAGGAGAATCTCTGAGCCCGTGGTTATTTTCAATGTTCATTAATGATATCGAGTCATTTTTTTGTTGCCACGTGCTCAGGGTCTCAAAATAGACGACTTCAATAATTTGTTACTGTTGCTGTATGCAGATGACATAGTAATTTTTGGGCACAGTTGTTATGACTTAAACAGGAAGCTGGAGATCTTGAATAAATATGCACAAACTAATAAATTGACCATTAACTGCTCTAAGTCAAAATTGTGGTCTTTCGAAGGGATGGAAGAATTAACAAAAACGAAATATTTAAATGCGGTGCGGATAAAATTGATGTTGTTGGCAAATTTAATTATCTTGGAGTTACAGTTCCTCGGTACTTTACGAAACTTGCACAAATTTTGTCATATATATCATGGCCAGCAAGATCTCAGCTTTTTGATAGCATTGTTTCGAATTCTCTTTTATACTGTGTACCAGTGTGGAGTTTGCGATATCTCGATGAAACCGAAGTAGTACAGACGAGCTTCTTCAAAATACTACTTCACTTGCCCCGCAATACACCTAATTACATCATACGACTGGATACTGGCCAACGGCATATCGCTGTCAAAGTTCTCCACGCCACTCTTCTATTCTGGAGAAGCGTTCTCAAATTAAATAATTGTAGGCTACCGAAAATTTGTTTAGACCGTCTCTTTTTTCTCGCCAACAATGACGTCGATATAACGGCAAATAAATATAATTGGGCATTGCAGTTAAAAAATATCCTGTACGCTAATAATATGGAACAACTTTGGTCGAAGGCTGATTTATCTTTGCAAAACATAAACAATATTATTAGTGAATACGTCGATCGTCTATATTTAAAAGATATAGACAGAGCTAAATCCTCCAGTTATAGCCTAGTTATCATTGGGAAACTCATGCATATTTAACTTCAAACCTTCCCATTTCATTTTTGAGGATCTTTTGCGTACATGTGGAAGGTCTAGGCTTAGACTGATAATCGGCAGTATTGTTTACGTTATTGAAACTGAGGCTGCCTGTACTGTTTGTAACCTAAACACGGCGGAAGATTTGCAGCATTTATTACTTGTGTGTCCCGTTTATTCATATGCAAGAAAATGCTTCCTATCTTCTATGGGATGGGATGGTCAAATCCCAAGCCTTCTAGAGTTGTTTGAACTGAGTAGTGATATAAGTTATGTCAAAAGAATTTTAAATTTCCTCAAAACTGGACTATGTTCAAGAGCGTTCGTTCTGAACGAGTGATTATGTCATACTCAATTTTGTACCTTTTGTTTTTGAAATAGCAAATTTTTTATATAAATGATTATCTGATATATTTTTTATTTTATTTTATATAAATGAATTAAATTTTTTGTTTGTTTTTTATATATCCTTCATTTTTGCTGTTTTTGATGAACCCTGTAATCTTTAAATATTGAATTGAACTTTTGTTTTTACTTTGAATTATGAATTAAGTGTATTTATACATATAAGTTTTGATGGTTTGTTGTAGACGTGTTACAGTGTAGACGTGTAATTTATTGCTCTGTTAAAAAAAGACTTAAATTTTGAGTTTAATATAAATTTTAATACTGTTCTTTGTGAAAATTTAACTGAAAACAAGTTTTGAGTTCTGTAAAAGTGAACACTACTCCTGAAAACAGTTTATACAGTGTATTTTTCCGAAAAAATTAAGAAGTTAATATATGAGGCTATGCTTAACTAGTGATGACGTGAAAATTTGTATGGATCTTACATTTAAATCTAAAAAATAAACAAAAGTTAAATTATTTCAAAAAAGGGGAAGTTTTAACTATGTCAAGAAATTTAATCATAATTAATTTTAAATAATCGTGTTTTAATTAAAAAAAAAAAAAAAACATAGTTTTTGAAAACAGTACTAATATTCTTGAAAGTTTTTTATTTCATTTTATTTTATTTTACAAGAACAAAATAACAAAAATTTAACAACGCAGCAAAAACACAAATATTGTAAAATAATATATAGCTGTTTGATTAGTTTTAAAAAATTGTTTCATTACATAAACAAGTCCGTGGCGCAATTGGTTAAGGCATTGGTCAAATTAATAAATTAAAACCACACTAACAAGGTTTCGAATCTAAGTACTGCTCGTAACAATTTTTTTTATTTCTGCTATTTCAAAATATTATAAGCAATAATTCATATAAGACAGACATAACAGTTGTAAATTGAATAAATAAACAAATTTTGGTTTAAATAAGATAATTTAAATGAGTAACTTAGAAGGTAAAATAGACGCTCTAATCAGCAAAATGGAAACATTCGAAAACAAAATAATGTTGGAGCTAAAAGAAATAAAAGATGAAAATAAATATATAAGAGAAAAAAATGAGGAATTAGAAAATTTGCTGGCAGAACGAAATAAAACAATTGTTAAAATGCAAGTGGAAATGAATAAAAATAACATAATCATTATTGGCCATGAAAAGCAGACTAAAAACGAAACGACACTGGAAGAAGAAGTGATTAATCTTTTCCAAGACCAATTGAATGTAAATATCAACAAATTAGAAATTGATGAAGTTTTTCGATTGGGAAAACATCCAAAAGCTCCTATAAAAGTAAAGTTCACAAGTTTTAAGACGAAGCAAGATATCTGCAAAAATCGTAGGATGCTGAAAGGAACAAAAATTTTTATTAATAATGATTTGCCACGAGAAATAAGGATGGAACTAGGAAAAGAAAGAGCCAAAATGAAAGAGCAATCAAATTTAAGCAAAAAAAGAAATCAACCGGATCATCCATCTTCTGAAGAAGGAGATGGCCAAACTTCAAGAATTCAGCCTGCATTCAAGAAAAACAGAGAAGTACAAAGTATTTCAAAATTTTTTCTACGATATTAGTAGGAAAAATTTAAACAATAAAATAAATTATCCCTATGTAGTAAATAAGTTTAAATTAGTTTTTTGGAATATAGAAGGACTTTTCCCTAAATTAAACAATTACGATATTATAAGTTATTTTAAAAAATTTGATGTTTTAGGTTTGGTTGAAACTTGGTCATCAGAAAATAAACCGATAGAAATTGAAGGATTTAACAGTATTGTAAAATGTGGAAAAAGGTTATTCAATCGAGGTAGAAACCCTGGAGGAATTGCAATATTTTATAAAAATAGTTTAGAAGGTAATGTTACAGAAATTTTAAGCGATTTGGATAACGTTTTGTGGGTAAAAATTAGTTTCAAGGACAGAAGGGTAATAATAGGTGCTGTGTATTGGCCACCTGAATATAGTAAACAGAGTAACAATATCCTTTTGGAAAAACTCGAAGAAGAAATTATAACGTTCTATCAAAAGTATCCAAACGCGGAGATAATTTTAGGAGGGGATTACAATGCTAGGATAGGGGAAAAATCCGAATGGGATGACATGGAGTATGATGAATATAACTCTGCTATAAATTACATGGAAATAAACAACCAATGGAGCAATTTAACTAAACATAGGACAAGCCAAGATAAAACAGTTAATACATATGGAAAAAAGCTATTAGCATTCTGTGCGAGCTTAAACTTTACAATTCTAAATGGACGTACATCAGGTGATAGCAATGGAAATTGGACTTTTATAGCAAAAAATGGAAAAAGCGTCATTGATTATGTAATGATAACAGGAGGTATCGTAGAATCTACAAATATGCAAGTAGGGGAACAAATAGTATCGCAACATTTTCCTTTAGAAGTAACGTATGATAACTGCCTCAAGAATAATGATGCTGAAAATGTAAATGGCATAGGAATAAGTAAGTATAAATGGATGGAAAATAAAAAGCAAGAGCTTGATATGGAGCTGGGTTCTATTGAGTCGGATCTGTACAAAATAGGCATCAAATCAATGAACGAAAATAATTCACTAGAAAAGGCAATTAAAATTTTTAAGGAATGGATAGAATATGTAGGGAGAAGCATGAAAGTCGTTAGGGACAGAAATATTGAAGGAACTGCCAAAAGCTGGTATGACGAAGAATGCAAAAGAAAAAAAATGGAGGTGAATAAAACTCTGAGAAAATTAAGACATGGGAAAACAAGAGAGGACGAAGAGAATTATTTGAAAATAAGAAACGAGTTTAAGAAAATTTGTAAAAGCAAGAAACGAGAAGCGGAGGAAGCCCAAATCAATGAGATAATAAACTTTATGGAATACAACAGTAAATGTCTTTGGTCTTACATAAAAGGAGATACCAAACCTTCAAAAGAACATAACCTGATCACCACACAAGAATGGTTGGAACACTACGAGTCACTGTACAGAAGCGACAAAAGTCAAATATGTCCAGACTCAGAGGATATCAAGTGTATACCGAGAATAGAACAACTGGACTGTGCATTTAAAGAAGAAGAATTACGCGAAACTATTGAAAATTTAAAGTTAAGAAAAGCAACTGGTATAGACGGGATACCAAATGAAATTTACCAATATATATTTAGTAACCAATCAAATTTTAATTTATTGAAAGACATCTTCAACAAAATGAGTGAACTAAAATATTTCCCTGAACAGTGGTCAACAGGAATAATATGCAATATATATAAGGGGAAAGGGGATAAGAAAAATGTAAACAACTACAGAGGTTTAACTCTACTACCAAATATTGGGAAAATTTATACAAAAATGTTATCAGTTCGGATACAAAACTGGATTATTGAAAATAATATTATATCCGAATTCCAATCAGGATTTAGGGCATCATATGAAACTATGGACAACATAGTCATAATAGATGCCCTTATGAAAAAATGTTTAGCAATGAAAAGACGAAAACTTTACTGTTGTTTTATTGACTTAACAAAAGCTTTTGACTCAGTCGACCGAAACATGCTATGGCATAAACTGAAAAAGATAGGAATTTCAAGTAAAATGTTAGAAATAATTAAATCAATTTACACCAGCGCGAGCTGCTGTACTAAAATAAACTCTTTCACCGTGTCAAAAAGCATCGAAACCTCAAAAGGACTGAGACAAGGATGCCAGCTCTCAGCGATCTTGTTCATACTGTTTATGAATGACCTACCTGATGCCCTAGAAGAAGTTGATACAATAGCACCTTGTATTAAAAACTATGAAATCAAAACCTTGATGTATGCTGATGATATAGCGCTATTTTCTGAATCGCCAGGTGGCATGAATCGAGCATTAAATACAGTTTCTGAATATTGCGATAAGTGGAGACTAACAATAAACGCCCAGAAAACCAAAATGCTAGTCATAAGCAAAGGAAGTAGGGCAAGCAAAAAAGAAATGTTTTTCATTGGAGAAAAGAAAATCGAAATAGTTAATAAATTTAAATACTTAGGAGTATTTTTAACACATAATGGTGCTGGAAATTTCATCAACAGCAAATGATACTTAAATCGAAACAAGCCCTCATATCTCTGAGAAAGTATATCTATAAACTCAAAAGCTTACCGGTTAAGATTATTCTCATGTTATTTAATACGCTGATTATACCCATTCTATCGTATGGTAGCCAAATTTGGGGAGCACAAAAAATTGAATATGAAAATGAAGTATTTTGTAATAAATTTTATAAAGAAATATTAGGAATATCAAAATCATCATGCAACAGCGGGGTTCTAGTAGAAATTGGAAGAAAACCGATTGCAGCGCATTTTATCTCACTATCATTGGCTTATTATGGAAGAATTAAAAATGGCAACAAAAAACTACAACAAGCAGGTCTTGCATGCGGATTAGAAACTAATATAAAAGAACAATTAAATCTTATGGAAATGACAGCTGAAAATTGCGAAAATTGGACAAAAGGAAGAATAAAAAAACAAGTGCAGGAATACTATCTAAAAAAAGTATTACATGAAGTGAACTCTATGGTATCAATGCAGATGTTTTCATGCATACCCCATTTCGAAACTGGCGCACCATATCTAAATATATTAAATAGAGACCAGAGGAGAATCCTAGCCTCGTTCAGACTAAACACTTACGCCTGGAACTATGTACGAAATTCATTAGGAGACAAGATGTGTGTTCTATGTGGTGGGCTAGAGTCTGGACAACATTTACTTATGGATTGTGAAGGTACCAGAGGAACAGAAAGAGATAGGGTTTCTGCAATGGGATTGAATAACCTAACGAACATTTTAAATGTTTCTGAGTATGATAAAGCAATAGTAGTGACGACTTATATTAATTTCATTCTATCGAAGAGGAAAAGTTTGTTGTTTTGATGGCCAGGTTTGATGCTTTACACACATTAAAAATATGAGAATTAAGATTTTAAATATAAAGAATTTTATGTTATTTTATTTAGTTTTATTTTATTTTTCATATATTGTAACACAAAATGTAAGTTTGTAATGATTGATTTGCTTTTTGTATATCAATAAAGAATATATTTATTTATTATATAAGTTTACTATATAAGAATGACAAGCAAGTCCTTTGTACAAGATATTGTATCTTATAACAAATAAATATTATTATTATTATATTACAGTAGTCTCAATTTGTTATCAAAACCACTCTCCGCTGCTTGCAGAATTTTTTTTTGTTCTTTTTGTCACAGTCCACGATTTGAAAAAACATTCATTATGTGAAATTACTCAAAGACCTCAAAAACTCCAGTCGGCTTAAAAAAGCCGAAAATTTTCCGAACGAACCTGAACTTCTTCATTTTCTACCTATTTTATAGACACATGTATTATGCATGCGTAATTCTGATTTAGTTCAGTTTTAATAATTTTCTTCTTTTATAATGTTAATAAATATTTTTCAAAAAGATAGTGAATAAAGAAAATAGACTGATACATAATGACCCCTCAGGGTAAAATGATCTCTTGTTGTTTTAAGTGACCCAATAAAACCATCTACTATATTTGCCGATAGATGGCTTCTTCGTGATCAAATTAATTGTTGAACAAAGACTTATGGCGAAGTTATTTGGTGTTTCGTAGAAAAATATTAATTTTACTGTTAATGATCTATATAGTAAAACAAATTTCAACGTAAAATTTCTTTTTTTGGTTGGTTAGCTTTTTGTTTTACTCTTGTCTTCCGTTAACTGTTAATAATATAATTAGACATATAATAAATTTTCAGGCCAGTTTTTATGACGATAATCAAATATGTCGTTACGGTTAAAATGGTCCCCGCTATATTATTTAAAATGATTCCTTTTTTGTGTAGCTAAAATGATCCCCCATCATGTGGCGGGTCATGAACGTGTTTATTGAACGATTTTTGTGTTTATACTAATCGTTGATGCAATGTAAAAGACCAATAATATTTTATGTGAACTGTTTGATAAAAAAATGGCTGAAATACTTTTCTAAGGGTTAATTTTGTACGCAAATCACACATTTTAGGGCCATTTAGCTCTCTGAGGTGACCAAAAAAAGAAAATCAGGTTAAAAAAAAAAATTATTTTTAAACTAAAATTTTATTAGTCTTTTTAAACTAAAATTTTATCATACGATTTTAATTTGTTTTTATTGATTTTGTATCTGTGTTGATTTTGTTTAATTATTTTAATATTTATTTATGCCCTTTTTTAGAAAATTTAAAAGACGTATCTTTAGTTTAACCTCCATTGGGGACCACAAGACCTTGTCGTTGGTATGGAGGCTTAGTTGCCGAGCATGCTCGATCCGTTCTGCGTTGCGCTAGCCTGCCCGCGATGAGTGAATGGGCGGTATTCCCTATAAATGGGCTAGGCCGGTGTGCGTGTTGGCTCTCCCTATAAACGGGCGCTCCATGAATTGGTACCTCGCTAGAGGTAAGGTGAAAGGCGTGGGTAGGCTGGCGGGGCGAAGTGCGGGTCACCCTCACTGTGTAAGGGTCGGGGTTTCGTGCGTCATCGGGGCTCAGGTGACGGTCGAGCCCTGAGGGGTCAGTTATCGGTCGTGAATTATTTCTGGTTCAGGAGCCTGCAGAACTGGTTTTTATGCGCCCCCAATCTAAGGTGTGTAGATACCGCGATGGATGCGTGGCGTGGCCGATGATGCTTGATCGGTTCCCTAGGGAAACCAGGCGACCTCCCTTTGTATTATAGTCTTACTCACGTATGCGGGGCTCTGCGTGGGCGGACCTTTATTGCCCTAGCTGCTCGTGGGAACTACATGGGGGATATAAATATAAATACAAATAACACAAACAACGCGCAACAGACTGACGTCGTTGCAGATAATGTGGCTCAGAAAAAGCCAGCTGAAGAAACCCAGGCCATGGATGTGGAACTTGACACTCCTCAAGAGGCCGGCAAAAGCGGAGCTGCAAGAAGAAGGGAGGTCTGGAGGAAATATGAGGCGGACAAGGCAGAGGCGGAGAGGCTTGGCCTCCCACCTCCGCTACGACCTCCTCCTAGGAAAGCCAACTCCACAAAGCAGAGAGAGGCCAAGGACAAGGCTGGGGCTAGAACCCGCCCGTCCGAGACCAATCCTGCTGGGGCGGAGAAAAGAAAACCAGAGAAGAGCGTCTCTGACCCTTCTCTAAAGCCGGATTAGAAGACAGAAGTCCGAAGTAGTGAAGAGCGGTAAGTGTAGACCAGTGGGACCGGAGCGTGAATCCGTCCTTAACAAAGGGCCAATGTTCGCCTCTCTCGCTTCGAACAAACCTCGGGTTAACCTAGCCCTGAGAGAGGTTCTGGGAAAGATGGTGAAAAACCGAGGAGGTAGATGCGTTCAAATGCGCTCTGGAAGATGCAATCCTGGATATACCGGACGTCAGTGAGACAAGGTATGATCACAATTATTTGTGAGGATGGTTTCTCAGAGAAATGGCTGAGGGATAATGCACCAAAGTGGAAAGCTGGTGAGTTATCGGTTAGACTAGTTAGTCCCGAGGAACTCATTAAGCGCGTGAAACTCACAGTGCTGCTTCCCCCACCCAAAAGGGACACTGAGAAGGCGTTGAAGCTGCTAGCAAAGCAGGATGTATGGCTGGTGACGAGCGGATGGATCGTCCACAAGAGAGAAGAACTGCCTTCGGGTACGCTGTTCATACTCGGTGTGGATGAAACATCGGCGAATCTCCTGAAGAGATGGGGCTACAGGGCCTTCGTGGGGTCTGGTCACGTGATCTTTAGAACCGTGAAAAGAACAACCGATGGCCCTGTGGCAACGGGGATGGATATCTCATAAACGGAACAGCCCTATGGCTACTTCCACTATTGAGATATCACAGATTAATCTTCACCACTGCAAAGGCGCCTCTACTAACTTAGTAAGTAGCATGGCAGTGGTGCGTACAGGCTTATCCATAGCCCTAATACAGGAGCCATGCGTTGTCCTGGGTAAGGTCGCGGGACTGGGTCTCGCAGGTAAGACCTATGTGGACTCGTTCTCAGACTCTCCGAGAGCGTGCGTTGTGAGCAAGGGCTGGAAAATGTGACCCTGCTACAAGATTTCTGTACGAGAGACCTAGCTGTAGTTCAGGTCAACTACAGGGAAACAATTGGCAATGGAGGAGGAAAGCTATATCTAGCTTCCGCCTACTTTGCCCATGATAGAGATGCACACCCAGAGGAAGGGAAAAGGCTGGTGAGGCATTGCCGAGAGAGCAACATTGACCTCATTCTTGGGTGTGACGTCAACGCGCACTGCGAGGCGTGGGGCAGCACAGACAATAATGGGAGAGAGCTCGATCTTCTGGAATACCTTACAGTGTTATGAAATTTTTATTTGCTGAACAAACAAAAAGTTCATACCCCAATCTTGTTATTGGAACAGACCTAAATATGATATATATTTTTAGTTACTGACCAGTGGCGCTCTACTCGCCCTAGCTATGATCATGTTTGTGATAGGTATACTTACTTCTTCTTACATCAGCATTTGAACAGTTATGTCAAATTAATTGACTGAGTACTCATAGCGTACATTTATACAGCATGGAACTTAACCATAAATAATGGAGAAATATCGATTTTAAAATTTGATTAAACTAATTATTGAATGATTTACTGAAATCATCGTGACAATTTTGTGTTACCATTAATCCGGTGAGATATGATTTTATTTGTTTAAATTAATACAACATTTTGGTTTTTAAATAACCTCAAAATGTTCGGCACGTGTTATTCAAAAGCCAATTCTACATTAAATATTCTTTTGGTTAGAATAGTTATGCTTAAATATCACTTGTAGTGAGATGAGTATTTTAGTTTGAAAGATTTTTACATATTCGTAAATTGTTTTTGCTAATTTGTATATAAATGTATATAGAGACCTTCATAGAAATTGTATTTTATTATATTATTAATACTTTCTATAGAATCGAAACCTTGGTTTGGCATAAGTTTTGTATATACCTTTTCTGAGTTTATAAATTGTAAATACGTCACTTTGGTTGATAAATAAATTATCTCTTGTATATAGTAAAAACAATATTTCATTAATCTTTCTTACAGCGCCAAAACGGTATGGGATTTCGGTGAAGCCGATTCCTATTTCACACGGCTACGTCCGCACACCATGTGGGAGATCTATTTTCCTCTGGGGGTATGTGTTAACACCGATTAGCACATGCTTTATGGGCCCACACACGTTTTTGCATTGACAATTTTATATTTCAGTATAGATTTTTGAATCTTTGGAAATTTTGATTACAATTAAAATTTCTTTCAGAGCAGATTTAACCCCTACAAGGGTTAGTTTTTTTTTCTGCTACAACAGAAGAAAACTTTAATTTCCTGAACCGACCTTCGTTACAGCGGTAAGACAAGAAGTTTTAGACCTCACACTTTGCAACAGGAATGTGAGGAGCAGAATCAGAAACTGGAGAGTTTCTGAGGAACCATCGCTATCAGATCACCGGCTCATTAGGGCCCAATTAATGGAGATCTTGAAAGAAACTGAATGGAGAAGAAATCCCAGACAGACTAACTGGATAGGCTACGTAGAGGATCTTAAATCCCTGCTAACGGACTTTCAGGGTAGGTATGGAACGCCGGAGGATCTTGAAAATACGGACCGTGTGCTCAGAGATGCAATCCAGGCTTCATATGAAGAAAACTGGCCTTTGAAAAAGGTGGGACTGCAAGGTCACCATCTGAAATGGAGCAAGGAGTTAGAACACCTGAAGAGAGGGGTGAGAAAGCTTTTTAACAGGACAAAAAAAGTGAAGACCGAGAGAGCATGGTCGACCTATAAAGCTAGTCAAAAAGTTTACAGAGACCTTTTGAGGAAAGACCAGAGGGACTCTTGGAGAGATTTCTGTACCAACACGAAATCTATGTCGGACGTAGCGAAGCTGTCAAAAGTTCTCGCCGGGAATAAAACCGAGGGGTTAAGGCTTCTGAAAAAGAGTGATGGTACATATACCTCCTCAGCACAGGAAACCCTACAACTCCTAATGGAGAGAAACTTTCCGGACATCGAATTTGGGATCCCAGCTGAAGCTGAGTTACCGAATCTAAGTAGAAGGAAAAATTGGTCGCTGGCACCAAAATTGTAAAACCAGAACTGGTTAAAAGAGCGGTGAATTCTTTCGAAGCCTTTAAAGCACCAGGACCTGATGGAATATATCCGGTGCTTCTGCAGAAAGGCCTGGAAGTCTTCCTCGGGAAATTGACGGGCCTGCTTAGAGGCTGCATCGTGCTAGGCTTCACACCAAGAGAGTGGAAGAGGACTAAGGTTGCCTTCATACCAAAGGTTGGAAAGAAGGATTACACTCAAGCCAAAGATTATCGTCCTATCAGTCTGACTTCGCTCTTACTAAAGACCCTGGAAAGATTGGTGGACTGGTATCTGAAGAGAGAGACCCTGCGGGTCAGTCCCCTACATGAGGAGCAACATGCCTATCAAACAGGCAAATCGACGGAAACGGCCTTGTATTCAGCTGTTAGCTTCATAGAACAACAGATACAAAACAAGGGAGTTTGCCTAGGAGCTTTTCTGGACATCGAAGGAGCTTTTAACAAGACCTCGAGGAGATCAATTGAAGCCAGAGCTAGAATACATGGTATACCTGAAGAGATAATCCGATGGATCATGAGTACGCTAGACAACAGACAGCTGACTGCGGAATGGCAGGACAGTACAGTGAGAGGAACTGTGTCTGAAGGTTGCCCACAAGGAGGGGTGTTGTCGCTTCTCCTATGGAGTTTAGTTGCGGACGAACTGATAGAAAAATTGAACCGTTTTGGAGTCAAAGCTATCGGTTATGCAGAGGACATTGTCATCCTGGTAAGAGGATCCTTTGAAGAGATACTGCAAGATATCCTTCAACAGGCGCTCGCCCAGACGATGGATTGGTGCAATGAGAATGGTCTCAGCATTTTCGTTTTATTAAAAAACGGAACTTCCACAAAGTAAAGCTCGAACAAATGAATACAGTATTTCTTTTGAAATAATAATCGCACTTAAAT
Source organism: Chrysoperla carnea (assembly GCF_905475395.1). Taxonomy (NCBI): domain Eukaryota; kingdom Metazoa; phylum Arthropoda; class Insecta; order Neuroptera; family Chrysopidae; genus Chrysoperla; species Chrysoperla carnea. The sequence continues at coordinate 10,236,017 of NC_058342.1, forward strand.
TAGCCTTATCAAATGCGAAAATTTTAGTTGCTCTTCTTTTCAAATCCTTACATTTTATTTTGCAAGCAAATTTTTTCCTCTCTCCCTCTAAATATTTAAACATGTCATCTTTTAGCTATATGGTCTATCTAGTATATCTGAAATATATCTACACCGTAAGTTTCTTGTGGTTATCACTATGTCAGTATCGGTGTGAACGCTATACCGATTTGTCCATTGAGGGAATAGTAACATTAGCAATAGCTATTGCGGACAAGTCAACAGAGTATTGGCGTCAGACCCATACTGATTGGCGGTACTCACAATACTTCTGGTGGAAAGCCCTATTCAATACTGTATGTCAGTATGCAATACTGTATTATATTATTTATGCTAACATAGATACTACATGTATATTTGAAATATCATTCTGGTTTGTCCTGGTTGAGAGTATACCCAAAAGCTGTGCATAACTGCAGATTGCTACGATTTTGTTTTCATGATGTCCATAGCTGTCTTAAATTTAACCGTTGTTGAAAAGTTGTTATGTGGATAAGAAAATTTAATGAAATTAATTAAAGTAAGTATGGTTGTTAAAGTATTTATTTATTTACTAGATTGATACCCGTCCGCTTCACTGGGCTTATAAGTAAAAACCACCGCTTTATAGCCTCCACCCTATCTTGATATACACAGTTTTCAAGTTTGTTAAATGTAGAATAATCATAATTCATTGAGTATAGCAGAATAGTAAAATAGTAGGCCACGAATTGTTTGAAATTTACTATTTTAAATTTTTACAGAATTCTTTAATTTATGATTCAAAATGATGATTATAGATCTGTTCCATCTATAAACATCATTTTGAACCATAAATTAAAGATTTCTGTAAAAATTTTAAAAATGGTAAATGTAAAATTAAATTTAATTTTTTAAAGTATATCTATATAAATTATAGTTCATGTGTTATTCTGATGTATCAGCTATGTTGCTGTACAGTTTCATGAAAAAAAATTCACTAGTTTTAGCGTGAAAGCGTAACAAACAAACATGCTTACTTTCACATTTATAATTATATAGGGATTATTAGAGGGATTAGATCTAAACAACCAATTTTTTTAGCGCAATGATTCTATTGCTTACCGACAGTAGAATTCTTCAAATGTCCTCCGATCCTACATTTCGCCTAATGCTTACCTTTCCAGAAAAAAATTCTAAATTTTGAGAAATCGCATAATTGAATAAATGTTATAAGATATGACTTTGTTGACATATTTTTGTATAATTTTCTTTTTTTTTTCTCTTTATGGTAGTACGAGCGCTAAGACAATTTTAGATTTAGGGTTGAAATTATTCGTACCTTATTTTCAACTTTAATGATGAATTTTGTTATAACTTGAATTGTTAGACGAAAAATAAGAATAAAATTTTTCGATATCTGCCTTGGTTTTTGAAACATTGAAAGCTAAATAATTGAACAAAATTTTCAATTTTATTTATTTTAAATTGCCTTGGTGTTCGTGCATCCTTAAGTATCCTTAAGTGAAATTGCATAAGATAAATTGCTTTCATTCGCACGAAGTACGTACATCGGTACGAATTACCTTCGAAATACGTGTACTTCGTTCACACATAGTACGTTCGAAATACGTGTGAACGTAAGAACATGCGTACAGTACGTTTGTACGTACGAAGTACGATTATTTATCATTCGTATGAAATACGCTCCTACGTATGAAGTAAACTAAGAGGATTTGAAAAATAGTTTCAAACAATTAATTTATTTTCCTATTTATTTCTTTACTATCAATAACGTAACGTGCTTGCGATCATGAATATTACAATAAATTCTGTTCCTTATACAGACTGTTTTCAAAAGCATTTCTACTTGAGAATCAATGTTAAATAAATAAAATATCTACTATAAAATATCATATTTACTTACTGTTTAAAACTATTTTGACCTTGTTTACATTTAAAAAAGCTAGATCGGATGAAAGGATTGACTCTTCAAACTTTGACATACAAATTTCACCTTTTATAGGATTCAGAGGGGATCACATATTTACACCATCTGTTTGCCTGTAGATCTTATTTAATGAAAAACAATTTTGTTTGAGAACCATGTGTACTTTTATCGATCATCATTCTTAATGACTAGGTTTGTATATTTACTTTTCAATATATTAATAGTTAATAAAACACATTTAGTAGATATGTCACTAACCATACCTATTGGTTAAAACTACCGAAGAAAATTTATAACCGTTTTTAATTTGAAAGTTTTTCATCAAGGTCCACTAAAATTTGAAACGGTCATTTTTTCTCTCATAATCAAGTTTAGTTGTTTAGCCCTTCTGTACTACGCGGTCCATCCAATATATGACACTATAGTGATCTAATTGATGGATCGTCCTTGCAAGTTTTAACGAGTCCGTAGAAGGAGTTCTTGGATTTATTTCCAATAAATTATTCTTTTCAGTATCCTCAAAAATTAATGTTGATGCTTATATCAATCAATACCAAAAAAATGAAAATGGTCTAAAAAATTTGAAACCTTATTTATCAATTAATCATCCTTTTATACATCTCTCGTGAAAAATTCATATCGATTTTCTAAACAGTTTAGGAAAAAAAAACTATCAATGTCGATGTTTTTACCAAAAAAGGGCACATTTCTCATAAACCGTACAGTGAATCGAAATGAATTTTTCACAAAAAACCTATACAATGGTATAGTTATTGAAATAAATACCACGATACTCGAAATAAAATTTTATTTCGAGTATCATGGTATTTATTTCAATAACTATGTCTTAACTCGAAGTAAAAAAAATGCATCCCTATACAAGGGTAATTAACTGATAAATAAAATGTAAATTTTTGTTGTCATTTTCATTTCAACTTTTTAAGATACCGTAAATTTAAAATGATATAAAAAATTTGAAATTTTATGTTCTTAATTTTGATATGATTTTAACGCTTAACTTGTAGACGAATCATTTTAGATCAAAAAGTCTAAAATGAAGAATTTTTATGTACCTCAACCTATCGGGCCAGTTTTAGGCGGGCCAGCTAGAAAGTTTGGCCATTGCTATACGCTAATAAAGCCCATTTGCCCGCTGATCACTATTCTGAAGTCAAAATTTCGATATACTTCCCCCCCTTCTGTGGTAGTTCACCCCTCTGGTCCAAGTAGAATATTTATAGAAAATTGCAGTGTTAGGTCAACCAAGGGCGAAAAACCCCAAGAAGTGGAGTGTATTCCCATTCTAACTTCGGAATCGTGATCAGTGACCCCTACAACCCCCGGGTATAATTTTTTGGTTCATTTTGTCGAATATTTACAATATCCTACTGTTTTGGTCCAGCGGGGGTGAATAACCCCCGTAGAGGGGAGTGCATCTTCATTATAACTTCGGAATCGTGATCAGTGACCCCGAAAACCCTCGAGTATACGTTTCTGGCCCATATTTTCAAGGTTTCATTTCAAATTTTCAAAAATCACTTTATAAATGGATTCTAATGATTGGCCTATTTGGCCCATAGCAAAAACCAAAGTTTCTAGCGGCAAAAAGCTAGAAATAGATTCCGATATATGGACCTCCTAATCAAATAAAAAAAAAAAAAACTGGCTCGATAGGTTGAGGTACAAAAAAATTCTAATTTATCGTAAACCGTACAGGGAGTCGACTTGAAAATTATATATAAGGCGTAAATAATCATTAATTGACACACAAAATTTCAGTTTTTTGGTTACACCTTCGTTTTGGTATCGAAACACCTTAATTACTTATTACATATCTTCATGATACCCGCTGATAGGATCTTTAGCTACTGTGTGTACTTTTTTATGAAATTCATCACCTGTAATGTATGTGTTGATGTAATCTTGCCTTTTTAAAATAACAGTGGATTAATTTTGTCAGCTAATGTTTCCCTCAAATTGTTGTCTTTAATTTTTTCCCTTCATCTGATTTGTATTAGTTTTTAGTTCATTTTTTATTAACATTGTAGCGACCTGATGGTTCTTATTTCTTTTTGATCTTATACAAGATCAATGAAATCCATGGTTATCATCTCGTCGATATTCATTACGCTGATAACTAATTACTCACAGAGAGTGGATTTCAAACTTCAATCAAGTTGTTTTTATTGCTCTCCATTTTTCATCATCATTTTATATAGGAACAAGATTTTACATTTGCGGTGCATCGTCCGGGAATCGAATCCACTTTAATAGGATCTTTTTAGCCTATTAAAGCAACTACAGCCTAAGAAGCTACTTTTGTCTAATATAGCTACTAAAATCGATTTTTCCGAAAATGTGAAAGATTGGGAACAATCAAATATATATTGATCTTGGTTAGAAAGTAGTAGTAAGTATTAAAATTTAAAAAAAAAAAAAAACACCAAGAACACGGAAAATTGTACAAAATTTGATACCTGTAGTTTTTGGTACGGTTTCTTAAAATTACTGCAGTTAATATCTGCCGCTTTAAACCTTGGCCCATTTTCAAGAAATCATATTTTCGCATTAGTTGCATTAATATTATTATCGTAAAAATTATTTTATTTGTTTCGAGATAACAAAGTATTTACTAGAATTAAACGCATATTAATTTTATAAAAATAATAATTATTAATAGTTCACATGAGCGTAGTTTAAAATATTAACTTATGGATTGTTTATGGCTGGATATAAAACCTGAGCAACTTTTTGTAACAAAAAAAAGTTTTTTTGCTTATTTTAAATTTAAAAAAATAAGTGAAATTGAAGATGTGTTGATTCAATATTCTTTTGAACCGGAAATATTTTCAAGGAAATCGGATATTAAGACCATTTGAAAAATGTAAAAAAATTCAATATTTGTAAAAGTTGGCTGGAATCTTAATTTTACTAGCAGGATCCATTGAAAAATGTACAGAAATGCAATGTTTGTAAAAGTTCTGTTTACGCGAATTTAAAAATGATACACAAATTTTCGTATTTTTTAATAAGTTTTAACGCGGAGCCAATGCGAAAGACCATCTCGAGGTATACCTCTTTGCGAGCACAACGAGTAATACTATATATAGATATATATTACATGTTGTGTTCGCAAGGATGGCCTTTCGCGCGTCACAGAAAAAATCAATACATGAGTTGAATACTAAAGTCATAATTTAGTGTTCCGCAAGGTTGGAATCTTAATTTTACTACTGCGATTTCAGAATAACTATGTTTTGCATGTTAGTTTGCAAATTTTTGATTTTATGTTTTGTTATTGCGCATACGTTTTCTTCTTGTAACAGTTCTGCGTTTGGCTTTCCCACCTTTTTACCATTAATAGACGTCTTACGAGTAGCATAGGGGATGTTTTTTCATTTACAAAGGGTAAGGGACGTAAAATTTTAAATTTTTCGAATACCCTCTTAGTTTGCAGTTATTTAGCGTCGAAATGGCATAGTTTTTAGGTTTTAGTCATTTTAGAAGGGTTGCGATGAAAAAATGTACGTTTTATCCCATTATTTTATATCAGATCCACTTCGAATGGAAAAAGCCCGATAATTTTGGGGTTTTTGCCCCCTCCACCTCAAGTTCGAAAACACTTAGGATAGACATTCTAGAGTACCCTCAAATGGTCTGTAAAAAATTGCATAGTGTTCGGAATACTTTCCAGCTACCCCTCCCCCTCCTATTTTTTATAGGTCGACTGGATTATAATTGTATTGTTAGAAAGCGTTGTGTCTCTTATGACACCACTCCCATCTCCCCCCAACCAACATTTATTTGGCATCTACGTTGTTTTAATCGTGGTGTATTTTTTATTTAAATTTAATAATTGACACTCATGTACTGTTGATGAAAATCACAATAATCTGAGATAAACCGCTAGGGCTTAATAAAAGCAAAATTATGATTTAAAATATTTACGTTAGCGAAAAAGGATAAAAATAATCATAATAAATATTGGAAAATTAATTTTCTCTTATAATCATTTCAAAAAGATTGTTATTTACGTCTAAAATACTTCACATAAACGTTCTACTGAAATAGGAATTTTCTAAAAATGAAATTTGACATTCTTGTGTGTGTTGCTTGGACCATGTAAGTGTGTTAAAAAAAGTTTCAAATTTTCAATTTGCAGCGCTTAAGGCTTATTTGTCTCGCTATAGGCATATTGACAGAAAATTCTAAATTTTTTTTATAATTATTAAGAATATAATAATACATTTACCATACAAATTTGAAAATAAAAATCAATTGATCATCTCTAACTAGAGACAAATTTAATTAAAGCTCGATAATTAACATGGAGAGTATAGGAGAGGTTTTGTTTTGTTGTGTTTTAAGAAATTTTTTAATTCTAGGAAAGAACTATATTTAAGATATTTTCAAAAAACTAACTGAACATTCATGGATTTGTTCTGGGTTTAAAAAAATCAAAATTATCGCATCATTCTTCAGATATAATTACTCAAAGTTATGAAATTTTTTTGCTGAACAGAGACAATTATATTTAGAGTATAAGTAGCCGAACAGAGATGTCTATTATAATACAGACTTTTACCATTATACAGAGGTTTGACTACGAGAATACCTCGCGTTTGTACATTAAAGTTAAAAAAACTACTTTATTTGACTGTGTATGCTATGCTCATCAAAAGATCGTATAGACATTTTATTTCGGTCCAAATATTGTGTTTTGTTCATAAAATACACAGATTTTTTCCTGTGATTATATCTCACGTACTTTGCAATTGTTTAAACAAATTAACTATTAAATGATTTGTTTATAAGAGATTTTCGAGTGTTTGTAGCATTTTTTGAACTATACTTCGACTGAGCAGCCATCGCTCAGAAAATAAACGACAAATAAATAAATTGAATATGTTGACTCAGAAAGTCGTATCAAAACACTAGAAGAAATTATTGACACGAATAAATTAAAAACATTTAATTCCATTGATCATTATGTGTTTTTTAAGAGAAAAATATATGAAAAACTTCATTAATTTTGTAGAAAAATTAAAGCAAGTTACATAAAAATCCACTTTATGTTCATGAAAGAAATTTTGAAAAAATTTAATTAATAAACAGTTGAGACGGCCAAACGCAAAGTAGTCGACATATCCGGTTCTGTTTATCGGATTGAATCGAACTTAGACTTAGAAAATTTTCCTTATTGTTCTATCTTTCATTTTTTAGCAAAACCTTATTTGTTTTTAAAAGTTTTTAGTAATATTTACGCTCATTCGGAGTGGGAATTCCAAAAATGCCATAGAGACTCGCATATCTCTTATAAACAAATTAGTTAATTTGTTTAAACAATTGCAAAATACGCGAGATATAATAACAAAAAAAAATATCTATTGACCGAAATAAAATATCCATCTATACGATCTTCTGCTGAGCAGAAAAAAAATCGGAAAGAAATTGTTAATTTTTTACCCTTAATTTGTTTATAATAATTTAACGGTCAAGAATAATTCAGTAGGCAACTATTCCCAAACGATATATTTTATTAAATTCTTAATTTTTTGTCAATTAATTTCGTCCGGCGCACCGTTTTCTTTAAAAAGTCAAAAAACATCAAAACAATGACAATTGTCACTCAAAATCATAATTTTTAACAACGAAGCCCATGGTTTACAAATTTTTTTTCACTTTTGTCACCATCTTAATCAGCGCATTTTTTATTTAGTAAAAAAAACAAAATAGTCAATAAACTTCATTAAATTTCTGATGGAAATGGCTAATTTTGACTTCAACACAACCAGGCTAATGTGAACTATTACTGTTAATATAGTATACAACATTTTTATCGGTATAATGTTTGGTTTGCTCAGTTGTGGTGACACGCTTTTTTTAGTTCTTTTGTTCTTTAATAAATTAAGTTCATACTAAGAACTGAAAAACTGGAAGCGGAATTATCGATGAACTTGTTCACATATTTCATCCTAAAGGGCGCTGTTATGAATTGGTTCGATTGTCATTTACACAAGCCTAACACTCACAATAAAGCCAAGGATAGTTTAAAATAAATACCACCACTTAGTATCTTTTCTCCTGCTTACGCTCGCTAAGCCCTCTTCCTTATCGCAGAGATTTACTTACATTCATAGCCCAGGGAGTTAATGAATAACCCAATCGTAAAGCCCTGAAGCATGCTACCGAGAAGCAAAAAATTTGGTAATGCAAAAGAAAGATATCGTTTTCGTATTTTCCAGCTGGTACAGAACAAAAATAAAATCACGATGATTTGGAAAATGATTTTTTTCTTCATATATAGGTTCAATCATTAATATAAATTTTATTATTTATATTCCTGATTTTTATTTGTTTTGTTTATGTTTGTTTTTTTTTTTTTACCTTAAAAAAGAAGAATTTAATCTCCGGATGATTTCTCTAGGCCATCCCAATTCTGAGCAATGCTTGTGTAGTTATACATTACATTCAATTGTTAATACGCCGTCGATATATATATTTATCCATACTCAAGCCGACGATCAGCCGGTGTATGTATTCTTATGTAGTGTTGATTTTTGTAGTATCATAAATAGTTTAGAAAAGTACTTTATTATTTCATTTATAATACTACACCCTACACTTGTCTTAAAAAAATATTTTTTCCGAAAATTCACTATAAAATTTCTTTTTTACTTTCAATTAATTTTTTAAATAATCGTTTTCTTCTACTCGACAAATAGTATGTGTTAATTACAAATAATTAGGTATATTTAAAATTTATGATTTTTTTATCGCGATTTTCTCGAAATCGTATCCAGCAAGTCTCATTCGATGGGATATTTATGCTCTATACAACTTTCTCATTAATTCTTTTGTAAGTACACTCTTTTTTTTTATCAATGCGAAAACTCGTTTTTAGGTTATGTTCGGCATCCGCTGGTAAAATACAAAAACGCTATCTTTCTTTGAATACCTATTTTCGTCTACTCGACCAAATTTTTGCTTCTCAGGAGAGGGGGGAAATACCCGACTAGAAATTTTAGTGAGGCATTGATGCGGCCTAAATAAGGCATACCGAATGTCAAGCTTGCGGTAAGTGAGACATTCAAACCAAGCCAACGCTCAGGAAGTAACGCAGTTGCGAGGTTCTTCCTAATTTCTTTCTTAGGCTATAGTTTTGAAGCCACACTTTAAGCAATAATTAGGAAAGCTTAATGTGAATACTAATATAAATAAATAGAAATAGAAAGACAAATGAAAATAATAGAAAACCAAACTAACTCCCGACTAAGTTGAGATCGTCATACACAAGTATGAGGCTGTACTTAAATTACATAACAAATTTAGGGGGAGGGGGTCAAATCATAATGTAACTATTTGTTATGGTACGGGGAAGGGCGCCCTTCAACGCTTGTACGTAATTATCGAAATAAATAAAAATATTTTTGATAAATTAAAAAAAAAATTTAATTAAACTTCACGCGCTTGACTTGACTGTAGCATATTTTGAAAGTAGCGCATAGCAACCGTATTTTGGTTGGAAATTGCTCAACACACACAAATTGATTAAATGGTTACAGATTTTTAACCATAATACTCAACTATAAATTTAGTTCAAAACAGGGGTAGGGGGGTTTGAATATTTTGTTACAATCTGTTACATAGGGGGGGGGGTGAGGGTTGAAAAGTCGTTCTAAATGCGTTACGTAATTTAAGTACAGCCCCTATGGCATCCGAATGCATGCCACATCAGGCGATCCTTAGGCGGAGAAATGGACCAAACTGAAAATTCGGAATGCCTCATTCAAATCCTACAAAAGTCAAACTGAAATTTCTAGTCGGGATATTGCAGTTATATATCTGCCCCACCCCAGGTGAGAACGTTGTAATTACTAAGAGTAAATTCTCTTGATATATACACAGAATTATTTGGTAGCAATTACAATGTCTTATTGATATTAAATTTTTAATTAAATTTAATGTTTCAAAAATGGTGGTGATGAGATTCGAGCGACGACTTTAGCTTTGCTCTTAAAATTTTATTTCAATAAATAATTATAATTGTGTTTTAAAAATAAAAAGTGGCAAGTGAAAACAAACAATTGACTGGGTTAATTGTTGAAATACCATGTAAAGACAGTGTTGAGGACCCAATCGTTTGTTTTTTTACGTCATGTAAATAAAGAAAGATATCCACTCTTAGATATGTAACTGATTACACATGTAACTGATATTCCCATATAACACATACTAAAAAATTTGCACCTAATTTGCGCCCTCGCGGGTAAACATTGATGTTTACGAAAAAATGTGTCAAACAAAAGGTGTTTATATTTTTATAAGAAACATTTCTTATATTTAAACTTTGTTTCTATCTCTAATTGTTTACAAGATGGATCGGACCCATTGACTTATGTTGCTCATTTACGAACTTGACCTTACTTTTTACGTCCTAAGCACGCTATACAAATTTCAACTTGATATCTCTTTTCGTTTTTGAGTTATAGTCTTGACAGACAGGCAGACAGACGGACAGACAACCGAAAACGGGCTAATTAGGTGATTTTATGGGGCTAAACTTGGGATTTTATGGAACTAAATATCAAACTTAGGACTAAACTTAAGTATACCTTGATATATTTCATATACACTACATATACAAGTGTTTTTATATAAATATGATTGGTGCGTGAAATATAAATGCAAAGTTCAAGCAAAAGAAATTTTTGTTTGGATAAATAAATTTAAACTGCGACATAAGGTTATGTCATAGTTTGCTGTGTTAGCTTACAATTAATATGTGGAACCGATATCTAGATCGAAACTCTGAGGCAACATTTAATATTCTAAAATAGCAGCTCAGTTGGTTGGAGCGTCAGAAATACAGGCCAGAATTGCTAATGCCTGGAAACGCTTCTGGAGTTCTGAAACTATTATTTTAAGATGTAACTGTTAGCATTAAACGTTTGAAATAGATGTGGGCCAGACACGTTGCCGGGTTCAAGGACGATCGAGGGACGCTAAAAGTTTTTGTATAGACACCGTATAGCAATATAAGGAATCGAGGAAGATCGCTCAAACGGTAGTGGGACGAATTTGTCACGTTTACAGGTAAAGCATGGATGAGAAAGGCTCGGGATCGCAATGTGTGGAAATCTTTAGGGGAGGCCTTTGCCTAACAGTTGGGCAAACCGTAAACAGAACAGCCTCTCTTACTACTCAGTACAAACTTTTGCTTTTAATGTAAATAAAAAGTTATTTACGAATAACGTTATCGAACATAAAAGGCGATTTAAGATAGTACGAGCGCCAAGGCAAATTTAGACTTGTGGTTGAAATTATTTGTACCTTATTTTCAACTTTGATGATGAATTTTGTAATAACTTCATGAATGTAGACGAAATATAAGAATAAAATTCTTCGATATCTGCCTTGATTTTCGAAATATCAAAAGCTAAATAATTGAACAAAATTTTCGATCTTTTGAAAATTACTTCAGATATCGAATAATTTTATTCTTACTTTTCGTTTTATATTGTCAAGTTATAACATAATTCATCATCAAAAGTGAAAATATAATTTTTGTGTCCCCCACTATCGTGCTCATACATCCTTAATTAGGCAGGCACAATTTTTTTTTTTTTTTTTTTCAATAAGTTATTAAGGTTTTAACTTTAATTTAAATAGTTTTTTTTTTTAATTTCCACCGACTAGTTTTGGAGAAATACTTTTGAAATCATTTATTTATTTAAATAATCGGGCAATCACCCCCCCCCCCTCCTAAAATTTTTAGAATTGAATGAGACCTGGTCCAACTTCATATACAAAAAATCAAGCTTTTTATCCAAAATTGCCATGGCCTTCGTACATTCTTAATGATATAAATTATTTGTATTTTAATTTTTTTAAATAAACAACGAGATATGTATGTGTACAGAAAAGTAATAACGCTAATTATACGCTAGAAGTGTTTTATACAAATTTTTATAGTATTATTTCTGCTTTAACTGTAAAAAAAAACTTGTTCAGATGTTATCTTGAATACTCATAAAAACCCATGGATAACCGATGAAATAAAACCATGAACAACATTAAACGGTCTATTTATTTTTTAAATTTATTTTTATTATTTCAAACATTTTAAATGGCAGTCTTAACTTTAAAAAATTTATATTCTTAAATGATTTAAGAACATAAATACTTTCCTTTTTACATGTGTACAACTTTTATCAACTTTAGACTCCCGTTTCATCTTCTTAAAACTATCCTAGTCTACATGTTCTTAAGATCAACAATCCTACTATTTTAAATTCCCCCATGCATCCAATCGAAACATATTATACACCTTAACCATTTTCTTCTTTTTATCTTTAGAAAAGTGTTTATGACAAATTTGACATTCAGCATCATCATTGTCGCTATCTTCTTCATCAGTGGACGCCAAAATTAGATCGTCATCATCTGATGTCTCCTCTTTCGAAAACTTTTTTTTGTCGCTTGTTAGTTTTCTTTTTGTTTCTTCCTGTCTTTTTTTTTAACCTCCTGTTCCTTTTTTTCCCGCTACTCTTTCATTCTACTCCTTTCGTATTCTTTATGCATTCATAAGTCCTGTTTATGCGCTGAAGCTGTGATTAATGTCGTTTCGTCCCGTCTAGTAGAGGTAGGAGGTGTTTCGATGATTAGAGCAGGTTGCACATCTACTGGAAGAATATAAGACAAGTTTGCTGATGATAGATGTTGGTGTTGGAGTTTCTGGTCTTGTAACAAGACGTCATTTACTAAAGAAGAGATTTAAAGTTGTTTAAATCGGTTCAAGTTGAAGGAAGTTTACTGCTGCATCAATTTTACCAGCCTTTGCATATCCTTTTCCAAATATTTGTCCCACTTGATAATGAGTAACAACTCATCCTGGATGATTGTTAACCAATTCTCAATTTCTAGGTCATAATATGTTTTAATAGCTCTTGGAACTTTAAACAGTTTGGACACCGTTTATATTCCATCTTTTTCATTCGTACAGCTTCAACAGCTTTCTTCATTGATTCTTTGGCCCACAAACTTCTGTTAGGCATCTTAAAAATAGAGAGCAATGAAGTAAATATAAAAAAGAATTTAAAAAATATATAAACAGTTGAAGTAACCTAATTATCGTACCCGGGGTGGTATAACGTCCCCGGGATGAAATTTGATTTACCAAGGGGGACGATATTAGGATATTGCTGTTTCTGATTCAACCTAAAAAACTATGTGCCTTAACCTAAAACTTTTTCTATCATTTTCAATAATATGAAATAGTGATTTTGATAATGATTAAAACTTTTGTTTCAATACATCAAACACATTTGTTTATACTTAATCATGTTCAAGAATATTTCAATTAAAAACTCACCTTGAATGGTTTTTTCTTTATAACATATCTTATTGAAGGCTCGATGTTCCACTGGTAATTTTTTACAATGAAAAACTGAGGTAGTAAGCTTTTGTTTTAAAAAAATAAAAAAAGATGGCGAAAGTTGTTTAAAAAAATACAGGCGTGGGTGAAATTAGGTTTGGGGACTAAATTTGGCGACTATACCTTAGTTTCGTAGGAAACCTCTCGAAACTAGAGAAAATCACCCCCTGTATGATCAGATAGGGTTGGCAACTTTTTATGTTTTATGCTTTCAAAGAAAACGTCTGAAAACTAAATCACGTTTAGGTTTCTAGTGTTTTCGCCAGAAATTATAAGATAAAGAAGGCTCGAAATTATAGGTTTGAAAGTTCAAGTTATTCACATTTATTGCGCCAAAATTCATTTTATTTAATAATATTGAAGGAAGAAAAGGGAAGTTAATGACCATTAACGTGTTTGACCATTCTAAGGGATATAGATATAACATTATATGAACTGTCATTGAAATATCACCTAGAATGGTTCAATTTTTGCGTTTTTTTTTTACTTAGAGTGACCAATTTTTCACTTTCTATCTCGAAAGGCGTTCTACCCCTTTTACGTTGAGCAGACAGAAATATTATTTACGTTTTAGAAATCTACATAATCTGAAACGTAAAATCCAAAAACTAGAGGTGGGGGGGGGGTTTATTTTTTTCTCCTTACTCGGTTACAGGTTTTCCCTAACTTCTATTTATTGTCTTGTACAAAAACGCGATTAAAAGTTAATAATCTTCATTATTATTTTTTAGATTTGTTACTAACGCTCAAAAGTACAATGCAACAAGACATAAAGTTATGCAACTAATAGAAAAATATAATCTAAAATTTGGGGTGTCTTCATCAGCATATCAGTTCGAAGGAGCATGGAATGAATCGGGTAATCTCTTAAAAATTAAAATTATTTTTGGCATGCATTCAATTTAATTATACTTTTCCTATTAGGTAAAGGAGAAACAATGTGGAGTCGGTTTACCCGCGAACATCCCGAAAAGATTTTCGATCACTCGACAGCAGATATCAGTACTGATTCATATCATAACATAGAACGAGATATAAATATGCTAAAACTTTTAGGTGTACAATTTTATCGAGTTTCGATATCATGGTCCAGACTTTTACCCATACCAATATTGCACGATGGTGTTAGCCAAGAAGCATTACAGTATTACCATCGTTTGATTGATCAATTAAAGGTAAATAAAAATACTACTAACTTTTCAAGAGTTGCGACGTTTCATTGATTATTTTTAATTTCTTCAGGTAAATTGAAAAATTACAAGACGTAAAAAGTTCTTATAATCGTCTAAAATATAAATTTCAATCGTTTTTAAATCACATATTTGATCACAATCATACGATAATCGTCAATTTTTTTGATGACAAAGTTTTAGCTTAAAAATGCGATTTTTTTATGACGCTTATATCTCAACAACGATGAGGTGAGGGAAAAACCGTCATGATACTAAAATTGTTTAAATTCATCCACAATATGAATTACAATAAATTTCAAGTCAAATATTTTATGGAGATAAGACAATAATCGTTAATTTCAACAATATCAAATTTTTATCAAAATTAGGTTTTGCTTTCTTTCCAATCACTTGTATCTCAAAAACGGTGAGTTTTAGAAACAAACTTCATGAGATAAAAAATACTTAGAATACTCTAAAATCCAATCACTTTTTCCTCAAGTTTTTCAGCAGAATTAGTATAGTAAAAGCACAATTTCTAATCAATATAACTTTGTTATACACCCTCATACGAACATTTTGAGCCGGGTGCCATAAAAAGTCATATTCTGCCATAAAATTGAAACCTTGCGACCTTTTTCCGACTTTTTTTTTTACATTAATATAAGATGATTGTAGACTACTTTGACCTTAGATCTTATATTACTAGATTTGCCCATCGTGCACTAAGTGTGTACATTTTTGCTTCACAGAAATGATTAACAGAGACAACAACGCAATATTCAAACAGCAAACTCATGATTGTATTGACGGAAGTCAGCTGCTTCTATAGTTACTTTTTGTTTAATTAATTCTGTTTCTGTTGCCATTTCCAGTTAGAACCTTTTCAAAGCCTTCGACCAGATAATCACATCACAAATTAGCACGGAAAACATTGATGATGTCACTGTATATCGGACTAAGACCTTGCGTCTCTGATGTGTAATTCACTGTATTTAGAGTTTTAATAAAATTGTTTCACTTATATTTCTTTTCTGATATTTATTCTCAAAATATAAGACTTCAAGTTTGTCAAATTCAAAATTATGTCCACTTGAGAAATGTTGATCAGCTAGCTAAGATCTTAGTCAATCTAAGTTGGTGATCAACGCAAGGTCTTAGCCCAATATACAGTGGCATCATCAATGATTTCTGTGCTAATTTGTGATGCGATTAGTTAGTCAGCCAATGATCTTATATTGTTATAATATTCTCTTATCTTAGATTTTTCTATTATATATATTCTATATATAATCTTGTTATGTATATACAGATGTATATAAGACCTCAACGAAGGAAGAAAGTTTAACGCCATTTTAGACCAATTTAATTACATTTTGTAAAGGAAAAAATTAGTTGCAAGACCGGATCCGTTTTTTAGTGTAACGCATAATATATATAACTCAGGTAAAATAATTAAAACACCTGAATTTAGCCGGAAAGGAGATCGCCGGGAGTGAAAAGCGGTAGTTGGTGGTTTTTAGCGTTTGTGGCTAAAGTATCTACTTTACAGAAAAAAGTTAAATAGTAAAGTTCTTGGTAATAAAAAAATCTATAATTTTTGTACATTTTTTTACATAACCTCAAATTAAACGAGTAAAATGTAAAATACCAATTTTTTTTCTTTTTCAGAAAAAAAATCGGAAAATTTTGAAATTTTCATGAAACGTACTTTTTTTTATTAACAACAAGAAAAATTTTTGTTTTTTTTTTAAATAAAAATAATAATAAAACAAAAAGATAGATATCTTGCCCAACAACAACAAAAGTTTGTTGCATTGCAGCTCCTTCAGTCAAGGGTAAATATTCTAATTGAAATGAATATTTTTCAGAAACTTTTTGATAAAGGATTTACATCTATTCAAGCAGAAGAGACAGATTTACTAATAATTAATGTTGCAATTTAAATTTCCGACGATGATAAAACTTTTGTTGTTGAGGAAGATATCGATCTTTTTGTTTTATTACACCAATTAAATTTCACTTACTTAATTTTCATTGGTTACACCCATGAATTTGTGGAATTTGTTGCAAAAGTGAAAAAGGATGTATAACCTCAAAATGTAGTTGAATGAAAAAGGATGTATAACCTCAAAATGTAGTTGCAGCAAGCATTGTTTAAAATGTATTAATGTAATTAATTATGAAAACGTTTTTAATTTTTTATGGTATAATTATCATAGATATTATACATTGAAAAATGTATACATGAAAAAATTGAATTTTTAGTTTTTGGCGATTTTAACAATGTTTTTTCATTGCAATGTTACGGTTTTTTTGAGTAAAAATATACATCCTTACAAAGAAAATGAGACCATGTTCAACTCTGTACGATGAAAAAAAATATATTTTTCATCCAGCTCAAAAAAAGGGTGGTTTTTGCCAAAAAATAGAATATGTCAAAAACTAGTTTAAAAAAAAAATTCTTCTTGTTGTTAATAAAAAAAAAGAACGTTTCATGAAAATTTCAAAATTATCCGATTTTTTTTCTGAAAAAGAAAAACTAAAAACAAAAAAATTAGTATTTTACATTTTACTCGTTAAATTTGAGGTTATGTAAAAAAATGTACAAAAATTATAGATTTTTTTATTACCAAGAACTTTACTATTTAATTTTTTTGTGTAAAGTAGGTAAATACTTTAGCCACAAATCGCTAAAAACCACCTATCACCAATTTTAACCCCCGACGCTGCCTTTTCCGGCTAAATTCAGCTGTTTTAATTATTTTACTTGAGTTATATATATTATGCTCCACACTAAAAAACGGGTAAAATATTTAATACCTTAAAAAAAATTATTTAATGTGGCGTACTCATTTATACCGCTACTACAATAATCTAAATAGTCGGGGTAAAAATGACGTACAAAGACCTATTTTCAGCATTAAATTAAAATTATAAATAATGAAGATAAACATTCGGGAGTGGGAGTGGAGGTCTTTTTTTAAAATATCTTAAATATTGACGAAAACGGAATACCTTTTTTTTTCTTCTTTTATTACTTATAACTTTTGAATCCGGCACATTTTTCTATACATCATTCCGAGTCAAAGAAGCTATCACACATAATTTTACGACCCTTATCTCTATTGCACATTGTTAGAAATAACAAACAATTTAGTTTTAGTGCAAAAATTAATAAGTAAGCCAGACGCATTACGGTCATAGAATTTGGATTTTCAGATCTTATAATGCGATTTTAAAACTTCTGTATTATGAATTTTTTAAATACTTACAAGTACTTGATGATTGACGATTGAGAATATTTTGAATATATTTACGATTAATATTTATTGATAAAATCGAGAAAAATCCATTCGTTTGTATAATTATATAATTCTTTGTAATTTGTGTTTTTGGTCTTAATTGAGGCCATGAGAGCCAAAGTGGCCTAGCTCCATTTTTTTTCAATATTGAGCTTTGTTTTGGGAATCTGATCTAAACGACAAAAGTAATACTGACCTAAAATTTATTCTTAAATTTTTTTCAATTGATGTCACCATTTATCTATTTTTTCCTACCGAAAATGAAAAAAGTTTGATAGCGTGAGCTCATTCTCTTTTCTCAATACTGTAAACTTATGTTTCTGCAGTTAGGTCACTCTGGCTCTCATGGCCTCAATTTATATAATAACTATAAAAAGTGGTATCATGTGGTTGCATGCACAAATTAAAAATCATTTTTAAATTTTAAAATGCATATCTAATGATGGAACTCTATTAAGGAGTTGGCAGGTGATGGCGTATCCTAAGTGCGGCCCGTTGCGGAAATTGATTATTTCTAAAAATCGACCTCTTTCCAGTTTCAACAGACAATTGCTTTTCAAAATGTATCTTTCTAAATGGTATTAAGCAAACTTTTCTTTTTTTCTTTGACTGATTTTTGAGTCAAATACTGCTTTATGCCCTGCTATCACAAGGAGTAGATACTGCTTGCGTTTATGAATCTAATACCAAAGTAATAATACCAATGTAAGCCTTAACAGCCTTTCCTAAATTAAGTTTAATAAAAGTTTTTAAACCCGTAATCTTTTCTTTTTACCATTTTTATAGAGTAGCTAGGTGAGTATGAAGTTCTCTTAAATTTTTGATTCCAATAAAAAAGGTCGAAACTTATCACTAAAAATTTTAATTAGTAGTTCAGGACCCTTATTTAAAAAAAATTTTTTGATTTTTTTGCAAAAAATGCACAAAAATTTGACCCGGGACGATCTTTTGGGCGAGGTTTTCCAATAATTTGGAAAAAGTCGGTTTGTTGGGTTTTTTCGCTCTGTATCTTTATCCGTGTTCTAGTTATAAGCAATGGAAGTTTTGAAATATACATTTTTTTATTCAGAAAACTAGAGGGTGGGTGATAATAATAGTATGAAGATGAAGTAGCACTCTTTATGTACTATTTTTGATATTTTTTTCAAATTTGTATTAATAAAAGCAACGGGCCTATACCTGTTTATTTTTGAAAATTGATTAACCCCCTCACTCAGTTCGAAATATGACTAAATATCTACAAAAATTATTATCCCTTCCACCACCTAATAAGGAGCCATAACTATAGCTTGTAAATCAATTTTTACATGCTAAATCTTTATTTTTTTTTAGGCGAATAATATTACACCAATAGTGACATTATCTCATTACGACATACCAATAAGTGTAAGCGATTTGGGAGGATGGACCAACGAAATAATTATAGATTATTTTGAACATTTTGCTCGAATTGTATTTGATAATTTTGCTGATAAGGTAAACGTTTGGATCACCATAAATCAACCAAGCACCGCTTGTGTAGTACATTATGGAAGTGATTTTTTCCCCCCAGTAATAGCTGAATCGGGTGTTGCTGTGTATTTATGTATGCGTAATATGCTTTTAGCTCATGCTCGAGTCTATCATTTATATAAAAATGAATACAACTTAAAACATACAGGTAAATGTAATTTATAACTTGTTTACGTGCACCAATTATTTCAGTCAGCAACGAAGAAATAGTACAGGTTTCAGTTCGTTTTTTATAGGTTAGGTTAGAGTGGCTGTCCTGGGGTGGGACATACTTAGACCAAAAGATCCGTTGTGATACCGAAAAGTCGTTGACCCATCCCCGGCCAACCCGGTCAAAATATTCCTTATAAAAATAAACAACTTTTGTTTTGAAACATTTTTTCGTAAACATCACTGTTTACCCGCGAAGGAATCGAAATGTAATCGTTGTAATCGAAATATTTAACGAAATGTAAGGCTGTTGTAATTTTTTTAATTGTATTTTTACAATTAAAAAATTTCTTAATATACACTATACATATCTCAACTCGAAGTCAACAAAAATTCATGCTTACTAAAGTAAATATGTAAACATTACCAACAAATTACAGCAACACTTATAAAAATAAAATACAAAAATTATCTCAAAATTGAAAAAATTTCAAGACCACCAAACTTCTTGTAACATGACAGATTTAACAAACTTTACTGGTAGAATTTTGTGTTTCGTACTTAAAACATGGCCCGCAATGCAAGATTTTTCGATTCGATGATTCATGACATCGCTTTTATGTTCGCGGATTGCCATCAATCGTTTCGCTTTTCGAGGTAAAATTTATCACAATTTGATGTAGATACCCGATTTCTGAGAGTCCTGATGTAAACCAACTTTGATCCCAAATTTGTTCAAAACTCTATCTATCCTGCTATTATTACGGTGGTTAAATATAACTTCCTAATTCCTTTACGACATCAGAATTTTCGAAGGATAGAATCTACGAAAAATGGCAACATTTTTAATTTTAATATATTTAATTTAATTAAGATAAGAGGATCTTTAAAGTGGAATTAGCAACGAAACATACTCAGTAAAAGACATAAACTATGAGACAATGACATTAAAAAAACGAGATGAAAATAATTCACGATCAAATGGGAAAAAATAAATCTTTGACAATGGAAAAAAAGAAAAATAAGTGGAAAGAAGAAAACCAGCCGCTTTTGACGACATTTCTTAGTCAAAGGGTGCCCAGAAGAAACTCTATATGAAAATAATAAGCAACGGAAAATGGATACAAAAAGCAATTCTATGGTAAAAACGGATACAAAAAATGGATAATGAAAAAATTTATGACAGTATTAAAATAATTTATTGGAATATAGAGGGTATTAACAGGCTCAAAAATAATAAACATATAGTGGAATTTTTGATAAAATATAATTTAATTATAGTAGTAGAAACATGGTGTGGTGAGGAAAATATAATGAATATAAATGGTTATGAAGCTTAAGAAGCCAAACAAAAGTGGAGAATTAGGTAGATTGTCTGGAGAAATTGTTATATATTACAAGGATAATCTAAATGCTAAAGTAAAATTGATTAATAATAAATGAGAGGAATGTATGTGGATTTTAATCGAAATAAATCAAAAACAGTTTTTAATTTGCGCTGTATATAACCCACCAAAATATTCAAAATACACGAGGGTAGATTTTTTTAAAGAGTTAAAAATTGAAATAATGAATATGGAATATACATATTTCGAAGCAGAATTGATTGTCATTGGAGATTTTGACGCAAGGGTAGGGGAACTGCAAGAATGGGAAAGTCAAAATGAAATTAAGTATCCAATCATAGATTAGAATATATGTATTGAAGTTGAGAATAGAAGAAATAAAGGTAAAGAAGTTAATGAATATGGGAGACAGATTATTCAAATGGGCAAGGATTTTGATTTGGTTATATTAAATGGTAGATGTAAGGGCGACAAACTAGGGGAATACACTTGTGTTTCTGAGAATGGGAAAAGTGCAATAGATTTAGTAATAATTAAAGTAAATAGCTCATTATTACATAAATATCATTATTACGGATAATATTGAGAATACCAAACATTTTGCCGTAGAAATCACTGTTAACATGCAAAAAGATAAAAAGGGAGAACAAGATGAAAGTTGGCATTTTTGGGAATTATATAAATGGAATGATTTAAAACAAAATGAATTTGAAAATAACATTGGAAGCAAAGAATGTAATCTGTTTGTGTATGGTATAGAAAACGAGATAGCAAAAATAGAAGTAAATACAGCCTATAATGTTTTAGAAATGTTATATAAATGGGCAGGAAAGTCTATGCGAATAAAGAGAAAAATAGTGAATACACAGAAACTCAAAAACAGTTGGTTTGGCAGGGAATGTAAGTACTCAAAGTACCTGGCAAGAACAGCATTGAGAAAATTTAGAAGGAGTCAATAGGCCTATTCATCATGGCATAAGCACAAGTGCAGAGTTTATTTGTTCGTACTGACAGCAATAAGTAGAACTAAGATAGAAGATATTTGTTATTCATTTTATCACATTGGTTATAAATCATTTAGTACGAAACAAATGTGAATCGTTTTTTTTAAATGAAAAGCCCTATTGAATGTGGATATGCAAAATAGTTTTATAGAAATTGGTAGAAAGAATGAAAAATAAAACAAACTTTACTAGAGAAAATATTAAAGCAGAGGAATGGATAGAGCATTACGAAAAAATATATTCAAAGAAACCGGATGAGATTGTAATTATTGAAAATAATAATAGAATATGCATGCATAATTGCGCAATTATGACAGTACAAATAATTACAACAACATTTTGGACAATAATGTAGAAGAATCTGAAGTAGAATACGCGATCCATAAACTGAAAAATAATAAAGCCCAAGGATTCGATGGATTTTATAAAAAATTCAACTAGACATGAAAATCTTAGTATAATTAAACTCTTAACCAACTTGTTTAACATAATAATGGAAAATAAAACCATTCCAGAGGCATGGAAAGTTGGAATAATATGCAATGTGTATAAAAAAAGGGTATTTAGCAAAATATTTTTGAAAATTATAGGCGATAGACTGCAAATGTGGGCTGAAAAAAATAGCCTTATAAATGAATACCAAGAGGGATTTAGATTAGGTTATGGTACACTGGATATCATAATTATGGTGATTAAGGAATTAATTAACACAACACTAGCTAAGAAAAGACGAAAATTGTACACATGCTTTGTTGATCTGGAAAAACGTTTGATTCTATCGATAGATGTTATGGGAAAAATTGGAGAGATCAGGTATATCGAGTAACATGCTGAATATAATTAAAGCTTTCTATGATGACTACAAGTTTTGCATTAAAATGGATACAAACAAAGTGTCAGAAAGAAGAGCTACCAGTAGAGGATTGAGACAAGGATGCCATTCTTTTTTCGCTCTTCATAAATGATTTTCCTGAACAAATTAAAATGTCGGTGTTCTTTTATATACGGATGACATGGTGTTGATTTCTCAAGCAGGGATCGGATTGCAAAGAGCATTAATCCAGTTACAAGAATATTGCAAGAATAATAAGTTGATAGTTAACAAAGATAAAACTAAAATTTTAATATGCAGATATGGATTTAAACTTGGTTCGCGAGATGTGTGGAAATACGATGGAACTGAGATAGAAAATGTTAATAGCTTTAACTATCTAGGGGTATGTTTTAATTGGAACGGGAAGTGGGACAAGCATTTTGAGAGTGTTAAGAAAAAAAGCTGACAGGGACGCTCGAGTCATACTAAAATTTATGTATGCAAATCAATGGATAACCGCAGACATCATTTTACGAATGTTTAATGTGCTAATTGAGCCAATTCTACTTTACGGGTGTCAAGTATGTTGAGTTGATAGAAAATTTGAAGAAATTTGTAAAGTGAAGCACAAATTTTCTAAGCAGGTGCTTGGAGTCAGTTATGGTACAGCAAATAATGGGACACTATTAGAACTAGGGCAAGTGCCTATTGATTGTAATGTCTATAATAATATCGGCAACCATTACATAAAGTTAGTAAATAACAATAGTAAAGTGTTACAGTGGGAATGTGCTCAAAGTAAAAACACAGAAAGTGATTTAAGTTGGGGAAGTAAAGTAATACACATATTTAGAGATCTAAACGTTAGTGACGACTGACGAGATGCGGGTAAAATGATGCAGTATATAGAAGAGAAAGCATCTTTGAACTTCTACAGCGGGCTCATTATGACACTGGCGCAAAATACATACAATTTATAGAATTGGAATGGAGAAGTGAATTGGCTACATTTAGATTAGGAAATTGGAGGTACATCAACAAAAAAAGACTTGTGTGGCAACAGAATCTGTATGATCTGTGAGCAACAAGTCGGAACAGAAGTACACTTAATTTCAGAATTTGTAGGGCAAAGTACCTACAAAAAGATATAGATTGGGCAAAATTACACTTTTGGGAAAAATTAGACTATATAGCAATCGCAAAATTTTTAAAAAAAGTAATGCAGAAGAGGAGGAGAAAAATATAGGAATAATTGATTATAGTGAATTTATATTTATTTCATTGTTTTATTATATCATTAGAAACAATTTAATTGAGTTTGTATTATTTTTAAGTAAAATTGTATTATTGATAATTCCTTGTGAGTTTGATTAAGCAGACTAATAACGTTCAACGTTATGAAACCTTGTATAAGAGTCTTTTCATGGTCTTGTCCGTGAATATTTTCCTAAGAGAGATTGAACCATTCATTCCTTTATTTTAATTTTAATGGCGCATTTCGGAACCATAAAAAGTGGCTTTTCGTTCCCAAACTGCATGCAAACAGATAAATTAGGGATATGACAATTCTTTAGCATGAAGATCCTCCAGTAAAATTGCCCGGACTTTCAGATACTGTAGTTACGCCACTGGTCGAATGTATTTCTTAACTATACTTGTTAAATGTGCAAAAACTTTTTTTCATAATTTATTCTAGGCCTTATTGGAATAGTTGCAAAATTTGACTGGTATGAGCCAGCATGGAATTCCACAAAAGATCTAGAATTTATAACAACTTTCCGTAAAATCATGGTAAACAAATTTCATAAAAACTGCAATGTTATCAATTTTATTTTTAAAAAATATGACCCATTTCAGCATGGAATTTTTTTGGATCCAATTTTTTCTGAACATGGTGATTATCCAGAAATTTTCAAAGAAACAGTGGCCAGAAAAAGTAAAAAACAAGGATTTCACAAATCACGATTAATCTTATTTACAAAAGATGAAGTTAAATATATACAAAATACATCGGACTTTCTTGGTTTGAATTATTACAGCCCTCAAAGAATTTATAAAAATTTGAAGGATGCAAATAATACTTTGATAGGAGGAGCAAGATTTAGTATTAAAATACCATCATTTTATGATGATTTAAATTATTATATGGCTCCACCTGATCCAAATTGGGTAGCTACCGAAAATCCATATATCGCGGTAAGTATTAAAAAGATTTTTTTTAGTAAGACAAAGTTGTCTGCTAAATTTTGTATATATATTTATTTACAGAACTACCCAGAAGGTTTAAAGAAAAGTTTGTTGTATGTGAAAAATACATACAATAATCCAAAAGTTTTTATTATGGAAAATGGATGTGGAACATTTCGAAATACTGTAGACAACTACGAATGTGTGGAATATTTTAAGGTGAACAGTTTTAAAATTAAAATTCCATTTTTGACTTTTATCGGAATTTTAATCGGAATTTTAAGACGGAAATTTTTTTTCTAAGAAATATAAGCGAGAGTTGTCGTGGGTCGCTCGGTTGGAACTATGTTCCTATCGTATCTTCGTATATTATACATGTAGCGCTTACTGTTTTACTCAGATTTGCTTTGATTTTTTGCTTGTTTAAATCACTGACTATGCACATGTTCAAGTTTTTAAGAGCATTTTGTGCTTATTTCTTTTGTCTATTTTTTAAAATATTCAGTGTGACTAGGAGTCGATTTGCTAAAAAAAAAAAACACAATTCCAAAAAATTGAAAAATATACATAAAAAACAAGATAAAAAGTATTTGAAAATACAAACTATTACTAATTAACTATAAATTTTAGTTTTGTTAGATAAATTGTAGATGGTTTTTTTTATTTTTTCTCTCACTTTTTCTCATACTATTTGCGTTTGTGTACATTGGTAATTTTAGGTTTAAATTTTTTTCATGTTTTCTCTCAATATACTGTTTGCATATCTGTGTTGAAAATTTAAATGTTTTAATTTAGGAAGTCAAATACTTGTTTTATTGTTTAAAGAATTAAAAATTAAAGCTACTTTAACTCTATACCTTATAAGTTAATTGTAATATTAGTTTAAAAGAGACATACTTCTGATTAAGTAGTCAACTCATTATGTGCGTACATAACCTTTATTTGGCTAGATCAAGATACTTATTATGACATAACTTCTTATTATTATGTATTAACTTCTTCTGATAACTCACAACTCATTTTTTTGAATGAAAAATAAATAAATTAAATTTTGGACAAAAAATATGATAAATTGACAGATTGTTAATTATTTTCAAAATATTCTCAAAATTCATGGCAAGCTGAATCTATTTATAAATTTTATTAGTTTAGGTATTAGGTAACATCGTCGGATTTTGGGATCGTTTTAAATTGTAGCACATTTTTTGTTTTTACCTCCCAACCAGCAAACATATTAAAACGTGCAATGAGGAACGACGTGGTTCCAAAAATTTTTATACTAAAATTATTTTGTTTTTTCAAACAAAATTTAAAACAAACATTTTTTTCGAAAAACCTTTTTTTGAGAAATGACACATTGAATTTTCGAACTTGAAAAGAAACAAAAAAGTTTTTAGAATCATATCTAAAACGAGTTTTAAGTCAAATTTTTTTTTTAAATTTTAAGACAAAATCAAGAAATATACAACCCCAAATTATGGTTGGCATTGAATTAGAATCAACAAACCTACTTTTCACAACTACCTACAAATTTTCAACCTTATACATGTCATAGTAAACTTACTCAATAAGCTAACCCATTTTATCGCCGCTTAGATTCTGCTTGCAAAGTTTCAACTCGATAGAATCACGGGAAAAGGGTTATAAATCGATACAGAAGTTTTTTCGACAGACAAGTAGACGAGAAGACACTAGGAGTGAAAAAAGGGAGTAAAAAAATTAAAGCCTTGCATTTCGTCAGAGATAAATTTTCTGGGACATAATCACGGAAGCTTTTTGAATCACATGTTTCAGGGGCATTTAGATGCACTTTATGATGCTGTGGTAAATGAAGGTTGTAATGTTCACACATATGGAATTTGGAGTCTTATGGACGGTTTCGAATGGGTTATGGGTTATCTGAATCATTATGGATTATTTTATACGAATTTTACAGATGACAAACGATCTACTGAACCAAAAGCATCTGCTTACTTTTTTAGAGAAGTTTTGGATAATTTACATGTAAACAAAATTATTCTTAACAGTAATTTCGAAATCTGATAAAATTAATTTTTTCATAGGTTACAAAACAGCCGTATATTGTTCCTGATGAAGTAAAAAGCAGCTCTTCAAAATTAGAAACTAAATGTAATATTTTCCATTTGTTATTCTTTATATATTTAATATTAATAAAATTTTGGTAAGGTAATCAGTAATAAAATGTAATCAGTAATTTTATTCATCAAAAAAGTTCGTTAAAGACTCTGTAGAAGTCAATCCTAGTGTCCCATTTATTTAAAGCCTAATGAATTCCGTACACTATTTGTCTCGGGTAGTGTTATGTTTAGGTTAACACCATCCACAAGGTACTCACCATCTAAAAATATTTGAGACGCTGAATGAAACAGCGAATATATAGTATCATAATGGACCTTGTGCCCTAAGTGTCCTTGTGAACAGTCAACATAATTAATTTAACCTAACCTTAACTAACCAAGTGTAAAAGGCTATTTAGTCAAAATTTAAAACAATCATCTTTTCAAAAAGTAAAAGATCTTTTCTAACAGTTTTTGATATATGTGGAGTCAAAATTCAAACATAGACTCATTTATATAGCATTATTTCTCTTGAGACGAATATCACACTAAATGTATGGTTCCGTGGCGTGAATTACCCAAAACTAGAGGTTCGAAAATCAAAATTTTAATCTGTAAATTTTGTTTAAAATCTAGTGTATGAGACTTGACATTTTTTCACTTACTTTATTGCAGTGGGTATTTTTTGATAAGGTACATTTTTTCCCATTTGGTACATTATTGACGGGCTAATAATTGTTTTTTTAATTGCCTAAAAAAGTGCATCACAAAAAATGCATTTTTTAATGCACAAACGAGGTAAATTATCTCCCGATAATCTGCAATGCTCATAAAGTAAATAAATACCTTCTAGAACCTAATGAAAACAAGTGAAAACAAACAATTGACTGAGTTAATTGTTGAAATACCATGTATAGTCAGTGTTGATTTCTTTATCACCTAACACATACAAACATGTGACACATACATAACTGATAATTAAGAATAGTACATATTATAAAATTTCCGCCTAATTGGCGCTCTCACGGGTAAACAGTGATGTTTACGAAAAAATGTTTCAAACAAAAGTTGTTTAATTTTTGATAAGGAACCTTTTTTACATTTAAACTTTTGTTCTATCTCTAACGGTTTACAAGATGGGCCCTACGGACCCAAGACCCAATTGACCTATGATGCTCATTTACGAACTTGACCTCACTTTTTACGTCCTGAGTACGCTGTAAAAATTTCAGCTCGATATCTTTTTTCGTTTTTGAGTTATCGTGTCCACAGACGGACGGGCGGACGGACATCCGGAAATGGACTAATTAGGTGATTTTATGAACACCTATGACAAAATTTTTTTCCTAGCGTCATTATTTTTAAGCGTAACAAACTTGGGACTAAACTTAATATACTATGTATATTTCATATATACATGGTATAAAAACCGTATTTCGATCCATTTGACATTAGAAATTTTCGCGGTTTAGACGTTTTTTGTGTTAAACCTCGCCTATGATGATTGCGTAGCTGTACCTTCATGATTTGGTGAAGAAACATCCCCGTAGAAACGATCAGTTGAAGTATCATATTAATCTTTTTTAGTAATACTCATTGCATTCAAAAATTTACCATATTCTTTATCAGTTTCACTATTGAATAGTTTTATCCAAAAATATCTATATCATATATTATAGGCTAGTGTAATTAGATTTTGAAGGCAGTAAATTATTAACAGGTATCGACTAGGTGGAATTGTTAATGTGGGTTGTAAGTAACATAGTAAAAATCAGTTAAACTCGAAACTCTTAGAAATAGTGAAATCTCCTATCGAAAAATATTATGCAGAAAAATTTCAAATAATAAAAAATTAAAAAACGTTTGTACGGTACTTTTTCAAAAAGTACTCAAATATCATGAGAAAATCATTTTTCATGGAACTTGATGAAAGTGTTTCTTTTTCATTAATAAATAGACATTAATTTTTATGACAAAATTTTTTTTGAGATTTTTCAAATTTTCCAAAAAAATGCTCACTTTTTAACAAAAAACTCTCTTGATATACAAGGTATATTAAGTTTAGTCCCAAGTTTGTAACGCTTTAAAATATTCATGCTACCAACAAAATTTTGGTACAGGTATTCATAAAATCACTTCTGTCATCTCGATAACTCAAATACGAAAAAATATATCAAGTTGTAATTTTTACAGCGTGCTCAGTTTGTAAAAAGGGAGGTCAAAGTTTGTAAAAAGGGAGGTCAAATTCGTAAATGAGCAACATAGGTTAAATGGGTGTTGGGGATGGTTCCTACGGATCCTTCTAGTAAACCGTTAGAGATAGAACAAAAGTTTAAATGTAAGAAATGTTCCTTATAAAAAACAACTTTTGTTTGAAACATTTTTTCGAAACCATCACTCTTTACCCGTGAGGGAACAAATTATATTCGAATATTGTATAGTATATAATATATGGGAATATCAGTCATGTTTGTGTGACATGTATGTCTTGCTGGCTACCTCTCTTTACTTATATGACGTGAAAAAACAATAAATTCCGTAATCAACACTGTCTACTCATGCTATTTCAACATCTTATTTAGTCAATTGTTTGTTTTCACTTTTATTTACATATTTTATTTACAGAATTCTTTTAATATAAACGGAGCTTGATCATTTCCGGTTTACATACTGATGAATTATATTGAAATTCGCCTGAAATATATAGATTACAATGAAAATTATCTAGGCACAAATTTAAAAATAGATATTTTCAATTTTGATGATAAATTTATATTATTACTTGACGATATAAGACGAAAAGTAAGAATAAAATTTTTCGATATCTGGCTTAATTTTCAAAATATCGAAAATTGAAAATTTTGTTTAATTATTTAGCTTTCGATATTTCGAAAACCAAGACACATATCGAAAATTTTTATTTTTATTTTTCGTCTACATTCATGAAGTTATAACAAAATTCATCATCAAAGTTGAAAATAAGATAAAAATAATTTCAACCTTAAATCTACCCTGCTCTTACATCCCTTATATGGGGACGGCGACACTTAGTTTTTTTCTTTTCTAATTCATTGCTAATATGTTTACTTTCTATTAAAAAGTTTTTTTTTAATTTGTTTTCATTCATTCCAAATGAAAATTATCAAAAACTTCCAAAATATGTCGTTTTTTTGAGATTTCTCCATAAGAGCCAATGTATTTTATATCGATTTTTAATGACTTTTTTCTTAAAAATTTGCACGGTTACCTAAGCTGAAATTTTAACCACATATTCTTTGAGTAAAAGACTACCTATAAACAAATTTTGAGCCTTTAAATCAAACATTGTTGTCATGCTCATACATCCTTAAAGGCATAGGAAACGCAATAAGTGCATTATTGTTATGTTCGGGACGTGTTGTCTGAGCAACTGTTCTTTATTGAATAATTATTATTACAAAAACAAGTAATATTTACTAGGTAAATAACAAATAGATAATGCTAGAATAATTATATAATACTTAACACAACATCTTCCTTTTTTAATTAACCTTTTTTTTTTGACTCTTCATGAAATTTGAAAATCTAATGAAATTCCAAATTCCTCTTTTTTATTTATTCATTCACTTAATCTATTTTACAAATTAATTAATTCATTCATTCATTCACTTAATCTATTTACTTAATCTATTTTTAATATTAACACAACAATTACTTTCAAAAGATTATACAAAACTTTTGGTTGTTTGTTTGTTTGCTTGTTAAATTCAAAATTAAAACTTTTTTTTTTTTTTTTTTTTTTTTTTTTTTTTAAATAAAAATTTCAATTCAATAATCAATTGAATTAATAAATGGTGCTATTTTCGAAATATTAATACAACAATTATTTTCAAAATATTACAAAACAAAATAAAATAAATTCTTTCTTTTCTTTCCTTCTTTTTTTTTTACAAACAACAAGAAATTGTAATAATAAATAACAAAACAAATAATTTATTCGCGATAGGTTAATGGTTTCGAGGTTTCACGGCCTCTCATGGTGTGATATGGCACTATATAGCTATTTGTTGTGTGATCATCAGTGGACAATTGATACTCATTATCACTTGGCAAGTTAAACTCATTACCACTCGCTCTTAGATGATATGAATTTCGGCGTAATATATTATTGTTTTCATTCAAAATTGCATACGATCTTTTGTCTATTTGTTTAACAATTTTAGCAGGTTTCCATTCTTTATTATATTTATACAACACATTATCATTTAAATTAAAATCGGGTCTACATTTAGTTCTCTTATCGTAATATTTTTTAGTTTTAAATTTTCTATCAAGTAAATATTTTTTATAACCTGTTACAATTTTAGGTTTTAGTTTTTCATGTGTAACGGGTAGTTTAGTTCGGATAAGTCTGCTTTGCAATAATTGAGCTGGGGTCCAGTTGCTACCCAATACCGGAGTAGTTCTGTATAATAACAACGCATACTTTATGTCGTCATTGTTTATGCTACATTTTTTTAAGATATTTTTTGCAATTTTAACGCCCATTTCGTCCATGCCATTTGATTGCGGATATCTGGGGCTAGAGTGCACGAAATCAAAATTCCAGTTTCGAGCAAATTCTTTACATTCCACAGAAGAGAACGGATTATTATCAGCAACCACTATTTTCGGAATGCCAAAATGTGAAAATATTGATTTTAGTTTTTTAAATATATTTTCGGATGTACCTGCTTTTAAAGGCATTAACTCTAACCATTTAGAAAAGTAATCATAAGCTACTAAGTACAGCTTGTTTTTAAAATCCAATATGTCTATACCCACTTTAAAGAATGGAATATTGGGAATTTCGTGTGGTATTAATGGTTCTTTAATACATATTGTTATTTTTAAATCTTTCGCAAGATTGACATTTAGAGACAAATTTTTCAATGTCGCTAGAAATACGTGGCCAATAAACATGTTGTCTTGCTAGCCTTTTTGTTTTATCTATCCCAAGATGGCCTTCGTGAAGTTTATTTAATATGTCAGGTCTAAGTTTTTTAGGAACCAATAATCTACAATAGAAATAAGAAAATCCGCTTTTTACCACAATTGCATTCTATAAACAATTTATTTTTTTCATCTGATAATTGAATATCAGTGTTTATCTCAACAATATGAACTAATTCATTATTTACAAAATCGTCGTCTTCATCATATTTTATTGGACTGAATCGCGAAAGCACATCAGCCACATGCATATTTTTTCCGGGTATATTGTTAGGCCCAGGACAGCGTTATCCTTAAAATAGTGGTTCTAATACACTAAATCAATCATATTTTTAAGTATTACTTAATTATTAAACAAAGTTTTGTTTAATATTATTATTAATTTTTTATATTTATTTAAACTGACATAAATTTAATAATTTTGCTGACGAGCCAAATATTTTAAAATAATACGTCACGATAGCCAATATTTTGGCCCACAATTAACTACATAAAAAGGCAATGTAAAATTATTAAAAGTATGCAGTAAATATTTAACCTTGATGATCAAGCTAAATTGTAATCAACAAAATATTTATCAAATACAACAGTATTATTAAGTGAAATTAAATATTCGTTTTAAGAGTAATCAAAAGTGTTGGTTATTTTTCTACAAGGATTTTCCTGATTAACCCTTCACAATAAACAATCAGGTGGTGGCAGCATCTTCCCTGGACCATACCAAAATCAGTAACATAACATTGGTGTGCAGCGGTGGAATTCAACACGATTGGAGAATTGGCAAGTGTACAATTTAGACTTCAAGCGGTTCACTTTTGTGATTTGGTTGAATAACGAACCTACAGGTTAGTAAGAATTTTTTTTTACAATATTTTAATTGATCTCAAGTGTTAAATAGTACTGTATCACTCCCCAAATTTCCCGTAACCCCTTTTATTTTCATAATTTTATGTTCCTCAACACCCCAGCACGTATAACTCGTAGTACTACAAGACGACTTAATTTAACAGACACAAACATGCCAGGCGGTGAAAATTCTACAGAAAATAAAAGTACTCTATTTGAACAACCTTCAGTTCAATTTTTAATATCTTTTTTATACCTCTTTATACCTCTTTAATATCACCCTTCAATGGTGATCGGGATGAATATAGTCATTTTATCTCAAACGCTAAAAATGCAATACAGTTGGCTAGTGAAATGCAAAAGCCCCTTTTATTCGCGTATATTTTATCAAAAATTTCACCAGAAGTCAAAGTAAGACTTAATACTAGTGAAATTTCGGATTTTATAGAACTAGAAAAAAGTTTACAAATCCTATTCCAAGGCCATACACACATTTCTCAATTATTGGAGGATCTTGAAACTTCTAGGCAAAAACCGAACGAAGATATAACCACATATTTTGTAAGGCTTGAAAAGTTAACGAATCGATGTCTGATGGCTATTCAGATATCGACTTCCGATGCCACAGAAATAAATGGTAAAAAGGCCTTTATAAAAGAAATAGGACTGAGACGATTTGTATTTCATAGCAATGCAGAGATATCTCGTGTCTTAAGATTAAAGGACTTTAAATCCATTAACGAGGCTTACTCGATTGCAGTATCGGAGGAAAAATTCGTTAACATGCAACGCCAACAAAGATTCAATCACCCTAACTCAAACCGTAATCACAGCCAACACTCAAAGAATTTTATACAACATCAAAACCCCAATCAAAATCGAAATTATCAATCAAACAGCCCCCAGAATAATCGGAATTTTAAGCCCCAATATAATCAAAACCCTTCACGAGGATCAAATCAAAACCATGACCCCCAAAGAAACAAACCCCCTTATAAAAATCAAACAAAAATATGCCAATTTTGTGGGAATGCTGGTCATTTGGTACACGAATGTCGAAAAAAAATGTACGACGACGCTATGAAACAAAACCAAAACCCCCGTATAAATCATTTAAACTCCAATCTGTCCTCGATAAACGTCGTATCGCCAAATTTTTCAAGACGTCAAACTTCCTTTAGACTACTCAGATCAAAACTTTACGATTGATTTTAATTCCCCAAACTCTGAAAAAAAATTTTTGACTTTTCTAATTGATACCGGAGCTTCTATAAGCATTGTTAAACATACTCATTTGGATACACGAAATACCTTTGTTGACCCTAAACACATGACTAACGTCACTGGTCTAGGTACAACTTATTCAATTCCAACAATGGGCAAAACAGAAATAAAGCTGGAAAAGAGTAAAGCACAATTCAAAGCCTTATTCTTTATGATCGACGGAAGTTTATTAACGTCATTTCCATATGACGGAATCATCGGTCATGATATCCTATCCAAAATGGAAGCCATTATTAATTATCAAGATAGGACACTAAAACTAAATATTGAAAAGTTACAAGTACAATTAGCGCCCCGACAAAAAGTTCAAATTGATATTAATATTTTAGACCACAAGCTCAATGGCGGCTTTATAAACACAAATACCCCCCTTCCCCCACACTTATCGCTACCAAAAAATATATTAATTTCCCGAGAGACAGATAAGATACCCATAACCAACACAAGCAGAAACCCTGTCAAAATAAATATACCTCTAGACGTAGAATTTATGGAACTAGAAAATCCAGAAGTATTATTACCAATTTATTTTAAACCAAGAGACGAAACTCGACAAAAACTACTTATTGAAAATCTCAGGATGAAACACCTTAAACCCCAAGAAAATGAAAGTCTTATTAAAATTTGTATAGACTTTGACGAAATATTTCACCTCCCAAACGACTCACTATCTCACACGTCATCCTTTGAACATAAAATCAGACTGACTGACGAAACCCCAATGTATACAAAAACGTATAGATACCCAAAGATTCATGAAGAGGAAGTCCAAATACAAATAAAAAAACTGTTAGAGGACGATATAATAGAACCTTCTAATAGTCCTTGGTCATCGAATCTTTGGGTCGTGCCTAAGAAAAAAGACTTCTCTCAAAAGAAAAAATGGCGTCTTGTGGTAGACTATCGGAAGCTTAACGAAGTCACCATATCGGATAAGTTCCCAATACCACGTATTGAAGAAATTTTGGACCAACTTGGACAAAGCCAGTACTTTTCTGTCCTGGATCTGGCATCAGGGTATCATCAAATCCCAATGGCCAAAGAAGACCGAGAAAAGACTGCTTTTACGACCCCTTTAGGCCATTATCATTTTAAGAGACTTCCGTTTGGTTTGAAGAACGGACCAGCTTCTTTCCAAAGGATGATGAATACAGTACTCGCTGGAATTCAAGGTAGACGAGCCTTCGTTTATCTCGATGATATCGTCTGCTATGGAAAAACTCTAGAAGAACACAATCAAAATTTGGTTGAAATTTTCAAGAGACTTCGGAAGCACAATCTGAAACTTCAACCAGACAAATGTGAATTCTTAAAATCACAGGTCTCCTATCTGGGTCACGAAATAAGCAACAAGGGAGTCCAACCGAACTTTGATAAAATAGAAGCAATCAGAAATATCGCAACCCCAAACTCACCAAAAGCTATAAAACAATTCCTTGGATTGGAAATTTCTAAACCACTAAACAAATTATTAAAAAAGGATACAAAATTTAAATGGACCGACGATTGTGAAAAATCTTTTAAAATTCTCAAAACCGTTTTAACTACGAAGCCAATCCTACAATACCCCGACTTTACTAAGCCCTTTATCCTGAGTACAGATGCATCAGGTAATGCAATAGGTTCAATTCTATCCCAAGGTGAATATGGCATTGATCTCCCAATCGCCTACTATTCTCGTACTCTAAACGACGCGGAACGAAACTATTCTACCACAGAGCGAGAGCTTCTTGCTATTGTGGATTCCGTGCGACATTTTAGACCCTATTTACTGGGTCAAGAGTTTTCTATTATTACGGACCACCGTAGCCTTACATGGCTAATGAATTGTAAGGATCCCGCATCAAGGTTAGTCCGTTGGCGCCTCAGACTAATGGAATATACATACACAATTATTTAT
Organism: Chrysoperla carnea; assembly: GCF_905475395.1. Taxonomy (NCBI): domain Eukaryota; kingdom Metazoa; phylum Arthropoda; class Insecta; order Neuroptera; family Chrysopidae; genus Chrysoperla; species Chrysoperla carnea. Next base: position 10,271,971 of record NC_058342.1, read on the forward strand.
AAACCTGGTAAAAAGCATACAAATGCGGATGCTTTAAGTAGACCAATTAATATAATCCAAAAGAAAACGTTTACCAATTTCCAAAGATTCCATCAGGAAACCCTTGACATTAAAAACCCCCCTATTAATACATCGCCTCTCGAAAAAATTAACAATCTTGTAATCCCCTATTCATGTGATTTGTCCAATAACAACAATTTCTCGTACTATATAAATGAAAACTGTGCTGTAGAAAAATTAAAATTCCCCAAATTAGGTGACATAACGATCCTCAATTCCAAACAACAAGGACAAAAAATTATCCTCCTATTCATAAAGCAAAATCATACGGACTCTACAAATTATGAACTTTTCAATTGTTTTTCCAAATTAGTCTCTTTGTGCAAAACAAATAAAATCAATACATTGACAATTATTAATATACCCCTATTTTTCTCCAATATAAAGAAAGAAACTTTTAAATCCCTTTTACAATACCTTCTAGGACACCTAGATTACTCCGTGTTACACAATATCAGAATCGAATTAAAAAATCCCGAAAGTATCGAAACCGTGCTCAAGGACTATCATGATAATCCATTAGCAGGGCATCCTGGTTTCGTTCGAATGTACGATAGAATCAGACAGTATTATTACTGGAAGAATATCAAAAAGGATATTGAAAATTACGTTAAACGTTGTCCAGTCTGTCAGAAAAATAAAACAAACTTTAATCCAAACAAATCACCAATGCTGATTACCACAACGGCTTCTGAATTTAATGAACAAATAGCACTAGACATAGTGGGCCCTCTTCCCCTAACTAGAAATGGTAATCGATTTATACTTACCATTCAGGATAGCTTAACTAAATTTATTCAAACTTATGCCCTCCCTGACCATAACGCTGAAACGACAGCCATGCATTTTATTAAATATTGCACGATTTTTGGATTCCCCTCATATATTCTGACCGACCAAGGCACAGAATTCACTTCTAAACTTTTCAAGGAAATTACCAAATTTCTTTCGGTACACCACAAGTTGTCCAGCCCATATAGACCACAGACGAACGGGTCATTAGAACGTATTCACCTCACCCTTAAGGATTACCTGAAATGTTATATAAATAAAAGTCATGATAACTGGGACGAACTACTTTCACTTGCCACATTTTCTTACAATTCCCATCGACACTCTTCAACCGGTGAATTACCCTACAAATTGGTATACGGTATTGAGCCTAACGTACCAACCTCAATATCAAACCCAAAAATAAAACCCAATTATCAGGAACTTACTCGCGATATCACCTCCAAACTAAAGAAAATTAGAGAAACAGCCAAGGAAAACCTAATAAAAGCCAAACATCAGAGTAAAATACATTATGACAAAACTCATCACAATGAAGCTAAATTTTATAACGGACAATTAGTACTACTGTACGACAAATTATCGAAACTACAATATAAAAAACTTAACCCGAATTACAAAGGACCATATAAAATAATACAAGTTCATCCTAATCATACAGCCTCTTTGGAAATAACGAAAAATAAATTCAGGACGTATCACTTTGATTTTTTGAAACCATTTCTTTCAGACACAACGAGACCCTAAATTACAACAATGGTTAAACTCGTGTTCGCTCTTATAATGCTCGCAATCCTTAGTCATTTTCCCGTCTCTACTTCAAGATTATTGACACCCGACAGACCAAGCCACATTACAAAAGTAAACTCAACTTCCGGACTCTTTTATAAATTAATGGGATCTACTCAACTTAGTAATTCCAATTACAAGTTAGTAAATTTCTATAACTTTTCCATTATAGAAGAACAAATGGAGCTTATAGAAAAACATTACGAAAAATCAATGAATCTTTGTCACTTAATTACGTTACAAACCCTGAATCGATTCTTTTGTATTCAAGAATTAAAAATACTTCAGGATCGAATGACTGACACCAAACGAAACATTAGGACGTTAACGCATCATTTTCAAGCGGAAACCCGAGTCAAGCGTGGAATACTGAATGGAGTGTCGTATCCTCTTAAATGGCTTTTCGGTATACCAAATGCGGACGACAACGAGTTTTACGCTAACTCGATCAAAAGCTTGATAAGTGATCAACGACAGACGCACACCCTAATGCAAGAACAGATACACGTAATAGAATCAACTATCAAAGACTTTAATGACACTGTGACAAATTTAAAAACAAACGACGAAACATTGAACAAAAATCTTTTATTATTTAATGAATTTTCAAGGAATATCACGGACTCAGTTAACAGAGACGATATAGAATTATCCGTGATAGACCACATTTGTTTACTTAACCAATTAACTTCTCAACTTACAATAACCGTGGACAGATATCTACTTAGCCTTACTCTTATTCGACACGGTATTATTGACTACAACACAATCAACCCGACGGTACTTTTTAATGAATTACAAAAAATATCCCAAAGTTATAAATTACCACTCCCAATAATCTTGTCCAACATCGAAAGCTACTATGATATAATGACTATAAAATCCTTAATCTTTAACAACCTACTATATGTTCAGTTAGAAATTCCACTGGTCGAAGCTACTGACTACGATTTATACAACATTCTTCCACTTCCCACCCCTCATAAAAATAACTCAAATATATATTCTTATATCCAACCTGAACAACCTTATATTTTAATCTCGAAATCCCGAACCCAATTTTCTTTATTGAGATCATTAGAGCATTGTAAGGAAGTTCTTATTGAATACTGGATCTGCAACCAAATCACTACAATCGGAAGTACAAATCAGGACACTTGCGAAATACAACTATTCTCCAAAACCGTCAACAGAATTCCATCAATATGCCAAGTAAAGACCTTGAACGCTGAAATGGAATTATGGCAGCCAATTAGTCGGAATAAATGGATGTTCATTACTAGTAAACCCACAGCTTTAAATATCGTTTGCAAAAATTATCCTAACACTGAAGAAACTTTACAATCAATAGGAATTTTGCAATTGTCTCCAGACTGTACCGGCTATACGAATGCTTACACGTTAAAAGCAGTTAAGCTTGTAAACGGTACTTCTTCGGAAATAAAAATTCCTGTTACAGACATCACTCTCGACGTTTGCTGTAATCAAAAGATTGAAAACGTAAGTTTAACTGAAATTGAATTAAAACCAATGAAGATTGTTAACATGGATTTATCCGAGTTGGGACGCAACCAGAATCGGTTAAATCAAATGGATGAAATTCTTCAAAATCAGTTAAACAAGCCGTTCATAATTAAGTACGAGAACTGGTACAACACCGTAATAGGACTAGTAGTGCTAATAGTACTAAGCATTCTGTTCTACCAGTTATTTAAGTGGTGCAACAAAGTGAACATCGTCAGACTAATACTGTGCTGTAAAAGCAAAGCCAGAATCCAACCACATAATGGAGTCCAACAGCAAGATCTACAGTTCCAATCAGTAGCGTACACGCCTCCCCAAACTTCATCAGCACGACTATCGGAGGTACTTGACAAAGCCCCCGATACACAACAGGTGCTGAGATTCCACATTTCTAGTTAAGTTAAGTGAAAGTAGAAGAAACATTTAAAAACAAAAAAATAATTAACGTTCAAGGCCAATAATGTTTATAAATAAGTTTTAACAGTTGCAATTTTTTTTTTTTAATTCATAACATTTTTAATAGTAAATTCTAAATTTTTGCATAATTGCAAAATAATAATAATAATAATTTTATAAAATGTATCATATATCATTTCATTACTAGATTTCATTGAACTCACAATGTATTCACTATATGATTCATATTTTTTTGTATTCACTATTTGTATAATTTTATGATTGATTTATCGAAGTTATCCTTTATATTTTTTTTCAATTTCTTTATTTTATAATTTTTCTTCTCTTTAAGGGATAACTTTACTTCTGAGTTAGATGAAAAATAATTTGCAATTATTTTCCCTCTAAAAAAAAAGACGGGAGGTGTGTTAGGCCCAGGACAGCGTTATCCTTAAAATAGTGGTTCTAATACACTAAATCAATCATATTTTTAAGTATTACTTAATTATTAAACAAAGTTTTGTTTAATATTATTATTAATTTTTTTTATTTATTTAAACTGACATAAATTTAATAATTTTGCTGACGAGCCAAATATTTTAAAATAATACGTCACGATAGCCAATATTTTGGCCCACAATTAACTATATAAAAAGGCAATGTAAAATTATTAAAAGTATGCAGTAAATATTTAACCTTGATGATCAAGCTAAATTGTAATCAACAAAATATTTATCAAATACAACAGTATTATTAAGTGAAATTAAATATTCGTTTTAAGAGTAATCAAAAGTGTTGGTTATTTTTCTACAAGGATTTTCCTGATTAATCCTTCACAATAAACAATCAGGTGGTGGCAGCATCTTCCCTGGACCATACCAAAATCAGTAACGTTATCAGTTAGTTTTATTCGATATTTTAGTAACTTTAAGCGCATTCGTTGTAAACGCGGTGAGGGTATTGCCGCTATCGGCTTCTCGAATAAAGTCACTAAGGGCTTATGATCTGTTAAGACTTCTATGTCACGAGCGTAAATAAAATGATGATATTTACGCGTTCCAAATATTAAAGACAATAATTCTCTCTCAATTTGAGCGAAATTTTTTTCTGTATCTGACAGACTTCGTGATGCATAGCTAATGGGTTTATTATGCTGCATCAGACAACATCCTAAACCGATCTGACTCGCGTCACAATGTAACGTGATGGGTAATTTCGAATCAAAATTTTTCAAACTCGAAATTTTTGTTATGACTATTTTAATATCATCAAAAATGTTTTCATGACACGGAAGCCAGCACCATTTAATATTCTTTTTTAAAAATTCACTTAAAGGTGATAAAAGATCAGAAAGATTGGGAACAAATTTTCTTAGATAATTTATCATGCCCAAAAATTTTTTTAAATCTTTTACAGATTTAGGTAAAAGACAATTAAAGTGTTAAAATTGAGTCAACATAGTCTTTTGCTGGACTAATACCTTGATCTGAAAAATTAAGACCGAAATATTTAACTTCTTTCGATTTAAATTGAACTTTATTTTTATTAAATTTAATATTTTTTTCTCTTGCCCTATTAATTACCCGTTGTAAAATTTTATCATGTTCTTCTTCCGTTCGCGCATAAATTAATAAATCATCAAAATATACAATAACATTGTCTATATTTTTAAAATTATTCTCATTACGCTCCTGAAATTTTTCAGGGGCACTAGAAATTCCAAACGGAAGTCTTAGAAATCGATAGAAACCTAGCGGTATCGAAAATGTGCAAAGTTCACTTGATGATTTATCAAGTTTTATATGATAAAACCCATCTTTTAAATCGAGGACAGTGAAGATTTTCGCACCCGACAATTTAGAAACCATTTCATCCACTGTAGGGATTAGTTTATTTTTTCAAATGATAGCCTTATTTACGTCACGGGGGTCTAAACACACTCTTAGCGTATGATCTTTTTTTTTCTTCAACAACAAGATTACTAACCCACGATTTTGGTTCACATTTTGATATAATACCACTTGCTTCTAACTCATTTAATTTTAATTTTAGTTTGTCGTTTAAAGCTAAAGGTACTCTTCTAGGGGGTTTGATTGTAGGTTTTACGCTTGGATCAATTTTAATATTGCAATAACCAGGAAATGAACCTAACCCCGTAAACAAATCAGCATTGTTAGCAATAAAAATTTCCTTATTAGTTAATTTTGTATTTATTTCAACTTTGTTTACAACTCCCTTTTGTATTAATCCCATTGTTACACAATCTAACAAACCTAAAATTGGTTTTATTTTTTTATTACAGGTATCATCGACAACAACAAAATTTATATTATATTTTTTTGATTTTAGTAAACAAGTCAAATTTATTTTGCCCATTGTATTTATTTTACCGCCATTATAAGTTTCTAAATTCAACTTAGTTTGTTTATTTATTTTATTACGATTGTTTTTATCTAGCATTGTGTATGGAATAATGGAAATATCTGCTCCCGTATCTAATTTAAATGTTATATTATTATTATTATTTAATTCTAATTTTTGTGTCCACTGACGTTCACCCAAAAAATTTTTTGTGCCTACCTCGTCAATGATCAATCCACCATCAGAGCTCGTGCAATCTCTAATATGTTTAGTACTACTGCACCCAATTTAAAAATGGTTTCTTCCACCACACTTTCCACAAATTCGTCCATACCCGGGACAACTTGCTATTTTATGCATTTTACCACATTTTTTACACAAATAATTTCCCGAATGACTAGTGTTTTTGGTTTTAGCTTTGTCACCATAATTATTTCTTCCATCTTTTTTCTCCATTTTGTTGTGTATAGCCGCCATGTCCTTTTTATTCTACTTCTTATCGTCAGTTGAGGTTGTTTTTATGCGATCAACAGTTTCTGGAGCATTCATGACACTAGCTTGTTCTCTGCTCAATACTGATGTTCGGCCAATTTCAATAGCTTTAACCAAAGTTAATTTCTTCTCTATCAATAATAATTCTCTAAGACGTACATCTCGCACACCTTGAATGATTCTATCCATTACCATTCTTTCTTCTTCTTTATATTCACAATCCTTAACAAGATTTTTTAATTCTGTGACGAATGATTCAAAAGTTTCACCATCTTTTTAATTTCTACTGTTAAACAGAAAACTACTGAGCACGAGTTTTTTTTGAGGTTGTACATAGTTTTCAAACTTTTGTAAAACGCCATCAAATTTTTCTTTTTCATCTTCATCAAACTCGAATGTGTTATACAGATCTTTACCCTTAGATCCAATAAAATTTAATAAAACTGCTGTTTTTCTTCCACTCGACGTTTTGGTGTCGGAAATATCAGCTGCTTTTATGAAAATTTCTAAATCTCTCCTGAATATTTTCCAATTTTCAGCCAAATTGCCTTCAAATTTTAATTCACTCGGGCGAGAATAGAATTCCATTTTCCCACTTATTATTTATTAATTTAATTTCAATTATTATTTCTTTAAGAAATTTATTAAATTGCATTAAGCACTGTTATTAATTATTAAGTTTTAAGTAATTACTACGTAATTAAACGAGCACGTGGTTGAAAAATCCGACTGCGCCATGTTATGTTCGGGACGTGTTGTCCGAGCAACTGTTCTTTATTGAATAATTATTATTACAAAAACAAGTAATATTTATTAGGTAAATAACAAATAGATAATTCTAGAATAATTATATAATACTTAACACAACAATTATTGATCGTTAAAAAAGGGACCGTCTTCCCTTTTTGTCTCTCAGTGCCTCAGCCTTACACAGCGCTGCTATATTAATATTTTGTATTATTGTGTAAACACGTGCATGCCTGTGTATTTCATAGAGGAAATATAAGACAGACGAAGGCAGCTATACGCGTACTTTTTTTAGGTCTCTCTCTGTAACGATCAACCGTTTGGATGGCCACATTACGGTTCTATCTTCTATATTATTAATTCTATGAGTTGAATAGAATATACCCAACTAGCATGAATGACGCCTATCATATTAAAAACTAATTACTCATAGACTTATATTAATATATTTCATAGATTTTATAAAATTCATATTTATTTAAATTACAGACATTATAAAATTAATTAACTCCAACATATACACATAAGTTTTCATTTACAGAACCTTTTTTGATATTATGGACTGTCACATTTTTCTATGATGTAAATAAATATGCTATTATATTAATATAAAACATATGACATCTATTTAATATAAGTCTATGATTAATTAGTTTTTAATGTCGTGGACGTCATTCATGCTAGTTTGATATATTCTATTCAATAGGGTATTATCGTTAGTCAAAAATAAATCATGAAATTTGAAAAAAGTTAAGTAAAAATATACTTAAATATTCTGATTACACATTTTTCTTTTAATTTTTAAACTGTATATCACGTGACCTAAAACGCGGGTAAGCCCTGCTGTGATTTCATAGCGGTATGAGTCATACACCATCAGTTAATTCAGTGTAGACAGCTGGGTATAATATATACATAGATAATAAGTATTTATATTTATTATAATCAGATGTCTATGAATATATCTGTCAAATTTATTTGTGTTATTTCGTATAGTGATACCCATTTTACATCATCAAATTGGATGCCCGCGTTTTTGACAGTTTAAAAAAGGTTTAAAATTTAATTAAAGTTTTTAGCAAGAAAGCGTGTGTATTTTTCCGAAATAAATTTTTGATGGCTTTTTATTAGCAAAATCAACATTTTGAAGTACTTTTTCAAAAATAGTGGAATACCCTATTGAACGACCTCGCCATTTTTTGTATCATATGTGGTGGTGTCTAGTGTTTAATAATGTAACTAAATTAGTTTTATTAAGAGACACATGGTTTTGTCCTCTCGCCATTGGTATGATGAATCATACTCCATATAATACGTACTATTATTTAAAGCAAATAGGGTTCGGCTGATCTGGAGAATATTCTACAGATCAGCCGAATCCTCCGAAAAAATAATAATTTTTAACCCCCGAACTAAAAAAGAACGGGGTGTTATATGTTTGATCGCTGTCTGTGGCATGGTAGTGCCCAGAAAAACTAAAAAATTGGCGAAAATCTTCAAAATTATTTCAGTTTGGAAAAGGCAGGACATATAAAAATTACTATGGAAATGAATGGATAAATAAACCTGGTCAGTTAATTTCGAAAAGTGACATGGTAAAAATAATTAAGTAATTCAAAACAATAATTAATTCAAAAGAACAAGGTGTCAACTCAAATATTTCAATCATTTATATTATATTTTTTCGGGAGATTATGTTGACCTGAAGAATATATATTCCCCAGATCAACATAATCTTATTTGCCATTAAGAATAGTACGTATTATATGGAGTATGATTCAGCATACCATTGGCGAAAGGACAAAACTTTAGATGATATATTTTAAATAGATGAGCCCAGTGTATACCAAGTATGTATGTTTTGGCCTCACAGAGTAGATTAGCAAAGACAAAAATTAATATTCAAACAGCTGACGGAGAAACACGTAATACCGAAGCATGGTATTCAATGTGCATGATCGTATGACCGGAATCAGCTGCATCAATTATTTGTTTATATTTCACATTCACAACTGCACATAAAAATTTATTTTGTTTTAACGTTCAAACGAGTAATATTGTTAGATAATTTTGTGTTAATTGCATGAAAAAAAAATTTTTAAATGCTAAATTGGTAATTTATACAAAGGATACTGTTTTAATTTTATTTAAAAGTGGTATAATCTTATTTTAAATACGCGCCAGGATATTATGTTGTATATTAAGACATGCGTATTATGACCATGCTTTGGCATTTATTATCCTTGCCAATCTATTTTGAGACGTGGCTCTCACTCTGTTAACAATTCCAGTAGTGAATTTTCAAAAGTATCTATATATATTTTAAGGGGTAATAATATTTCTTGTTCATATGGGCGCGGCCATGTTTTTTCCTATTGCTGACATCTAGTGACAACCAAATAATATATATAATATGGAAACGAACCTTTATAAAAATATTATGGTGTTATGGTATACAAAAAATAATAACCTCACATAGGATCGTTACATACATTTGTAAAAAAAATTATTTTTTGTTATTAAAATTTACAAAATTTAAGTTTTAGCCTTACAAAGGCCTTACATCATTTTGAACATGCTTGCAAATTTTTAGTTCATTTTATTGAGGGCAACATAGAAAATACTTTGTTTAAAAAAATGTCGATAATCTTCATATGACTATAACCACTTAAATAGAATTAAAAGTTTAGATACCACTCGGTAGACCTTTAACATATACACATGGAGGGGTTCTATGTGAACACTTACAAGAATAAAGGTGTAATTCTACGTTTTTTTACAAAATACCAATCTTATGTTTTATACTGATTGTACCAGAATAATGGTCAATTCGACACGGTATGCAAAACTTTTTAAGTCTGTAGCTCCGAAGTCGAGCGTTTCCAGTTACATTATTTATACCAAAATGCTTATTCTGCTATACCTTATTATCCCTTAGATTGTAGATCATTTATTCTGATACGCACGGTAATTGGTTTAAACAATTGAAAACAAACAATTGACTGAGTTAACTGTTGAATACCGTATATATAATGTGTTGAATATCAGTGCTTGCATTATTTTTTCATAAATTAGAAGAGTTTAAAAAACCAACAAAATTATGGCGGCCTTTCGGCCCCTATTTATATGGTTCTCGAAAATTTTATTCGTAGCATCAATATTTTGAAGTGTTACATATATATATGTATATCATATATACAGGGTATAACCAGAGTATTGCAATATGAAACTTCGTGTAAATCATTACAAGTGATAAAAAACCACCGATCGAATTCGCCGTTTTCGAGACAGCACAAACGCTGATATCCAATATAATACCACTTCAAACCATATTTTTGTCTGAAACTTATTATTTTGAGAATTCGTAAACCGTTCTGAAATGTTTGTCAAAAATATTTTTAAAAATAAATAAATAAACCATTTTCTTTATTTTTAGTGAATGATTATTTTTAAATTAATAAATTAATAATTTCCGTAGAAATTTTATTATAATATAATAAATAATTTATAATAAATTTTAGTATAAAAATTTTCTTATCTTTTAAATATTTAGAATCTAAAACAACTAAAAAACTCCATAACCAGCCAATAAATATTTTGTCAAAAAAACACTTTTTCCAAAATTATAACAATAAGTTTTTTATTTTTATTTTTATTTTTATTTTTATTATTTAAACTTTTTTTTAAAATATATTTTTCAGTTCTCTTATCTTGAGATATCAAGTTTAAATTCTCAAGATATTTGAAATTTATAAAATTCTAGAAATTGTACGAAATCTATCGTTTTTATCCATCAAGTTAGAGTATTTGTTTTTGCTAGTCTTAATAAATGGAATTCGAATTATCTTGAAAAAAAGAAATTTCTATGTATGAAATAATTTTTTTCACTGAAATATATAACTTCTCTTAGCTGCCTAATTTCAAACTGGGAAACTTGCAACTATTTTTCTTTTAAAATTTTCTTTATACAAATTAATTTGTTATCTCATAAAAAAATTTATATAATTTTCAGACTAATTTATACACAGCCATTTTGTTTACCTTCATTATCTTTCTTAGAAATCGAAGTTCAAATGATAATTTAAAATTCAGGTTAATATCCTGCTAAAATTCAATTTTCATTTAAAATCAGAGACAGATATTAACGACTTCATCTCTGTTTTATTTCTATACGCTTCTCCAGCTAAAATTACGTCACAGTATTATAATTTCTCCTCACTTCTATAAATTTTATAATTTTGGTTTATCAATTTCAATTCGTACGAGTTTTTAACGTTGAAGGTTAATTTGATGCCAAAAACAATTTTAATTTCCTTATTTTAGGAAATATCGTCTGAAATCGTATACTAAAATAGAATATCTCAGAAACTATTTATTGAACACCAAATTTGTCTACATGAAATAATTTTTGGTATCAAAAAAACATATTTAATGGTTACAAATTTCCCATTTTAGAACACATAATTATATCAAACACATAATTAATACAATATCCATTCGATTATAAATTATTTGAAAACAGGCTCGTTTCCAAAATTTCAATTATTATTTTTTTTTTATTCAATTTTTTTTGGAAGTAAATGAAGTTTAAAAATATCAAAGTTCAATGACTATTAATATAAATGTCACAATAGATCTTTGTCCTGATATCGATTTCAATAAATCTTTCGTTAAAATTTGAAAATGTGCGATAATTAATCAGTCTCGGCAAAATTCCTCATTTAGCATGGTTAATTTTCGCAGCATCTCGTTGTAAACATGCTCTTGAACCTAAAAGTGTAGATTGCCGATGGGTAGCCCAGTAGGATATTGTTCCGTAATTTATGTCAGTTAGTGTACATAAATTACGAACACAACATATTACATAAATTAATGGATCTATTTTTTTATGCGGAGATTAATCGGAGCGCGGAGTAATTTCCTAACGTATTTGTTTGAATATTGATAGGAGTCCTCTTTCTACTTGGGATCTCGTACGGAACTGGTTAAAACAAAAATAGTAACAATAATGGATCCTAGATTCAGTATCACCTTTAAATTATTTGCACGTGGTGTATTTTAAAACAATATGTGAGCGAGCTGAGGTATTTTTATAAAAATGATCTGGTATGTTTTGATTTATTCTAATTATTGGGTTTTAGGGTTACAGTTTGAAAGGTTTTAATTTCACTATGTTATGCATCCTTTTAAACATTTAATATAAATTTATTTAATGTTTCTACATTAAAGTGACTTAGAATTTGTAAATTGTTATTCAGTAAACACTTAATGTGTTGAATTTGTATACTTTATTAAATGCTTGATTTAGAGTTTGTAAATTGTTATTCAGTAAAAACTTAATGTGTTGAATTTGTATTCTTTATTAAATACTCGATTTAGAGTTTGTAAATTGTTATTCAGTAAACACTTAATGTGTTAAATTTGTATACTTTATAAATTTTTGTAATTGATTATGGTTTACATAAAATACCTTTCAAGTTTATAATTATCTTTGATATTATATTTAACTCTTTCCTTTCTTGGATTTTTGTTTTGTAGATGTGTGATTAAAATCCACGCGGTAACATTTCGGAAAGTAAAGTATGAAGCCTTTGCTTTTGGCACTAAACATTCCTTCCAGGTTACGATCATTTAATTCTCTGGACCTCTCCAGAGAATACTTTTCTTAATTATTATTTTTGCTTCATTTGGCAGCGAGCCAAATGGAAGGATGTTTAGTGTTTTGTTAACCGGAATTTACCGTAAACTCATGGATATACCATTTTCGTCGGTTATCAAACTAAATAATTTCTTTTTTTGATCTACACTACATTTTACCTTTCTGTTTCTATCTCAAACCCTTAATATGAATATATGTTATTGCCATTACTTATGATTTTTTAATTTTTTTTTTTTCTTTTTACCTTAAAATTGAGATTTTCTCATTTACCTCTATTTTACCTGGCGTATTTTCTTTCTCTCTTAAAGTTTTTTGTTGAACATTTTATGTACAGTTTTTTCTTGGATATTGATTTGTATCTATAAAGTTCATTAATCTGGTAGTTTAACAGCAATATGGATTCGTCAATTACGGAAGTACAAACGCAATCGGATGGACCAGCAGTATCTGTCCCAGGCACTAGTCCACGTAGACGGCAACGTGCGCCATTATCTACCTTTAGAAGAGCAAGAAGGCGAATTGATGATTTGGTGAGTCCTCCTTTAAGACAAACTTCATTGTTTTGGCAAGAAACCACAAACTTGTTACGGAATTTATCTTTGGCCGTTAACCAACAACAGAACTCTGTTGCTGAGTTAACTAGAAATGCGCAAATGCAGCTAAACCACAGTAGTAACAATAATAATGAATCTGTTCGACCTCATGATGTCATTAAGGAAATTCCTGTATTGGATGTATTGAACTTTGAGTCGATTTTGAATTTTGTAATAGAAGTTGATGAAGTAGTTTCACTTTGCATTATTTAAGAGTCTATTTTAATAAGATCATTAATTGCGAAAGTTAATGTGCACTCACGACATAAGTGGTCTGAATTTATTGTACAAAATTTGCCTTGGAATATAATCCGAAATAGTCTAATAGCTTGTATCCCTTATCCGGAAATTCAAATTTTAGTAGACCGTTTTGTGCGACGAACACAGAGATTAAATGAAAAATTTTACAATTTTTGTCTTTCTATTCGTAAATATGCTAGAGTAATTTGTCCGTTATTTCCGCAAGAAGAAATAATTAGCATTATATTTTCTCATGTAAATTCGCAGACATATGATTTAATTAAAACTATGGATATGCCACGTAATTCTTTTGCTTTGAAAATCGAACAAATACAAAACCGTGTTGCTTCCTATTCGACTGTTTTGCCAAGTACTAGTTTTCGATCACCTACAAATCGTTATGATATGAATGATTCAACTAGTAATCAAAGAAATGCTATTACACAGGCTGCAAATTTTTCAAATAGTACATCAATTTCTAGTTTAAATCATTCTCGTAGTAACTTCACTAACTGTGCGTATTGTAAAGCGTCTGATCATCATATTTCAGATTGCCCTACAAGGCCTCAAAGGCGACAAACTTCAGTAGCAACTACAGAAATTGATTCTCAACCTTTACCAAAGAATAGTTCGAGTAATTCAAAAAACTAAATTCTAACTTCCCTAATCTTTCTATACATTTGCCATTGGTTTATCTTAATTTCTCTTGTATCTCTTTATTATCTCTTCTGGATTCAGGTAGCACATGTAATATTATTTCACGACAAGCAGTCAATTCTTTACACAAAACAATAAAACTTAATTTCGAAACTGTTTCGTATACGGCAACGTTACCGGGTTCTAACTTTATGCAATTTAAGCAAGCTTGTAAATTATCTTTTAAATTGGGCTATTTTTCTTGGAAATCTACCTTTTTAATTGCGGATAATATCCCTTTTCCTGTTATTATAGGATCCGAAACTCTTACTCGCACGGGTATTTTAATTAATTTTGCGACCTCAAGAATCAAATTTCAATTTGATTCAGATTTTGAAGTTCCATTTGTATCTTATGAAAGTGATTCAAAATTATGTAATCTAATTTCAGAGGTTCAAGCGGTGTTCACAATCTCAAACTAAACGCTTAAATAAAGTTTTATCTATGTTTTCATCTGTTCTATCTAGTAAATCAGGTTTAGCCCGCAATTTTGAATATAAATTAATTCTAAAAGATAGCGAACCTGTACGAAAATCTCCTTACTATTTACCTAAAGATAAAATGCAACTTTTGGAGGCGCATATTCAAGAGTTAGTAGATTGGAAAATTCTTTGTCCATGTATTTCTCCTTGGGGAACACCGGTATTTTTCGTTCCAAAACAAAGTGGTTTTCGTTTATGTGCCAATTATAGGTTCGTGAACCCTAAAATACAGTTTGAATCATAAAATACAGTTTCCGCTTACGAGAGTGAAAATGAACTCTATCTTTGATTCCTTGAGTTCGTCGAGGTACTATTCAAGTCTGGACATGAGTAGTAGCTTCTATCAAATTCCCTTAGCTCCTGAGTCTCGCGATATTACTGCTATTGTAACTCCTTTTGGCCAGTATCGCTTTAATGTGGTCCCTTTTGGTATGGTAAATTCCTCTCAAGCTCTTAATAGGTACTTATTACGTGAATTTTCTGACTTCCGGAAAGAAGGTTTTTTCTTGCAGTATTATGATGACTTGATTATTTACTCAGATAACTTGGATGAGCATATTTCTCAGTTGTCAACAGTGTTTAAACGTTTCCAGGAACTAAATCTAACAATTAATCCTAAAAAACTTCGTTTATGTATGACAAGCTTAAGACTTTTAGGGCATGTTGTCAGTAATATGGGAAAATTACCTGATCCAGAAAAATGTGCAGCGATAAATACCCTACCTTTTCCTAGAAACCTTAAAGAAGTGCAAAAGTTCGTGGGTATGTGCGCTTTTTATGCTAAGTTTATTCCAAACTTTAGCTCTATTGTTAGTCCCTTTAATACTCTTAAAAAGAAAAACGCAAAGTTCAAGATCGATCAAAATCATCATACAGCCTTTCAACAACTTAAAAAAGCTTTAATATCTCCCCCTTTATTACGTTTCCCAGATTTTAATTTACGTTTTATTGTTACTACTGATGCTTCTTCTTTCGGTATTTCGGCAACCTTGTCGCAAGATTTTGTGGACGGTAGACATCCTATAGAATATTTTTCTAAGAAATTACAAGGAGCGGAAATTCGCTACAGTGCGCACGAATTGGAATTACTCGCTTTGGTCAAGGCCCTAGCGCATTTTAAAGATTACCTGTTGGACAGGGAATTTTCGTTAGAAACTGATTGTTCAGCCTTAGTTTGGCTCTTTAAAACACCACAAACCTTTAATAAACTCAGTAGATGGATTTTACAATTGAGGTGATTTAAATTTTCTATAGTACATATTCGAGGAAAAGATAATGTTATAGCAGATACTTTGTCGCGTATGTTCGAACAAAACGAGAAAGATACTATACTTGATAATTTAGAAAAAGTTCATATTTCGGAGTCTAAACTGTTATTATCTAATATTATTCACACGGAACCGCAAGACTATTTATCTCTACGAGAATCACAGAAAAATTCGGAATATTGCAAATTCATTTACCGTGACATCGAGTCGGGTTTAAATGTCAAAGATTTTTTTATTCGGGATGGTCTTTTGTGTAAATTCGTGGGTAAAAATCGTGTGAAAAGAATAGTTCTTCCCGAAAATTTTTTAAATTATACACTTCCGTATTTTCATAATCTATCTCATTCCGGTATTACGAAACTGTACAGAGATATAGCCAAAAGATTCTGGTGTAAAAATCTATTTCAGTTGGTGAAAGATTTTGTTAATAAATGCGAAATCTGTGCGGTCATGAAACCACACAATAAATCAATGCTCGTTAAACCAACATATATATCCCCAGAAAATGTTTGGACGCATTTGTACATCGATTATATTGGTCCGTTGATAAACTCCGTGGAAAATTTTAAATACATTTTTGTAGCGATGGACGGATTTTCCAAATTCTTAATTACAATTCCTACTCGTAGGGCTACGGCGGCTGTAACAATTAAAAATTAAAAAAATATATTTTGTCAGTATGGTTACGTGGATTTTGTTATTTCTGATAACGCTCCGAATTTTAGGTCAAATTTATACAGTGATTACCTAATGAAATGCGCTGTACGACCGGTATTCATTTCACCATACAACGCCCAAAGTAATTTTTCCGAACGCGTTAATAGAAATATTAAAATAAACTTAGCCTCTGTTTTAAAAATGGAAGATTTAAATCATAAGTATTGGTCAGAATTATTGAAGTCTATTACTTTCAATTACAACCGTACGTACCATTCTTCTATTGATATGACACCAGCAAAAATTTGTCTGGGTAGAGAATTGAAAACTCCTTTCGATTTAGCGTATAGTATTAATTTGGCTGAAAAGAATTTTTCCATTGATGATGTGAAGGTCGCGATTCATGCCGCGAACGTAAAAGCTCTAAAGAAATATAAAGATTATCCTCTTCAATCAAATTTAAAAATAGGTGATACTGTTATGGTTAAAAACATGGAACCATCTTCGACCTTTGATACTGATAAAAAATTCGCTGTTAGGTTTTCGGGTCCATATGTGATTACAAAGTTTAATACACCGTTTTCTGTACAAGTAAAACATATTAATACAAACGAAATAAAAAAATGTCATATTACGCATGTTAAACCTGTCAATCATAGTTCTAGATAATTACATTATCCTGAGGACACTAATATTTATTTAACGATATATATATCTGAAAGAGAAATTGGTACATCAAGATTGTAAATGAATGAAAACTTATTGAGCTATTTATAGATTACTTTATTCTTAATGACAATTTGGATCGTCTGGTTGGGTGAAGTTTGTATATCTTGCCGTTATTTCCTTATTTAATATTAAAATTTTTCAAACTTTAATTTTTTCGTAAAATTTATACCATGTTTCATCATTGGCTCCCGATTAAATTTGCTGTGTGCATAATTTTTTATATATCCTTTGTGATTTTAGTAATTTTTTTTCTTTTCCTCTTTTCTGATTATAATACTAATGAATTTTAATTATTTTGTGAATTATGCACTCACAATTGTGTATATGAAGTAAATTACCATAAACATAACCTAAAACTGAAATAAAAATAATTATTTAACAACTTATAAAACGTATATTACAAACAATAAATATTAAATTGTTTAAATCATTACCTATCAGCAATTATAATTTATTTGATGATTATTGTTATATTTTCTAATAATTGGTGACTTATAATAAATATATTATACTAGAATTTTCCATATAGATCCGTAATATTATCTTTTGGTTAAATATTATCTGAAGAAATTTTGCCTATTACCGCGAACGTATTTTTCTTTAAAAAAATAAAAATAAAAAACTTTTGTTTGTTAGAGTAAAGGTTTCTTTAGATAAATTGTTTATGTTCCTAGTAGAATGAGCGGAAAATTCGCATAACATCTAGTATATATAATTTTTGTAAATTTTGATTTTTCCTTTTGTTTGAATTCCTACAAATTAAATGTGTTTATTGCATAATGTAAAAACTTATTATAAAAATCAAGTATTTTTTCTTTTTCTTGGAACTTACCGTTTCTTAAAAAAAAAAATATTTTTTGTATACGTTGGTGTATTTGAACAGATACAATGTTTATAATTTTAATACACTTTAGTAGTAGTCAAATGATTAAAATAATTTTCATCCAAAGAAGGGAAAGGACTTTACCGAATTTATGTTCTTTTAAATTTTCGCACTCTAATAATTATACTTTAATAACAAATAACTAAATCATCTAATTTTTTCAAAAACTGTGTTGTATTTAACATCACCTGATTTTTCTTAAATGTCATTGACACAAATATGGTTGTCGATAATACAGAAATCTGAAAGTACATACTGCTATAGATAACGAATTGAAATTTCATACGCTTATGGCACAAATTATGTTTGTTTATGGAGATGGACTATTAAGTTTTACAAAATGTGATAATGCATAATTATATTTGGAAACACAAAATTCGATGGAAGATTTTGTATATTTCTTTTCACAATAAACAACTTATGACGATACTACGTATGTGTATTCGTAATTGGATGTTGGGGTCAATTTTTATGCAATCGATATAACATTGCTTATAACTGTTTTGCCTGAGCATTGAAAAACGTTTTGAATGTTTAATTACTTATATGGTGATGGACACATTAATTTGTAATTTGCCTAGTGTATCATTTTCTAAGTGCTATTAACAGGTGTACTCTGGAATTTTATTTGCATCAGCAATATATATGAAGAGCAAATTGGCATGAAGATGGTTTAATGTAGTGGTGCGAATTAACTCCTAATCTAAATTTTAAATATAACGATAAACGATCATGTAACGAGTGCAATAATTTAAGTTTTTCTTTGTTAAGTAAGTTTGTATATGGAAAAGTAGGAATTCAACGCATTCTGTAATTTTAAAACAAAAATTTTTTGAATTTTATAATTAATATTGTAAATCAGGTTTGATGAAGACATACCTGTAAAAATAATTTTCTTCCTTTTTCAAAGTAATTTGTTTTCGTCAATTGACATAATATTTTCTTTTTGACCCTCTAAAAAAATGTCAGAGGTGTAATTTGTTTTTTTTTTTTTTTTTTTTTTCTTTCTTTGTCTTTGTAAACGTTAATGATATCGTTTTCATGTTGTATTTTTTTCTTTGCACGTATAGTTAAAAATTAAAATAATTTATTAAGAAAATTTTTACAGTTAAAAATTAAAATATTTATTAAGAAAATTTTTACATATATAGTTGAAAAATTAAAATAGTTATTAAGAAAATTTTTACACATATAGTTAAAAATTAAAATAAATATTAAGAAAATTTTTACATATATAGTTAAAAGATTAAAACAATCTATTAAGAAAATTTTTACATATATAGTTAAAAGTTAAAATAATTTATTAAGAAAATTTTTACATATATAGTTAAAAGTTAAAATAATTTGTTAAGAAATTTCTTTACAAGTATAATTAAAGTTAGAAATAAGTTATTAAGAAGATGTTTACAAATATAGTTAAAAATTAAAATAATTTATTAAAAAATTTTTACATATATAGTTAAAAAATTAAAATAATTTATTAAGAAATTTCTTTACTAGTATAATTAAAAGTTAGAAATGATTTATTAGCAAATTTCTTTATAAGTATAGTTAAAAGTTGAAATATTGTATTAAGAAATTTTGATAAGAAAGTTGAAAGGTAGTAATGTTTTTGTTAAAGCTTAAAAATTCTTTATGGAATGTTGGAAATTTTTCTTAAATTTGTGGTTTAAATTATATTATAGATTCTAATTGAAGTTGTCTATGATTATATTAATCATTGATATAATGTTTTTTTTTCTTCTTTCTTAAATTTATAGTTTATACTTAATTAAACAAAATGTGAAAATGGATGCATATCGTTTGAATGGTTAATTTGGGGTCGATTTTCTTGCTTTCTTAAAAACTTGGGGTGGTTGCTTTAAAAACAGTTTTTTTTTTCAAAAAAAAAAAATTTTTTTTTTCCTGACTCTTGGGGAATGTTCCGTAATTTATGTCAGTTAGTGTACATAAATTACGAACACAACATATTACATAAATTAATGGATCTATTTTTTTATGCGGAGATTGATCGGAGCGCGGAGTAATTTCCTAACGTATTTGTTTGAATATTGATAGGAGTCCTCTTTCTACTTGGGATCTCGTACGGAACTGGTTAAAACAAAAATAGTAACAATAATGGATCCTAGATTCAGTATCACCTTTAAATTATTTGCACGTGGCGTATTTTAAAACAATATGTGAGCGAGCTGAGGTATTTTTATAAAAATGATCTGGTATGTTTTGATTTATTCTAATTATTGGGTTTTGGGGTTACAGTTTGAAAGGTTTTAATTTCACTATGTTATGCATCCTTTTAAACATTTAATATAAATTTATTTAATGTTTCTACATTAAAGTGACTTAGAATTTGTAAATTGTTATTCAGTAAAAACTTAATGTGTTGAATTTGTATTCTTTATTAAATACTCGATTTAGAGTTTGTAAATTGTTATTCAGTAAACACTTAATGTGTTAAATTTGTATACTTTATAAATTTTTGTAATTGATTATGGTTTACATAAAATACCTTTCAAGTTTATAATTATCTTTGATATTATATTTAACTCTTTCCTTTCTTGGATTTTTGTTTTGTAGATGTGTGATTTAAATCCACGCGGTAACATTTCGGAAAGTAAAGTATGAAGCCTTTGCTTTTGGCACTAAACATTCCTTCCAGTTTCGATTTTTTTCTCTGGACCTGTCGGTTTTGGATATCAGGGTGTCTCTAAAAGAACAATTATCCCCAAAAACTGTATGGGTGGGCCTAGCAAATTTCTTAACTCGTACTCGTAATCTAAGTTGGATATACTTTTTTCAAGTTACCCATCAAGGGTAACCTTTTCTTTTTTATATTTGCTTCAATATTGTTTAAAGAAATTTTTTTTTAACAAATGAGTAATATTGATCGCAACGCTTCGGAAGCTTACTCAACAACATCCCGCAAAAATTTTTGGCCTAATTGAATTTTAAGTGCTTGATTGTCAATTGTTAAGAGAGCGTACGAAAAATCACCCAAAAAAACGATTTTCTGTTCTATACATGCTAGAAAGATGATATTTTCATCAATCAACTCGAAATAAAGTTAAATTAACAGAAAAATTCGAAAAAATTTTATTCAACATTTTTCCAATTTTCTGAGGGGTTGCGTTGTGAAAAATGAAATTTTTCGAATTTTTCTGTTAATTTGATTTTATTTTGAGTCGATTGGTGAAAATCCTTTTTTTCTAGCATGTATAGAGAAAAGATGGAAAATTTTTATTTTCGCGCTCTCGTAACAATTAACTATCAAGCACTAAAAATTCAATTAAGCCAAATATTTTTGCTTAAAAGTTATCCAAATGTTATCCAAAAATTGATTTCATACGATGTTTTACCTCGATAACGAACGTCTTTTGAAGCAATAAAAAAATTTTAGGACAAACACCCATTGATTTCAATTGAGAATTAAAACTTTGTGATTTATAAACTTCATTGATCCTTACTCCAGGATAAAAGTAGACGAGCTTTTCGAATTAGAATTTCAGGACTTTTTAAATTAGAATTTCTCAAGAATATCGTCGAAGAAGAATGGATTTAAGAAATTTGAAGAAAAAAATTCGTTTCGATATTTTTGAATTCGATGTACCATTAACGAGAAAAGAGGATAAATTGTAATATATTTTATTTTCGATAGCTTTGCTTGTTTTACTCATCGGCATAGAATTTCATCCAAATAGAATTATCAAGACAATTATTGTAATTTCCGAAATCTGTATATTCGCGAAAAATGATCCTATCTTAATCGTCTAGGTTAATTGGAAGCATACAATTTCGACTTTTGGAAAATAAAGCTTAAAAGTTATTATCATCTCCGAACGTTTTGCCCTCGATGCAATGTAACAAAGGATGATAAAAACTTTTGAGCTAGATTTTCAAAAAGTTGAAAGTGTATACTTAATTGAGCTCATAAACTATCAAGATAGAATCATTTTTCGCAGAGATACAAATATCCGAAATTAAGTAAGCAATTGCCAATGCTTACTTAGCGATTTTTGTCGTGCGTCTACCCTTTTTCTTTATTATTTGTTGTAATATTAAACAATAAACATAATTAATAAATCTATTAATAATAAAAATATGAATTTGTATTGTAAATAAAATTTGTTTTGTAACTAGCGATTTTCCATTTTAAAAGACAATCGAAATCGATTATAACAACATATTAATTTTTCGTCTTATGATCACGTATACATACTCAGGGTTAACTGTTGTAAATGACAGTTGTTCATTTTTTTGTAGGGAAAAATTATCCTTCGAAAGCAAATGAAAGCCCGGACGCCAAAGACAAGCGTCCCAAATCTTGACCATATATGTCAATTTCAAATTATACCACAATTTAAAAAAAAAATTTTATACACTAAAATATATCAAGGGATACTAAGTTTAGTCCCAAGTTTGTAACGCTTAAAAATATTGATGCTACGAACAAAATTTTGGTATTGATATTCATAAATTCACCTAATTAGACACGTCTTGTAAATCGTCAGAAATAGAACAAAGAGATTGGCTATCTGTCTTTACTTACATGACGTAAAAAAACAAATGATTGCGTAATCAACACGGTCTATACATGATATGTCAGCAATTAACTCAATCAATTGTTTGTTTATATAGATGCTTCGTTTTTTGTGAACCATTCTATACATTTTGGCAACCAACATAAAAAAAGAAAAAAAAAAGAAAAATGAAAAGAAACTCGCAAAAAATTGAGATCATTATATTCCTGATAACTTTTTAGCTCAGTAATTAAAGCATAAAAATGAACTTTAGCTTGTAAAAAAAGTAAATACTGGAAAGTTTTCCACTATCGTTTTTTTTTTTTACAATTGCTTTTGCTTTAATTACTGAGTTTTTTAAAAAAAAACTTCTTTGATAGAAAAAAAACTAGCAAATTATTATTTTTATATGGATAAGCGTTAAATATAGGTGCAACCCTGTATTTTTGGAACAACAATGGTAGTTGGAACGAATGTTCTACATCAATTGGAGAGATCACTCCACCTCGGCACCCTTTACAGCAAGAACATATTTAATAAGGACATGAAACCTCCTATTGCTTATTCAAAAAAATAATAAGGTTGAAGCGCTTTTCGATCCAACTATTGTTATAAAAAAATATTTTTCTAATAAAGGGTGTCTCAAAACTAACGCAAACGACGTAAGTAACAGTGTGGCAATTTTTAAAGTTTTTAAAAATGGAAAGATACTTGAAAAAAAAAAAACAATACTTTTTCACTGATTACCAACCGATATTTAAAATATAATAAAGGTCTGGCAGGTTGAAATTTTCATACTACTCGTCAGAAAAGTGATTTAACTTCCATCAAATTTGAAAAAAGTCAAATTGTTAAATTGACTGTTCAAATCATGAGATTTAAAAATGGTGAATTTTTACTTTTGGATTTTTTGAACTCGAATCGTTCGTTGAAAACTAGTGAGTCATTTCAGAAAGGCTGAGAATTATATAGGTATTAGCCAGAACTGCATCCTCACTCGTAAGCCTATTTCGCGTTCTTAAAGCGGTGGGCTATGGGCAGAATAGAGTGCCAAAGATGCAGTGTCTGTCTCAATTTTGAACTGATGCAAATCGACAGATATTTCAAAAAAATATAGTCGATCTAAGATCGTCCGCTATGTAAAGACAGATTTGATAACAATCACTCCTAGAAAAAACTAAGAGTGATTGTAATCAAATAAATATATAGATAAATTTTAGTATAGAAAATCTTTTTTTCAATTTTTGGACCATCGTTTTTCATTTCTGAGGCCTCCGACCCACCAGGAATTCTCCCAAATTCTTTGAATATGCACAATAACGTTTGCTAAAGGTAGTACCTCCACGAAAGTGATATTTCAAGAATTTCTCAAAACTCAGAATATAAAATATTTAATTCATAATACACATGCTGTTAAAATTAGAAGATGATTTACCATGTCATACATGAGATATTAGCAATTAAAAGTGACGCTATTTGTACGTGTACATGGGAGAAGCGTGGAAAAATGACAAATTTATATTTATTTATCAATGAATGACGTTCACCATCTCTATGAAAATCTAATATAATGTAGAATACTATATTTAGAAAATATAAAAAAAAAAAAAATAAAAATTATTTACCATATAGTTTCGATAAAAAACTTAAATAAATAACTCGTTTTAGCGATGATTGGATATACGTATAGGGGATATACGTATAGGGGATATACGTATGTGAGTATACGTATAGGTGATATAGTAGTGGAGTAAGTACAGTCTTGTGAAAAAAATATATGGTATAGTCATAGCACAGTTAATGCGCTGAATGATAGTATTAGTCCAAAACTTTTTGACTGGACTGTCGCGGAGGAACTACCTTAAGGATGTATGAGCATGGTAGTGGGGGCACAAATTTAAAAATAGATATTTTCAATTTTGATGATTAATTTATGTTATTACTTGACGATATAAGACGAAAAGTAAGAATAAAACTTTTCGATATCTGGCTTAATTTTCAAAATATCGAAAATTGAAAATTTTGTTTAATTATTTAGCTTTCGATATTTCGAAAACCAAGACACATATCGAAAAATTTTATTCTTATTTTTCGTCTACATTCATGAAGTTATAGCAAAATTCCTCATCAAAGTTGAAAATAAGATAAAAATAATTTCAACCCTTAATCTACCCTGCTCTTACATCCCTTATATGGACGGTGACACTTAGTTTTTTTCTTTTCTAATTCATTGCTAATATGTTTACTTTCTATTAAACAGTTTTTTTTTAATTTGTTTTCATTCATTCCAAATGAAAATTATCAAAAACTTCCAAAATATGTCGTTTTTTGAGATTCCTCCATAAGAGCCAATGTATTTTATATCGATTTTTAATGACTTTTTTCTTAAAAATTTGCGCGGATACCTAAGCTGAAATTTTAACCACATATTCTTTGAGTAAAAGACTACCTACAAACAAATTTTGAGCCTTTAAATCAAACATTGTTGTCATGCTCATAAATCCTTAACATCGTATCAAGTATCTATAGTCAAATTTACAACGAGTTCCTAAATTTTTGAGGTTAGAGTTAGTTTTTTATTCTCTATTGTTTAAGTTACCGTGTTTTCTTTCAAAATTACTTCTCTTGCGTTAATTTTGAGACAATTTGTTAATTCCTGAATTAATTAGAAAAATTTTCAATACATAATACAAAAAGATGTATACATAAATGTATATACAAAATTGCCAAAAATATGACTTATTAATAACAAAAAATTATTTTGTAAATAATTCATATTTATATATATATATAAAAAAAAAAAAAGAAAATGAAAGAAGTTAAAATTGAAATTCAAAAATTAATTTTTCAGAATTTCAATTTTAGCCCCTTATATACAGACTGGGCCATTTCAAGCTATGCATTTGAATATTTCGCCAGAGGCGCCACCTATTAAAAAAATGATCTAAAAAAAAATTGTAGGCTTTGATAGTGGACATCATGTTCTGACATCAGATTGCTTTAATAACCAATTTAGATTCTAAAAGGTAAGAGATAGAATAACACTTTAAATTACAAAGTTGATCCTCATACAGAAAACTAACAATTTTTATTAAAAACATTATTTCGAAAAACGTTTGCTTTCGGAGGAAATGCGACATAAAAGTATGTCATTATTGCATTTAATCGAAAGAAAATACGCTTAAGGTTTGTAGATAATTATAGGTCAAAGTCATGGACAAAGGCGAATGCCCTCTATTGCCCATGACTACTTTTGGCTACAATATTTTTCCGTAGTTAGCACGTTTTCTTTCGATTAAATGCAATAATGATATATTTTTAAATCGCATTTCCTTTGACAGCTGATGATTTTTGAAAAAAATGACTGAAAAATGTTAGTTTTTTTTTTTTTTTTAATGAAGATTAAAGTGTCATTCTATCTTTTACCGTTTAGGATCTAAATTGGCTATTAAAGAAATTCGAAGAATTAGATCAAATCTGTCAGAACATGATGTTCCCCATCAAACTCTACAATTTTTGTTCAGGTCATTTTTTAATAGGTGGACTCTCTGACGCGATATTCAGATGCTTAGATTAAAATGGCTCACCCTGTATATATTATATATAAATTCTATTAGAGTCAAAACCGATTATATCGTTTATAGTATGCAACGCAATCAATGTTGGTAGGAATTAATCATCAGTAATTATTATGTCACTATGGGTTTAGTTGGTAGCTTTTTTACTAAATTCATCCTTTTTCGAGAAACAAATATACTCCGCCATACCCTGCTATATCATAAGGTACTACAGCGCGATCAGGCGACCCGGTCACTTTTCAACGCTAGCGCCAATAATATCTGCATCTTGTAGGTGGTTTCGATGCGGTCTTTGATAAAACGCCGCAAATTGGCCCCTAACTGGTTTATAAGATAATGTCTACAAAAGACAACTTTTGGTGTTACAACTTATTTAGAGACATAAAATTGATTCTGTAAGATAATTATTCCATGTAGATAAAACAATCGCTTGGAGTTTGTTTAAGGTTGAAATGCATAAAACAAAGTAAACTTTGTCCGCCCAGAGCCCGCCACGGTATTTTAAATATTTTAGTTAAATTTATTACCCTTTCTTCTGAAAAGTATTTTTTTATTTTTGAGGAGAAATACTTTATAATAACATCAAGTAGCCAATAATGTGTATATATTCATTACCGATACAATCTTCTATCTTCTGTTAATCAAATACATATTCCCTTTGTCATTTCACTTTTGAACACAACAAACACTACATATATACTGTCTCTCTCATTTACTTATAAACATATATTACATATACACTCATAACAAAATAACTACTTACATACACTCATAACAAAATCACACACATATAAAGAAATAAATTTTTATTTATTTTTGAAACATTAAGTTTTGTATTTTTTAACTATTGAAAGAAATATGATATTATAATGTGTTAATGTTTTTGAGCACATCTTTTAAGACAGTTTGAAATTTTGTTGTTGGATCGAGTAATTTTTTCTTTGTATATAAAATCTGATATTTTATTCATGTAATCTTGTTTTTTTTAAATGATAATAGAATTGCCTTTATCAGCCCTTGTCAAAATTAAATTATTATCTTCAATTTTTTGTTTAATTGATTTTATTGATTTGGTTATATGGGCTCATACGGAATATTTATATCCTTCCCCGAAAACTGGGTTCACGAGCAAATATGGGATAAAAAACTCAGTTGAACTTACAAAACACCTTAAAAAGTTCAAAATGAAGACTGGTTACAAGATTGCTTCACTGGATGTAACAAATATGTTTGGAAACATTTCAGGTAAAGGCTGCGTAAAACTGATATCAGATTTATTGGACCAGAAACTTGTAAATCCGATAATTAAAGATGAAATTCTCGAGTGCCTCCAATTATCATTGGACCAAAACTACTTCGAATTCAACAACAAATTCTTCCATCAAAAAAATGGTTTGGCAATGGGTAGTCCCTTGAGTACCTTACTTGCAGAAATATACATGTCTTCTTTAGAAAAAAGGATATTACTGTCATCTCAGGCAAAACAACACGTCATCCTTTGGTACCGATACGTCGATGATATTTTTCTATGTTTTGACGGATCGGATCGACAAATGAACACTTTCTTGGATCATGTAAATTCTTTTGACCCCAAATTAAAATTCACCTTAGAAAAGGAAGTAAACAAGTCCTTAAACTTTTTGGATCTAAAATTAAGCAGGGTAGATGACCATTTTGAGTTTGATATCTACAGAAAACCTACGTACACAGATACCACCATTCCAGTGGATTCTCTCCACCCACGTGCCCACAAAATGGCTGCTTTTAATTCAATGATCCATAGAGCTTTAAATATCCCACTAAGTGATAAAAATTTGGCAAAAAATTTACTACAATAAAAAACATCGCTGCAAGTAATGGATTTGAAGATTATGTAATAGATTCTCTCATTAAGAAGAAATTGAACAACTTTACAAAAAGCACTTTGTACAATCCAGGTGCTAAAATACAACAAGGCTATAAAACCATCTCCTTTTATGGGAACATATCCTATAAAATTGGAAAAATTTTAAAATCGCATGGAGTTAATATAGCTGTTAAACCTCCTGTAAAGTTGTCTAATTTCTTATCACAACAAGTCAAAAGTGGAGAAAATGAAGAAATCTGGTACCTACAAGTTAACGTGCGAAGATTGCTTGGGAGTATACTTGGGGCAGACTGGACGAAATTTTGAAGTAAGAAAAAGGGAACATTTAAGATCGTATCGAAACAATACTGATGATTCTACATTTTGCCCAAAAAGGTACAAGAATGAATCTACTAGAGGCTTTGGAAATCCATAAACATACCAGGGATGGTTTCGAAGTTTTGAACGATCAAATGTTTCTAACGGGTTCAACTTTATTTTCACAATTATAGAAATTAAGTCCTTCTAGTCATTTGACATTAGTTCATAATTGTTTATTAACTGTTTTAACCTTTTAACTTTTTAACGATTTTCTGAAAAAGAAACAAATTTTATCTATTTATTTTTTAACTATTTATTTGTTATTTATTATGTGTATTGTTTTTAAGTAATTTTTATCAAGCGAAAACTGCTTTCGTTTTCTTTTAACGAATAAGTTTTAACGTTTTTTTTACAATTGTTTTTATTTATTTTTAAGAAATCTACAGGTTTCAGCATCACCTCATTATTACATAATTCAATTTTTATTTTAGTATAAATACAGGTACGTTGTTGTTTCAAATACTATTGTTCTGAAGATGACTAACAAGTTGAAATGTACATAAACAAAATATTTTGATAGACAAAATTTTTAAATAAAGTGGATTTTAAGCAAATAAAATGTGTTTATTTAATCTATATATGTATGTATATATATAAATATAATTATCAAACATATTTTACATAAAACAAAAA
The DNA here is from genome assembly GCF_905475395.1 of Chrysoperla carnea. Lineage (NCBI taxonomy): Eukaryota > Metazoa > Arthropoda > Insecta > Neuroptera > Chrysopidae > Chrysoperla > Chrysoperla carnea. Next base: position 10,301,294 of record NC_058342.1, read on the forward strand.
TATAATCTACACCTGTAAAAAAAACATTCTTAAAAGAGACGTCTTCTTCCAAGAGCGATATGAAGACGTTTTTTATTGTAAAAACTCTTTGGAGTTGTAATGACGAACTCTTTTTTATCTTGGGTCTCCTTCCTTCGAGTAACTTGGCGATCCCAAGGGTGTGCTGTTACATTTGCATCGCTAAATAAGAAACAAAGAAAATATACTTTACTTAAAAACGACTTAATGAGTGGAGCAAGTTATTGTTGAATCTTGTTCTTATGTGGACGTATGGAAAAAACCCAAAAATTAAATTTTGGTTTTTTTTTTCAAAAAATGTAAAGAATAAAAGTTTTTTTTCGATATCTGCCTTGGTCTTCGAAATACCGCTAAATAATTAAACAAAATTTTCTATATTTTGAAAATTAGTCCAGATATCGAAAAATTTTATGCTTACTTTTTGTCTAATATTATCAAATTATAACATAATTCACCCTCAAAATTGAAAAAATATATTTTTTCAAATTTGTGTCCCACTACCGTGCTCGTACATCCTTAATTAGTGGAACACAGCGGGTTTTTTTTTTATTTTCAATACATTACTAACGTTTTAACTTTAATGTAAATAGTTTTTTTTTTTTTAATTCTCCACCGACTAGTTTTGGAATTGATTTAGACTTAGTCTAACTTCATATAAAATAAGTGAAAACAAACAATTGACTGAGTTAGTTGTTGAAATACCATGTATAGACAGTGTTGATTACGAAATCGTTTGTTTTTTTTTTACGTCATGTAAGTAAAGAAAGATAAACAAACATATAAGTACATACATATAAGTATAATATAAGTAACGTATCTTGTATTTAATATAGGTGATTTTAATTAGGTGATTCTAATTAGGTGATTTTATGAACCCCTACACCAAAATTTTGTGCGTAGCATCAATATTTTTAAGCGCTACAAACTTGGGACTAAACTTAGTATACCTTGATATATTTCATATATACATGGTATAAAAATCAAGCTTTTTATTTTAAATTGTGGATTTAAAACCATTAATAGTTTATAAATTATTAAGAATTTCGTTTTATTACTTACTTGAATGTCATTGGATATGCCATCGCTAGTGTACACATGTGCATTAAATAACAAAAGTTAAGTTTGATGACTTATATTTAATCTCTTTTAACCGGATAGTAGCCGAGTGTATTAAGACGTCTAAAACTTGTTTTTACTACTGGTTGGGAAGTTTCGGGTTCGAATCCATGCAGCGGCAGTGTGAACAAAGAAAGTTAATAGGGTGGTAAATTGATCACACTGCCGTTCGGATGTAATTTAAGAAATAAATAAATATTAAAAATAATGATGTGTGTGGCGTCTGTTATAGACGTGGTCTGAGAAACAGAGATTAAACCCCACTTTTATTATTATTTAAATGTGAAATATTCACGAATTTATGCCTGCCAAGGGGGGAGAGAGGATACAGGGTTTACACTCCAGAGCCACCCATCTCTTTGAGATATATAAATCTTCAGGAGCCAGCTACGTCTTTTGAAGAAAATTCACTGACTTGTGGCCGTGTAGTCTGTACGTCCGTAAGTCCACGCGACGTCCAAAGATCCGTCTATCTTACGAGTCAGGGGTAAGTTAGTCTATCTGGTGTCTTTGTCAATCAGGCTCCGTCCCTGCATCGCAGCGATGTGGAACCTACTTAAAGAAAAACACAGAAATTTCAAGGGCTGTTACTTGAAGATAGTCTGTACGAAGGGTGTTTATGAGTGTAGTTGTCGTAGTTCTTGTAGGAGATCAAGATATTTAATCCGTTTTTGCTCCTACTTCAAGACTATGCCCGTTTCTGCGTCCGCAGAGAACTCGATGACATACATAGTCTTGGATGAGATATCCTAGAGTATTATATCAGGCTTAGTAGCGGAGAGCTGCCTGGTAGTTGAGAACGAGAAATTCTCTATCTAATATTTTTTCGCGTAAAATTGTCATTATTAAGGTGGATTCACGCTTACAAATAAACGAGAAATTATTTTTGAAGATGAATCAGTTTGACGAAAATATTTGTAAATGTGGATCCATCGTTACTACAATTTTATAAATTATTAAGAATTTTGTTAATTACTTACATTTATGACATCGGTGGAATGTTGATTTGTACCCGACGTAGACCCGCATGTGTCACATAAATTTATTATCTCCGGCTAAAAGCATTCACAAAAAATAAAAAAATAAAGAACTATAATTTTGTACTAATATTGTGAATTTTCACACCCCTCTTTGAAGCCTTTATTTATATGACTTAACAGGGTGAAAATCGAATTGTCCAGCTTTGTACTAATATTGTTTATTAGTAGGATGACTATCGAATTGTTTTAAGGGGTTATAGTCATATGAATATTATCGACGTTTAGTTAAACAAAGTATTTTCTATGTTGCCCTCAATAAAATGGCCTGAAAATTTGTATGCATGTTCAAAATGATGGTACAAAGGGCTAAAGACTTAAATTTTGTAAATTTAAAAATAAAAAAAATAAAATTTTACAAATTTATGTAACGATCCTATGTAAGGTTATTATTTTTTGTTAATATTTTAAATTCGTGTTTATAAAATGTGAAAACCAAAGTTTTTAGCCCTTCTAAATACAATTTGTAATATGAAAAAGCATTTTTTTATTAAAAATTTCTCGAAAATTCGATAGGAACTTCAATAAAAATATAAGATTAAAAATTTATAAACTTTGGTTCGTGTATTAGGACTGTTAGGAAATTCGTGTATAAACTATTTAAATATTTTTGGTGACAAGAGATGGCATGGCAGTCAACATGTACAATCTGCTACTATAGGTAAACAGTCAATTTCTCAAATAAAATAGGTTATAATTTTATTTATCATGGATTATAATTATATTTTATGTTAATAATTGTATATATGTACTCGTAAATTTTAACGAGTTTATTTTTAGGCAAGGTAAGTTTGCTTAAAATTATTTTTAATTCTATATTTAACTAGGCCAGACCTTAGTTACAAAAAAATTTTTTATAAAAAATATTGATCGGATACCGACTTACTTTTTTCAACGATATGTAAGTTATAATTTGAGTCAATTTTTACTCAAATTGGGTCAGATTTGTAATTTTTAATTAATTTCCAATTGATCATATAAAATTTTATACGTGAAAACGCTAACCTGATTTATTTTCCCTATTGTAGGTAGCTTTGTATTAAAAACTTGGTTTTTACGGGGTTAGTTTTTTATAAAATAGAATTATTTACAAATTTTTTTATTTATGTAGAAATTTTTTATTTATTTATTTAAATTTATATGTAAGAGTAGATTATTACAATATTATTACAAGTCGATTTACATTTTAATGAAAGTTATGATTTTAAATCAGACAAGATAAAAGTTTTGCATTTTTCACTAAATACTTTCAAAAAGTTTCGTTTCCATAATGTCAAAATGTATACTCAATGTCACAAAAAATGCTCGTTTTAAAACATTCTAAGTGTTACTATTATAACATAACATATGATGCGTACGCTTAGAATGTTTTAACTGTGGCACTTTTTCTGACAGTGAGTGTAGGTAGCTTTATATACATGTTTTCTTTTCGACGCCAGATGTCAGCAATAGGAAAAAAACATGGCCGCGCCAATATGAACAAGAAAGATCGTTACCCCTTAAGTCATGTAAAAATTGAAGTATTTTCTTATAAAATTATCTGACTTTCCCACAATTAAAGCAAAAATTCCCTGAATTTTTAAGTCTCACAATCTGAAATTCTTCTATTCGAAAAATAAAGCGTGTTCCAATAATAACGCTGATTTTAAATTGCGTGCCATCTGTAGTGCCATGATTTAACATCAAAAATGAAATGGGCTTTCGTTAGTAGACACCTGGAAGTTAAGTAAAATTGAGCGCTACAATACCCAACAAAGAATATTCATTGAGAAAAATTACTATCAAAGTAGTGAAGCCACAATTCGCAAAATGCGTACAATTATGTGCCATCGGAATGCTCTAAATGAAACTACTGAACAAGTATTCGGCTGGATTGTTCGATTGGAAATATCGCATCAACAATGAGCTCAGGAAATTCTACAACCATTATGCATTGAAAATTCATACGTAAAAAGTTAAATTGAATCAAGAGCTGAAGATATTAATATGAAGAATAATACTTGTTTTAATAATCACTTTTATTAAAGAAAATAAATCAACCCTTTTTTAACACATCTTTATTCTATTTAACTGTCAAACATAATAATTATAAAAACAGATGATCGCATAATTAATAATAATACAGTTGCTATATAAATGTATAGTTACCAACACGCCTCCTTACATTTATATTGCAATCTATAAGTAATCCGAATCTTAAAATTAGATTAAAGAACAGATTCATAAAAATTATTACATACAATCTAATTACATATCCGGTAGTAGATTTTCGGTCTAACACATCTCCTGCCCAATCAGAATCAACATAGCAATCCAATATATCAGCATTGTAATTTTTATAATATTTTAGTTTTAATGTCCTAGTCGAAAACAAATATTCCAACACCCTAAGAGCATACTTAAAATGTGTCTCATTACAACAGTTTTGAAAACGACTTAAGTAGTTTACGGAGAATGATATATCTGGTCTAGTACCATAACTAATATACAACAATGCTCCTATCAAATTTCTATACTTGATGTCTTCATTTAATTCACATTTTTCTAATTTCAAATTTATTTCCATAGGTGTTTTGTATAATTTACCATTTTCTATATTATAGCGTTTTGCTAAAGATTCAATGTAGCGTTCCTGACTCAGAGTTAAAATGTTGTTTTGTTCATAGTTATACTCAACGTCTATACCAATGTAATTTTTACTCTACCTAAATTTTTCATTTTGAATTTATGTGAAAGCTTGTTTTTAATATCATCAATAACATTTTGGTCTCTGCAGCAAATCAACAAATCATCAACAAATAACAGGATATAAACAGTTACATGTTGTTTTTTTTTGACATATAAACAGTAATTATATTTGCATCTTCCAAACTCTAGCTCAGTCAAAAAATTGTTGAAACATTCATACCATGCGCGTGGGCTCTCTTTTAGGCCATACAAATATTTATTTAGCTTATAAACTTCATCAGAGCAATTTTCATAGCCTATTGGCTGCTTTACATAAACTTCAGACCAAACTTTACCATTTAGAAATGCAGTCTCCACATCCATTTGATGGATTTCCATAGAATTTTGACAACATGAATATGACAATAAAAGCTTTAAGGTTGGCATTTTTGTTTCACTTTTCTTTTTGTATACCCATTTCACATCAATCACCTTTTTGTCCGTGGTTTGCTTGTCAACGAGTGTCCATGTATTGTTTTTCACTAGGCTGTTCATTTCACGATTCATGGCCGCCTTCCATTCATTTGCATCATCGCAGTTCACCACCTCCTGAAAGTTTTCTAGGGTCATAGCATCGCAATAGTTTACACTGATACAGTAATAGCCGAACTCATCAGCAAATCGCGTTGGAGGTTTAACTTGTCTTTTTGATTTCTTTCTATTCATATCTTCATCAATTTCTACATCATTGTTACTGTTTGGTGTATCTGTATCATTTCCTCCTTCACATTCTGGATTATCCTTTTCAATTTCTTTTCCCCTTCCAAATTTTAATCTCTTTCATCTTGAAATCCACACAATGTCACGTCTTCTTCAACGATATCACAATGTCTGGCTACTATTACTCTGTTGTCGATTAATACTCTATATCCAGTGTCTGGGTAGCCAAGTAAAATTCCAGTTTCTGCTTTCTTGTCCCATTTAGATTTTCTTCTCCCTTCTGGTATTCGTACAAAGACTCTACTGCATACATTTTCAGATACTTTACTGTAGGCTTCCTTTTAAAAATATTTCATACGGGCTTTTCCTTTCAATAGTATTAGTCAAGATTCTATTTTTGAGATAGGCGGCTGTTTTAATTATTTCCGGCCAATATTTTCTTCCAACTTTAGCTTCTGATAAAAGACATCTTGCCATATCCATTAGAGACCGGTTATATCTCTCTGCAGTTTCATTTAATTCGTGAACATATGCTGGACAAGCTTTTATATCGATTCCTTTCTCTCTTGCAAACTGAAAAACTCTTGAATTTATATACTCGGTACCATTGTCACAACGTAATTCTTTTATTGCCTTATCAGTGAGGTTTTGTACTTCATTAACATATTGCACTAAGCAATCATATACTTCACCTTTGGTCCGAATACAATAGACTTCAACCAGTTTACTGTAGTCATCTATAAAACCTAAAAAGTATTTTTCGCCATGTTCTCCTACTGTTTGATAAGGACCATTCAAATCTGTATGAACTATTTGTAGTATATCATCTGCTTCCTTCTGTTATTATGAAAAGGTAAGTTATGCATTTTGATTTCTATGCATGTCGCACACCCAAAATATTCTCGGTCAGTCTCTTTAGACAATCCTTCCAATGTTTCATTCCTGCACATCATTTATAAATTATTGAGGTTTACATGTCCCAATGTACGGTGTAATTTCTCTTTCACAGTCATTTTACTTTTACTTAAATTTCCTTCCAAGGTATTTTCATTTACATAACTTATATAATCTTTCATCTTTGATTGCAACTCCTATTAACTTTCTATATGGGTTATATATTTTTGCCAATCTCCCCTTAGACACAATTGAGTTTTTATCTGTGATTCTTGAGTAACTTAATAAGTTCGCTTTCATTTCTCTAACATAGAATACATTTTTTTAACATCACTTCTGATTTTTTTCCATAAACCATAAAATTTGCCTTTATATTTCCGACCTTTTCAGCTTGTAGTATTCTTCCATCACCAATTTTGACTTTTACGGGTTTCTTTAATGCTTCACAAGATTCAAAATATTCATCCGTGTTAATAATATGGTCTGTACAACCGCTATCAAGTAACTATTCTCTTTCTCCCTTTTTTGTCTTATCCTTTTCGTTTGTTGTTACATTATTTGCGATAGTTGTATGAAAACTATTCCCATATTGCTCATGATGATCATTTCTGGGTCGCTCATTATTATAATTTCCTCGTCCATGAAAGTTTCTTGCATTATATGTACCTCGTCCTCTACTGACGGAATATCCACGTCCTCTTCTTCCAAAATATCCGCGACCTCTATTCATAGCATATCCACGACCTCGACCTCTTTGTGTATATTCACTACGAGTACGGCAGTCTTTTTGAAAATGACCTGGTTTACCACAATTATAACAGTTTGTGTGTGACGCTGATGATGTCTTAGTTTCTGCTCGAAAAGCATTAGAGCTGTCATGTGATGTTTCATTTGATTTTTCTTCGGCCCTTTTCAATTTTATTTTACTTTTCAAATAATCTACTGTTCTGCCCTTTTCTGGGAGCAAGTCAATCCAGTCCCCAATATGACTATAATTCTGCGGCAAAGATTTTAGCATATAATTCAGTTTTTCGTAATTTTCGACACTTCTGCGTAATTTTTCAATTTGACATTTTCGAGATTATGTCGGCATACAATTTGCAAAGGCGTCGACTTTTTCAGATACATTTCATCAAACTTTTGAATGATTTCGTAGGCCGTCTCCAATTCACTTATGTATCCCAATTGTCTGTTCGTTATTGCGCTGTAAATATAGTTGGTAGCTTGAATATCACGTTCGTCCCATTTGGCATCGTCGGCAGATGTTTTCGCTCGCATTACTACATCTTTACACTTTTTGAATTGTAGGAATTTGTAAATACGTATTTTCAAATTGCTATAGTCTGAATCATCGAAAATCGGAATGTTAATATCACTATTTTTCGCCGTCATTTTCACGTATAGATGGTCTTTTTTATTCAACTTTATTTTACTTGTTTGCACACAAAAATCAATGTTTTTACTTTTTTTCTTCTAACTTCGCTCTGCTACCATATTAATATGAAGAATGATACTTGTTTGAATAATCACTTTTATTAAAAAAAATAAATCAACCCTTTTTTAACACATCTTTATTCTATTTTAACTGTCAAACATAATAATTATAAAACAGATGGTCGCATAATTAATAATAAAACATTTGCCATATAAATGTATAGTTATCAACAGAAGGTCATGGGCAACAAATGGCCTTTGATGATTGGATTTTGATACAAGGACAATTAGATGGATATTTCAACGAAAATCATCTTTATTGGCGAAGCCCATTTTAATCTAAATCGACAAAATTGTCGCACTTGCGGTTCTGAAAATCAACGAATGACTGTTCGCAGAAACAGATGCATTCTAAAACAGCCACTTTTTGTGTGTATTTTGAGCTGGAGACATCATCGGGTCATTTTTCTTCGAAAATACAGTTGGAAAAGCATTAAACGTCAATGTTGTTTGTTATCTCAACAGCATGTGGTTTCAGCAGGACGATATAATTTGCCATACAGCAAGAGAAACTGTTGAATTATTGTACGACTCATTTTCTGGTTGTGTTTTTTTTATCATTTTTGAGATGGGATTTGACCGCCCAGATCATGCGATTTAACGCCTTATGAGTAAGAAGAAGGACATATCATAAAATCAGATAGTTACTTGCCATCATTTTTTTAATTATTCCCGTAAGTTCCTTAGGTATGTCTGTAAAAATATTACACAAGAGTTTATTATTTCTGTTTCATGTCTAACAAGATTTTCTTCTACAAAAGGTTTCCTAATCCGGGATATCTCTTTCAGAAGACCCGGAAAATTTTCAATTCATTAATAACGAACACCAATTTGTACACTCATAACCGTTATTATCCTGTCAATTTAAACATCTGCAGGTACAAAAATTATCATAAAATTAGTTCAGACAAAAATTGTAGATCATAACTATAAAAAATGTATCAATACTTTTTTTCCTAAGAGTCACCGTTTCTAAGATATATCGATTCAAAAAGTTGGAAGAGTTGTAATCGTCATATGATTTTATGGATGGATATATAATTCTATGGTTTGCATTGAATATTTAATAATATTTTCCAACAAATTTAAATCAGTAATTGTGTGAATTTGCATAAAATATTTTTTTCAAAATTTCTAATGCAATAAGTTTATTTACTTGCTATATTTCAATAATTTTAATTAAACATTTATTATGCCATTTACATGTAAATAATTGAAAATTAGTCATAACAGCCACCTTTACGCCAAAATTATCTGCAAGGGCTGGCGTCGATTTGACTTTCCTGATATGACTACGCACCCCACAGATATATGTAAGTAAAAATTGTACATATGTAAGTTACACTGATTATGACGATTGCAAATTTTTTCCAAAGTATGTTTCTTTAAAAACTATTACTTTTCTCCTAATTATTCCGTTTAGAAACCGAACGAGTAATTTTTTTTTAAACTGAAATAATTTATTAGATTTCTGCCGTATTTACTGCACTAGTTCGACTTTAGTAGCAAATATTATAAAATTTTTAAAATTTTAAATTTTTTATAAATTTCGAGAGTTCGTAACTAGCTAATTTTAATGGCGTTAAAACTAGTTTGACCATTCAATATTTTCACTGTGCTAAAGAGTGACAGGTTAACTTTGATATCCATAAAATATCTCTCAAAATCTATGAAACATATTTTCAATTTGCATATCTGAAAAAAATGTATCGAAATATAAGTGGCAGAAAAATCCGAATACTGTACTATCGAAAACTGATATAATAAAGAAACATTATTCAATTTTATTTAAAATTTATAATAAGAACAGTTATTTCGAATTTGGTATAAATATTTTTGTATATCGAACTTTCGAAAAACATGGTAAGCAAATAAACAGTTTACAGCTATAGTAACCAAATAAACAATTATAAACAAAATCAAATTAAAATAAAATTTTGTACTGAAAAATAAATTTTATGATTAAATATTATTTAAGGCCCCACATTACTATTATCTTTGTTTTGTTACCTGAAACTGTATTTATACGCAAAAAAGAAATCTTACTACAAAAGTTGATGAAAATTTTGTGTAAATCTCGTTTTCTTCTATAAACCTTCGATGAATATCTGTTATTAAAAAGGATACGGCTTTCTGAGGGTTCGATGAATGAAACACTCACTGTTCCAGAATTATGAGAAACGATTAGACTTTTCTTTACAGGAGACTTTGACACAAAAAAATTAACATATGATTAACAATTTCACAGTTAGAAACATTTTAAAATTTACCTTTTTAGTAAGATGCATACTTGGTTGTTTATTAAATAATGGAATCGGAGTTTTCGGCATTGTCTGTAAAGTTCTTCGATATTTAAAATTGAATTCGAATTAAAAACAAGTAAAAACAAACAATTGACTGAGCTAATTGTTGAAATACCATGCATAAATAGTGTTGATTACTCTATCACATCGCACATACATATACAATTTATATAATACATACTATACAATTTACACCTAATTTGCACCCTATTAATATCTTGTAGACCAGATATTTAAATAAAAATTTATTTATTTAGTTAAATTTACAATTCAATTTACAATTGCACAAAACGTTAAGCAACAACTATTAAAAATAAATATTTTAATGAAACAAATTATCTAACAATCCGAACGTATGTCAAACGATTGTAATAATAAGTATGATTGAAACAAAGTTATCCGAACCCGAACATACGTCAAAAAGTTTGGATACTAAGTATGATTTGTACATTAGATAGTTTACTTTATATATGCTTTTAAAATACTGCTTAGTAATTAGGGGATGTGTTTTAAAAGATCCTTTTTGTATATGATCTTTTGTACATCACTTTAGACCGTCCAGATGTTTTAACATTAATATTATTATAAGATATTTCTCTTAATAGTCAGTTTTCTGAGAAAATATTTGAGTATAGCCATATTTAAAATAAACTTTCTAAAATAACTATTCTAATTTATGTTAACTAATAAAGAAATTCGTAATATGCACATGTTGCATTATATTATGGATTTAAGTATCTAAAAAAAATATAACTAATAGAGAATATATAATTCCTCCCTTCTTAGAATGTACTTCCATTGTTTACAAGGTAGTTCGATCAACATAAAGCATTGGTATTGATATTCCAACCATTTCTAATTGAGTTCGATTAATTGCAGGTATTGGCACAGCTTGTGTTTTATGAATCCTTTAGAAAATAGAAATTATGCCAGTTCCATATCTGCTGTATTTTCCAAATCTTCTATATTTTCTATGCGTAGATGATTATTCCCATATGATTTTCCAATATTTCAGCATTACGTTGGGTAACAAATGTAGTATTGTTCTATTCTTTTGTAATTATCATCTCTTACAAATGAATATTCGTTAGGATTATGTAGGATTAAATTTGTTTCGGGATTTATTTTACTATGAATTGTAGGGATAGGGTAAGTAGTCGTTAAAGTAAGATTAGCTGAATTTATTGCTTTCTATTTTATTAACTCATATACATGTTCTAAGTTAATTAGATTAATGTGTTTATCTAACTAATTTTTGATTAATTTCAATTCGTTATAACTCAAAATGTATTTAAAAATAACGATTTCTTTTGCTTATTGAATAGCAGTAATTATGTTGTATATGTGTAGTATGTTCCTAATTTAATGCGATTAGTCCTTGATTATTGCTAATGTCGTTGTAAGTAACAAATAATGTAAAACTGATTATTTTTTTCTCACTTTAATTTTTCCTTTATTATATTTTTGTGATATTTTAATTCGTTTTTTCTGTTTTACAAAAATAAAATCACCTACTGTTATATCTCGTTTTGATATTCTAATGCCAGGATTAAGATTTTCTTCAGCTGAATGTTGGGTACCATTGCTACTTAAGTTATTTATTTGAATTCTAGATAAGCGTCTACATTAGTATTTATTTTACTAGGTTTATAGTCTATATTAAAGTTATAGTCCAGTAATTTTATTTTCAATTTTATTAAATTCGAGTTGGCCTCTTTTAAAGAAAATACCCATTTTAATGATTTGTGGTTCGTTAAAATATTAAATTTTTGCCCGAACAAATAGGGTCTAAACTGTTTGCATCCCCAAGCGATAGCGAGTAATTCCTTTTCAATTGTGGTATAGTTTTGCTCGCTTTTGTTTAATGTTCTTGAAGCATAGCAAATTGGCTTGTCTGATCCAATAATACCTTGTGATAGAATAGCTCCTATCGCAAAGTAAAACGCGTCTGTTGTCAAAATAAAAGGTTTTGTAAAATCGGGATATTGGAGAATTGGATCTCCCGTAAACAATGTTTTACAAATTTCAAATGATTCTATATAGTCTTTATTTTTATAATCTACTATTTCATTTTTACGAAGCTGTGAAGTCATTGGTTTTGTTATTTTAGTCTTTAATGAATTTGCGATAATACCCGATTAGTCCTAAAAATGATTTTATTTCCGTGACAGTTTTTGGGAGTGGAAATTTTTCAATGGCGGTTATTTTGTTTGGGTTAGGTTTAATTCCTTCGATTGTAACTACATGTTCCAGAAATTCAATTTCTTTATGTAAAAATTCACATTTGTTTAATTGTGTTTTAAAATTGTGTAATCTAAATTTATCAAAAACCTTTTGAAGAGTTTGAATGTGTTCTTGTAGAGATTTGTTTAATGCTATTATTATTTTTTTCAGGGTGATGCGGCCTTTTTCGGAGTTTTGTAATTAATTTTTTAATTTTAAGATTCTTTAAGAGGTTTAATGCTACTGAAGAGGATTGCCAAAGCAATCGAAACCGGTCTAGCTAATTAATATTTTTATAATCTTACTAAATATTTTTATTGTAGCTCCTTAAGGGGATATATTTTAACAAAATGCATACAGCCCACAGAAATGCTCATCTTAATTTGAATAATAATTTGGTGCCCAGGCCAAAGGAGCAGTTACGTAAGTTTTTTAAATTATCATTAAAATTTCGTTCTCTTTCAGCGGATATATCGTTTTTAAACAATTGTGTAAAAGAAAACGTATTTCCAAAATTTTGATGTATTGATTCTAGCTCCAACAGTCCGAATGCTCGAAAAGCAGTTGAGTTCACGAAATATAAATGGTTAGTCTTGGAAAAAAGTCCACTTTACTGTTCACGCAGCAATATTGAAACGGAAAAATACAAACTACACTTAATGCTGTCCAAAGATCTCAACGAAAAGGATTTCCAGAATTGGCTATTTTGGTACCGGAAAATCAACGAAATCATCGACCACAAAATGGAGCAGACATATGATCGACACAACAAGAAATTGTTATCGCTCATTTCAAACCAACAACCCAGGGCAAAACAAATGACCAGCAATGATAGGAGGAATGATAATAAACCAAGACAAACAGCCATTCATGATCAACTGAATATAGTTAAAAACATATCAACAAAGGAACTTTCAACGGAAGAACTGCAATTATTAAATAAAGGTCTCAATTTTTTTTTGAAACCCCTAAAAACACCGATCATTGACATTATCGCCGACGTAGAAACAACCATCAAAAGAGCTCCAGAAAGTGTAAAGCACCAGATCAGGAGAAATGTTTTACCCATCCTACGACCAGAGGAAAAAGAAATCAACCATCATATAACTCATCACAAAGCTGTGAAATCGCTTACGGAAAAAGGAGTCACGATCACCAAGGCAGAAAAGGTAATGCTGTTGTTGTTTTAGATAAAGAAGATTACGTTCGACGGATGGAAAAACTATTACGGGAAGGACCATATGAACGTGTCGAGAAGGATCCACTCCAAAAGAACATCAAAGAGGTAAAAGAGGTGATCAAACAATGTCAGGCGCTGATTGGAAGTAGAGATTGTTTGAAGTTACAGTCATCAAACCCACTAACTTCGAGATTGTGCGGATTGCCGAAAATTCACAAGTAAGGAGATGGTGTGCGGCCCATTGTATCCGGGATCAACTCACCAACATACAAGATCGCGAAATGGCTTGTGTCAGAATTTAATAAATTCAACAAGCCGACAGGTGATAGTGTCATGAATTCTATGGAACTCATAGAAAAACTTAAGGGTGTAAATTTAGTAGATGGGGACAAGTTTGTATCTTTTGACGTAACGGCCCTTTTTCCTAGTGTGCCAATTAATAAAGCGTTGGACCACTTGGAAGAATGGTTGATGGAGAACAATGTGCCTGAACTGGAAAGAGGAAAATATCTCCAATTAACCAGATTATGCATGGAACTAACTTATTTCTAATTTAATGAAAAATTTTATAAGCAGGTACATGGAACCAGTATGGGCAACCCATTGAGCCCTTTTGTAGCAAACATATTCATGTTAAGATTGGAAAGGAATTTAAAACAAGCAGCGGAGTATTTTCCACAACATTGGTATCGTTATGTAGATGACATATTTACAATTATAGATACTAAGAAAACGAGCGTACACGATTTTTTGGGATTTTTGAATAAAGCGGAACCCAACATCAAATTCACCGTTGAAGAGGAGCAGGATGAAAAATTACCATTTTTGGATCTCGAAATATCCAGAGATAGTGATAAGCTGGCGTTCAACATTTACACAACAAACTACAAGAAGGAATTGGATTACATAAAAAATGTGGCGGTACTCAACGGATATTCAACGAACGTAATTGACCAATTATTGAAAAAGGCGAAATGGCGGAAGTCCCTTAAAGAAACAACAACATTGCCAACGGAGGAACCAGTCCAAAGAACATCTTTGACCTTTTACGGCAAAAACATCACCCAAGTATCTGAGACCATGCAAAAATATAACACAAACCTACAAGTGGCATATACATCGAAAGGGAAATTGAGGTCAATGCTATGTAATACTAAGGATCGTATTCCAAACAACAAAAAGTCAGGTATATATAAAGTTGATTGCGCAGATTGCTCGAAAGGTTATATTGGCCAAACAGCCCGTTCCTTTAGCGTACGCTACAAAGAGCATATAGCGCATTTCAACAATAAAAGGAAGGAAAAGTCAACAGTGGCATCACACGCCATGGAAACTGGACATCAGATCGGTGAGATGAAGTTGTTAAAATTACTCAACATTCCATCGAAACTTGATGCCTACGAAAGTTTGTACATCAACAGAATGGGAAAGAACGCTTTGAATAGCGACAAAGGTCCAGTACCATTCTCTGACTTGTACAGCCTATGTGTTGATGCCAGCCAAGCAACAAAGGTCAGCCAGCCATTGGATTCAAATAAAAGAACCAATCAAGGGCCGGTACCTCAACGAACGAAGCATATAAGACAAGCGAAAATCACCAAATTTTTAACAGTTTACTAGATTACATGTGACGATTAAGTTTATTGCTTAATTATACTTGTGGTGTACACTTTTTACCTGTTTTATTTGAAGGGATCGAATGCTGATCGAAAAACATCACAATTTGGGCAGTGTTTCTTTTAGTTACCTGTTTCAGTTGTGTTGTCTCGAGATACTATAATTTATTCTATTTTTCAATTTTATTTTTATTTATTTCTCTTTCCTATTATTATTTTTTGATTTTTGATTTAATTTTTATTTTTTATTTTTGCTTATTATTTTTACTTAATTTGATTTTTTTTTTTCAGTTTGTCATTTGGTAGATTTTTTATTTTTCAACTTATTTTCTTGTATTTTTATTTGTTATATATTTTTCTTTATAATTTTGTTTACTTCATATTCATTTTTTATTTTATATTTTATTTTGTTTTAGGTACACTAACTAATAACTTCTTCTGTTTTAGGTACACTAATAATTTCTTTTGTTTTAGGTACGCTAATCAATAATTTCTTCTGTTTTAGGTACACCATTTTACTTCATTTAGTAATACTTATTCTATTGTTCTTTAATTATTTCTACTATTATTTTTTATTTTCTGTTTTTTGTTTTTAAATTTGCTTATTTTCATTGAATTTTATTTTGGTTTGTTACAGGTTTTTCTAAATTCTAATTATTTATTCTGTTTTAGGTGTACCGAGGATAAAAACTTTTAATTTGTTGGTAATCTATTTTTCTCTTTATTCTTTATTTCTGTGTTTTTATTTGATATTTACAACTTTCCTTATCTTATATTTTATTTTCAGGCTTCATCCCTTAGTTTGTTTGATATATTCATAACGATAATCCTATCTTAGGATTTAAACTTAATATTTTATTGTGTTTTAGGTGAAAGCAGGCAGTTACATTGTTTTAGAGGGTGTAACATAAAGATTTATTATTATAATCTGGTAAAAAATTTTATTTTAATTTTAAGTGTAATATTTTATTATTATTTGTTTCAGGGTGATGCGGCCTTTTTCGGAGTTTTGTAATTAATTTTTTTATTTCAAGAGGTTTAATGCTACTGAAAAGGATTGCCAAAGCAATCGAAACCGGTCTAGCTAATTAATAATTTTATAATCTAGCTAAATATTTTTATTGTGGGTCCTTAAGGGGATATATTTTAACAAATACAGCCCACAGAAATCCTCATCTTAATTTGAATAATTGTCCATTTGTCTAGGTTTGAATTTAAATTTGATCGAGATATTTTACTTCTGTCTAAATTAGATTGTTGCATCGAAATTTCGTTGACACAAACATCATATGCTTCTTTTATTGTTTTTGGTCGATTTGATCTCACAATATATCCTAAATTTTAATTTAATCCTGCTATAAAGGATTTTAAAACAATATTTAAATATACTTCATTTTGGCCTGTATGAATTCCTGAGATTTTGTTCGATCTACTGAGTTTAACAAAACGGTTTGTAAATCAACTACTTCAGTATAGTAATCTTTTAAATGTTTATTTCCTTCCTATAGTTCGTTTGTCTGAGAAATGTGTTAAAAGTATTTCTTTAATAGTTTCCCAGTCTGAAGGGGTTCCAGATGCTGTGAGAGCATCACGTGCTGATTCTCTTATTTTTTGTTTTATCATGTTAATTAATATTGAATTGTTAGCATTTTCTCCCTGGAGAACCACATCACCCATTTCTATGAATGTATTTAATATTCCTGGACAACCTTGGTAGGTGTCCATACTTCTAATTATATCAATCACTGTTATACTAGTAGCCATATTAGCGTTAGTATTTTCTAATTTTGAGTTATTTGAATTATTTGATAAAGTATTATTTAAAAAAATTTCGTTAGTATTAATTTTATTCGAGTTTTCTAAATTATTATCAAGCGATATTTTATTGAATAAATTTTCTATTTGTTTTAGTTAAGAATTGTGTTAAATTGTTGATAAATCTTCGTCTGTATCTGAGTCGGAGCTAAAATTTTTGAATAGTTCAGTTTATTCTTTACTTTTTATTTAGTAGGATGTTTAGGCATTAAGGTGTAGGTATTCGAATATTCAACAAAGAAAAAATTTTACTTACATTTGAAATATGAACACCAACCACATTGTTATGTTTAAATTCCAGATAATTCCAAAAAAGAATACCATAAATCTTCGATATGCAGTCTAAATGGATTTAACCAGTTCCAATGTTGCTTCCAATCCAGTAAATTTTATTCTGTACTCTGGTTGATATTAAAAATTTATTTGGAGTGTAGATCCCAAAGACTTAAGAGCCACTCGTAGAATTTACAAAAATTTACGATGGACGAGATAATTTTCGAAAATATTTCGAAAACTATCGGCTGCGCCATTAATATCTTGTAGACCAGATATTTAAATAAAAATTTATTTGTTTAATTAAATTTACAATTGAATTTACAATTGTACAAAACGTTAAGTAACAACAATTAAAAATAAATATCTTAATGAAACAAATTATCTAACAATCCGATCGTATGTCAAACGATTGTAATAATAAGTATGATTGAAACAAAGTTATCCGAACCCGACGGATACTTAGTATGATTTGTACATTAGATAGTAGTTTACTTTATATATGCATTTAAAATACTGCTTAGTAATTAAGGGATGTGTTTTAAAAGATCCTTTTTGTATATGATCTTTTGTACATCACTTTAGACCGTCCAGATGTTTTAACATTAATATTATTATAAGATATTTCTCTTAATATTTAAAGGTCAGTTTTCTGAGAAACTATTTGCGTATAGCAATATTTAAAATAAACTTTCTAAAATAACTATTCTAATTTATGTTAACTAATAAACAAATTCGTAATATACACATGTTGTATTATATTATGGTTTTAAGTATCTAAAAAAAAAATATAAGTAATAGAGTATATATAATTCCCTCACGGGTAAACAGTGATGTTTACGAAAAAATGTTTCAAACAACTTTTGTTCTATCTCTAACGGTTTACAAAATGGGTCCTACGGACCCATATTTCCAGGCCCAATTGACCTATGTTGCTCATTTACGAACTCGACCTCACTTTTTACGTCCTGAGTACGCTGTAAGAATTTCAGCTTGATATATTTTAGTTATCGTTCCCACAGCTAGACGGACGGACGGACAACCGGAAATGGACTAATTAGGTGATTTTATAAACACTTATTCCAAAATTTTGTTCATAGTCTCAATATTTTTAAGCGTTACAAACTTGGGACTAAACTTAGTATACCTTGCATATTACCTATATGCATGGTATAAAAATATGTAAGTTTGAATTTTCAACATAGTATCTCTTTGCGTAGAAAGATTTGTAATGAATGAATAATATTCTAGATTTGTCCATAGCAAGTAATTTTTTTATAAACAAATTGTTTATAATATTCATTTATTTTTACTTAAATTATAAATAAAATATTCCAATTGTCACTTTGCAACATTTCGAGAATCATATAATATCATTTCGAGAACATATCGAGAATTATCTTTGAGTGTGCCTCGAGGTGCCGAAACTCCTAGATTTATAAAGTCCGGCTGATCTGCGTACGAAGAAATATGACATGAATGACGCAGCACATTCATTAACCTTCATGCCAGAATTTCCGTGTATGTCTACAAAATCGCAAAAATCATGACTTTTCGATTCTGTTAATCGAAATAAAAGGATAATCGAAAATTAACAGGAAAATTCATTTAATTCGACAATTAGCATAATATTTTATTGGAAAAATAGTTAAACTTACCTAAATTCAAGCTAATAACTTTCACTTTGTTGTTGAAATACGTATTTTTAATTCACAATTTTTTGTGTATACCTATTCTATGTTTTTTTAAGGGGTAATAACAGGATTAATGGATTACCGCCTATGCCCGTGAGGCCCGGGCCTAGGGCGGCACAATTTGGGGGGTGGCAAATTTTTCAGAATGTCAAAATTTTAAATCTGATATAATGTAACGACAATACATTTTAAGGATCTATTCGAATTTTTTTTATATAAATTTACAAATAAATTTCTATGAAATAGAATGGAATTTATTTTCTGATTAACTTTTTTATTTGTGAGTGCAATACTGATAAAGTATTGCACTCACATTGAGTTTGGGTAACACAGTGAGAACGTTACATATATAATATATTTACAGAAAACAAGAGCGCTGCGCGTAGCATGTAATGACAGTGATTTGACTCTGCTTTGTTTTACGTATTTCTTACCATTGAAAAATTCAATTATTACTTTGAGTTATCCATTTTTTTAACGAAGTTGTCGAGGTTCTCTGAATTTAATTTTTTTATTAGCAATGAGTGATTATCGAAAAAGACTGAGCGGTGCAGAATATCGTAAAAGGAAAGCAGAAAAATCGTCAAAACAAGAAACTTTACTGAATAAAATTCCAAAAATATCGAATTTTCTGACAAGATCAGGAAAACTTGTAGGTGATGGCCAGCAAGCATCAGGTTCATCGGACGTAAGTATTTTGATACACTTATAAGTGTTTTTTTTTTCTTAAATATAACTCTAAAAAAAAGATTAAAAATAATTTCTTATAAATTGAACTTTTAAAGAAAGTAAGTATTTGAAATATTGAGAATTGAAAACTGACTGTTGTTTATGTTGTTAATATTTATTTGTATTGTTCAACAATTGTATTTTTATGAAATAAATATTATATCTAAATAATATAAACGGATTCAAAAAAATAAAATTTCATCTTTTAAAAAGGGCGGCTAATCAGACAGGGCCTAGGGCGGCAAAATACTTAATCCGCCATTGGGTAATAATATTACTTGTTCATATGGGCGCGGCCATGTTTTTTTCCTATTGCAAATCTAGTGACAAGCACATAATATATATAATATGGAAACGAACCATTATGAAGATATTTTGGTATTTTGTCATGTGCAGATTTCTAATTTTTTTTTCAATTAAAATACAAAATTTTTTTCTGGTAATAATAATTTTAGCCAAATCATAACTTACATTAAAATGTTAGTTGACATCTGATCGTAATAATCTACTCTTACATATAAATTTAAATATTTTCAACAAACACCAACGACTGGCCTAATTTGAGATAAAATTATTAATAATTTTACTCAAATCATAGGTAACATAAAGATGTAGCCCGGCATTCGATCGTAATAATTTACTCTAACATTTAAATTTAAATAAAGTAAAAAATAATTATAACATTTAGTCAAAAAAAATTACCTCCAAAATTCCCTAAATTATTTCCATACATAATTTGTGTTCCTCGAAACTAAATTGTTTACAATCATTTCACTACACTGTTTTTTTATATATGCTATTTTAATAAATAGTCAGAAAGCTAGGTTATAATAATGTCTTCAATTTCATGTGGTATATGAGCTGCTATCTGTAGGATTGGCTTGTCGCCAACAATATTCTATACTGTCATTGAATAAGGTTAGGTCATTGACTAATAGTTTATACAAGAACCTTATTAAATTTATAAATTTTAGCCATGTTTTCATCGAAGTTCCTATCGAATTTTCGAGAAATTTTTAATAAAAAATGCTCATTCATATTTCAAATTGTATTTAGAAGGGCTAAAGACTTTGGTTTTCACATTTTATAAACACGAATTTAAAATATTAACAAAAAATAATAACCTCACATAGGATCGTTACATAAATTTGTAAAATTTTTTTTTTTTTTTTTTTTAAATTTACAAAATTTAAGTCTTTAGCCCTTTGTAACATCATCAAGTCATTTCAGGTCATTTTATTAAGGGTAACATAGAAAATACTTTGTTTAAAAAAATTTCGATAATCTTCATGTGACTATAGCCCCTTAAATGTATCTTAAAATGAACTTAAGATACAGAAACAAAAATTTTTTTTTAAATCAAATTTATTTTTGTGTTTTATTTTCAAATTAATAATAAATATAAATTTGATGATTTTACCAATTACATCAAAACTGGTGTACATTATATGGGTTTCGGTCGAGGATGGGTAGGTACGTAAAATACTTTATGTATAATACAAAATTTCATACATGTATAATATTTGGTATATTATCTACTAAGTTTTCTACATACTGCATTTTACATTTAGTGTATTGGCGCCATCTGTTGTAACAAGTTTTTTACAACTAACTGTCACTGTCAGTTATTAATAATTAATTTTTTTTTTAAATTAAATAAAAGTATACATAGTTATCTCTATATATTATAAATGCGAAAGTAAGCATGTTTGTTTGTTTGTTTGTTACGCTTTCACGCTTAAACTATAGAATGGTTTTTAATGAAACTATACAGCAATATAGCTGATATATCAGAATAACACATGAACTATAATTTATAAACATGTATTTAAAAAAATAAAAAAATTTAATTTAATTTGACATTTGAAATTACCATAAATTACAGATTTCTGTAATAGTCAACATAAAATATTTCAAGGCCATCTTCTCTGACATACTCAATGAATAATTACTATTATACATTTAAAAAAATAATATATTTTACCTGTGTAAAACAATCCCCACCATGATTTCGAGTGTTATAGAAAGGGGATAAGCGAGAGCAATCTTTATCAATCTTTACTTTTAAACCCAGCGAAGCGGGTGGGTATCACTCTAGTTAAATATATATTTACCGGTGACTCTGTAGTCGAAGTTGTGCAGTATTCTTAAGCTTATGATTACACTTTAAACATCGGGTAATATTTTTCTTATCCAATTTTCAATAACAAAATCATTATCTTTCAAAAATGATTGATTAATTGTATTTTAAATAAACTCATTTTGTGATAAAATTATGTACTTCGATCTGTCACTTCACTGATGAAGCGGTTGAAGAAAGGTTGGAAATTTAAAATTTTCAATTTAAAAAATATAGCCGCTAGAGGGCGTTAAAATCACGAAATTTTTGCAATTTTTTTGGATTTCTTAATATTAATTTCAAATTATGCGTTTTTTTATAAAATATTTTCTAAAAATTTTTAAAATTGACTAACTTTGTTACAATTTGAGACCAGAACCAGCTCTATAGATTCATACCGAAGTACACCTCTCCAAATTTTAACAATTTTTTCCAAAAAAGTGAAATTTTAATAATGGGCCAAATTTCTACCCCAATATTGGGGAAAAAACTCATTTTATGGATGAAACCATAGGAATATATGTTGTAGCAAATGTAATTAGCTTTAATTTAAGCAACAAACGATGTCTGTAGCCAATGTAGTTTACTCAAAAGCCTTAAAAAAATGGGGCAAACGCATTTTTCGCAAATTGGACAAGGTAAGGCTTACACACCCACAAAGGTCCAGAAGCGAACCGCAAAATCACTTGTCTTATCAGTAAGCGACTCAAACTTTCTAATAAAGCGGCAATGAAATCCGTTAAAACAATGGGCTATACCTAGCAACCGTATGAGATCGGTTGCAAAAATGAAAGAGGAACAACTTAAAATGCAAAATTGTCATATATTTTCAAGAAATAAGTCTAAGAAGTTTAAAAGTCAACCTCCTTACATGACATGAATAAAATTTAGCGATTCTGTTATTTGCAATATGGTCATTACTTTTAAAAAAATCTTAGGAAGTAGTATAGATGAAAAATAATTATTTTAGTGCCTTATTAAATGTCGATATATAATTACGAAATTTATAATACATAGTTCGTGGAAGAAAAGTGACTGTCGTAAGGCAACTCTTATATAATAATTTTTTGCTTCTTAGAGCACTGAGAATTCTAAAACAGCGCGTGTATATGAAACCAGATATGTCGAATATGGTAATAATTTATTATTTTCAGATTTGTATAACAATTTGTTAAATTTATTATAACATGCGCAACATTTTTACAAGTGGACTAAAATCTCTTATACCATACAATAATACACATATTTGTCAAAATTAAATTTCCGTAAAATATGTTTATGTATTGTCACAATTACACGATAAAATTTTCAACGTAGAACTTTACAGAGCAGTTTTAGAACAGAGCAAAGGACCCCGCTATATTAGATAGTAAAATGGCTTTCTGTGAAACTTTTTCTAACCCAACTTTAAATGTTTTTTGGATCATTCCGATTTGGATCTGACGTCTACAAAAATTTTTAATAAGCATTTTTCAAGGTACGGGTGATCAAAGCAACGAATACAATTTAGTTTTAGTATATATATGACCAGGAAAATGGCTTCCTTTGAAACTTTTGCATACCGCCTCCAAATTGTCATCAGATCGTTCTGATCAAAAACTCTCATGACTACAAAACTTTTTAAAGAGTAGTTTTCGAGCTACGAGCGATTAAAGTTGCGCATACATTATAGTTATATAGGCCGTAGCTCGAAAACTACTCGTTAAAAAAATTTTGTGGCAGTGACAGTTTTTGATCAAAACAATCTGATTGTTAGCAAAGTAGTTTTTATTTATTAAATAAAACACTGTATATTTATAATTAAAACAAAATAAAATACATTCTCTATACAAGATAAGTACAGTCTTCAACCGACATCTTTCTGTCGTGGTTATAATACTATAACTATTATATCCGCCAGGATCGCCACCCTTTGAATCAGAAGGAGTTTTATAATTTACAACACTCTCCCTTGATTCATAGGTTGCAAAAAATTTAAATGATAGGCATCGACAAAAACAACTAACATATTTTAAAAAGTAGTTATACCTATTACTGTAGGAAATGAAGCATTTGACCCAAGAATTGTCTTCTCATCAGTAGATTTTTATGGGCGCAGGTGGAAAATGTTTGTCTGAGTGTACCGAAAAATGTCATATACGTAAATGCTTGTGCTTTTATTAGGCGGGGCAGAAGTTCGCTAATCCCGGGCACCATGTTGTCTTTATTAAACATTTAAAAAAACCATTGGATTTTATATTTTGGACAAATCTAAGCATTTTTTGATTCTTTATATTTTTTACTTTACCTCACCGTTTTCGAGATATAAGCATTTGAAAAAAAATTGCGGATTTTTTCCGAAAATTCATACAAATTTAAATTTGTATTTATTATATTTTGATAAATTTTTGTCAATAATTTATGCATTTGGAAAATCAAAGCATTCTAAAACTTTTATCTTGAAGATTTTCGTCTTCAAGGTTTATGTCTTCGCTTTTAACTGGAGTGCATTCTAATCGATTGCTGCAACCGTTGATGCTGCAGTGCTTACATACTTGGTATGCCACATGGGCGTAAATCAAAAAAGGACAAGCACTCACGTCTATGACATTTTTCGGTACACTCAGACAAATAATTTCCACCGGCTCCCATAAAAATCTACTGACGAGGAGAAAATTCCTCAGTTAGATGATTTTTTTCGGTTTCATTTCCTCGATTATATACCGTTTGAACATAAAGTTTTTTTATCTTTAGTAACAGATTTCGTCAAAAAATCAACGAATATTCTATTGTTCTTAACAAGCTCTCTGATAAAATGATATCTTATATTTATATGTTTACTTGCTTTATTTATTATCGAATTGGAGGTTATAGCGATTGCGCCTTGATTATCGTAAAACATAGTTAATCCGCTTTTTGAAATTATATTTAAATTTTTGTCAATTCATCAATCAAATTATGAAAAAATGTTGCTTCTTTAGCTCCTTGACCGAGTGAAATATATTTTGCTTCAGTAGAAGATTTAGGTACAAACTTTTTTTTTTACTTTCCCAAGCGATGGCAGCATCACTCAATAAAGAAACGAAACCAGAATAGGATTTACGATCAGAAAAATCGTTTCCCCAATCAGCATCAACAAAGCTAATTAAACCTTTTGTATTAACAGAAGTATAAGTTAAACCAAAATCTAAAGTACCTGTAAGTTATTTAACTCTTTTAGCTGCTAACCAATGATTTTTTATCACGATAATTATTAAACTGACTAAGTGTTGTATCCATAATTTGAATTATCCACCTACAGGAAATTAACATTCTCTACGTATTGACGGCTAATTTCATGTACGTTAATTACACGTTATACAAATGTCATTTTATGTAATATTTACAATTTCGACTTGTATAATTTTGAGTATTTAATAAAGAAATCATATATATTTATATAATTCTATTCAATTATTCAATTTCCAACTACAATAATTGACGACAATTGTTGTGTCTCACATCGAGGACGTAGTTCTTAAATACCCCCAACTTTTCGAAGAAAAAGTTGGCTGTATTCCAGACATAAAAGTTTCTCTTCAACGTCAAGAAAACGCAAAGCCCGTTTATTCAAAAGAAAGAGAGTTACCTTACTCCCTCCGCGAAAAAGTCGATACGGAAATAGAAACTTTAGAAGCACAAGGCATAATTTCAAAAGTAGCCACAAGTGACTGGGGATCACCCCTTGTGGTTATTCCAAAAGCAGATGGTACGGTGCGACTCTGCGTAGATTATAAAGTAGGTGTAAATGATCGTTAAGTCAATGCTAACTATCCAATCAGACGAATTATAGATATTCTGGATAGCCTAAGAAATTCAAAATATTTTTGCAAGCTAGATTTGTTTAAAGCCTATCTTCACGTACAACTAGATGAAGAAAGTAGTCGAATCCAGACAATTACGACTCATCGAGGTACATATCGAATGAATAGATTGTCTTTTGGAATCAAAACGGCACCAAGTGAGTTCAATCGAATAATCGATCAAATATTACAGGGCCTGCCTGGTACAATGTCTTATTTCGACGATATTATTGTATATGGTAAAATACTAGAAGATTGCCAACATAATCTTGACCTCTGTTTTCAAAGACTTATAAAATACAATTTGCACCTACACAAGGAAAATGCTCATTATTCAAGGAAAAAGTGGAATTTTTAGGACATGTGATAGAGTTCAATAAAATTTCTAAAGGGACGGAAAAGATTCAAGCAATAATAGAAATGCCTCGACCGTCAAATCTAGAACAGTAATGTAGATTTCTAGGAATGGTTACATACTACGCGAGGTTCATACCCAATAATTCAACAATAACGTACTCCTTGCGACAGCTAATCCACAAAGATCAAAAATTCAAATGGACTTCCTCTTGCGAATCAGCTTTCATAAAGTTAAAAGAAGAAATAGCTAGCGAGCGAACTCTTACTCCTTACGACCCTTCCTTACCACTTATTGATAATAAAGAGCAACCCATAGTTTTTACATCTCGATCTCTTACTAAAGCAGAACAAAACTATTATCAGCTCGATCGAGAGGCTCTTGCTATCATATTTTGCGTCAATTACTCTTTCTACTATGTCTTTGGATGTCATTTCAAACTAGTTACGGACAATCGAACTCTTATACGAATTTTTCATCATAATTCAAAATTACCTCCAATTACGTCAGGTCGTTTACTGCGGTATGCAGCTTTTCTTTCCGCATCCAATTACGAAGTTGTGTTCTAAAAAGGAATAGAAAATATAGATGCTGATTGCCTATCCAGAACCCCAATAGACCAGAACAAAAATTGAACCGACTTAGAAAGAAATAGCGAAATAAATCAAATACGTTTGACTACAATACACGTGATTTCTAACGACGTTATTCTAAATGCTGATACCATTAGAACCGCTACTGAAAATGATGAAGAACTTTCAAAAATCAAAGAAGATATTCAAAGTAATCTAGAAGTAGCATAAGAATACACTTTAAACGACGGTATATTGTTTAGAGGGCAAAGAGTAATTACTCCAAGCACTTGTAGAAATCAAGCGCTAAACGAACTTCATCGCACGCATATTGGAATTACAAAAATGAAGCAGCTTGCCCGACGATACATATACTGGAAAGGAATCGACAAAGATATTGAAACCATTTCAAAACGGTGTATTCAATGCGCCAAAATTAAATCAAACCCTCCTAAAGTACAGCTACATTCATGGGAGGAACCAAAAGAGAGAAGTTACTTTTCCCTGATAGTACTTGACGCGAAATCAAAATGGGCCGAAATTAAAATATGTCGAAATGCACCTACTTTAAATTCAACTATTGATATCCTTAACGATATTTTCGCGACTCAAGGTTACCCCTGCGTCATGGTTTCCGATAACGCATCCATTTTTGTCAGTGACGAGTTCAAAACATTTTGTACAAGAAATGGAATTTTTCAAAAACTCATCGCCCCCGGTCATCCTGCTAAAAATGGACTGGTAGAAAGAAACGTCCAAACGTTAAAAAAGCGTCTTACTGCTATGGCCGAGGAACCGTTATCCATGCCAATAAAAATACGCGAAATAGTATTGAGATACCGAGCAACACCGTTAGTCAATGGGAAAACACCAGCGGAAATGTACTTACACCGGAACATTCATATTCAACTTGATGCCATAAGACCACAAAAAGTAAATAAAAATTACCCCAAATTGCTCAAATCAAGACAACTAAGTGTGGGAGATCGAGTACAAGTTCGATGTTACATTAAAAATGAAAAGGTGTGGAGATTTGGTATTATACTTCAAAAACTAGAACAACTCCATTATCAAGTAAAAATGTCAGTTTGGCCATTAAGTAATATTCCAAGTGTCATAAAGCCTATTCAAAAAAAAAATCGAGGACAACAAGCTAGTAGTTACTAAAGCAGATAAGAGTTATTCCCTTATAATTCTAAAGAAAGAAGAATATATCAATAAAGTATCCGATTTCATTCACAAAGAAAAAATTCAAAGAGTAAAAAACGACCCAACTAACAAATACCAAACGGAGATCTAGAACTGTGTTAAGAAACCTACTGCTTTAAACCTGGAATCTGAAAAATAAAAAATATTTGATATGAATCCTAGAGCACCAAGATTGTTTGGTTTACTTAAATTACACAAGGATGCTGCTCCTATCAGACCAGTGGTTTCCCATATTGGCTGGCCTGCACACAAATTATCCAAAAAAAATACTTGAAATCATAATAGTTGAAACTAAATTTAATAACAAATATGGAATAAAAAATTCGTTCGAACTAGCAAATAAATTAAAGGATTTCAACATCAAAGAAGGATACAAACTCGCTTCATTAGATGTTTCAAATATGTTAGGCAACATGTCAAGCAAGAACTGCATCCATCTCATATCAAACCTACTTAACGAGAATCGAACAAAACCGGCTATTAAAAAGGAACTACTAGAATGTATTCGAACAATTCTGTCAGAAAATTATTTCGAATTCAACATAACGTATTACAGACAAACCAGTGGATTGTCTATGGTAAATCCACTAAGCCCTTTGTTAGCTGAAATATTTATGTCGAATTTCGAAGAACAAATACTAAGTTTGCCACCAGGATAACGGTATATTAAATTTTGGTACCGCTACGTCGATGATATTCTAATTTGTTTTGATGGTTCGTTTCGACAGCTGGATAATTTTGTCGACTTCATAAACTCCTTGAATCCAAAAATACAGCTAACAGGCGAAAAAGAAGAAAATCAAGTTATCCAGTTTTTGGACTAATCGATTCAAAAAAGAAACCAATATCTAGAATTCGACATCTACAGAAAGAAAACGTATACCGACACCACCATCCCGAAAGACTCCCTACATCCCATCTCCCAAAAAACCTCTGCATTTCGTTCTATGATACACCGAGCCTTCAATTTACCTTTAACAAAAGCAAATCTGGTAAAAGAAGTGCATACCATAGAAGAAATAGCAGTGAACAATGGGTATGATAAATCGATGATCCAAACCATGATCAAAAGAAAAATGACGAAAATGGCAATAGACTCTTTGTATACACAAGAGAAATACCAGCCAGATTGGTTCAATACCATTACCTACTACGGCAAGACTTCTGAGAAAATTGGTAAGATATTAAAATCGAATAATATGAAGGTAGCGTTTCGGCCACCAATAAAATTAGCCAATCTACTTCTCAACAACAAGACCAAAATAGAGAAGAAAAATCAATCAGGAGTCTACAAATTGTCTTGTGAATACAATGGCGTCTATATTGGTCAAACTGGGAGAAACTTTGAAATAAGAAAACGCGAACATCTTCGATTCTATAGAATCGGCACAGATGATTCCACCTTCGCCAAACACCTGAGAGAAACGGGTCACACTCCTAGGCAAGAACTGGAGATCCTTCATGCTAACAAGGGTTTCAAATTAAATGTTTTGGAGGCCTTGGAGGTAAACAAGGTATCTAAGAATCAGGGAATATTACTGAATGACCAAATTGAATCACAGAATCACATTTTTAGTTGATTCATACCATGTACGCGATGATGGCTGTAAATCGTATATTGATTTTTCTAATTTACAAATTTAGTTTCTTGTTCAGCTGGAACTTGTCCATAAGAATTGTTACTTGCAAAACGCCATTTAAAAAAGCATTAGCGACATTTGAATGATCTATTTCTAAAATCAATTTAGCCGCCAAGGCAAAAAGTAAACGTAGAGAACTATATCTAATGACTGGCGAAAAAGTTTCGTTATAATCTATCTCTGCCTTTTGGCTACAACCTTTCGCAACTAATCTAGCTTTGTAACGCGATATGTTACCATTAGAATCCGTATTTAATTTATGTACCCATTTACATTTAACTACATTACTGCCCATATAATTAATGAATGAAATTCTGTGGTCATTTCAGATCGCCAAATTTTAGATTCAGAACTTGAAATTGCTTCTGATTAAGTCCTAGTTTCATTACCAGCACATAAAAAGAATACAAAATCTGTAAAATTCTTCTTTTTACGATTTCTCATAGGATAACGCCTATCCTCCAATGCTTCAGGCACCTCAATAGTCTTCTGACGTATACACTTTCGGTATCTTCACTGACAGTAATTGATGATTCAAATTCTTCTTCTAGTTCCAATACCTATTCTAAACCTGAAATAGTTTCTTCTAATCCGAAATCTTCAGATTGAATTGGACGGCTTAGATTGTTAGATTTTTCTTGATTGAAATAATCAACACGAACATTGGAATTACAGTTTTTGGAAATATCTGGTGTAATACAAGATTTAAGCATTTCATTAAAGAAATTCCGCACTACACGCGGTTAAAATATTTCGCGTTTGAGGATCAAACAGCCTGTACGATTTTGAATGTTCATATCCGGGGAAAATGTATCTTTTACTTTTAGGATCCAGTTTCAACCTTTTTTTTGATGGGAAATGAGCATAAGCAGGATTTCCAAATATTCTTAGATGAGATAGATCTACTTTTTCCCCGCCCCATCTCTCTTCAGGTGTTTGGCCTGGAATTTTCTTATAAGGTGATCTGTTTATTATATAGATTGCAGTGTTTGCAGTTCTGCCCAAATGCGTTGATCACAACTAGCATCTTGCATCATCGACCGAACTTTGTAAATTATTGTGCGGTTATATCTTTCTGCGACACTATTTTGTTTAGGCCGTATAACCTGGTAAAGTGATCTGGTGATGTATACCACTTGATTTCAGAATACAAAGAAACACATTGTTTTGGTTCTTTGCCGGAATCGAATTCCATTCCTGTTGAATATTGTTTAAACAAATCCATACTATCATGATTAAGATGATCAAGTCGTTTCGTGCCAAAAAAGAAAAATCTGGTGAAATATCAAGAACAAAAAGTTGTCCTTTGTTGGTGCCATTAGCGATGATCTCTCCCTTAAACTGTATCACTTTTTTATCAACAATTTTGCATTATGATGCATCGAAAAGTACGGAAAAACCCTTTTGTACCATAGCTCCAACGAAAAGCAAGTTTGCACTTAAATTATTAACGTGCATTACATTTTAAAATGTTATATCATCTCCGTAGCTTAATTTAACTCTTGTGTCACCAGTGCCATTACATCTGAGTACACTTTGATTGTTATTATTAGCAGTATGAATATAATGCCCTTCATTTTTATTTGTAATTTTTGGCAATATATTTTTATCAAATATCATATGGTTGTACTATTTCCATTGTACTAAATTTATATGATAATACTAAAGTAGGTCTGACCTAACCAGAAATCAACTCCAATTCCTGCCCTTGTATAAAAAAATCTCTTCTGGAACCCATAATACTTAGTTTCAAATTCAGAAAAAAAAATGTGAAGTAAAATTATCCCTGAAAAAGCCTGAAAACATAAAATAAATTATTCTTCAATCGTTTAACGACAGATAAGAGTAATAGATTTATAATTTAAAAAGTATATAATGAAAATTATTCCTTAAAAACTCTCTATCAAAATGGTCTGATTTCATTTTTTTTTTGTAAAATGATCGGAAAAGAAGTAAGAACGACCAATAGACAATTTTTGGTCAAATTTTCATCGATTTTCGCTTATAATTTAGCTATTTTTGGTTTTACGCCTAAAAGTTGTAGAGAATATTATTTGTAACATAAAATGTTCTGATAATTTTTTTGTGAGACTCATAGTTTGTCAGATAAATCATAAAAATCATTTGTAGCCCCTTTTTCCAAGATGGCGGCCGTGGGATAAGGATTGCAACCCCTCAAACTTGGATTTAAGTTTAAACTTACTCCTCCTTCATATCTAAAAAATAAAATTGTGTCCTCTGACAAGTGCAACTGTAAATGTTACTTTTCAATGGGCCGCAGTTTTAAATTTAAATTTAATATATGAGACTTCCTGGTTTACCTGTAATCAGTATTATCACTTTAAAAATACTTTTCACTTGTGAATGTGGATATGTAATGAATTGCAGATACGTCTTGATACTTTGAGAATCTTTTAGCTTCTGATCGATTTCGGTACCAATCCTACTTGAGTGCATTCACCCCACTTAAACGAATACAAAAGTTTGTGAAACTTTAGACTTGTCATATTTAAAAGGATCAACTTGTGTGCTTGATTATGAAAACGATAGAGACATATCAATTAAGATGGTGGGAGCACCAAGGAAATTTTAGATTTAGAGTTGAAATTATTTGTACCTTATTTTTAACTTTGATGATGAATTTTGTTATAACTTCATGAATGTAGATGAAAAATAAGAATCAATTTTTTCGATATCTACCTTGGTTTTCGAAATATTGAAAGCTAAATAATTAAACAAAATTACTTCAGATATCGAAAAATTTTATTCTTACTTTTCGTCTTATATTGTCAAGTTATAACACAATTCACCATTAAAATTGAAAATATAAATTTTTTAATATGTGTTCCCACTACCATGCTTATGACATCATCAATTAGCCTGGTACCACGGTTTTTTTTATTTGGATATGTGGCTAAATTTTTTATATGAAGTTGGACTAAGTATAAATAATTTCTGAAAATTTTATAGGGCGTTGCTCGATTATTTAAATAAATAAATGACTTTAAAAGTAAGCATATTTAACATTATGGGAACTTATGGGAAAATGGTAAATGGATGATATGTTTTCATAGTTTTCTCCACAACTAGTCGTTGGAAAGTAAACATAAAAAATGGTTTAAATTAATGTTAAAACTTTAATAAATTATTGAAAACAAAAGACTAACCGTTCTGCCCGTTTAATTAAGGATGTATGCGCACGGTAATGGGGACACAAATAAAAAAAACATATATTTTCAATGTTGGTGGTGGACTATGTTATAACTTGACAATATAAGACAAAAGATAAAATTTTTCGATATCTGGAGTAATTTTCAAAAGATCGAAAATTTTGTTATTCGATATTTCGAAAACCAAAGTAGATAACGAAAAATTTTATTGTTATTTTTCGTCTACATTCATCATCAAAGTTGAAAATAAGGTACAAAAATTTCAACCGCAAGTCTAAACTTGCTTTGGTGCTCGCACTACCTTTAGAATTGGAGTTGGGCGCTTGTGAATTCGTTTATGTTCCAGTGGAATGGAATTGTTTTGAATGTATACCTTCAAAGTTGTGACGATTATTACATGTTTTGTAAAACAATTAACAATCTAAACTAGTATGCCCTTAAAAATAACTGAAAATGAGTGATTTCATGAACTTATTCAATGGCAAACAAAAAAAAGAATTTTCGGCATCTAGTTTAAGACTGTACTAACGCGCAGTCTCAAAAGTGTTAGTGTTGCGTTCATTAACGCTATGTATACATATAGTAGAGTGAAATTACGCCTTGTGTATGGATTAAAAGTTCGAGCAGTGAAACTTGGGGGTTTTTCTTTTCACATCAAAATAAGTATTTTTTGAAATTTTTTACTTTCCCGGAGTGGTGCAACATGTTTAAAAAACAAAATGGCGTCAAAAATGCAATTTTTTTCAGAAATTTTATCATTTTTATTTTATATTCGCAAAAGGAGACATCGGTGCATATCCAAATTTGGTAGGTTTGTAGTCCATGTTAAGAACTACTCCTCATAATTTTTTGGTGGGGTTTCGTCCCTTCCCCTCCCAGTTATATATATATGTATACATACATATAGTAAAACAGTTCATTTGACTATAACTTGAAAAATATTCGATTGATTTTAATGAAACTAATATCAATAGTAGGTTTTATTACTTACAACTTTCGGTTAAAATTTTAGCGAAATCCGTTAAATAGTTCGGCCAAAATTTCCAATTTAGGGAATTGTTTAAAATGGCTGCCATTTTATGCCATTTTGTCCTACGAGGTTAAATTTTTTTTTAAATTGTAGCATTTTTAATTATCTTTCGATTTTATAATAAGTGGCTTACCCGTAAAATGACTCCTTGATCCATATTTTTGCGAAAAACGGAAAATTTAACACTTTCTGGAAATAATTGTTTGGGGGGTGTATGGACTGGCTTTGGGGGGTGTTTTTTGCTTTGGCATGAGAAAACTATTTTTAAAAAAGGTCTATATGGTTTAAAGCAAAATTTTTAAGTTTTAACCCCCGCGCTGTAAGGGGGAAGGGGTGTATGAAATAAATGTATCATAAAAGATTTTAAAAAGAGGTCAAAATAGTTTAAAATGCTAAAGTAACCCAAAATTTTAGATGCTTTTATTAATATAGCACTTTTTACAACATCCACCCCTTCCCCTCCCGCTTTCATATTTTTTGCAAATTCAAAATTTTTATGACGTATAAAGGGGTTTTGGGGGTCGCTGATCTCGAACTTTTGGCCCAAATAAGTACACCCCCTAAAAATATTACAATTGTTTTTGATAATCTATGGCAAAATTCGAGATCAGCGACCCCCAAAACCCCTTTATACGTCATAAAAATTTTGAATTTGCAAAAAATATGAAAGCGGGAGGGGAAGGGGTGGATGTTGTAAAAAGTGCTATATTAATAAAAGCATCTAAAATTTTGGGTTACTTTAGCATTTTAAACTATTTTGACCTCTTTTTAAAATCTTTTATGATACATTTATTTCATACACCCCTTCCCCCTTACAGCGCGGGGGTTAAAACTTAAAAAGTTTGCTTTAAACCATATAGACCTTTTTTAAAAATAGTTTTCTCATGCCAAAGCAAAAAACACCCCCCAAAGCCAGTCCATACACCCCCCAAACAATTATTTCCAGAAAGTGTTAAATTTTCCGTTTTTCGCAAAAATATGGATCAAGGAGTCATTTTACGGGTAAGCCACTTATTATAAAATCGAAAGATAATTAAAAATGCTACAATTTAAAAAAAAATTTAACCTCGTAAGACAAAATGGCATAAAATGGCAGCCATTTTAAACAATTCCCTAAATTGGAAATTTTGGCCGAACTATTTAACGGATTTCGCTAAAATTTTAACCGAAAGTTGTAAGTAATAAAACCTACTATTGATATTAGTTTCATTAAAATCAATCGAATATTTTTTAAGTTATAGTCAAATGAACTGTTTTACTATATGTATGTATACATATATATATAACTGGGAGGGGAAGGGACGAAACCCCACCAAAAAATTATGAGGAGTAGTTCTTAACATGGACTACAAACCTACCAAATTTGGATATGCACCGATGTCTCCTTTTGCGAATATAAAATAAAAATGATAAAATTTCTGGAAAAAATTTCATTTTTGACGCCATTTTGTTTTTTAAACATGTTGCACCACTCCGGGAAAGTAAAAAATTTCAAAAAATACTTATTTTGATGTGAAAAGAAAAACCCCCAAGTTTCACTGCTCGAACTTTTAATCCATATAACAGCCTTTTTTTGCTTAGATTTACTCCAGTAATAAAAAATTATTTTGGGCCAATATCTGCCAATAACTCGGAAACCATCAACTTAATAGTTTCAAACAAAAATTGTCGGAAATATTTTTCCCTAAAAAAAATGTAGAGTACAATTTCGATATGCTTAGCCGTTTTCAAAACGATCAATTATATATATATATATATATATATATATATATATATATATATATATATATATATATATATATATATATATATATATATATATATATGTATATATATATATATATTTCGTTATATTTCGTTAATTATACAATCATTATCCTCAAATTATATGTAAATAGTCCCGAACTTTTTTATTATGAATATGAAGATAAAAAAGATTCAGAGCGCACCAGTAGGCACCTTTAGGCACCATCATCTAGTTATCTACATCATCGAATGTTTTGAAGCAATAGTACCCATTTGTTCTGTATCCTCAAGTTTATTGATTTGTCAAAATTCCGCTTTGCTCTCAGTTTTAAATATTAAACGTTTTTCTGCTTATTAGGTCTTGTTCGCAGATAAAACACAAACCATCTATTGCGTGGGCAAACTTGCTCAGAGATCTCTAAAAAGTATTCATCTATCTTATTATTTTAATATTTTTTGGATACAGCAGCATCAAAAAAAGAAATGAATGTAATTAGAGTAATTAGAATGCTGCCGGTATTTGAAAATTTAAAGTTATTAAATCTTGAATTTAATATACAGCAAACAATCTGTACAAAAAATGACTATAAAATTCACACCGTTCTAGACAATACAAAATAAACATAAAAAATTCAAAAAAAATTTGTTTTAATACAAAAACTGCATTCATATTCAAATTTAAGACCCTTTAAGATAACTACAAAACATAATACCTCCAGGTTGTTGTGTTCACTAGATGTCGTTGTAGAGTTTTAGTTTAACTATCATAAATATTGTGAAAATTCCCCTTTTGGTGTAGATCGTTATTACTTTAATCGATAACAGGTTTGTTTCTCGACTAAATAAAATGTTTTATATGTATGTCACTATGATTTCAAATCGATTATCTAACGAATTTATTAACCGTGCATATAGATGTCACCACTAGCGTAGGGTTTCCACGCTCTTGTAATAGCTATTTAAGGATAAACTCAAATATAATGATTGATGTTTGCTGTGGAAATTTCGGTCTGTTTACCCTTGGCCCATTTATAAGTGATACAACATAAATGCAAATTTAACCCTTGTAAGAATAGAATTTCGAATTTTATGAACACTATTTTTTTGCTTTTCGAAGTTGGTACCGCACTTAGACCCACTTCATTTGGAAAATAAAATGGCGAATATGGCGCACGAAGAGTTTATTGCAGATATTAAATTTTATTACGAAACCTTAATGGATTATAGCGAGGTAAGAAAATTCCTTGTTTAATTTTGAAACTGGTAGAATATTGTTAGAATTACCTTTCGATCGCCAATGTTGGGGATATTTATCCTTCCGATAACCGCCAAATTGGATTTGGTATTCCACTTTATCCTATTGTTGACCCACTGTAAAACGGCTCAAACCACGTGTTCCAAATTTTCAAATAAATATACAATTTTCTTTAAATTTATTTCTTATATTGATTTTATTCATTTACAATTTGTTAAGATTACATTCGTTTCGTTTGAATTTCGAAATATAATTTACATGACCAATTTAACCACAAATCAAATATAATTTTATTGTTTCGTCGACATATTTAATTATAACAAACAATTATTTTTAGATTGAATTATTTGTGATCGATCAGATGTATAATCGACGGAATACGGTAATCAAAGAGGATTTATTGATTGATTTATCCACCCAGGTCGCCTTCGTTATCATTATTCGATATGCGCAACGTAAGATTTTAAATCTTGTTATTATTTTTTTGATATGTTAAGTAACATAACATATTTCCACCCTTCTTTCAGGAAGGATTGGGGTTGTTACATCCCCTTATGGTGATGGGATACTGGCCACTACTCTACCGAAGAATCAATCTGTGTGGGCCCCGTATGGGGTCCAAACAAATGACCCTCCGGGGGAGAGGGTAGCTGGGAGGATAGGATGTTAACGTTCGGGATTGGTACGTATTCTTTTCTTTTTTTTGAAAGGTCTTAAATATTGTACATGGCATTTCCAACATTTGCCATTCTTTAGATTTTTTAAAATCACCGTGTTAGCGGTTCTAAAGTTTATAATTTTGTATGGTCCTTCATATTTAGGCAAAAATTTTTTGTTGGAGATACCATGTTTGGCTATTTGATGACTTCTTAGTAATACCCAGTCGTTTACTTTATACCCATGTTTACGCCTTGTTCTATTAAAATAGTCCCTACGTCTCTTTAAGGATTTTTCCAAAAACCGATCGATGGTGGATTTAAGGGGTTTGGAATTCTTAGGCAATATAGTGTGGATGTCCCATAGGTGATCCAAAGACATTGTTAGATTTCGGCCTAGAAATATGGAGGCAGGGGTCGTATTTGTAGAAGTACTATATGAGTTATTGTATGCAAACGTAGCATATCCCAGAAATTCGTCCCAAGTGTTGTGGTTGGCCGCAGTCGCCCCTAAAAGTGTACTTAGGTTGGCAATCAAGATCTTATTCATAGCTTCCGACTTGTTCGGACCTGGGTTGTATGCTGATAGATACCTAGGTTTTACGCCCCATTTGTAACAAAACCGATGATATAGTTTAGCTTTAAAGTAAGATGCGTTATCTGATATGAGGTACGTTGGTGACGAAAATGTTTAAAAAAATTTTTCTAATTCTTCACATATAGATGAAGCAGTGCAGGTTTTTATTGCGACTGTTTTCATGAATCTACTATAGGAATCCACGATTACTAGTACGAATCTCGCGCGATTTCGGGTTAATGGTAAAGGACCTAAGATATCCATATGAATGGTTTCGTATACGTATTTGGGATTGTGTGATTCCATTATTGGACGTCGTTGTAAAGGTGATGATTTATGCTTTTGACAGATTTCGCAAGACCTTACATAGTCTACCACGTCGCGATACATATTCCTCCAATAAAAACGTCTGGCTAGGTGCTTGTATGTTTTCAATATGCCTTCGTGAGCAGCAAGTAAGCTGTTGTGAAAATAATGAATAGCGGCTTGATGTAGTTCTTTTGGTAAGAATATTCTCCTTTTCTTATGTTTTCCCACTCGTTTACAGAGAAGCCCGGCATGAATTGTAAAATTTTCATCGTGGTTGTCGTGTTTTAAACGAGCAATGATGTATTTACATTCTTCATCTCGTGCTTGTATAATGCGAACGTTTGGGAATATTTCATAATTATCAGTAAGAAAGAGTAGGGTATCGTCTGGTAAAATGTCTTGGAATGGTAGTCTATGTAATGGTTCAACTTGTGGTTGATTTAAATTTCCCGTTTCGTAAAGACGTGACAATGCATCTGCGATGTTGTTATTCGTACCCGGAATGTGTTCGACCGTAAACTTGTATTGTGATAACGTTAATTGCCAACGTGCTAATTTTGCAGAGCCTTTAGAGTTTTCGTAGAGGTGTACCAACGAGTTGTTGTCGATCTGTACGATGAATTCTTGATGTTGTAAGTAATCGGCGAATTTTTGTATTGAGTGAATTAAACTTAACATTTCCTTCTCATAAATATGGATTTTGTTTTCAGCTGATGATAATTTTCTGTACGTGAAGGCTATTGGATGCAGGTTCCCTTCGAATTCTTGGAGTAAGACACCTCCAAGTGCTCCATCCGATGCGTCTGTTCGTACTACGAACTTTTTGTCGAAACAAGGAAAACGCAAAATTGGACTTGTGGTGAGTTTTTCTTTTAGTTTGTTAAAAGCTTCTTGATGAGCTTCTGTCCATTGAAATTTTGCTTGTTTCTTGCGCAAATCGTTTAATGGCTTGCATATGTGTGCATAGTTTTTGATAAATTTCATGTAATATCCAGTCATCCCGAGAAAACTTCTCAGCTGTTTGATGTTTTTTGGTGGTGGTAAATCGTTGATGGCCTGTACTTTGGAATTATCCACCGCTATTCCCTCGGATGATATTATATGGCCCAAATATTTAATTCTGGACATGAAGAATTTGCATTTATTGGGTTTTGCTGTCAAACCATTACCCTTCAATCGTTTAAGTATTTCTTCCAAATGTTGGAAATGTTCAGTTATATTTTTGGAATAAATTAGTAGATCGTCTACATATGGTATACAATATTTGTATTTTAATTCACCGAAAATATCTAGGATGACTCTGTTTAAACCTTGGCTGGATGTCATTAAACCTTGCGGTGCACATTTATAACGATATTGGGCTGTGGGAGTGATGAAGCTGGTGACGTTTTTTGATTTTGCATCCAATGGTATTTGGAAATAAGCACTTGTCAAATCAATTTTGCTAAATATGGTTGCACCTTGTAAACAATTGAAACATTCACTTACGTTTGATGGCGGGAATGGATCAAATAAAATTTTTTTGTTTACTTCGCGATAATCGTGTACCAGTCGGTATTCGCCATTTGGTTTTGAGACCAGAAATGTACTGGATGCCCAACTTGAGATGCATTTTTCGATCACTCCTTGTCGTAATAAATCGTCGACAATATTTTGTAGAATTACGGCCTTTGTGGGTGGTAATTTGTAATAAGGTCTGTATATTGGTGTACGTTCCTTTAAAAGAATTTTCATAGAATATTTTGTTGCACATCCAAAGACAACATTAAGTCGGCTTTCTTTTATGTCTTCAAATTTTATCGATATGTATGTGTTATTTTGAATTAGCATCGATTTTGATTGATAATCAATTTTGGCTTGTATGTGATGTAGAAATTGATTTCCTAAAATAATGTTGCATGGCAATTTTTTTATTAAAAAAATGTCGTTTTCCATGTATAATTTTTGATTTTGATGATTAATTCGACTGCTTTGTCGACAATTATGTTCGAATTATTTGCAATCGTAATGCGTTTGAAGACTTTATTTATGGTGTTGTTTTTCTGTTTTATGGTATCGAAGATCGCCGCCTTAATGAAATTAAGATTGGAACCTGTATCGATTAGTGCTGTTTGTGTGGTGTCGTTTATGGTCACGTCTATGAAAGGTATAGCATTTTTATATTTAAATTCTTGATTTTGGGACAATGAAGCAAGTGTTTTTCGTTCATTGTCTTTCTGTTCCATCGTCCCTTCGTTTAGTTTTTTGAATTTTCACTTTTTATAGCTCGTTGGATGGCACTATCCATCCTAGAAGCCGCTTCATCAGCACGTTTGGCAATTGTGTATAATTGGTCGAATGTAGTTGGCAAGGGCCAAATGGTTGACAAGAATTGAAGGTACTTTGGAGAAGCACCGTCGCAGATGTGTGTGGTTATTCTTGCTTCGTCCATTAAATTTAAGGCTTTGGCGTTCGATTCTAAGTCATGGATATAATTTTTAAGGGTTTCCGTTGGTTCTTGGAATCGGAATATTTTTGTCAACTGTAATCGACTTTTTTGCATTGGACTAAGGAATGTGTTTACTAAGTCTGATTTTACGTTTGGCCACGCCAGTCCTGGTGTGGCACGTGAAGTGAGCCATTCTTGTAAATTACCAGTTGTATAAGTTGTAAGGCCTTTGAGTAATTTATCGATAGGTATTAAATTCAATTTAACTATTTTTTCGATGTTTTTTACGAAGGTTAAAAATTTTTCAGGGTCATCACCGTCGGTTCTTGGAATTCCCTCACAAAGTTTGTGGATATCAGGATGAAACGTTACGCCCGGATTTAAATTGGTAACGCGTTCATGTGTATCAAGCAAAAGTCTGTTATGGATAGCCATTAAATCTGTTAACGTCTGGGTCACGTGTCGATAATTGTTTTGTCTTGGTTCTGCATGTGGAGATGGTATATGTGGTCCTGGATTATTTCCTTGGATGTTATGGGCAGGTGGTGGGGTCGTCATTAGGTGGAGATTAGGATTTGGATTGAAAGTTGGGCGTAAAGTGCCGTCGGGCATAATGGTAAAGATCTGATCTACCTGTGCATTTACATGGTTCAAAGATGGTGATGGTCTTTGCGCTTGGTTGATTGA
Source organism: Chrysoperla carnea (assembly GCF_905475395.1). Taxonomy (NCBI): domain Eukaryota; kingdom Metazoa; phylum Arthropoda; class Insecta; order Neuroptera; family Chrysopidae; genus Chrysoperla; species Chrysoperla carnea. The sequence continues at coordinate 10,342,647 of NC_058342.1, forward strand.
CGACCTGGGTGTCTGTTGTAGGTGTGCCGGTGTCCGCTGCATCGTGAAAATTTCTGTCCACCAATTTGTTATGATGACTTCAATTTATGTTTGATCTCCTATTCGGAATGCTTGGTTCCACTTGCAAATGACGAAGTTGGTTTAGTCTGTAAATGATAAATACCAAAGCAGAATATGTTTTTTTTTTTTTGTTGAAGGATCTTATAAAGAAAAAATTCTTTGGAATGTTTTCAGACTCGCTATAAATAATAAATTAATTTGTTTGAAATTTTTTTGTGTTTTATTTTGTGTGAAATTCCGTGTTAATTCTATTCTTAAGATCAATCCAAATGCTTCGCTTTTTGAATTAATCTTGTTATGAAAATTATGGTTATAATTTGAATTTTGGTTCTAGACCTAATAATATCTATTTTTAAATAGTTTAAAGCCCTGCTACCATTTTATGTTGTGTTCACTAGATGTCGTTGTGGAGTTTTAGTTTAACTATCATACATATTGTGAAAATTCCCCTTTTGGTGTAGATCGTTATTACTTTAATCGATAACAGGTTTGTTTCTCGACTAAATAAAATGTTTTATATGTATGTCACTATGATTTCAAATCGATTATCTAACGAATTTATTAACCGTGCATATAGATGTCACCACTAGCGTAGGGTTTCCACGCTCTTGTAATAGCTATTTAAGGATAAACTCAAATATAATGATTGATGTTTGCTGTGGAAATTTTGGTCTGTTTACCCTTGGCCCATTTATAAGTGATACAACATAAATGCAAATTTAACCCTTGTAAGAATAGAATTTCGAATTTTATGAACACTATTTTTTTGCTTTTCGAAGTTGGTACCGCACTTAGACCCACTTCATTTGGAAAATAAAATGGCGAATATGGCGCACGAAGAGTTTATTGCAGATATTAAATTTTATTACGAAACCTTAATGGATTATAGCGAGGTAAGAAAATTCCTTGTTTAATTTTGAAACTGGTAGAATATTGTTAGAATTACCTTTCGATCTCCAATGTTGGGGATATTTATCCTTCCGATAACCGCCAAATTGGATTTGGTATTCCACTTTATCCTATTGTTGACCCACTGTAAAACGGCTCAAACAACGTGTTCCAAATTTTCAAATAAATATACAATTTTCTTTAAATTTATTTCTTATATTGATTTTATTCATTTACAATTTGTTAAGATTACATTCGTTTCGTTTGAATTTCGAAATATAATTTACATGACCAATTTAACCACAAATCAAATATAATTTTATTGTTTCGTCGACATATTTAATTATAACAAACAATTATTTTTAGATTGAATTATTTGTGATCGATCAGATGTATAATCGACGGAATACGGTAATCAAATAGGATTTATTGATTGATTTATCCACCCAGGTCGCCTTCGTTATCATTATTCGACATGCGCAACGTAAGATTTTAAATCTTGTTATTATTTTTTTGATATGTTAAGTAACATAACAAGGTGCACTCTGGATCTTTTTTATCATCATATTCGCAATCAGGAACCACAAAAACCTCCGAATAACAAAATTCAGGATTTTTACACATAATTTGAGGATGATTGGATTATTAACGAAAAATATATATAAAATTGATCGTTTTGAAAACGACTAAAGATATCGAAATTGCTCAATCTGCATTTTTTGAGGAAAAAACACAATTTTTTTTCTAAAATCAATTGGTTTCAAGATATTGTTAATGTATAATATTATATAATATATTTAATATACAGGGCGTTCTGTTATTGATAGCAGAAAATAGTACCAGTAAATGAAACTTATCAAGACAAATGGAAAAGCTCTTTACCAAAATTCGATCTGAGGCCTGATTCGGTTGATGTGGCTATGGGAATAATAGAAAGATTTATGAATTCACAAACCTATCAAATTCATGAAATTAGTAGGTGTCACTTTAGAATATAGAGGTGACTGTCATAAAACAATAATTGCTTGTAAATTAATTTAGCAAATACTAAAAAATATTTTGTTGTCTTTGTTTAATTTTTAATCTTGACTCAATATATGTTATGTATTACACAATTTAAGCCCTCCGTACCTATGTTAATATATAATTTGATACCTCCCACTTCTAAGTGTCACTGTATTGGTGAAATAATATAAAAAACTAAAAAAAGGATTCAGCATCTAGTTTAAGGCCCTACTAACGCGCAGTCTCAAAAGTGCTGGAGTTGCGTTAATTAATGCTATGTATACTTAAAAAAACGATTTTCGACCAATAGCTCGGAAACCCTCAACTTTATGAAAAGTAGTTTCAAACAAAAATTGTCTGATATTGTGGAAAATTTTTTCACTAAAAAAATGTAGAATTAAAAATTTTGATATCATCAGCCATTTTTCCGCAAAGCGGGAAAACAGCCAAATATAATATATATATATTTGTAGGGCCTTAAAGTAAATGTCGAAACCTCCCTTTTTTTAGTTTTTTTTTTTTTGCCTTTGAATAAGTTGACGCAAAAACATTATTTTGAGCGTATAATAGAATAACACTAAAACTAGAATAGCAATCTTATCAAGGTGTTGTGCCCACGCGATTCATAGAGATAGTAAAATAATATGTAATAACTTTTCAGAATTGTTAAAAATTAAAGCATTTCCATTGGAATTTCTTGTTTTATTTATCTTTGCTGCAACCAAAACCAAAATTAAACAGTTTTTCGATTAATTTTAAACATAATCATTCCAAAGAATGAAACTTAAATAAAAGATTTTTTTGAATCTCTGCACAAAATAAAAAATAAAAGAATTTGAAGTCTTTACAAAATTTGGCTATTAAAACTCGATATAAAGAAATGCGAAGTAGTCTCGACACTCGATAAAAGTTTTTACCGTAAAAGTCACTCAATATTTGGGAACCGAATACGTCTATATAAATATAGGGTATTCTAGATGAAACAAATCAAATATTGGTTCTAGGCGATAACTGGGAAACTAAACCCCCACAAAGGAAGGGTATATATGAAAATAGAAGAAGATCTGAATTACGTAGGGTAGATGGGGGGGGGGCTTTGATACATGGGGCACATAGATACAGTCAATATAAATAACAAACAAAACGTGTTATAAGATCCGTCTGCCACACATAGTAAGGTAATCATACATCCTACTCACACATTTGCTCGGAGTAACGTCCACTCGACGATTAATGCTTGGCACATATTAACTTGTTTCGGCCGTTCACAACAAAGTTTTTATAGTTTTCTTTCGGATGTGATTCTTCTTATATATTAAGTGTTACCTGTGATATATTAAGATATCTGGTAAGTACATATCTGTAATTACATTACGTAGACTTAATTTTTTTTTAAATTCATTACTTTAAATTTATAAAATATTTATTTCGATTGTCGTAGGCAGGGGCACGTTGATGCAAGTCTTGTCGGGGTATATTGATACGTATTTGCCCCAATATTTTGTTAAATGTATGTTTATGTGAGATTTTTATGTCTTTATAGGAAAATATATTACTATGTGTCTGTAGGTAAATGTATGCGCTTAAACATGTACAAACAGTTTTATTTTATAATTTTAGTTTAGTGTTTTAAGTGCAAAATATTTTTTAAATATTGTGGTGATAAGTGTTAAAATCACTTTATTAATGATTAATGATTAAGTGATTTAAAAAAAAAAAAAAAAAAAAAAAAAAAATCTGTGACAGTTAAACCATAGTGTAAAATGGCTTCATTGTGTTAAATAAATATTTAATTCTGATGTGATTCACGTTTATCGTAAGCAAGGAATTCAAAAAAGGAAACGTAACTTCTTTTTGAATATAGAATATTCTCAGCGAATAATTTCGATAGTTTTGAATACGAAAAATCGTAAAACAAATAAAGTAAAAACAAATAAGTGGCCAGTTTTAATAATTGTTTAAAAAAAAAACGTACTTTCACAAAACAACTCGGTGGCGCAGTTAGTAAAGTCGTGAAACCAATTGTGCATATCGCAGAGTTACTGGTGATCGGAGGTTCGAGTCCGACTGGTGTTAGTTTTATTTTTTAATCATCTCAATATTATCAAACTTTAAAAATAGTGTTATTAAACCAGAAACCGTTGTTTACAAAATATACATTCGTGATTTAACTACTGTTTATTCTACTTAAAAACACTGTAAACTACAACCCATTATCCCAAATAGCGTTAAGCATTGCTTGATAACAATAAATCAATACTTCCTTTACAAGTGAACTTGAAATACTCCCAAAATGACAAATGCAGATATACTAAAGGCCATTGCGGATTTGAAGAATGATTTGAAAAATGATGTGCAAAATGTTAGTGAAAAATTAGACAAAAAATTCGAAGAATTGAAATTAGCCCAAACTAATTTAAAAGAAAAGGTAAAATTATTGGAACAAAAAGTTGAAAATTTAGAATCAACAAATCGTAAGAAAAACTTAATAATCTACGGTTTAATTGATATAAGCCATGATACAAATGTTATGGAAGAGCAAATAATATCATTCTTTAACATTACGCTGAAAGTAAATTGTACAATAAAAGACATTGATTTTATTCGGAAACTCAGACCAAGTGGAGATAGCTCTAAATGTCCTATTATTGTTGGTTTTGTGTCATGGCGAATAAAAATTCAGATTCTGGCAAACCGAAAACTATTGAAGGGAACGTCCATTTATTTATCTGATGATCTTTCGCCAGCAGCTCGTCAGAAAAGGAAAGATTTAATACCTTATATGGTACAACTTCGTAACGAAGGGAAGCAAGCAGTCATCAAACAAGATAAGCTGTTTGTAAATGGCCAAAATATAAATATGGATGAACTAAAAATGGAATATAATTTAAAAAAACGACCACTATCATCGGAAGAAAAAAGCTACGAAGACCACAAAATTAACAACCAAGTAAACAAGAAAGTAAGCAAACATATTTTTAGAGCATCAACTTTAGATCATTTCATACGGCCGAGATCTTACTCTATCGGTAATGATAACCAGGCAAAACCTCAAAGCAGCCTGGCGTTACAACCTACGCAATAGCAATCCAACTTGAAACTTTTACAAACTGGGAATGGAAGCAGAATGATTGGAGAAAGTGATGAACTAAAGGACAAAGTAAAATTTATATTTTGGAACTGTAATGGAATAAATAACTTTTTAAATTTAGATACTAAACAGCAACAATATTTTAAAAACTGTAGTGTTATAGGACTGAGTGAAACATGGCTATGCAGAAATTTTGGAAATGACTTTAAATTAAAAGAGGAATATCATTGCTATGAGGTGCTAGCTGTTAAGGAAAAACAGTTCGGAAGAGCAAGTGGAGGGTTGATATTGTTAGTAAATAAGTCTATTAATACGGAGTTGATAGATTCTTCTAATCTATGGATTGCAGTAAAAGTAAATTTAACAGGTTGTAATTATATTTTGATCTTTGTATATTTTAAGCCTAGTTATGATGTGGGTGTGGTGATAGATTTACTAAATGATTTGTTGAGTTTAATAAGTACAAACTATCGAGATACAGCAATTATTATTGCGGGGGATATGAACTGTAGGATTGGCACATTGGGTCAAGAACATGACGAGATTTTTGATTGTACACTTTTGAACAAAAACAGAAAATCTCAAGATATAGTCAATCGAAGAGGTATAAAACTCAACGAATTTTTTGAGAGTTCCAATTTTTATGTTATAAATGGTAGAAGTAGGTCGGACCCAGAAGGACAGTTCACGTTTTTCAATACAAACGGAAACAGCGCTGTGGATCTCGTATGGGGAAATGATCTGGCTTTGGTTGAAGTTATAGATTTTGCAATTACAGACATTGTTTTAACGTCAGATCATTTACCTTGTATGCTGATCATCGACAGCACTGTTTCCAGTAGTAGAAGCAAGCGTAGATATAGTAAAATTAAAAGCTTTAAGTGGAATGAGGAAAAAGTTTCGTCATACTTAGAGTTGCTCAGAGAATCTCAATGGCCAACCTTGCACTCAGCAACACAGTTTTATCAGACTATGGTTACTAATATAACGAATGTAGCCACTAAACTCGATATGTGCAATGAAAAAACTATTATCACTACAAGCTCAGGGGAAATATTAAAAAATAAAAATAAGATATGGTTTGACAAGGAATGTCAACAACTAAAAGTAACCCTAAAAAATAACTTCAAACTAGCAAAAACCACAAACTTTTCCCTAACGATTACAAAACTATATGTAGAAAGTAAAAAAAGGTACAAAGATACTATAAAGGCCAAGAAAGAAGGATATTTCCAAGCTATTAAAGATAACCTTATTAAGTCCAGGGATAGTAAGGAATTTTGGAGTATTCTTAAACAATTTCGATATAAAGGTAATTTATCAAACATAAACCCTATACATATAGATCAGTGGAATCAGTATTTTCAAACTTTGTATCCTCCAAGTATTATAAATGAACAAACCTTTTTTGATGCCCACCATCCATACCTAGATGTCGAAATCGCTGCTGAAGAGCTTCAAGCCGCATTACGACAAATTAAAAGGGGTAAAGCTCCCGGCCCAGATGGTTTAACAAACGATTTCCTTAAAAATTTACCTGAAGTAGCTGAGACTCACTTATTAAATATGTTAAATCTAGCCTTCGAAAATGAAAAGTGCGGTGAAAATTGGACCAAGTTTAAACTTAAACTGTTATTTAAAAAGGGTAACACTCAAAATCCCGAAAATTATAGGGGTATTGCTCTGTTAAATGCAATCACGAAAATTTACACAAAAATTCTCAGCAACCGACTCCTTACTTGGGCGGAAGAAGCGCAAATATTACCCGAGAATCAAGGGGGTTTTAGGAAAGGAAGGGGATGCCAAGACAATATATTCATCTTGACAAATTTAGTTCAATCACACATTAGACTACCTAAACGAAAAGTTTATGCATGCTTTATTGATCTTAAAAAAGCTTTTGATAAAGTAGAACATTCCCTCTTATGGGATAAATTGTACTCGCTGGGTATTAGCAGAAAAATTGTGTCGATATTAAAAGATATGTACATTAACGCCAAAATGATCGTTGATCTTGGAGATCCTGAAAATACCTTAAACATACATATCACACAGGGAATATTGCAAGGAGATTCCTTGAGTCCCCTTCTATTCATTTTGTTTATAGCCGACTTAGACAGTTACTTCCAGACGAATGGAGCGACAGGAGTTAGTCTCAACGGGCATTTAGAAATTACTCATCTACTGTATGCAGATGACTGCACAATATTCGGAGACTCGCCTATAAATCTCCAAAGAAATCTGAACTTTTTCGAAAAATATTGTAACAAGAATAAGTTACAAATTAACATCCCAAAAACAAAAATTGTAGTCTTCAGAAAAAAAGGAAAGATTAAGCAACAGAAATTTTATCTTTGCAATGAACTAATAGAAGTTGTGAATAGATTCGTCTACTTGGGCGTCCCCTTCACTAGCACAAGCTTATTCCTAGAATCATTGAATACATTTACAAAAAAAGCAAATTCAGCAATTGGTTGTGTACGGGAAACATTAGTCAGGTCACAATCAACTTTATGGGATACAAAGCTGAAACTTTTAAATTCTATAGTTGTAACTACTTTACTCTACTGTGCCGAAACATGGAGTTTGCGTTACCTTGAAGAGCTGGATAAAATTCAAAGCAATTTTTTCAAGAGCATTATGTGCTTACCGCGAAGCACACCACACTATATGCTGAGATCGGAAACGCAAAGAGCACACATAGGATCGCAAGCATTAAATTTAATTTTAAATTGGTGGATTAAGATGCTGAATGCACCCAGTGCGAAACTTACCAAAGTGAGTTATTTAAGAATGGCGGAGCTAGATAAGAGTCCTGATAATGTTCATAAGCTTAATTGGGCCACCCAACTTAAGAAAATTGTTACTGATCTAGGATATGGTTATACTTGGGAAGAACAGAATGCACGGTCAATTAAGCAATTAAAACAAGAAATAATACAAAGTTATATAAATAAAATTCGAGCAAGGGATGAAAATAAAATCTTAGAATCTAATTATAACTTAAATTATAAATATTTTCATCCACCCAATACCTCTTCATACCTTGAGCTAGATATACCAATTGATAAAAAAAGAGTCATTTTCCAGATGCGCGTTATAAATAAGAACCATATCAGAATATGCACAAGAGGTATAGTTTATAGATGGGATTCAGAATTGAAATGTGGGATGTGCAATTTGGATGAATTTGATACCTTAGATCATTTTCTGCATAGATGTCCAATTCTAAAATCTTTAAGGGATCAATACATTTCAAAATACAGAAAACATACAAATGTAATAAATATAACAGCATCTTTGCTTGATAACCTCAGCATCTCCAAAATAAATGATATTTATTTCTATACTATCAACGCGCTTAAATTGAGAAGTTTTGTTTTGTCTGAGTAGAAAAGACTTTCGATCCGCCTATAAACTGTATCTTCAGAATATTTTAATGCATTTATATACATTATATGATTATTAATTGTTACTGTTGTTTACTGTTATTATTTAAATTGGTATTATTATTGTTATCCACTCATTTTTGCTCTCAGTCTTAGAATCGTAATCCCACATTATTAGCGATTTTATTTTTTATTGTTATTATTATTGTTATTATTACTGAAGCTATTTTTCTTATTGTTATTGTTATTATAATTGTTATTATTATCGTTATTATTATTGTTATTATTCTTGTTCTTGTTTTCTTTTACATCTGTTATTGTTATTGTTATTGCTATTGTTATTGTTATTATCATTATTATTACTATTGTTCTTATCAGTATTATTATTATTACTATTGTTAATTGCTCTTTTCTCTCTTCTTTCTCTGTTTTGTGTACCAATCACCTGTAATAACCATGGGTTTAAATACAGTATTATTATTATTATTATTATTATTATAGGAAAATGGCTCGAACATTCAAACGCAAAACGGAGAAAACTTTCATTGATGAAGTTTCTGTGGCTTCTGTGATAGATGACGTGTTGAAAGTAAAATTATTAATAAGAAAATTAGCCGATAATTATAACTTAAAACCTGCAACCCTACACCGTAGAATTGAAAAAATAATAATAATGACGGCTAAGGCGTAAGTTTTTCATTTAAGTATACCTCCCAGCAAGTATTTACAACCGAACAAGAAGACCAACTAAATGCTTATATAATAAAATGCAGTAATATGCATCATGGCCTTACATTAACTAAAGTGCAGCAGCTTGCTTACGAAAACGCTAAAAAATTGAATTGCACCTATCCATCATCTTGGGATGTCAATAACAGTGCTGGCTTGGATTGGGCATATGGTTTTGGAAAGAGCAATAAAAATATTAGTTTAAGACAATCCAACAATAAGTGTTGCCCGATCATTTTCATTTAATAAGACAGCCGTTGAAACCTGTTTTAATAGTTTTCAAGAGTTTTCAATTTCTCGTAAGTCTTCATTTTGCAGCTGACCGTATTATTAATTTCCATGAAACCGACATTAAAACTGTGATGAATACTCCAAAGATACTGGCAGAAAAAACTCAACGCCAAATTGGCCAAATTGTTTCTGCAGAGATTGACGAGTTGGTAAGATTTGGAGGTATCATTACTGGAACTGGTAACGGTATTCCACCTGCATATGTGTTTCCCAGGGTTCATTACAAAAGCCACTTTTTTAAATGGTGCTCCTGAAGGGTCTTTGGGCTTATCGTCTAGATCTAGTTGGATAAATAGTGAATTATTAAATATAGAGGTTCTTAAACATATTCAAAAACACACAAATAGCACAAAGGAAAATCCCATTCTTCTAATTTGTGACAATCATGACTCACATATTTAAGTTGAAGCAATTAATTATTCACGTGAAAATGGAATTGTTTACTTATCGTTTCCTCCACACACATCCCACAAACTCAACAAACAAAACTCAAGATAGCCTTCAATGGCTGGCACATTAATCACTCTGGGAAAGCGTTAACTATTTATGATTCAACACAAAAAATATTACGAGCGAATTTGCTAAGCCCAGAATCGTGCCGTTTAATAGATTGGCATTTTCCGAAGAAGATTTTTCTCCTTGTGACGTTTATAGCAACTAAGAATGCCCAAATGATCATACAAATGATTCTAGTGCCAATCCTATTGATCCAGAATTAACGATAGAGCGAGAGCAATGTGTAACACCAAATACCAGCCTTCTTATATCCTTCTAGAGAGCCACCAAATACCATTAATGATTTTGAGTTACATAATATGACTTCCACATCAAGAGCTTCTGCTGGAATTAATGGAACACAACCAAGCCATGCATAACTCATGAAGTTGTAAGGCCTTTTTCAAAATTTATCGAAACAATCCAATCAGAAAAGAAAAAGGAAAAGGTAAATCACGAATTTACACAGATACCCCAGCAAAAAAAAGAATAGAAGAATTGCAAAGACCTAAGGATAAAGCAAACCTCAAAAAAGAACAACGAAAACGCGCAAAAGAACTGAAAACTGCTAAAAATTTGCTAAGCATAACTGATAATCCCTGCAAGAAACCAAATAAAAGGAAATGGGCTGTATCTATAGAATCAGACTCTTCAAACTCTCCAGCTACTATTTTATTACAGGAATCATTCGATTCTGAAATATCCACCATGGAATCATTTGATGATGATATTGTGAATACTGCCCCACCTGCAGCAAATGATATTCATGATGGTGACTATTTTATAACAAAGGTAGTTAACGTAGGAAAGAAGCAACCTTATAAGTATTTTGTTGGAAATATAGTGTTAAAATAATCCGATTGTCAGAATGACTTTCTAATCTCTTTTTTAAAGTTTAAGCCGACTGGAATTTTTGTGTTCCCTGATATAAAAGACGAAGCTTCGGTTAATATTTCTGATATTGTGCCGAAGTGTGCAAAGACCTTTACTAAAAAAAGGCACTAGTAGAACAGCTTTTCTTTTCAATTTTAAGGTTAATTTGCCACCTTACAACATTTCAATGTAAATCACTTCATAAAAACTAGTGGCGACTGATTAAGATACTTGAAGAATGATTATATCTTATTGTTTAAGAATTGCTTTTTATTATTTTAAGAATAATGATTATATCTTAAACAATAAGATATAATCATTCTTCAAGTATCTTAATCAGTCGCCACTAGTTTTTATGAAGTGATTTACATTGAAATGTTGTAAGGTGGCAAATTAACCTTAAAATTGAAAAGAAAAGCTGTTCTACTAGTACCTTTTTTTAGTAAAGGTCTTTGCACACTTCGGCACAATATCAGAAATATTAACCGAAGCTTCGTCTTTTATATCAGGGAACACAAAAATTCCAGTCGGCTTAAACTTTAAAAAAGAGATTAGAAAGTCATTCTGACAATCGGATTATTTTAACACTATATTTCCAACAAAATACTTATAAGGTTGCTTCTTTCCTACGTTAACTACCTTTGTTATAAAATAGTCACCATCATGAATATCATTTGCTGCAGGTGGGGCAGTATTCACAATATCATCATCAAATGATTCCATGGTGGATATTTCAGAATCGAATGATTCCTGTAATAAAATAGTAGCTGGAGAGTTTGAAGAGTCTGATTCTATAGATACAGCCCATTTCCTTTTATTTGGTTTCTTGCAGGGATTATCAGTTATGCTTAGCAAATTTTTAGCAGTTTTCAGTTCTTTTGCGCGTTTTCGTTGTTCTTTTTTGAGGTTTGCTTTATCCTTAGGTCTTTGCCATTCTTCTATTCTTTTTTTTTCTGGGGTATCTGTGTAAATTCGTGATTTACCTTTTCCTTTTTCTTTTCTGATTGGATTGTTTCGATAAATTTTGAAAAAGGCCTTACAACTTCATGAGTTATGCATGGCTTGGTGGTGTTTAAGTTAAGTAACCAAACATTTGAATAACAAGATAAATTTATATATGATGTTTTTATACTCGATACTATATATCGCATCCGTTACCAATTATTCGGTATCCTTTGATTTATACACAGAATGAACTAAAAATATATATCAAATTTATTTTATTTATTTATATATTTAATATTATTATTATTATTATTATTATTTATTATTATTATTATTATTTTTTTATATTACAAAGTTTCTTAACGAAGCTCACAATGATATCTCATATCGTACTTAACAAAATTATTTAGATCATATAAAATTTAAATTGTTAAAAAATTTGTATATTTCTTATTATTATTTATTTTTATTAAAATTACATAACAAAAAATTAATAATATTTTAATAATTATATAAATTAATTCTTATTTAAAATAATCTTATATTACTCTCAACAAATACTCTAATAATATATTTTGTCATAAATTTTTTTTATATTTAAAATAAATATTATAATATATAAATACTTATATCAGTATAAAATTTCTTTATATAATTATGAAAAAATTAATTTAATAGTTAATTATTGATATTAATGCATAAATAAAAGTATTTTCTAATGAAATATATTTTGTCAATGTTCGATTAACACATTTCATAATAATACGTTTTCATTATTGACAAAAAAAGTTTTTCTAAAAATGAAATCTTATACTATAATATATATATTTATATATTAAATTTTTTAATTATTTATATACTAATAATTTATAATAAATCGATATTAAATAAAAAATAAAAATATATACTTTTTAAGTTTACCTTAAAAATATTATTGTTTTGTATGATTGAAATAATTAATATTAAACTATGTTTATTAATAATCGTTAATAAAAAAATTAAATATATTTTAATTTATAAAATAAATATTATTATTAAATTTATAATTTATTATTTTATATATTATAGAAATTGAAAAAATAAATCATGTTTACTACGACAGTAAATTAGAAATACTATTTAATTTTTATGTGTTTTCTACATGGTACTTTGACTTACATAGGGACTTATATTATTGTGAATAATGATATAAGTGAAAACCTTTATTTTTTATTTGATAGAATTATTATATTTTATCATTTAAATATTTATAATAAATACATTATTTTTATAAAGTAAAAAATATGACCGACGAAAATTCTACAGCTGTTGCAGCAACTGCGGTTACTGCTGCTTCTACAACACCAACAAAAAAAGCAACAGCTTCTGGTGCTAAGCGTACAAAACAACATTCAAAACCAACACATCCGCGTACATCAGAAATGGTTGTTAACGCAATTAAAAATTTAAAAGAACTTGGTGGTTCATCATTACAAGCAATTAAATAATATTTAGCTGCAAATTATAAAGTGGATTCTGATAAAATTTCTCCACCCAGCAAAAAGTACAAAATCCGCTGCCAAAAGTAGCCCTGCTCGTAAACCGAAAGCACCAAAAGCTAAGAAAGCTTCTTTTGCCAAATCATCTCCTACAAAAATTAAAAAAGCAGCACCAAAAAAGAAATGATCTGTTACTTTAATAATATATTGAAATATTTGATTATTTTTGCTAAAAAATGAAAATAACATAGGCCTTAATGCAGGCCACAAATTAATATTTGATAAGAGTAAATAGTTTTTTGTATAAATATTTTATAAAATAATAGTTTAGCAACATTTGGCACAGTGAGTACTTGGATGGGTGACCACTTGAGAATACTGTGTGCGGTTGCATATTTTATTAAAAATACATGGTATAATAAATAAGTATATATTTAAATTGATTACTTCATTGAAAATTTTAATAATATACTTTAATATTAATGACATTTATGAAAAATATATATTTGTAAAAATTTTCATTTATTACTGGCAACAGCCATACCACGTTGAAAACACCGGTTCTCGTCCCATTCTCTGTACAACAGCTGTAGTGAACACATCATTGTGACTACAACTAAATTACAGACTTACATAACAAAATTTTATTTTTTTGTTATATGTAAATTTTTAACAAACAAAAAAATAAACTCAAGTCAGTGCATGAAGCCTAAGCCTCGTGGCTTAAAACGCCTTAATAAAGATGGGCAAAGCTCATCCGAAACAAAAAATAAAGTGCTTGTACTTAATATACAAGATACTTGTGAAATAAACCACGAAAATGTAAAAAATATAGTTAAAAAAGACACAATAAACAGTGATTTGAAGGCAAAAAAGTGTGAAGCTAAAACTAACGACAGTGAAAAAGACACGAATAATAAAATCAGTAGAGAACGAGATAAATAAAGGATTTCATATTAAATATACCGCAAACAATACAAAGATATACTTATATGATCACGAAGAATATAAAAAGTACATAGAAATTTTAAACGAAAATAAAGTAGAATATCACATATACACCCCAAAAGCGGACAGAAAACACGCCTTTATCCTAAGAGGGCTAGACAACAGCACAGACACGGAAGAAATTATCGAAGACCTTGAAGACAAATATAAATTAAATGTCGAAAAGGTTTTCAAACTAAAAAACACCAAAAAAGGACTCTTTCTGGTAATTTGTGACAGCACGATTAACCTCAAATACCTTAACAAAAACGTACAATATGTGAACAGGACAAAACTATCCTGGGAAAAGCGGTATAACACGCCCGAAATTATCCAATGTAGGCGGTGCCAGTCCTGGGGCCATAGTACAACCCACTGCCGCGCGGCTCCACATTGCCTCAAATGCGCATAAGGTCACTGGACCAGAGAATGCGACAAAGTGCGCAAAGAGGACCCGACAACCACCAAGAATATCAAATGTGTTAACTGCCAGGGTAAACACTTAGCATTCCACAAAGAATGCCCAGTATATATTAAAAAACTGGAAATGAAAACTAAGAAATACGTCCCAGCTCCTCTTCCAACAACAAATCCTTGGTACTAAAACACGCACTTCCAATCAACACAACCGGCACAAACCACACCAATACAACAAAACATCCAACCACAACAACCGCGTCAAAACATACAAAACCCTATGGGCAACTTAAACGAATTGACAGCAGAAATCCAAAACCTTAACAATTTAATAAACATTGAAAAAATGCTGGAACTTGTAAAGCAATTAAACTCAGCCCTAAAAAACTGCAAAAGCGAACTGGAAAAGTTCATTACATTCAACAATTTTCTTCGTGATAAGTTTGCCCAATGTCCATAAACATTGGATCATGGAATGCGTGCGGTCTAAGGCATAACGTCCAAGAGCTTAGACATTACATCGAAAAACACAACATACACATTATGACAATAAACGAGACAAAATTGACACCGGACACAAAAAAAAAAAAAAAAAATTTAACGTTTTGAGAAGGGATCGCACTGCACATGGAGGTGGTGTGGCTATACTAATAAAAAACAACATCCCATATCAAACAGTTGATGTTCAAAATAGAACATCTATTGAACACCTTGCCATCAAATTAATAAATAACATTTTTATTGTTGCAGCGTACAACAACCCACGCAACATATTCACGGACCTTGACCTAAAGACACTGACCGACATAGGAACAAAAACACTGATAATAGGAGACTTAAACGCGCGACATCATACCTGGAAAAAGCACATAACAAACACAAACGGACGTACTTTATACAAACACATAACAGACAAAAACATGATCGTACTACACACAGAAGAGCCTACGCACTTCCCTCACAACAACGCAACACCGACGTACATTGACATCGCCATAAACAAAAATGTAAACAAAATAACTAAACTTACAACACACACAGAACTGACATCAGACCATAACCCAATCATGTTTACATTAAATGATCAACACACAGACAACACAACAACAAAGTGTACGTCGTATAAAACAACAGACTGGGTCAAGTTTAGGAAAACACTAGACAATAACATAAACATAAATAAAAAAATAAAAACAAACAGTGATGTTGACATGGCGCTAGCTGAATTAACAAGTGCAATAATAAACACCAAAAACAAACACACAAAACAAATTAATATAAATTTTTCTAAACTTGACCTTAGTCAAGAAATTAAAAACCTAATCAAAGTGCGTAACGCTCTACGTAGACTGGACCACAGACGAGTAATACAAACAATCAAACCCGACATCAACAAACTAAACAAGGTGATAAGACAAAAAATAAGGCAACAGTTGAATCAGCAATGGGAAGACACCCTTAAATCCCTCAAACCAGGGGACAAATCATTGTGGAGAATGACGAAATCATTCAGGCACAAAAAAGAAAATATTCCCACATTGATTAAAGACAATACTAATTACATGAGTGACAAACAAAAGGCGGATCTCATTGCTGACTCAATTGAAGCCGTACAACAAAACAACAACATATCACCCCTTGATAACACAGTCAGTCAGTCCGTAATAGAACTGCAAAACAAAACCGACTATGCAAAGAAACGAATCAAACTGACGTCACCACAAGAAGTAAAACAAACGATTAGAAAATTACCTAACAACAAAGCCCCTGGACAAGACAATATACAAAACAAAGACGTCAAAAACCTTTCGACTAAAGCGTTGGTGCAACTTACTTACATTGTTAACGCAATGTTTGCATTGGGGTACTATCCCGGGGCCTGGAAAACAGCGGTGGTGGTCCCAATACTGAAGCCCAACAAAAACCCAACAGACCCAGCAAGCTACAGGCCAATTAGTCTGCTGAGCTCACTATCTAAAGTGGCCGAAAAGCTCATTCTATCCAGACTGAACAAAGTCATTGCACAAAAAAACATACTAATAGACGAGCAATTCGGCTTCCAGAAGGGTCACGGAACCACCATGCAAGTAGCAAGAATCGCAGATTCAATAACGAAAAACTTTAACAAAGGAAACGTCACTTCCATGGTCGTCCTGGTTGTCGAAAAAGCATTCGATACGGTCTGGATAGAAGGGGCTATTCACAAAATCAACAAAACCGGTATCCCAACTCAACTCAGCAGACTGATGGCCTGCTACCTTCAAAACCGAAATTTCCTGCTGAAAATAAAAAACAAAAAATCGACCGTAAGGGAAATAAGGGCAGGAGTCCCACAGGGATCAGTCTTGGGACCAGTCATTTTTAATATATACATAAACGACATGCCCAAATTCGCTAAAACAAACCTGGCCGTATATGCGGACGACACCGCCATATACGCACATTCGTTTAACGCCCAGGTGGCGACAAAACAAGTCCAGATACACCTGGATATGATCCTACAATTTGCCAAGGATTGGAAAATTAAAATAAACAACTCGAAAACTGAACACATCCTGTTCACCAAAAAATTCACAAACATCAAAATCACGAGTCCCCTTAAGGTGAACGGGATGAGTATCCTAATCAGCAATAAGGTGAAATATCTGGGTGTATATCTGGATAAGGGCATGTCGTTTGTGCCTCAAATAAATCACTTGGTGGCCAAGGGTCACGGGGTAGTGCGTACACTGTATCCATTGCTTAACAGGTACAGTGCACTAACGCTAAAAACAAAAAAGTTGTTGTACGATGCAATAATAAGACCAATAATAACAAACGCAGCACCAGTCTGGTGCAGTGCATCCAAAACCCAATTCATTAAACTCCAACGATTACAAAATAAATGCCTTAGACTAGTTGCAAACGCAGACAGACTTATCACGATCAAAAAACTGCACAGCACAACAGACACAAAAACAATAAAAGAATCAATTAAAACAATGTCAGAAAAATTCTACAAACACCAGATACATAAAAACGATCTAACAAAAAATATGATAATAGACCTGCCAGCACAGACAAAACATAAATTAATATATCACACGCTGGAACCCAGACTACAATAAAATATAAAAATAAAATAAAATCAACACGACCTACGACAACAAAACAATAAATTACAACAACAACCTATACTGACAAGTCAGTTAAACATATAAACAGTTTTTTTTTTCCAACTTTTTCTGTAACAAACAAACAAAAAATAAAAATAAAGTAACACAAAACCTAACCACCCCCAAATCCTCCAAACTAATAAAAGCCATGCAAATCCAAAACAAATTTAGGATGAAAGCGCAAGGTAATAACCTAGAATATAACAAAATAAAATATTTTAAATATACATTATATATAATTTGCATTGTATACTAATTGTATAATGTTTGTTAATTTTGTGAAAATAAAGATTTATTTTAAAGTTAAAGGTTCTCGTCCGATCACCGAAGTTAAGCAACATTGGGCACAGTCAGTACTTGGATGGGTGACCGCTTCGGAACACTGTGTGCGGTTGCCTTTTTATATTAAAAATATAAATTATTTTTCTTCTTTTTTTTTACACACCATATATAAATATATGTTATTTAGATATGTAAATCTTTTATATTATTCGTCAACAAATAAATATTAATTTTTGGTATAAAATTTTATTGCATTTATAACTCATATCACAGTTACTTTAAAGCGAGAAGTTTTTTTAATATTTCAAATGAATATAAAATAATATAAATTTTATGAAATTTATTTATTTTTAGAAATAGCAATCGCTTATAATTATAACAGAATTTTAATAATGTTTAATTTTATTTCAATAATTTATATATATATGTATACATATATATAATATTTTTTAATAAAAATAATATACTCTTATTTAATAATATATGTTGATCCTATATATAGGACCGAAAATATTTCTTATTTGTTTTTTTTTTTTAAATTTAAATTAATTATTAAAAATTAATTTGCGGCCTTTATTAAAAGGCCTAATATCGATTGAAATATACAATATATTTTAATTGAAATATATTGTATGTTTCGACCCACCCCCCTGCCCCGAAAGTGGAAATTTCGACCACCCCGACGGCCATTTATCCCACCTCTTGGGCCTCCTCTTGGACCACGTCTTCGACCTGACCCACGCCCACGCTGAACTGTTTGTTGGGTTTGTAGCAT
Organism: Chrysoperla carnea; assembly: GCF_905475395.1. Taxonomy (NCBI): domain Eukaryota; kingdom Metazoa; phylum Arthropoda; class Insecta; order Neuroptera; family Chrysopidae; genus Chrysoperla; species Chrysoperla carnea. The sequence goes on from NC_058342.1 coordinate 10,361,507, forward strand.
GTCTGTTGAAACATATTTATTAATTAACACCATTTAATAAAACATTTTAAAAATTTTACTTACTTTGGTTGATTGCCCGTAAAAACGCCTGTACAATTGGCTCCTGTATTATATTTTGTAAATTATTCGGCTGAACGTCTTGTTCAGCATTCTGTTGATCATTCGGCCGATCAACAGAAGGCTGAACAGGGCGTTCAGCATTATCATTTTCAACATTTGATGCATTTTCAACATTTGATGCATTTTCGACATTTTCATTGTTGCCATCCATGACTTTATTTTACAAAAAAACACACAATTTTAAAAATTATATTCGACAATTTGATATTACAAAGTCAAACGTTTAAATGCGAAATAAATGTGTTGTATTTATATTTATATGAAATTTCAAAATTTTTGTTGTCATATCCTATTGGATAGCTATCAGAGTATGGACTAATCAAATTGTAAAGGCGTGGCTTAAAAAATCTTTAATGCTTTATATAAAAAGGCACAATTGTACCGGCGCTCACATACATTACAATATTTGTGAGGTTAACACACGTGTTATCCGTTCGTTAAAATATTGTAAATAAAATTTTATTAAAATGACTGGCAGAAGAAAAGGTGGAAAGGGTCTTGGAAAAGGGGGTGCAAAACGTCATAGAAAATAATAAGATAAATAAATATAAATGCTGTTACCAATACTGAACACGCAAAACGTAAAACAGTTACAGCTATGGATGTTGTATATGCATTAAAACGACAAGGTAGTACTTTGTATGGTTTTGGAGGTTAAGAAAATATAATAATTTACTTAAAATATTTAGTAAATTTATTAAAGAATATTTAATACACTAATTTTATTTATATAAGAGTAAATAAATTTGTTAATAAATATAACATATTATATAATTTGTTTAAAACAAATTATTTTGTTTATAACATACATTACCAAATATTTTTTTTTTTTTGTATTATATCTGCAATAATAAATTATAATTTGTATATTATCTATTTTATTTTACAATAACTTATTGAATTTTTGATAAATTTTATTATAAAATAATATACTACTATATTTTTTATATATACAAGTTGAGAGTAACAAGTATCGATAGGAGATTATCGAATTTATAACTAATAAAACATTTCGCCTCAATCAAAGAAAATAAAGAATTTGCAATAGCATTTGTTATACTTTCAATAAATATTTTATTATTAAAAAGCATATAAACTTTCTATTGAAAATGATATTTTAAACTAGATGACCAAGTGAACTTCGTTACACAAACAATATATGACGTATTCGTTATTTAAATAATCAGTATCCTTTGATATTATATCAATACGTTACTCTCTTCTTTTGATACATATTAATAAAATTTCAATTTGTAAGATTTTATGTCAATTATATAAATAATATTATATATTTTCTAAATACATAAGTTAAGTAACCAAACATTTGAATAACAAGATAAATTTATACATGATGTTTTTATACTCGATACTATATATCGCATCCTTTTACCAATTATTCGGTATCCTTTGATTTATACACAGAATAAACTAAAAAGATATATCAAATTTATTTTATTTATTTAAATTTGATATTAACGTATTCATGCCTGCCAAGGAGGGAGAGAGGATACAGGATTTACACCCCAGAGCCTCCCATCTCCTTGAGAGACATAAATCTTCACAAGTCAGCTACGTCTTTTGAAGAAAGTTCACTGACTTGTGGCCGTGTAGTCTGTACGTCCGTCAGTCCACGCGACGTCCGTTGGTCCGTCTGTCTTCCGAGTCGGTGGTACGTAAGTCTGTCTAATGTCCTGGTCAAGCAGGCTCCGTCCCTGCACCGTAGCGATGTGGAACCTACTAAAAATAGAAAATGAAAAAGAAAAAAAAAGAAACTTCAAGGGCTGTTACTTGAAGACAGTCTGATGCGATCTCAATGTACGAAGGGTGCCTATAATGACAGCCTTCTGCATAGAAGAGATAAGGTGACGAAGATGAGACCTGCAGACCGGAATTTGAGATAGATTCGTCTCGAGAGTGGGACGAATTCCGCCTAGGCAACCGATAATGAGGACAACCATTTTGACTGAGTAGCCAGGGTGTAGTTGTCGTAGTTCTTGTAAGAGATCAAGATATTTAGTCCGTTTTTGCTCCTCCTTCGTGACTATGTTCGTTTCTGCAGGCGCAGAGAACTCGATGACGTACATAGTCTTAGATAAGATATCCTGGAGCACTATATCAGGCTTAGTAGCAGAGAGCTGCCTGGTAGTTGGGAACGAGAAATTCCAGAAATATAATGCATTTCTCGTTCCTGACGACGGACTCGATCTCGCCTGGAGCATATGGTAGGACTGGCGTAGGGTCCACTTCATACTTGTGTCTCAAGAAGTAGTACAGCACGCGGAGGGCAGCGTTATGGCGATGTATGTAGGTGTTCGTGGCATAAGAAGGACACGCCGAGATGAGGTGCATCAGCGTCTCCGGCCGAGATTTGCACGCTCTGCACATAGTGGTGGAGACTGCTTCTTTACATACATACTTTTGGTGAGTTAGCGTCGCTATCACACCATCTTGGGCAGCGATGATAAAGCCTTCTGTTTCGGACTTGAGTCCAGCTGATCGAAGAAAAGAGAACGTAAGATCAACGGAAAGACCACAGGTGTCTAGATGACGGTAGAACATTCCCTGATGGTCACGATTCCGATGATCTTCGAAGAGGGAGCGTATTTCAGCTCGTTTCACAGCTGAACGAAGTCGAGATTTGGAGAGAAGGACCACGTTATCATCAAGATCACGATTAGACGGATCAAAAGCAAGGCCCAATTTAGACGCTGCATGTTGTGCTGCAGAGAACAAGAATGCTCCTTTACCCTGTAACTCATGATCGCGCACGAGTTCCATAAGAGGGTCTGAACTATTTATGACCTGACAAGCTATTCCTAAAACTACCCTATCATGTAGACATTCAACGGATAGGAGACCTCTACCTCCTTGCTGGCGTGGGAGGTAATTACGCGGTACAGAAGCACGTGGGTGCAAACTACGATTGACGTTCATGAGTTTGCGAGTGCCTCTGTCAAGATCCTTAAGCTCTTCTATTGTCCATTTAATGGAACCAAAAGAATAGAGAAGGATGGGATCTTATGGATCCCAGACAATTCTGATTGCCAGATTTGTCGAAGACGGTGCCTATACCTGCCGCGAAGAGCTTCCTTGACAGTAGACACACTTTGAATGTGACTTTGGGTGTGTTTACACCGACACCCAAATATGTGTAGAGCTCTTCTTCATCGAGATGTTTCACGATGCTTCCATCTGTGAGCTGCACGTCTGCATCGTAATCAGGGACACGACCCCTCTTACAATGAATGACGGCACATTTGTCAAGTCCGAATTCCATGCCAATAGCCTTCGTGTACTGATGGACAGCTTTGAGAGCTTGAGATAGATTGCTCTCAGAAGAAGCATAAAGTTTCAGGTCATCCATATATATTTAATATTATTATTATTATTATTATTATTATTATTATTATTTATTATTATTATTATTTTTTTTTATATTACAAAGTTTCTTAACGAAGCTCACAATGATATCTCATATCGTACTTAACAAAATTATTTAGATCATATAAAATTTAAATTGTTAAAAAATTTGTATATTTCTTATTATTATTTATTTTTATTAAAATTACATAACAAAAAATTAATAATATTTTAATAATTATATAAATTAATTCTTATTTAAAATAATCTTATATTACTCTCAACAAATACTCTAATAATATATTTTGTCATAAATTTTTTTTATATTTAAAATAAATATTATAATATATAAATACTTATATCAGTATAAAATTTCTTTATATAATTATGAAAAAATTAATTTAATAGTTAATTATTGATATTAATGCATAAATAAAAGTATTTTCTAATGAAATATATTTTGCCAATGTTCGATTAACACATTTCATAATAATACGTTTTCATTATTGACAAAAAAAGTTTTTCTAAAAATGAAATCTTATACTATAATATATATATTTATATATTAAATTTTTTAATTATTTATATACTAATAATTTATAATAAATCGATATTAAATAAAAAATAAAAATATATACTTTTTAAGTTTACCTTAAAAATATTATTGTTTTGTATGATTGAAATAATTAATATTAAACTATGTTTATTAATAATTGTTAATAAAAAAAATGTTTACTACGACAGTAAATTAGAAATACTATTTAATTTTTATGTGTTTTCTACATGGTACTTTGACTTACATAGGGACTTATATTATTGTGAATAATGATATAATTGAAAACCTTTATTTTTTATTTGATAGAATGATTATATTTTATCATTTAAATATTTATAATAAATACATTATTTTTATAAAGTAAAAAATATGACCGACGAAAATTCTACAGCTGTTGCAGCAACTGCGGTTACTGCTGCTTCTACAACACCAACAAAAAAAGCAACAGCTTCTGGTGCTAAGCGTACAAAACAACATTCAAAACCAACACATCCGCGTACATCAGAAATGGTTGTTAACGCAATTAAAAATTTAAAAGAACTTGGTGGTTCATCATTACAAGCAATTAAATAATATTTAGCTGCAAATTATAAAGTGGATTCTGATAAAATTTCTCCACCCAGCAAAAAGTACAAAATCCGCTGCCAAAAGTAGCCCTGCTCGTAAACCGAAAGCACCAAAAGCTAAGAAAGCTTCTTTTGCCAAATCATCGCCTACAAAAATTAAAAAAGCAGCACCAAAAAAGAAATGATCTGTTACTTTAATAATATATTGAAATATTTGATTATTTTTGCTAAAAAATGAAAATAACATAGGCCTTAATGCAGGCCACAAATTAATATTTGATAAGAGTAAATAATTTTTTGTATAAATATTTTATAAAATAATAGTTTAGCAACATTTGGCACAGTCAGTACTTGGATGGGTGACCACTTGAGAATACTGTGTGCGGTTGCATATTTTATTAAAAATACATGGTATAATAAATAAGTATATATTTAAATTGATTACTTCATTGAAAATTTTAATAATATACTTTAATATTAATGACATTTATGAAAAATATATATTTGTAAAAATTTTCATTTATTACTGGCAACAGCCATACCACGTTGAAAACACCGGTTCTCGTCCCCTAACTAATCTATCGTACTGAACGGATGTGTGTACCATACAGTGCGATTATTGGTGAAAAAAAAACTTTAAAAATTTATCAAAAACTTTTATTTATGTGTTTGAACGATAATTTATTTATAAGTGCTCAAATAATACATAAGTGAATGTAATAAGTAATAAATTTAATCTTTAAATTAAAAATTTAACACAATAGTGATTGACATTCATCCATTTTGAATAAAAATAAGTTTAAACATAAACGACCAGGTGCGTACCCAAACAAAAAAAAAGAAGGGGGCGGACAGCCCGCCCCCCTATACCACCAAAAGTGCTTCTAGTACAAGCGACTGACAGCCAAACAATCTAGGAAATAGACAGTAGCGTGCCAACTACTGATGGCACCACTCAAAACACAGGCTCAAACCCTGATCTAAATAAAATGGCCGCAAACCAAACTGAGCCTGTTGGGCTGTTTCATTGAAACAGCAGATCAATATAATGTGCCGGTTAGTAACAGGTTTCAAACGCTACAACCTACCCCTGGCACATCAAGAACAAACACGGCACAGCGTGAAAAGAGTAACACCGACGACGACGACGTTCCTGAATCAGGTGAAATATCAACCACAGCCACAAAAACCAAACAACCACCGCCAATAGTCTTTCACACGATTGTGAAAGACCATAGAAAATTAATTGACGAACTAAGAAAAGACATAAAAAATGGTTGTCATCTCAAATATGACAAAACCAACACCAATCTTTTTATCCACAACAAAAACGAGTATGATAACTACCTGCTTAAACTAGCACAAACAGAGGTCCACCAATACCACACCTACACGACCAAAGAGGAAAGGCATCACGCCTTTGTGCTCGGTGGCTGACCTGGGGATGTCAGCACCGATGACATAAAATTGGACATTGAGGAATGCTACAAAATAAATGTTTTAAACGTGTTTAAAATGAAAAATACCAGGAGACCACTCTTGCTGGTAGTGATGGATCACACAATAAACATAAAATTTCTACAAAAAACAATAAAATATGTTTATAACGTAAAAATTGATTGGCAAATACATTACAATAGCAAAAGGATTATACAATGCCACCAATGCCAGCAGTGGTCACATGCCACAAGCAATTGCCGGGCAACGCCAAAATGCGCCGAAGAACATTGGACCAAAGACTGTCAAAAATTCCCAGTCCGGTAGGATACCAATCTAACGAAAATGAAATGTGCCAATTGCGGAGAAAACCATCCCGCAAATTCAATTAAATGCATTGAATATATTAAAAAGATAGAATACATACACAATAGACGCCAAACTTTACCTAATAGAGCGCCAATCGGACCAAAGTTTGTACCAGCCCCAGCACCCACCAGCAACGCATGGGCCAGAGGAAACCCCACGGAAAAACCACAAACACCACCACATCCTTCCCAACATTCTCAACCACGCACTCAACAACAAGCATCCAATAACACAGCATTCACCGGCCTGGTAAATGAGATGGATGAACTTAGCCAACTAATTAACCTAGACAAGATGTTTAACGCTGTTAAACAGCTAAATCAACTACTCAAAAACTGCAACAGCGAATAAGAAAAGTTTAAAATATTCTACAACTTTTGTCAGGCCAATTTTAAATAGACACGACCATTAAACTAATGACCTGGAACGCTAACGGACTAAAACCAAAACTATCCGAGCTTAGAATATACCTACAACAACTTGACTTAGACATAGCACTAATTAATGAAACAAAAATGACAAACGACGACAAACTAAGACTAAATAACTACCAAATCATTCGAAATGATCGCACCGCCCGCGGGAGAGGAGTAGCAATCATTATAAAAAACTGTATACCTTTTAAACAAAAAGAATTAAAAAACAAAGTTTCAATGGAAACCATATGTATACAACTACAAAACAAAATGCACATAATTGCCGTGTACAACAGTCCATCCAATAAATTTACCCACCAAGACCTAGATACTTTAACGTCAGTCGGAGATAAGGTACTCATAGTAGGTGACCTGAACGCTCGACACACGACATGGAATAACCACACGAACAACTCAAACGGACTCACACTCTACACATACTCAACGACTAACAATATCATTATCCAACACACAACTGACCCGACTCACTTCCCACCAAACAATATGACACCGACATACGTGGACATACTAATCAACAAAAACATACAAGACATCTCCAGGCCCATATCCTCCCCTGCACTTACCTCTGATCACAACCCTATCCTTTTCCAAATAAAAAACATAAATAAAGAATATCAAAAAATACACATTACCTCTTATAAAACCACTGATTGGAAAATGTTAAGGCGTGACTTGGACAACAACATAAACATTAATAAAAACATCTTGTCACCACAAGCAATCGACGACGAATTAAAAAAATACACAAATATACTTACCAAGCTAAAGCAAAAACATACAAAACGTACATTAATCAACCCACACAAAGACCAACTGACTGACGAAATAAAGACACTCATACACAAACGAAACTTACTACGTAAAATACACCAAAATAGTAGAAACCCTGACATCAAGCATGACTTAAACAGACTCAACCGAACCATTAAACACAAGATCCGTTCTCTCCGTAACTCCCACTGGAATGATAAATTCAAAGAAATATCCCCAAAAGATAATACCCTCTGGAAAATCACCAAAATCCTTAAAAAACCCAAACAACCCATCCCTGCTTTGACCCATAACAACGAAACGCTTTACACTAATAAACAAAAGGCTGACGTCATCGCAACCATCCTTGAATCAACCCAATCCAACACAACCTACTCTCCACTTGAAACAACCGTAACCTCAACACTAAAATCATTCCAGTATAACCACACCTCACTTGATCCCAAAGACAAATTCCGAATCCAGACTTCTCCTAAAGAAATTAAAACCATAATAAAAACCCTACCCAACAATAAAACCCCAGGACTAGACGGACTAGACAACAAAATAATAAAAAATCTGACTACTAAAGCTATAGTACAATTGACGCATATTCTAAACGCAATACTCGTCACAGGATATTTTCCAGATCAGTGGAAACAATCAGTCATCGTGCCCATTCCCAAGCCCAACAAACCCCGTTAACTATCGACCGATAAGCCTACTGAGTGCACTATCAAAACTTGCGGAAAGAGTAATCCTCCTCCAAATTAAATCCTTCGAACACCGGAATGAAGTAATTATTGACGAACAGTTCGGTTTTAGAGCGGGACATAGCACATCCATGCAGATGGCTAGAATTGCCTGCTCAATAAAAGACGAATTTCTAAAGCATAAAGTAACGTCCATGTGTCTTTTGGATATTGAGAAGGCATTCGACACTGTCTGGATGGATGGACTAGTCTACAAATTAATAAAAATTGGATTACCGAATCACCTAACACAGCTAATAAGCAGTTATCTGAAAAACCGCCAGTTCAGGGTCCGAATCGGCTCTGCCCTGTCGGCAGTCAAAAAGCCCAATGCTGAAGTCCCACAGGGAAGCGTGTTGGGACCTGTTCTCTTTAATTATTTCATAAACGATATCCCTAGATTTCCAAAAACCCAAATGGCCATCTATGCGGATGACACAGCCATCTTATCATCCTCCTTCAGCGCACAGGTGGCCACAACACAAACCCAGATCCATCTTTACCAAATTCTTAAGTTCACCAACGAATGGAGGATTAAACTTAATGAAAGCAAAACTGAGCATATAATCTTCTCAAGAAAATACACAAACACAAAAATTACAACGCCACTTAAAATAAATAATTTAAAAATTCCTATAAAACACAATGTTAAATACCTAGGAGTAATTCTAGACTCGAAGCTCTACTTCAAACAGCATATGAAACAAATCTCAGAAAAGGTTAATCTTGCCATTCGAACCATTTACCCACTCCTTAACAAAAAAAGCCCCATGACCATCCAAAATAAAAAGCTGTTGTACACCGCGATTATACGCCCCTTAATCAGCTACTCTTCACCTGTCTGGTGTTGTGACATTTCTGACACTTCACTTCTACATATACAGAGACTACAGAACAGATGCCTGAGACTAATACTAAACAAAGACAGATACACATCAACGTACATACTACACAAGCAATCCAACCTACCTACAATTAGACAGCACGTTACAAAACTCACAAATAAATTGGCCTGTCAAAGTCTACACAACAGTAGGTTGACAAAACATCTCGTTGATAGGTTCAAACATCTCACTTACTAAACAACACAAAGTGCGATATAATACTTTTAAAAGAAGAATCTACAACAGCCAAGTTGGCTGTGTGGTTAGCGTCACGGACTCGGAGTCGAAAAACTAAGAGTTCAGTCCCAGCGCCGTGCAATGCAAATTTTATTTTTTCTTTTAATTTATTTTATCTATTATTTCTGTTTTAAAACTTTATTTTTTGATTCTTATTTTGTCATTTTCAATTATTTGATTCTCATTTTGTTACACTCATTTAATTTTCTTTGATTTTATTTTATTTCATCCATTTATTTTCTTCACCATATAATATTTTACTATATCAAGCATAATTTACAATGTATAACACATCAATCATAAATAAATAAAAGATATCTCCCACACCACTCCCCAAAAAATAAAAAACAGGTTTTTCCACTTCCTTTTCCTGCTAAAAATAATCCCAACTGATCCTCCTCTGAATTAATCATTTATTAGCATTTCTATGCTAAAAATATACAATTTTCTAATGCTTTTTTTGCTTAAAATATGCAAGCTAAGGATGAAAGCATACTCTGCTAATAACCTTTATATTTAAGACCATGTTTTTTGTTATCTATTTACTTTTTTCTACTGTAAATTTTTATGTATATTGTTGAATGAATAAAGTTGTTTTCGAATCGAATTGAATTGGTTCTCGTCCGATCACCGAAGTTAAGCAACATTGGGCACAGTCAGTACTTGGATGGGTGACCGCTTCGGAACACTGTGTGCGGTTGCCTTTTTATATTAAAAATATAAATTATTTTTCTTCTTTTTTTTACATACCATATATAAATATATGTTATTTAGAAATGTAATTCTTTTATATTATTCGTCAACAAATAAATATTAATTTTTGGTATAAAATTTTATTGCATTTATAACTCATATCACAGTTACTTTAAAGCGAGAAGTTTTTTTAATATTTCAAATGAATATAAAATAATATAAATTATATGAAATTTATTTATTTTTAGAAATAGCAATCGCTTATAATTATAACAGAATTTTAATAATGTTTAATTTTTTTTCAATAATTTATATAAATATGTATACATATATATAATATTTTTTAATAAAAATAATATACTCTTATTTAATAATATATGTTGATCCTATATATAGGACCGAAAATATTTCTTATTTGTTTTTTTTTTAAATTGTCATTTAAAACGCTTATGCACGTTCTCCACGAATACGTCTTGCCAATTGTATATCCTTAGGCATAATTGTAACACGCTTTGCATGAATTGCGCATAAATTGGTATCTTCAAATAAACCTACTAAATAGGCTTCGCTAGCTTCTTGTAATGCCATAAAACATTTTATATATATTATTTGTAGAAAATAAAATTAACTAATGAATTCAATTTTATCTAATATAAATTTTAGTAAAGAAAAAATTATTTTTATGCCTTATTTTTAAAAGAAATTTTTTTTTCATTACAAGTTGTTTGTGTTCATTTATTAACATAAAAAAAACCTTATTAAGCATATCTCTTAAGAGTGTGAAAAATATATAACATTCACAAAGATACATACAACACAATCATTCAATATATATTATTTAAAAAAATTATTTACTCTTATTAAAAATTAATTTGCGGCCTTTATTAAAAGGCCTAACATCGATTGAAATATACAATATATTTTAATTGAAATATATTGTATATTTCGACCCCCCCCTACCCCGAAAGTGGAAATTTCTACCACCCCGACGGCCATTTATCCCACCTCTTGGGCCTCCTCTTGGACCACGTCTTCGACCTGACCCACGCCCACGCTGAACTGTTTGTTGGGTTTGTAGCATGTCTGTTGAAACATATTTATTAATTAACACCATTTAATAAAACATTTTAAAAATTTTACTTACTTTGGTTGATTGCCCGTAAAAACGCCTGTACAATTGGCTCCTGCATTATATTTTGTAAATTATTCGGCTGAACGTCTTGTTCAGCATTCTGTTGATCATTCGGCCGATCAACAGAAGGCTGAACAGGGCGTTCAGCATTATCATTTTCAACATTTGATGCATTTTCGACATTTTCATTTTTGCCATCCATGACTTTATTTTTCAAAAAAACACACAATTTTAAAAATTATATTCGACAATTTGATACTACAAAGTCAAACGTTTAAATGCGAAATAAATGTGTTGTATTTATATTTATATGAAATTTCAAAATTTTTGTTGTCATATCCTATTGGATAGCTATCAGAGTATGGACTAATCAAATTGTATAGGCGTGGCTTAAAAAATCTTTAATGCTTTATGTAAAAAGGCACAATTGTACCGGCGCTCACATACATTACAATACTTGTGAGGTTAACACACGTGTTATCCGTTCGTTAAAATATTGTAAATAAAATTTTATTAAAATGACTGGCAGAAGAAAAGGTGGAAAGGGTCTTGGAAAGGGGGTGCAAAACGTCATAGAAAATAATAAGATAAATAAATATAAATGCTGTTACCAATACTGAACACGCAAAACGTAAAACAGTTACAGCTATGGATGTTGTATATGCATTAAAACGACAAGGTCGTACTTTGTCTGGTTTTGGAGGTTAAGAAAATATAATAATTTACTTAAAATATTTAGTAAATTTATTAAAGAATATTTAATACATCCGATAAATTTCAACAGGCTTTCCTTTTTGGGAAGCCACTAATTTTATTTATATAAGAGTAAATAAGTTTGTTAATAAATATAACATTACAACAAATTATTTTGTTTATAACATACATTACCAAATATTTTTTTTTTTTTTTTGTATTATATCTGCAATAATAAATTATGATTTGTATATTATCTATCATATAGCACAGCAGTGCGAAGCGTAGATTAATTTAAAAAAAATGGAAAATCGAAAATTGAAAGTGTAATGTATGATGTATATGTGAAATGTGTATGCTTTTGCTTTGACTATATATACAGGACGTAAAATAGCCCTTTTTCACACCCTTATATCTCAGAAACTACTTGAGCTATAATGTTGAAACTTTCAACTTAAGTAGATATATACCCTGGGACGCCGTAAATCACGTTCACGGCTCTCATTGTTTCCGAGCAATAACGCCTCAAAAAACGGCCACGCCCCGAAATTTTGTTAGTCACTGACATAAATTCACAGCAAAACTGAGAAATGGTATAAAGATGCGGTTTTCGTTAAAATAAATTAGAGAAAAATCATACCCCAGAAAAAATACCAAATATCAAAATTTTTGATGGGAAATGGGAAATTTCGCTAATTAAAAGTGCATTTTTACCCCATTTAAGAATAAATGGTAAAATATGAAACAATCAGAAGGCTAGTTTTTTTTCCTATACAATTTGTATGGGAAAACTTAAATACGCTTAAAAATTTGTTATTTATATAATTTTTATTAAATATTGATTAAATTTGAATAAATATTAAATAAATAATCAAAAATTAATTGGTATTTCAATATTTCCAACTTAAAATATTATAAAAATTAAATAAAATATATCGAAAGTATAAGACCATATCATTTTCAAAGTACCATGTAGAAAACATATTAAAATTATTATGTTACATTAATTAGGAAAATTTTAATTTGCTTTTATAGCAAAAACTGTAAGAGATAGAACAAAAGTTTAAATGCAAAAAATGTTCCTTGCATAAAATTAAACAATTCTGTACGAAAAATTTTTTTTTTAAAGGTAATCGTTTTCCCGTGAAGAGCAAATAAAATAAAATATTAAATTGCAATATTCGGAAAAACGGTAAGAGATAGAACAAAAGTCTAAATGTAAAAAATGTTCCTTACATAAAAATAAACAACTTTTGTTTGAAACATTTTTTCGAAAAAACAATCATTTTCCCTCGAGAAAGTAAATAACCAGTCCTGTTCTTTTCGTTAATGCAAAATCCAACTATTTTTGACCTTAAATTTAAAAAAAGTATAAATATAATTTCACAAGAAGTTTTAAATCATTTTGACCATATCTTTTGTAGCATTCACAACTAACCGTTGCTATGACAACGAATTTTATTTTCTTAAAAACAATGGTATTCTTATGTTCAACAATAAATAATCTTGCAACCCAATTTTGAAGCCGACACTCTCAATCGATTGCGTTGAAATTTTGTAAGCACGCTGACTTTGAATGACATTGAATTTTTATGGTTGACTTGATCGAATTTTCTCGTCGCTTCCGCCATATTTTGTTAAATGGGGGGGGGGGGGAACTTAATTTTAAAGCAGATATCTTCAACCGATTGAGTTGAAATTTTGTATACACGTTTAGATTTGATAACAAAACATGGTAAGGTTAGTGGCGTTATTATTTTACCATCACTTCCACTATAATTGATTTATGTATAAATGATTCAGCTATACCGATTCTAAGGGACTTCTAAATTATAGAAAGATGCGATTTTGGACATTCGACAGAGACTTACTTGAATTGAGGGTCAACCCATGCGCAGTACTATTACATATAATCCTCGTGTGGGCACTAGCCATAGTTAAGGCCTACATGTGCGCAGTAACAAAATATAAATTCAGCGTATGCGCAGTTGCAAGATTCAGGATAAATGCATGCGCACAACTATAATTATTGATTAATCTGTGCGCACTTGCCGGATATAATACCCAAATATGCGCACTAACAAAATATAAAGTCCCTGTATGCGCAGTTGTAATATTCAGGATCAACCCATGCGCAGTACTATTACATGTAATCCACATGTGCGCACTAGCAAAATATAAGGCCTACATATGCGCAGTAGCAAAATATTAATGAGGCTAATGCGCAGTTCTAAGATTCAGGTAAAATGCATGCGCAGAACTATAATTTGAGATTAATTTATGCGCATTTTCAATATTTAAGGACCAAATATGCCCATTTACAAAATATAAGGTCCCTGTTTGCGCAGTTGTAATATTTAGAATCAACCCATGCGCAGTAATATGTCATGTAATCCACATGCGTGCACTAGCAATATATTAGGCCTACATACGCGCAGTAACAAAATATAAATTCAGCGTATGCGTAGTTGTAAGATTTAGGATAAATGCATGGGCCGAACTATAATTTGTGATTAATCTGTACGTACTTCCAATATTAAGACCCAAATGTGCACACTTACAAAATTTAAGGTCAATGTGTGCGCAGTTGTTATATTCCAGATTATCCCATGCGCAGAACAATTATATGGGATCAAAGTGTGCGCAATACCAATATATAAGACCCAAATATGCGCACTTACAAAATATAAGGCCCCTGTATGAGCCGTTGTAATATTCAGGATCAATCCATGTGCAGAACTATTTTATGAAATCAAGCTGTGCGTATTACCCATAAATAAGGCCTAAATATTTGCAGTTACATAATATCTGTCTGTCCGTCTGCACATCTGTCTGCCAACACGATAACTCAAAAACGAAAGAGATATTAAGATGAAATTTTTATAGCGTACTCAGGACGTAAAAAGTGAGGTCAAGTTCGTAAATGATCATTATACGTCAATTGATTCTTGGGTCTGTGGAACCCATCTTGTAAACCGTTCGAGATATAACAAAAATTTTAATGTAAAAAATATTCCCTATAAAGAAATAACCAACTTTTGCATAAAACATTTTTTCGAAAACATGACTGTTTACCCATGAGGACGCAAATTAGGTGTAAATTATATAGAATGTATTATATAATAATCAATATCAGTTATATGAAAATGAAATTTTCATTATAATATTTATAAATAACACAATTTTGATGAAATCTTGTTCGGCATATTTCTTGACGTATGAGGCTCAGTATTCAACAGTAATTCAATGTATGCATAATGGTGAGTTAAAATTGTTACAAACACTTTCAACTTAAATACTATTGCCTGGCAAAAAGAAGTGATATCCCACCAAAAACATAAATGTGTAAAAAGGCGTAGATGTCACAGAATTCCAATAAACTCAATTACGTCAGCCCAAAAAAGTTGTGAAATGCCGTAGAGAAAAAAATTCTTCGAAAAAAATTATAAAATGGCATAAATTTATTGAGTAACTTTTCCGTAAAGAAACATTAAAGTATTAAATTAGCAACTTTTCGGTGACTTCATACCTACACGCACCTGTATAGGAGAACAAAAGATAATCGTTAACCCCCTACTATCTCCCTCCTCCCCTCTAATGTTATGACGTTATAATTTTTTCACAACTTTTATTAAACATCAAAATTTAAATTTAAACAATCAAAGTATTCTTTACATTAAAGTCAAGCACCTACTTAACAAAGCCCTAATTTTTTTTACTAAAGTACGAAAATTATTGGTTTAAATTTCTTGTGTAAGTTTCTCCTTAGTACGCATTTATTTAATATTTTACTTCGCAAGTTTTTTATTTTTAGATTCGTTTTTTGTATTCCGAAAACTTGCGAAGTAAAATATTAAATAAATACGTACTAAGGAGAAACTTACACAAGAAATTTAAACCAATAATTTTCGTACTTTAGTAAAAAAAATTAGGGCTTTGTTAAGTAGGTGCTTGACTTTAATCTAAAGAATACTTTGATTGTTTAAATTTAAATTTTGATGTTTAATAAAAGTTGTGAAAAAATTAATGCATAAATAAAAGTATTTTCTAATGAAATATATTTTGTCAATGTTCGATTAACACATTTCATAATAATACGTTTTCATTATTGACAAAAAAAGTTTTTCTAAAAATGAAATCTTATACTATAATATATATATTTATATATTAAATTTTTTAATTATTTATATACTAATAATTTATAATAAATCGATATTAAATAAAAAATAAAAATATATACTTTTTAAGTTTACCTTAAAAATATTATTGTTTTGTATGATTGAAATAATTAATATTAAACTATGTTTATTAATAATTGTTAATAAAAAAAATTAAATATATTTTAATTTATAAAATAAATATTATTATTAAATTTATAATTTATTATTTTATATATTATAGAAATTGAAAAAATAAATCATGTTTACTACGACAGTAAATTAGAAATACTATTTAATTTTTATGTGTTTTCTACATGGTACTTTGACTTACATAGGGACTTATACTTTCGATATATTTTATTTAATTTTTATAATATTTTGAGTTGGAAATATTGAAATACACAATTAATTTTTGATTATTTATTTAATATTTATTCAAATTTAATCAATATTTAATTAAAATTATATAAATAACAAATTTTTAAGCGTATTTAAGTTTTCCCATACAAATTGTATAGGAAAAAAAACTAGCCGTCTGATTGGTTCATATTTTACCATTGATTCTTAAATGGGGTAAAAATGCACCTTTAATTAGCGAAATTTCCCATTTCCCATCAAAAATTTTGATATTTGGTATTTTTTCTGGGGTATGATTTTTCTCTAATTTATTTTAACGAAAACCGCATCTTTATACCATTTCTCAGTTTTGCTGTGAATTTATATGAGTGAGTAACAAAATTTCGGGGCGTGGCCGTTTTTTGACGCGTTATTGCTCGGAAACGATGAGAGCCGTGAACGTGAGCTTTGATTTACGGCGTCCCAGGGTAAATATCTACTTAAGTTGAAAGTTTCAACATTATAGCTCAAGTAGTTTCTGAGATATAAGGGTGTGAAAAAGGGCTATTTTATGTCCTGTATATATAGTCACAACAAAAACATTCACATTTCACATATACATCATCATACATCATCATACATTACCCTTTCAATTTTCCATTTTACTTATCTACGCTTACGCACTGTTGTGCTATATGATTCATATTTCATCGTTAAATTATAATATTGAAAATGTTTTTATATTAATAAGAGATTAGTGATGGGACGAATGTTGAATTTTGTACATTCGCAAATGCGAATGTTTGTATCCAATATTCGCGAATGCGAATGTTTGTGTCCAATATTCGCGAATGCGAATGTTTTGACACTAGACCATATCTGATATCGAATGCGAATGTTATTTTTCAAATAAAGCGCTAACAAATTCTGATGCATTTATCAATTAATCCTAATATATTATTTCCCCAGCATGTTTTTCTGTCCATACCTTATCTTCCTTGTTCCTTTATCAAATTGCTTGATTCACTCCTCATTTTCAAGCTTATCATGTTTTCTTCTGACGAAAGGTATACTCACGGACTAAAATTGTAATGCTTAAGAAAAAACAGGCTGGACAAACAATAAATAATTTTAACGAAAAAATTATCTTTATTTTAAATGAGTTAAATTAATAATATGTCTATAAGGCAATCTTGATTCGAATGTCATGAACAGTCATGAACAGTTTTATTAGATGTTTTCCTAATACTGAACACATCTTTAAGAAGTGAATCAACTGAAAAGATATTTCAAATGAAACTATTTTTAAAACATGTTCTCCTAATATTAATTTAATAACTTTTGATTTTTTTCGTCACTTTCCTAACAAAGTTGTTGGTTTTTATAGTCACGAGTACAGGGTAGCCATGGATTGTGATAATACATATAATTTGTTAGTACATATAATTCTTCATTCGCATAAAAGAGTCCGTCGTGTAAGTCCATAAAAAATAAACCATATAAGTCCATTAGAAGTAAAATTCAGTTTTTTTATCTTTTTATTTGAGGTAAGTTTATAATTGCATTTGTCCAACATTGTTTACAACAGTGATTAAAAAGTGATCTAAAAATATAAGTTTTAGATTGTTTTGCAATTTATAATACAAAATGCTGATAATTTTTTGTTAAAAACATTCGGATTGTTTTTTGCAAATGCGAATGTAAATACACGGAAAAAAATACACGAATTTTCGCGAATGCAAATATTCGTCTCATCACTATAAGAGATAAAACACATGCATAAATTGCATTATCTTTACTAAGTGTAAATTACTAAAATTTTATTAATTTCATACAATAATATTAATAATAATAATTATTATTCTTTTGCGATTATTTCATAAAAATAGTTCGGATATTTCATTGATAAAAGTTAACTATCAAAAGAAATCTAATAAAATATAAAAATGTATTGTTTTTAATACTAAGAAAGACGCTATCTAGCGATGGAAAATAGAACTATAGTTATGTAAAGTCCATAGATACATAATATTAAACGGAAATGTTGTTTTATAGCTTGCAAACCGTACGCACATACGATACACATATAAAAGAGGTTAATGTTACAATTTTTACAACATTAAGAATTAATTGTTAAAGAATTATACAAAACATTAAAATAATTGTTTTTATTTTAATTAAGGTCATTATGTTTGTAAAAAAAGTTAATCGCGAGTTTATTTTTCATAAATTTCTAAATCATTCATAGAAATTTCACAAACCACTATAAAGTTAAAACTAACAAGTGAAAACAAACAATTGAATGAGTTAAATGTTGAAATACCCTGTATAGACAGTGTCGATTACCAGTGTTTGCATTATTATTCATAAATGTAAGTTGAAAATACTATATTTACATCAACAAAGAAGCTTCTAAATTTTATGGCATGAATTGTAGCATTAATTGCAACATTCGACACTAATTGACAGCGCCGTGTTGGACACATAAGATTAGTGAGCATCTTACTTGTATAGTAAAACGCGAAGCGTTATTGAAAATCACGGAATGCGCGCTTTTTCTACATTATTTTCATTTTTGAATTTATCAATAAAAAAAATTGAAAAGGGCGGGCGAAGAGCGCCATTTTACAAAATTTACGAACTATTGAGCTTTGTTTTATGTTACAACGAACGCTCTATTTAGTTTTTGATAAAGCGCGAATCGTTATCCGATAGTAAACTACATTCGATTTGTGGCCATCATGTTCGGATAATATAACACGAAGCGTTATTCTTAGGTATCTGATATAACGCGAAGCGTTATGTATAGGCGCGGCGCGCCGTTATGTTATAGGGCACATAGGGTTAGTGAGCATCATGCTTGTATAATAAAATGCGAAGCGTTATTGAAAATCGCGCACGGCGCGCTTTTTTTTGCATTATTTTCAGTCTTGAATCTATCAATAAAAAAATTGAGGGCTCACGAAGCGATTTTACGAAATATTGAACTTTTTTTTATGACGCAAAGAACGCTCTGTTTAAATACTTGATAAAGAGCGTAGCGTTATTCGCCTGTAAATAACATTTGATTTGTGACAATCATTTTCGGATAATATAATGTATAGAGTTATTGATAATATAATGTATAGCGTTATACGAACTTTACCTCACTTTTTACGTCCTTAGCACGCTATAAAAATTTCAGCTTGATTTCTCTTTTCGTTTTTGAGTAATCGTAAAAATCCCCCCCCTCCAATCAACAAACCCTCCCCCCTCAAAATTCACTTTTCAAATCTATCCCGGCAAAAAATTAAAAAAAAATTTTTACCCCCCTGGAAATTATACCACCCCCAATCCACCCACCCCCCTCAAAATTCACCATCCAAATCTACTCCGCCACAATATTATTCCATCCAGTTAAATTTTGCGCCACTGAGTTCGCTTAAATAGTATCTACTCTACCCATCAATACACTTTCATCAACATTTTAATAATTAGATCCATTCATATACCTATAACCATCCATACGGTACTATGTGCAAGATATTCCCTATGTCTAATACACATGGTAGGGTACGTGGTAGGGTATACTATCTACACCAACAATTTCAGTGATATACAGTTAAACGTTAAACCAACAGTTAAAAGTGATATAGCACTGATTTCAGAGACACGTTTCACATCAAAAAGCTATTTAGCTATAAAAAATTACTGCGTTTATGATACTAAACATCCTAGTGGAAAAGCTCAAGGCGGAACAGCTGTCATTATAAAAAATAGTCTAAAGCATTATGAAATTGAAAAATACTTTACCGAACAAATTCAAGCTACAAGTGTTGTCGTTGAAGATTGGGTGGGTCCAATCACAGTCTCGGCTGTTTACTGCCCACCAAGACATTCAATTAGCCAAGAAATGTTTGAAAACTTTTTCGGTACCCTTGGCAACAGATTTATCTCTGGCGGCGATTACAACGCCAAACACACATTTTGGGTGTCCAGGCTCATCAATCCCAAAGGTAGAAACTTATTGAAGACAATAAGAGAAAATCACCTTGATCTATTATCCACTGGGGAACCAACTTACTGGCCTTCAGATTTAAACAATTCATAGAAAACGTACTCCCTACTTAACCAATAGACACACAGATTGGAGCTACTTTCGATGGCAACTTGATTGTAGCCTTAATCTAAGAATTCCCTTCAAATCAGAACAGGACATTGATTTAGCTGTACAAAACTTCACAGAAGGTATCCAAAAAGCAGCCAGGGAATCAACTCCTGATGTCAAAACTTTTAAGCCCAAAGCTTTACTTCCACAAAACATCAGATATCTAATACAAGAAAAGCGTAGGTTTAGAAAAATCTGGCAACAAACTAGATTTCCAAGAGATAAAAATAATTTTAATAGATCGTCCCAAAACTTAAAACGTTTGCTGGAAAATTTGAAACAAAATTATATTCAAGATTATCTTGAAAACTTATCTCCCACTGAAGCTTCGGATTATTCATTATGGAAAGCTACAAAACGTTGCAAGCAACCAAAACAACATGTGCCACCTCTACGCAAACCAGATGGATCCTGGGCAAGAAGTTGTAAAGAAAAGGCTGATTTATTTGCACAGGACTTGAAGGAAGTTTTTTCCAATTCACAAGAAGCACCAGACGAAGAAATCTTACAATTTTTAAGCGCCCCTCTACAGTTATCTCCACCCATCGAATCTTTATCTTTAAATGAAATAAGTACGGGAATTAAATCACTATATCGTAAAAAAACGCCAGGATTCGATCTTATAACAACAAAGGTTTTAAACGAGCTTCCAAAAAACGGAATGGTCTTTATTCAGTATATTTTCAATGCTATATTAAGATTGGGCTATTTTCCGTGTCTTTGGAAGATATCGCAAATTATACTAATTCCTAAATCTGGTAAACCGGTCAACGAAGTTAAATCTTACCGAGCTATCAGTTTATTGCCAACATTGTCTAAGCTGTTCGAAACATTATTTTTAAGTAAATTAAAAGTAATATTGAAAGAGTCGCAAATCATTCCTGAGCATCAATTTGGGTTCCGTGAGAAACATTCCACAATAGAACAAGTGCACCGTATAGTACATACGATTACGAAAAGTTTTCAAGAAAAAAAATATTGTACAGCAGCATTCCTTGACGTCAGCAAAGCATTTGATAAAGTATGGCATCCGGGCCTGTTGTACAAATTAAAACATCATCCCAAGTTCTTATTTCTGTGTTTTAAAATCATACTTAGAAGACAGATACTTCCAAGTCAAAATTCAAGAAGAACTTTCTGACTTGTTTCCTATCCAATCTGGTGTACCTCAGGGCAGTGTTCTGAGCCCAACTCTTTATTTAATTTATACCGCGGATCTACCGGTCGATGACACAAACGTAACAGCTACATTTGCGGATGATACTGCGATTCTATCGTTAGATGTAGATCCAAATTCAGCTACTCAAAAACTGCAGACAAGTATCGATAAAATACAGCATTGGTTGAATAAGTGGCGTATTTAAGTTAACGAGATGAAATCCGTTCAAGTAACGTTCACTTTGAGAAAAGAAACATGTCCAGCTGTTATAATGAACGGTGTCAGTTTTCCACAGTCAAATGAAGTCAAATATCTAGGTATACACCTTGATAGAAGACTTACCTGGCGTTAACACATCTGGTCGAAAAGAAAACAGCTAAACTTGAAATTTTCTAATTTATACTGGCTCTTGGGTAAAAATTCTAAGCTATCATTGAACAATAAAGTGTTAGTGTATAAAACAATACTTAAACCTGTGTGGACCTATGGCATTCAGCTATGGGGATGTACTAGCAATAGTAATATCGAAATCCTGCAAAGATTTCAATCAAAAGTGTTGCGAACAATTAGTGATTCCCCGTGGTATGTACGTAATGACGATATTCACCGAAGCCTCGAAGTGCCCACAGTGCGTGAAGAAATTGCACGTTTCAGTGATAGATACCTGACACGCATTGAGCAGCATCCAAACTCTGAAGTGATCAAACTCTTGGACAAGTGTGACAGTGTGAACAGACTAAAGAGACAAAACGTGCTAAATTTAAAATTTAGTTTTATTTAACATTATCACTAGATTAAGGCTATTCATATACTTAGTTTAAGCATATTAAGGTGATCACCAGTGGGTAGATTACCGTTCAAGTTAACCTTTTAGTCACTAGATCTATTTATAGTTCTTTTAAGAACTGATAATAGAAAATTAGGAATTATAAAAAAAAAAAAATACAGTTAAACATACACCAATTGAAAATACATAACATTGATATACATTTATAATTATGATCAAAGCTAAATAGCATTTTCATGGGTAAACAATGATGTTTACAAAAAAATGTTTCGAACCAAAGTTATTTATTTTTTTATAAGGAACATTTTTTACATTTAAACATTTTATCAATCTTTAACGGTTTAGAAGATGGGTCCTACGAACCCAAGACCCAATTGACCTATGTTGCTCATTTACGAACTTGACCTTACTTTTTATGTCCTAAGCACGTTTTAAAAATTTCAGCTTGATATCTCTTTTCGTTTTTGAGTAATCGTGATGACAGACAGACAGACAGACGGAAATGGACTAATAAAGTGATTTTATAAACACCTATACCAAAATTTTTTTAGTAGCATCAAAATTTTTAGCCTTACAAACTTGAGACTAAACTTAATATACCTTTTTATATATTTCATATATACAGGGTATAAAAATGTATATGAAAACATTTAACTTAAAAATTAAAAGTTTAAAATGTAAATCCAAACAAACAAGTGAAAACAAACAGTTGACTGAGTTAATTGTTGAAATACCATGTATAGTGTTGATTACTCTGTCACATTACACATATACCTATACATGTCACACATACAACACTGATAATCCTATGTATAATACATACTATACAATTTAGGCATAATTTGCGCCCTCACGGGTAAACGGTGATGCTTTCGAAAAAAATTTTTTAACAAAAGTTGTTCATTTTTTTACAAGGAATATATTTTACATTTAAACTTTTGTTCGATTTCTAACGGTTTACGTTCTAAGTACGCTATAAAAATTTCAGCTTGATATATCTTTTCGTTTTTGATTTATCGTGATGACAGACGGACAGACGACAGACAGACAACCGGAAAGAGCCTAATTAGGTGATATTATGAACGCCTATATCAAAATTTTTTTCGTTAAAAATATGAGTATTTTTATAGTTAATTGTCAAAAGGAATCTAATAAAATAAAAAAATGTATAAAATATAAATATGAATATTTTTTTACTCATAACCCTCGTCCTGACAAGTTTGTATATTCCTTACGAAAAGTATTAAAAATGATAAAACCTACAGTAATTAATTTTTAGAAAATCTGAAATGTTTTTAATTTTAGAGATAAATTCTGAATAGTGTTACTCTTACTTAAGCTAAATTATCATGAGATCCCTGCAAGACAAAATTAGACTACCGGCAGAAAGTATTTCAATCAGGGTTAATTTGAATAAAAATTTCAGCTTGATATATCTTTTCGTTTTTGATTTATCGTGATGACAGACGGACAGACGACAGACAGACAACCGGAAAGAGCCTAATTAGGTGATATTATGAACGCCTATATCAAAATTTTTTTCGTTAAAAATATGAGTATTTTTATAGTTAATTGTCAAAAGGAATCTAATAAAATAAAAAAATGTATAAAATATAAATATGAATATTTTTTTACTCATAACCCTCGTCCTGACAAGTTTGTATATTCCTTACGAAAAGTATTAAAAATGATAAAACCTACAGTAATTAATTTTTAGAAAATCTGAAATGTTTTTAATTTTAGAGATAAATTCTGAATAGTGTTACTCTTACTTAAGCTAAATTATCATGAGATCCCTGCAAGACAAAATTAGACTACCGGCAGAAAGTATTTCAATCAGGGTTAATTTGAATTAGTACCTTGGAAATTATACATAATTGTATTTGAAGTTATTGAATATACTTTCCAATTAACTTTGGGTACCAATTCAAATGATAGCGACATCTGCACACAAGTATAAAGTTTAAAATTAGTTTATTTATCATCAAAAATATATTACAATACATCTTAAATTTATAGTTCCTAGCCTAGACTTTACCTATAATATGTTCCTTAATTCTAATACAAAAACTAATAAAAACCATTGAAATCATAACTTAACCTACTTTGGATGGATAAGCCAACAAAAGCACACAAGTATGTTGGTGTTTTTATAATTTATACTTTCCAAGTATCTGACAATTGTGACGTCAGCCATCATAACAACTATCACGTGAGCTTCTTTGGTCAATGGCATTCGAGTATTTTAACACCTGATTTTGATAACTAAAACAAAATTAAAAAATTATAGAATAACAGACCAAAAACCAACGAAAAATCATGAAACTCTACAATTTCTTAGTTTCAAATTCGAAATTATTAAAAAATTTCTGTCATATTTAAGCGAAACTTATATGTTTCTGTTGTTTTATTCAATTTAAAAATATAAAATTCAACTGGTATTTTATTCAATTATTATTTTACTATACATATCTAAATCCCAACCATCATATTCGATATCTTTTTCCACACAGACTTATTATTTTTTAGTTGCTACAGAACTAAATATTAAAATTAGACATTTTTTGTTAATTCATTTGTTTTAACACATTTTACTACTTTCAATTAACTACCCGCCCCCGTGATCTCAATATCACATTCGTAGCCTTCTCCCACTACCTGCTCATCCGACTCCACCTACAACAACTTTCCACTGTGATCCGACAGCCCATCGACCTCACCAAATTCGAAACCACTGCCACTACCACCACCACCTTGGCGTGATTCTCTGACCTTTTCTCCTCGTGGTTAACCCCTGTCAGCACCACTCCCACCAGAGCATCCACAGCCTCCTTCTGGCTAATTCCCGTCACATCCACTACATTAATTTCCTCAGCCAAATCTCGTACCCCCGCAATCTGAATTTGAACATCTCCAATCACCATCTCCAGATTCTATGCTTTAATTTCCTCAGGCAAATCCTTCTCCTCCGCAATCTGGATTTGGACATCTCCAATCACCATCTCCAGACTCTGTGCTTCCGCCGCCATCAAAATCATCTCAGTCATTAAGGAATGCACCTCGATCTCCTCCACAAGGGCCTCCTTTGTCTCCAAAAGAAGGTCCGTCATCGTAACCTTCATCATATCCTTATCTATAGACACCGTATTCAACATAGACTTGGTTATTCCAACCTTGACCACCTGACCATCACACTTTTCCGCCACCGTCAAAATTGTATCACTATATCCAAATACGCCTCCTCATCTCCAAAACCAAAATATCAAATACTGCCCATCATATTCGATATCTTTTCCCACACAGACTTATTTATTTTTCAGTTGCTACAGAACTAAATAGTTAAACATTTTTTGTTTATTCACTTGTTTTAACACATTGTACTACTTCCATTAAACTACAGTTTCCAATTCCAATTTTTCGTTTAGCATTAAGTGACTTTTTTATTATTATTATTTTATTTATTATTGCAGTAAATTGGAAACATATAAGTTTCGCTTAACAATGACTTTGAATTTATAAACTATTTTTGAATTTAAAATTAAGAAATAGTAGAGTTTAATGATTTTTTTTTTTATTTTGGTCTTTTATTCTATAATTTTTAATTTAATTTTGTTTTTGGAAGGATTTTATTATTTTTAGTTGTCCAAATTTGGTGATAAAATACGCCAATATCATTGGCCAAAGAGGATCACGCGATGGTTGTTATGATGGCTGACGTCACAATTGTCAGATACTTGGAAAGTATAAATTGTAAATACATCAACATACTTGTGTGTGAATTTAGAACGATGTAAAATGTTTACAAATCTCGATGTATTTTATAATAAACGATGTATTATAGGTAAAGTCTAGGCTAGGAATTATAAATTTAAGATGTTTTGTAATATACATTAAAAATACTTGTGTGCAGACGTCACCAAATTAGCAAAGGCATATGAAAGGATATGTAAGCTTACAAATACAAAAACATCTAAACTTGCAAATAATTAAACTTGCATATACATAAATGATTGTATGCCATGGTTTGATGTCATTTAAGACGCTATGAAATTCTACACTGTTTTAGAACTAAATTTGAATTTTTTTTTTAAATTCAAAATACATAAGGTAAATATTTTTTTTTTTTAAATAAAACTTTTTGGTGTAAATCACAGTCATATAATATATACAATTTATTGAAACTCGGACAAAACATAGGGTCTCTAATAAATTCTATTTGTTTTCATTAAATTTGTAAATAATTTCAATTAATTGATATGAATATATATAAATATATTTGTAGAAATACAAATTAATTATTAATAAATAAAATAATTAATTAATGTTTACATGAATAAATTTTAAATAAAATAATTAATAATTAGTTGCTTATTATCAGTTATTGTTTAATTAGTATACCTTCATCAATTATTAAGGTATTTCCAAACTAAATCAGCCAATCGGGTAGTAAAAGATCAATAATTTTTTTTAAAGAAAAATGATACTGAACGTGTGACATAAAATGATTATTTCTTTATGAAAAAATGGAATAAATTGCATAATAACATAATTTTAAAAATTAAGAAAATATTAAAAAAAAAAAACATTTTTTAACGCATATTTTATCAAAAAACTTAACTACCTTAATATTTCTAAGTAATTGAGGAATAAACTATGTGTCAAATTTCAGAACAACCGTGTTTATAATGAGAGAGTTTTATATAAAACTAGAAATATGTATTGAACGACCTTGTCTGTACTGACCTAGAATAGGGTATTATCGTTAGTCAAAAATAAATCATGAAATTTGAAAAAAGTTAAAATTTATGTAAAATATACTTAAATATTCTGATTTCGAGTCATAAAAGCACATTTTTGTTATATTAAAATATTAAAATTAAAAATCGTAATTTTTAAACTGTATATCAGGTGACCTAACACGCGGTAAGCCCTGCTGTGAAGTCATAGCGGTATGAGTCATAGACCATCAGCTAGTTCAGTGTAGACAGCTGGGCATAATATATAAATAGAGGTCACTGAATTTAGCCCCATTTTTTTTTTGGCTTTTGATACTTTTTTTTAATTATTAGTTCTTTGTTTGTTCTTTAATGTTCGACAATTTAAATTGTTTGTTCGCCTTTTCTTTATTTATAATTAATTGAACAAATTGTCATCCTTAAGCTGGCCCTCCTCGCCATATATTTCTACATTTATCACTACAATTATTAGTTTCTTATTAATTATCATTTGTTCGATCGTTTTAAATTCAATAAATACAAAATAGTTGCTAACTTGACTAGTCATGTGACGGCCGAACTACTTGAAGATGATTTATCAAATCTTACAAGGATTTAACTCGGTTCAGAAGAACTCTCGTTTCCCTCTCTAGTAGCTTTATTTTTTGTGACTTTTTTTTATGTGTTGTTTTAATAGATGAAAGGTTCTCTTGGATCTTTTGGGTGTTGCAAAATTCAATGATGATATTTCACTAACGTGACGAGGCTCCAAAAATTTACGTTTTCTATATTGACTTGCAAAATTATTTTCATTTGGAACTTTAATGGGGTAAATATAAAACAATATAAAATGTATCAAAAGAGTGTTTGAAAAATAAAATTTTCATCCCCACCATTAGTTTCACCTTCGCGGCTAGAACCAGCCATTTCATTTTCGATAGATAGATTTGAATTAGATTTTTCATAGATGTCAACTAAATTTAAAATAACAGAAAATTTAAAAAAAAATTAATGTTTAACAAACTAATTTTTATACACTTTAAGAACAGCATCACACAAAAACTGCATCAATGCTGTTATTGTTTGATATTTGACCTTCGATGTACATTAAAAATTCACAGAAATATTATTAGTACATTTTTGCTTCACAGAGATATTAACAAAGACAACAACACAATATTCAAACAGCTGACAAAGAAACAGAATATCAGAGCATGTTATTCAATGCACATGATCCTATTAACGGAAGTCAGTTGCCTCAATAGTTACTGTTTGTTTTTTTTTTTTTTTTTAATATATTTATTATACTGTATTTTCAACAGATTGTTACGATGTAACCGTTCATTAGTGTGAAGTTGTCTTTATATTCAACCATCTTGTGGTTAACACTAGCCTTCATATATCTATTGGTCAGTTAAACGTCAAAAATGTTAGGGTTTTTGTTTTTTTTTAATAAATGTAGTGGGGAGAAAAATTTCGTTAGATAGTTAAAAAATGAGATACGGCTCGCTCTTCTCTGGTGGACCGCCTCAGCGAACATATCACTGACATGCTAGGGGGATAATACAATATGGATTAGCAGATTACAACGTGGTTTTGTGTGTTAAAAAAAATAAAATAAATGGATTTTATATACTATGGAAAAACGTACGGTAAAATGAATATGAATACGATGTCTTGAAGGTACTGTAAATCTTTTGTTTAATTTGGCTGTGCTTGCATTGTTTATCGATCAATCCACGCTATGTCTAGGTAATTTTAAATAATTTTTAAGTCGATACATACGTATCCATCGGTCCAAGGATGTTGCGAAATTGTTGTTTTTTTTTTAGATTCACAGCGTGAAAAGACGCTTAAATTATTTGTAATAATTACTTAAAAATATTTTCAAGAAATATCTAACACGTTTCATTTAATGATGTTTTGTATGTTTATGTCACGGTTTTGCAACGACAAACGTGTTAATCGTTTCGTTATTTTACACTCTAGATTTTGTTAATAAATTTAGGTCGATATATATTTTTTTTTAGTAAATTGTTAAAGTTTAATATATGGTTAATATTGTCGTAACTTACAGTAAACGTAACATGTCGAGTCAGACCCATTAGTGGGGTTTATTAAAACAGTTTTGAAAACTTGTGTTAGTAGCGCAGTTTATTATAACGCTTTTATTTTAAGTTTATGTAAAACGTATTAAACGTTTCATTATTATACGCTCTAGATTTTGTTAATAGATTTTAGGTCGATATATATATTTTATTAGAATGCTAAAGTTTAATTTTTGGTTAAGATTGCGATTAATTTACAGTAAACGTAATACGTCACGTCGAACTCATTTGTTAAGTTTTTTTGGATAGTTTTGGAAAATTATGTTAGTATCTTAGTTCATTATAACGTCGTTATTTTTAAGCTAATGTAAAACGTGTCGAACGTTTCACTATTATACACTCTAGATTTTATGATAAACTTTATGTCGATATATATGTTTTATTAGATTGTTAAGGTTTAATATTTGGTTGAGATTGTCTCTAAATTATAGTAAACGCAACATTTTGAGTGGAATTCAATTTGTTGAGTTTTATTAAAATAGTTTGGAAGGTTATGTTATTAGAGTAGTTGATTATAACTTTGTACATTAAGTTCGTGTTAAAATTGTTAATGCTCCATTATTATACACGTTTCGATGTTGTTAATAAATTGTTATCGATCAAGATTAGTGGTACTTTATGATACCTTTTTCAGATGTTGGGGATGTTGAGGTTGGCCTACATTGATGCATATTGGGGTTCCTTGACAAGGGATTAGATCAGCGAATAAATCCTCTGGGGATGGTTTTGAGTTCTATTACTCAATACCCTGCTTTGGGCCCGTTTTAACATCTGGTACTCGCTTATAATGTCACTCAAACTCTGATTAATTAATTAATTAGTAATCATTTTCGCCGTCTACAACATTTAATCAAATATAGTTTTATACCTTACAATTTCTTATATCATAACCCCCTGCCAAGTTTATTTTCATTATAAGATAATGTTATTTATACAGTAAACTTAATAAAATAGAGTAATTGCATTAATACATATTGGTTATATTTGATTTGTGAGCCCTGTGTCTTGAATGAAGTTGAGCACTTTCTTAATGTTTTCGGTATTATCGGATAGGATGTCTTTGATGTGGCCTATTATGTTATTTTTAGTTCGTTGGTTATTGAATTATTTACAAGTTAATAAGATATGTTCTGAGGTGACAGGTTCTTTGCAGATTGGGCATATTGGAATTGGCTCTTTTTTCATCAGGTGTTGATGTGTGAGTTTCGTATGTCCAAGTCTCAGTCGCGATAGTATCACTTGGTCTTGTTGAATATGTATTTTTTTTAATTCTTTATTAAAATTCTAAAATAAAAAAAAAAAAATACATTTTCAAACCGCCAAAAATTGAAATGTCAAGCAGTATATTTTAATACCAACTAAAAACTCAATTTACACAGGAACTAATTTTTGTAAAATATTACGCAATTCGAATGGCAGATGTGTTTTTAAAAACAACATATAAAATGCTCTCTTTGAATCGACTCGCTAGAGTACACATCACTCTTTTAATGGAACCTTCGTGAAGAACACATCTTTTTTTTTAATGGATTGTTCATCGACAATACGTGTTGGAGAAAATTGTCTAATGGGCTAATTTTAATAAAATACCATGTTTGGAAATAAATGAATAGGTATTAATGGATTTATATTCAATTAACCTCAAGTAAGGTTCATTACATTTTTTTTTACAATAATCTGCCAATCGAATTACGTAATGGATTTACAATTGGGATTGGTCACGAATTGTAATTGAAACAGGTTTTCACAAAAAAAGGTTAGTCAATTTTATTAAAAGGTCACATTGTCAAGTGTTACTATTTTTTCTTACGCTCCAATGGTATTTAGTATGTTTTATTAATATAATTGGGAGCATATTTATTGCTTTTATATTCACTGTTTGTAGAGACAATTGTATGCAGATGATGTTTAAAATTTGTTTAATTAAGGGCATTTTTAGTTGACTATTAATTGTGGATCTTTTGCTACGCATTGTCCAATTTGCTTTTAATAGTATTTTTTTCTTGTGGTGAATTGTATTTTCATCCACATATTTGTTTTGCTGTTATATTCTTGGGTGTGCCTTTAAAAGCATGGTTTTGATGCTTCCACACCCCTGATAATTTTATAACAATTTGCGTGCCTATTTTTCTTGTAAATCTGCAAATGATTGTTTCATGTAATAATAAATAATAATTGGAACCATGTATTGATTTTTATATAACAAAATGTGTTAACTCACTTTGTAAGCATTTCAAAGAATATTTACTTTAATCTCTTCGAGACAATTCAATATTAGTATTTTATACAGATCAAATCAGTTTTTTTGAAATTAATTAAATTATTTCTCTTGATCTGTACTTCTTATATTTGTTTTGTTATATTTTTATATATATATTAGGTTAAAATTTCAAAAGTACAAATATTTAGATCTACTATCAAAAAATTAGTAGAGATGGGATTTGTATTAAAGTCACATTACAGATCAAATCAATTTTATGTAATTAATTAAATTATTTCTTTGGATCTGTACTTCTTATATTTGTTTTGTTATATTACTCTATATATATTGGGTTATAATTTAAAATGTATAAAATATTTAAATCTACTGTCAAAATTGGTAGAGACTGAATTCATATTAAAGTAACATTTGAAGTCAATATCAAATACTGTTTTATTATAACTTTTCCAACCCAAATCTTTTCAGAGCGACGGTTCAATCGGAGGGAGCGGAGATCCAAGGACTCCCCCTTGCGTAAGGTTTAATTGGGAAAGAGGGCCCGGCCCCGATTGAACAATTATACAACATCTTCTCCACAGCGCCCTGCTGAATCCTGGATTGATAAAATAGAAAACAAGATCTCGAGTTTAGCAATAAACTTCTTTATTCAAAAAAAAATCAAAACTTTACATCATAATAGATTGTTATTTCTATTTTATTTCAATAATTCATATAAACACACTCATATATATACATACACAAAATATTTATTAAATAAATAATTTTTTTTATATTTTCATTGTCGGGCGAGTTGCGTTGAGGTTTTCCATAGGTTTTTGTCACTTTTTATTTCCCTTAGCTTGTTGTTGGTGATGTTTTTCCAGTCATTATTGCGCTTTTCTTCCAGTTTGTGTTTTATGAGATTAAGAACATCGCCTTTTATAGATTTACCTGTCATTATTCCTGTTTCATGCGCTTCGTCCGCTGTTTTATCGGCATGTTCATTTCCAGAGATCCCCGAATGACCTGGGACCCATAGAAATGTGATCAGGAATTTTTTATTCAGAAGTTGGTGTGTTTTAAATTGAATTTTTTGTATTATTGATATTTTATTGTAAGTGTTTGTGATGGCTTTTATTGCGCTCATAGAGCCTGTGATAATAATAATTTTTTTATGATCTTCATCCTTCTCGATGTGATTTAGCGCTTTGTATATGGCGATAGCTTCTGCTGAGAAGTTCGAAGTATGTGGTGGCTGTTTGTATTTATGGGCAGAATCTATTGTTGTAAACGCACAGGCCGTTGTCAGTGTTTTTTTTGAGCCATCCGTATAAATTTGTTTATATTGTTGGTATCTTCCTATTGTTTGATGAAATATTTGTTGATAAACTTGTGTTGGGGTTGAATTTTTTGGTTTTTCGCTTAGTGTGTTGTTTGTGTTTATTTCTTTATTGATCCAGGAGGTGTAGGTTTTGAGTTTTGTGTTTTGTAGATGTTGGATAGGATTTCTTTATTGGGGAGGTTGAAGGATTGTATTGTATGGTCAATTTGTAGTGAGATGGGTTTCGGTAATGATTTTCTTTTTTTGTATATATGCATGTGGGGGTTGGTTATTATTTTTTTTGTTATGTCATGTTTCTGTTTTTCTGTTGCATTTATGAAGTATTTTAGTGTTAGGTATTCTCTTCTTACCGAGGGTGTATGTTCTCCTGCTTCACTGTATATTGATTTAACGGGGGTAGTTTTGTATGCTCCAGAAATAATTCTGAGGCAGGTGTTGTTAAGCGTATCAATTGGTTTTAGAATAGGTTTTTTGGCCGCATTATAAATTTGGCATCCATATTCTATTTTTGGTCTGATCACTGTGCTATAATATTTAAAAAGAGTTTGGCGGTCTTCTCCCATGTTTCTGTTGGCAAGTATTTTGAGGATGTTTAGTTTTTTAAGTATGTCAGTAGAAGAGTCACACCGGTTTCAGCACAGTTTGACCTCAAGTAACCCCGCTTTGATGGTAGACAAAAAGGCAAACCTACTGAGAAGGAAACCTTGGATGGTACATGAAAGTGGGCGTGGCTGACAGAGCGTTAGTGTGTTTCTTGGCGGAAGTGGGGCTTAAAGTGGTGGGCGTGGTTGACAGGAGTGTGTTTCTTGGAAGTGGGGCTTAAAAGGGGCGGGAATTGGACGTTAGATGAGATAATTGAGCCCACTTTCAGCACAGTTGGATGGTACACTTTTCCAAAAAGGGCAAACCTAGGTGAATGTTGGAAACCTCGGTTGAATGCGAAGTTGGAGGGGATAGATGACGTCATTGGAAAATAGTAAATCAAGATGGCGTCGGAGGTGTGGTGGGGGGGAATAATGGCTGCCTAAGCATAAACGGGGGGATGACATCATTGGCTTTGACCAATAGTGGCGGAGAGTGAACGGGGGGCGGGACGTTGACATTAGTCAGCAATTCTCAAGAATATGTTGAAATAGATTTGACCTTGAAAAATATGATATCATCATCCTGTTACAAGTTCAAACTTGTTTGAAATAATTTTACACGTGTCAAGACACGTGACCGGATGTTAATATTTTTTTATTGAATCAGCAATGTAATATGACACTTGAACGTGTTAGATAATAATTTGCAAGTCTGAATTCCAAAAAAAGAATATTATTAGTCAGCAATTCTCAAGAAAATGTTGAATGATTCGGCAAATGTAATTTGACACTTTAAATATACATAATAAAATTCAAGACACGTGACCGGATGTTAATATTTTTTTATTGAATCAGCAATGTAATATGACACTTGAACGTGTTAGATAATAATTTGCAAGTCTGAATTCCAAGAAAAGAATATTAGACAGAAATATGTTTAGATGTATTCTATGTGTTTCGTCTTCATATTCTATTGTAAATGAGTCCGGGATAGGGTTTTCAGGTTGTGGCAAGTAATATACTTGTCTTCTGCCACTATTTATGTCTACTAATTCTGGATTTGTCAGTTTGATTCGGGTTATTGGTGACGTGATCTTAACTCTATGCATTGTTGAATAATTAGTTCGTTCGGTATGTTTGGTGGTACGCTAATGATCATCCGTTTTGTCGGTGCTATTAGTTTTCTAATGGGTACTTGTTGCCCTTTGATTGTTATGTGTTTGTATATGTCTGTTATTTCGTCCGCCAATTCTTTCGTTTTAAGATAAATGCATATACGGCCAAAGCCCATAGGATAGGCGTCGGTTACTTGCTTGATATCTATTATATTTTTTAGTGCAAGTATATGGTCTGTGAATTCAATATTTTCCATTTTTTTTATAACTATTGCATTGTGTTTTGATGGATACGTTTCTGTTTTAAGAATATTTGAATATGTTGATGTGTTTTGGTTTAGAGTTTGGTTAGTTTGTGTTGGGGTAGTTGATGAGTTTGTTGGATGCATTTTTGCATTTTGAGGGTAATTTTGTTTGATTTTGAGGTGGTTATGATGTAAGTGTGTTTTTTTTTTTTTTTTTGGTATTTGGTATAAAAATAGTTTTAAGTTGTTTGTTACTACTCACACAAGGTGAGTAGATAGGTATGTATTGTTGTTGACAGCTAGTAGTTACTAGTTGTTTGTATCACATTTATATTAGTATCAACTGATGTTTATATAATATATTTTTTTGTAGTTTAAACTGAGTTTGTTCACAACAATTACATGTATTCACTGTTTCACTGTTAGATTCGTACTCCCAGTTACTGTTTGTTTAATTAATTCTGTTTAAAAAAATAGTTAGATATTGTTTTATTTGCTAGGAATATTTTAAAGTAGGTAGATATGTATCACAGGTTAGGAATGTTAGGAATTAAATAAAATTTATTAATTAAAGAGAATTTAAAAAAATACAATATTAAATAAGGTAATTAATAATTATTTTATTTTATTTAATCTGTTTATTCATAAGGTTTGTTTATTCATATTTAGGTACGAAAAATAACTTTTATTGACCAAGCAAATTTGTGATTTTCGTTAATTGTCGAAAAACTGTTAATTTTTCACCAGCTCCGACAATGGATTTGTAATCTGCGTAAGACCGCATTCATTAAGAAGGGTCGCTGAAGTGCAAATTTAATTAAAATTAAATATATTTGATTTTAATTATATATACTTGAAAACAGATTTCCATCAGATGGGAGAATTCTTCGATTATGGATTAAAAAATGGACTACGATCAAAATTGGAAGTTACTAAGATGTCATCGTCGTTGCTCCAAGCATTATTCGGTCCAATGTACAGATTTCAGTGATAAAATTTTTCGTTTTCGGAAAGGCAGCATACCAGCAATGTTTGGAGAAAATAATGAGATTGCTGATTCTAATATAAATTATCGACAAGTAATTGAGAAAGTGGAAGCAGCACAAATTGAAAATATTGAAGACCAAAAATTTTTAATTTTGCAATATAACGTCGATATAAAGTTTTAATGCATTTTTTTTGTTGAAATATTACAATTTCAAAAAATTTGTTGTTTGTTCAGTTGCATATTCTTTCGGTGAATCATTTTAATTAAATTCGAAATATTGTATTAAAAAACAATAATCCTAAATTTTTTTTTCATGGCTGATAATTTTTAGTTTATAACTGATGAGTCAGGGACAAACATAACACATTGAATTAAAACAATTTTTTTTTCTCCAGATGCTGAAAATTGTATTCGCAATATCAATCATGATCATTCTTATATAGTTACCCAACAAAAATTGGTGGATAATTTAAAGGCTGCAAAAGCCAAATTCATCAATTAACTGCTAATGTAACTGCTGCGAAAGCCAAAATTCATAAATTAACTGCTAATGCTGTTGGAATGAGAAAATTATTTTGTACACATTCTATTAATAAAAATATGTGTTATTATTAAGTTGGCACTAGTGTAAAAAAAGCCGCCTTATATTTTTTAGTTGTCAATATACATAATGTAACAGAGTTGTACATTTTCAGTTTATTTTTACTTTAATTACAAATCATTAATTATTACTTGTGTTATTTCAATTATCCTGTGATCATCAAAACCGACATTCCAAGAGGTTATGGGCCTTTAAATTGGATATTTTTTGGTGACACTGAAAATTTAACCTCAAGTAGTGTATCCGTTAGCAAAGTAATTAGTGAAGTGTATCCGTTTTTATACACGTGAAAATGTCTGGAAACAACTTACCGGTTATTGAAAAACTTAAAGGTAGGGAAAATTATAACACGTGGCAATTTTCCATTCGAACTTTTTTGGAATTAGAAGATCTTTGGACATGTGTTCTCGGTACCGATTCTACCGCTGATGAAGAAAAAAAGATCAGGCGCGATGTTAAAGCCAAATCAAAAATTATTCTGTGTATTGATCCCATCAATTATGTGCACATTCAAAATGCAAATACTGCGAAAGCAGTTTGGGATAAACTTAAAATAACGTTTCATGATTCTGGACTTGCACGCAAAGTCAGTCTTATTCGAACTTTAATAACCACAAATCTTGAAAGTTGCGAATCCGTAGAAGACTATGTAGGAAAAATTATGTCAACCGCTCAAAAATTAAACGACATAAATTTTGAAATAACTGATGAATGGTTGGGAACATTTTTATTGGCTGGTTTACCGGATGAATATAAACCTATGATCATGGCCATTGAAAGTTCTGGAATCCCACTGACGGCTGATTCTGTTAAAACAAAGCTACTACAAGAAGTGAAAAACAATAAACCTACAAACTCCGTGGCATTATACAACAAACAGCAAAATTACAATAAGCATCAATATAGAAACACAAATCAACAAACCAAGGGTCCGAGATGTTTTAATTGTAATGGATATGGGCATATTTCAAAACACTGTTCACGTAAGAAAGTAAACAATTCAAATTACGTAAAAAATAAGCAGACGACTTTATTATCATGTTTCAATACATCCAACTCAAAAAATAACAGCTGGTTCGTTGATTCCGGCGCTTCAGCTCACATGTCGCACACCAAAGTTCAAAATTTAAAATCTGCAAGTGTTGCTGACATTATGGTAGCAAATAGTCATCGAATTAATGTAAAAGGGATTGGAAGTACAGAAGTAAACTTAAATAATGTTTCCGTCAACATCAAGGATGTGCTTTATGTTCCGGATTTATCAGCTAATTTACTATCTGTCAGTCAAACTGTTAAACAAGGAAACACTGTGATTTTTGATAATAAAGGTTGTCGTATTCTTGACAGTGATGGTTTTCAAATAGCTAGTGCTAGTTTAATAGACAATATTTATAAACTTGATTGTGAACCTAGTATTAACCAATCGTTACTTACCAAGTCAAATATAATGGATTTATGGCACCGTCGACTAGGACATCTCAACTATGAATATATGAAAAAACTTAAATGTATTGAAAATGTTTCAAACGTAAATTCCTCCGAATATAATTGCGATAAGTGCGTAATATGTGTAAAAGGTAAACAAACACTGAAACCGTTCAAAAATGCAGGAACCCGTGCTAAAAATATTTTAGAGTTAGTGCATTCGGATTTGTGCGGTCCAATGGAGAGTGTTTCGTTAGGTGGTGCACGATATTTTTTAACATTCATTGATGATTTTACTCATAAAGTTTTTGTTTTCACTCTTAAAAATAAAAGTGAAGTATTTGAACATTTTAAAAATTTCAAAGCATTTGTTGAAAATCAATCCGGTTATAAAATTAAAATTTTGCGTACAGACAATGGGGGAGAATATTGCTCGAATGATTTTACTCGTTTCTTACAACAATCAGGAATACAGCACCAATTGTCTACACCGCATACTCCGCAGCAAAATGGGCTAGCTGAGCGTATGAATAGAACAATTGTAGAAAAGGTCCGGTGCATGTTATTAGATTCAGGTTTAGGGAAAGAATTTTGGGCAGAAGCGGTTTCCACAGCCGTTTATTTAATTAATAGGTCACCCACAAAATCTTTATCTAATGGCATCCCTGAGGAAGTTTGGTCAGGTACTAAAGTGAAACTAGATCACTTAAAAATTTTTGGTTGCAAGGCAATCAT